>NC_064253.1:4767731-5426481 GCF_003254725.2 Canis lupus dingo | reverse complement strand
AAGGCACCAGTGAAGAGTGAGCAATGCTCCGTATGAAAAAATTATGGTGTTGAATGCCACCACCGAGCCTACATCTCTTTCAGCACTGAGTCCTGTTTGGTAGACAAACCAGTCAACTTACTTGCTTTTCAGCCCATTACCTCCAATAATATTTTTATTACTTTCATTGAGGGATCCCTCCTCCCCAGGCCTCGGGTGTCCATGAAGGATCTTCCACTAGCAGGCCTTCTCTCCATCCCTTACTCCCAAGGAAAAATTGTTTCTGATGATAGAGTTGGTGGATCATCCCTGTCAGGCCTCCTGCTCACCCCCGGGCCAGCCTGCCCTAAGATGGGAGCACTGTGCTTACACTCCTTTCCCCCGTGCAGCAAGCACGCCTTGGTCAGGCCCAGATCCCAACTTCTATGTACCTTCTGGAGACCTGTGGCTCCTTGTCCTTCCTGTTGAGATCTGGGAGGGTTATGAGGTGGCCGTTTCCTGTGGCACTCACTGGGTAAGTCTTGGGTAGTCTGGAGGCCTGGTCTCCTCTACAGGTGGAGCCCCAGATCCAGATCAAGGAAGTGAGCAGTAGGGATTCCTCCTGGAGGTCAACCTAGTTCCAACCAAATATAGGTACTGTAAAGAAATGAAAGCAGAGTTGGGGGTGGGAGTTAGGGAAGAAAAGGAGATAGACCCTTGGTTAGGGAAGACCTCCAAGGAGGTGACATGGAAGCTGAGACAGAAATGCTGTGAAGGAGAAAACCAGCATGAAGGTTTGGGGACAGAGTATTTCAGACAAGGATATGGCACGTGTAAAGGCCTTGAGGTAAGATCTAGCTTGAGTGTTCCAGGAATAGCAGGAAGGCCAGGGCGGGAGGGCCATAAGATGTGGAGTCAGGGGGAGAAGCAGAGGCACCGTTTGAGGCCCTGGGAAGGAATTTGGATTTCATTTTGAGCAAAACAGGAAACCATGGGAGGGTGTTGAGTACAGAGGTCATGTGATCAGGTTCATTGTTTAAAAATACCACTACGACTGTAAGGAGAAGAAAGAGAGGGGAAAAAAAAAAAGAAAAAAGAAAGAGAGGGAACCAAGGGCAGAAGCAAAGTCTTGTAGTGAAGACGATGGGTAGTGGACAGATGTGGCCTCTGTTTTGGAATAGCTCCTACGTCTTGCTAAAGGTTGGATATGAAGGAAAAAGAAAGAATCAAGGACGCCTTCTAGGTTTTGAGCCTGGGCAGCTGGGCGAAGGATGGTGCCATTAATGATGATGGAGGAGTGAAGGAAGAAAGGGGTAGTGGAGGGCAGAGTTCTGTTTCAGATATGTTAAATTTGAGATTTTTTTTGGACATCCAAGAAGAAATCGGAAGTGTGGTCCGGTCTGCATGTCCACAGGGAGGTTGGAGCCGGCTCTAAAGCCAACACTTTATAGGGGATGGTATTTAGAGCCACAGCCTGACTGGTCTCCCCTCCAGAGAGAGGCACATAGGAAAGATGACTGAGGACTGAGCTTTGGAATGCTTCCAACGCTTAGAGATGGGAAAGCGGAAACTCGGTCAGCACAGGAGACTGATAAGGCAAGTTGTATTCATCTCTGGAGAAACAAAACTGGTAACATTTGCATATATATATATAGAGAGAGAGAGAGAGAATGAGGTTTATAAGGAATTGGCTCTTGCAGTTACAGAGGGTGGCAAGTCCAAAGCTGCAGTGGGGCCCAGCAGGTGGAAGATCTAGGAGAGCTGGTGCAAATGAGGTCCAAAGGCAGTCTGCTGGAAAGTTCTCTTTCACCTGTGAGGAGGGTCAGTCTCTTTGTTCTAGTCAGGCCTTCAACTGATTGGATGAGGCCCACCCACATTATAGAGGGAGAAATCTGCTTTACTGATTAAAATTTTAATTTAATCAAATGTTAGAGTCTACTGCCTTAAGTGTTAATTTCATCCACAGCACCCTCACAGAAACACCTAGAGTAACATTTGACCAAATATCTGGGCATCCCATAGCCTAGTCAAGTTGACATGGAATTAACCAGCACAGCAATACAGTGGGGTAGGAAAGTCAGCTTCTTGGCATGCTCTTAACAGTTTCTCATGCATATGCATGAGAGCTGAACAGACATGGCAAACAAAAATGGCACATCCCAGCACATTCCAGCCCACGTTTTAGCTTGAGGCATAGGACCCCAGAAGGGACCTCAGAGGCTAACCCGGCTGCTTTGCATTCAGTGTTGATCCTTCAGTCTTTTCTCCCAGTGCTAGGGAGCTCACTACTTTGTAAGATTAAACAGTTCTATAAATATTATTCTCTATTTATTAAAAAAAAATTTATCCTTCTATTGAACAAAAGTCTTCCCCACTAAGCCTAACTCTCAGTCTCCCCTAGCAGGTGAGAAGAATGTTAACTTTGCCACACGCCACCCCCACCCCAAAAGTTCTGGAACCTTGCAGGGCTCAAGGGAGAGCTTTGTCAGTCCCAAAATAAAAGGCTTTTCCTCCTCACAGCATAGATATACCACCCAAGTCGTAAGTTTGGGAGGGATTCAAGTGTTGTTTCTCTGCAACCACTTTATCTCCTGATGCTCAAGCCTTATTGCCAAGTCGGCCAGGCTGCTTCTAGATGGTGAATCTGCTCTCGGAGGCTTCTCTGACCCCACAAGCTGGCTTCTCACAGAGCCCAAAGGCTGCCAGCCCTGTCTGTGTGCGTCTGAACCCAACTGTAAACACGCCTCCTTTTTTTGGTGTGTGTGGGGGGTGGTCAGCCTACATCTAGGTCAGTACATATGCACTCCATTTAGTTAGTATTAAGTGAGTGATTAATGTGATTACGTTGTAACCTAGCTAGAGATAATTTAAATATTTACTGAAGAGGTAGAAACTTAAAATGCATTAAGGAGAAATACCTATATACTGATATGCCATTTGAGAGTAAATTGTTCTGGTTTTAAAAAGGATTAAATACAGGGGCCCCGGGGTGGTTCAGTCAGTTAAGCATCCGACTCTTGGTTTTGGCTCAGGTCATAATCTCCTGGGTCATGAGATCGAGCCCTGTGTGGGGCTCTGCACTCAGTGGGGAGTCTGCTTGAAGATTCTCTTACACTGCTCCTCTCCTCACTTGTGATCTCTCTCTATCTCTAAAATAAATCTATAAAGAATTAAAAAGGATTAAATACATAGTATATGCGTAATTCTGAAAATTTGGAAAGAATGAATGCCATTGCCATTCCACTATCCAGACATAACCACTATTGACATTTTGGAGTGTTTACTTAGGTCTTGGATTACTGGAAGTAGCCCATCAAACAACTTTTATTTAAGTCAAACTTTCCTTGTATAAGTGTGCGGTTTCCGGCTCTTACCTCAAAGCAATGATTTTTTTTTTTTTAAGAGAGAGTGAGAGAAGAGATGGGGCAGAGAGAGAGAAACTTAAGCAGCCTCCACCTCCAGCATGGAGCCGACACAGGGCTTGATCTCACAACCCTGAGATCATGACCTGAGCTGAAATCAAGAATCTGATGCTTAACCAACTGAGCTACCCAGGTGCCCCGTAGTGATCTACTGACAGATAAAAGGAAGCTAATGTGATGCTTTGGTTTGTTTTGTTTAAATAGAATCCTCTCTCTGTACCCGGGGTAAGTTGCTTCATTGACATTACTGCTCGGGTCTGAGAGCTGCATGTAGAAGCCAGTGTGTGCTTAGAAGCAACTCCCAGCCCCACCCTACTCAACTCTAGGGCTTAAAGACATGTCTGCAAGTGCAAAAAAATGACTGAAGCAATCATTTGAATTGTGAGGGTCTTTGTTTCTCACCTTTTGCCTTAGTGTTTGGGCAAAGTTGTTTCGATTTCTGAATTATCTGGATAATTATATCCCAGTTCTCCACTTGTCTACGTGTGTGGCTTTCACCAACAGACTGAATGTGTCACTGTGATGTTAACCCTCTGGCAACCTTGCAAGAGGCGACTTCTCTTCCAAAAAAATGTCATTATGCTACAGACCCTCAGGCCCGAGCTCCCTTGTCCTCTGGAGTAGTCTGGACCAGTGTATAGAGAAAGGTAAAGAGCTCTGGAGCTCAGGATTGTCAGGGAAGATGCTATTAGCTGGCTTCCTGGCTTCCTCAGCACTCGTTCCATAATCCCCTCCTGTCTTAATTTGCTGTTTAAAGTGGCTGAAGGGCTAAACACTCATTTCTGTGGGCAACCTTGCTTCTGCTAACCCCAGGGGGCTCTGCAAGGCTCAGGGGAGCATGAGATGGAGTAAGGCGGTGCCTTGGCACCAGAGTGGGAGGGGACAGTTCTTTTGACATGCAGGGCACTAGAAGCATCTGTTCTATGGGGCCCACAAGGTTGTTTCTGGCATTCAGTCCCTGCTAAGGCAGGCGAGGTGCAGCAGACAGGTGGGGAGTCTATGTTCTCCCAGGACGCTCATGTGGGGAGGGACGGCTTTGTCCTGGTGCTTTCGTTCTCAGTATCTCTGTGATTCTGTCAACTTCTGAAGTCCTCTTCTTCCAAAGAGAAAGGGCTCTCTTGACTGTAAATGAGGCCCTGGCTGTGGAAGGCGATGGATGAATGGGAGAGCATCGTGGCACTTCTCAGCTGTTGGGATTTCTGGGAGAGGAAAAATGTCCGAAGCATACCTTGGCATGCCTGCTTTTGTTGTTCCAAAAAAGGGTATTAACACTACGAAATCAATTTAGTATCACCATGATTTATTTGAAGAAATGTTCTGATGATAAAAAAAAAAAAAAGGAAGGGCAGATACTAAAAAAAAAAAAAAAAGACAAAAAACAAAGGTAGGCGGCTGGGTGCTGTACTAGTTTAAGCTTCTGATTCTTGATCTCAGCTGAGGTCTTGATCTCAGGGGTGTGAGTTTGGGCCCCATGTTGGGGTCCTTGCTGGGTGTAGAGCCTACTTAAAAAATTTATACACACACACATATACAAATTTTTAAACTTAAAATTAATTAATTTATTTATGACTTATTTATTTTGTGACTGGAAGTGTGTACCTCTTCGTCCCCTTCATTTATCTTGTGCATCCCCTCACCCACCTCCCTCTGGAAACCACCAGTTTATTCTCTGTATTAGGAGTCTGTTTTTCACTGGTTTTGTCCTTTAGATTTTATGTATAAGTGAAATCATATGGTGTATGTCTTTCTCAGTCTGAATATTTTTTGCTTAGCACAATACCCTCTAGATCTATCCATGTCGCAAATGACAAGATTTCATTCTTTTTTATGGCTGAGTAATATTCTAGTGGGTGTGTGTATGTATACACACACACCATATGGTGTATATATGAGGTGTGTATATATATATATGTATTTATATGCACTGCAGCATAGTATATATATACTACATACTGTATGTTTACATATATCACATCTTATATACTATATGTGCACATATATCACATCTTCTTTATCCATTGATCTGTCTGTGAGCACTCAGGTTGCTTCCCATCTTGGCTACTATAAATAATGCTGCACTAAACGTAGGGGTACAGATACCTTTTTGAATTACACCGTTGACCATTTTTATTCATACCACTTCATTGGAACACATGCCCTTTCATGACAGAATGTCTATGGAGCTTTCACGCTACCATGGCAGACTTGAGTAGTCATGGCAGAGACCATGTGGCCCACCAACCCTAAAATATTTGCTATCTGGTCTTTTTACAAAACTTTGCCAACTCTAAATGACCTATCATCTAGAGGATTCTAGAGTTCTTGAGTACTATCTTTAGGGACTCACAGACTCATTGTTCGTCCTTTCCAAAATCATTAGGGCATTCATTCCTTTGGCAGATGTTTGCTGAATCTCTATCACGCACCAGTCTCTCTTTTAGGTGTTTGGAACACAGCAATGAATTAAAAAAGAGAGGTTTCCTAATGTCATGAAAAGCATGTTGGAATAAAAAGAGACCAGCAACAAACAAGTTATCAAATGAGCAAGATCATTTCCTATAGTAATGAATGTTTCCATGAAAACAAAACAAAACAAAACAAAACAAAACATGCTCTGTGATGAAGACTGACCCAAGTGGGGAGGGTGTCTTCTGTGTACTCATTTAGGACAGGCAGTTGGGAGTGATGATCAGCTCTGCATTTCTCTTCATGCTGAATGGGTTTGATCATACAGGGACTAGTTGCAAATCATATGTAAGTATTCATGCCCGGGCTACCATGTAGTAGTGAGTGGGCAGGAAAAGAAGACACAGAGTGTTCCCTAGGTAGCTCAGTCACTTAAGCGTCCGACTCTTGGTTTCGGTTCAAGTCATGATCTTTGGGTGGTGAAATCAAACTGGGCATGGCACCTGCTTGGCATTCTCTCTCTCCCTCTCCCACTGCCCCTCCCCACCTGCTCGCTCTCTCTCTCTCTAAAAGAAGGAGGTGAAATACATAACCCCAAGGGTATATATATAGTCCCGGGTTACCAATCTGTCTTCAACCTGAGGAAGTAGACGATATAGTGGAAGGCTATACAACTACATCCTAGCTTTAGGGTTTAGACTTTTTTCTACATCAGAACTTAAAAACAAGTTAAAAACAAACTGCCCTACGCCACATAGAACAGTGTGATACAGTTTTTGAGTTGGAAGGGACTCATGCTTGTGTGTATTTTTATGCTTTATACCTTTTTGTAAAATGGCAGTGGTGGAGGTGAGGACATACTCTAGGTTGGAAGACTCTGAGACAGGACATTGAAGGCAATACTGAATTGACAGAGAGGAATAATGCAGAAACCTTGTTCTCAGGAGGACAGTGGAAGTGTAGCTTAGTGTGATCAATTTTTTTCTTTGATTTCTCATTGTTTAAATAATAAAGCATGATTTTCTCTATTTTAGCAAATCAGCATCATCAAAAGAGCCAGCATAATTAGACTCACCTATTTCTGGTCAGCAAAAATTTTTAAAGCAAATCAAACCCAAAATGCTCTCAATTTGCTTTTCTGAACTATTAAAACTAACGTAATTTTTTTTTGTTTCAGGAAGAGGAAGAGATTTTCTTGTTTATAGTTTCCTCTGATGAATTACTTCAAATCCTTAGCAATGCTAAAAAATAGTCTTGACTGGAACCCCGCTTTAGCATTCAGGACTGATACTGAAAGTAGACTAGAAGTGTCGGATCTTCTGCTCTGTGACAGTAAGCCCCATATTGTAAAAATGGCAGAGTTCTCACAGTCCCTGCTTGAGCATAGCGAATTCCTGATCCGTGGGAGCATGTTTGTATTGCAATGATCCTAATTTACCCATAAATAAATTATTCTCCTCTGAAGCCCATAATAAATACAGTTTTAATTGCATGCCAACTGTTAGACCCTAAAATTAGACAGCTTCAGTCCTCCTTTGCCAATGGGAGGAGGTGTTCTGGAATATTTGAGCCGAGATCTACTGAGGCTCCAAAGGCACTTTGTGAGAGAGGAGAGGCAGAGATATTTTTTGATGAGGGTCTCAACAGATTTCACTTGTAGAAGCCTTATTTCTGGGTCAGTCAGAAGCCAGGATCACATGTTTGCAGCCAACTGGAGGGTAGTGCCTGAGCCATGCCTTTCACCATCACTCTTCTTTGGAATCTCCGGGGTCTGTTTTCATAGATGGAGCCACAGAGGGTGAGTCAGAGACTGCCCTCCTGCTTATTCCAGTCTTCCATAAATAGTAGAAACAGTACTCACTTAGAAAAGATGTTTGTGCCCTTGTGACGAAGAGCCTTCAAATAGAGTCACTGTCTAAAAAAAAAAAAGTAGGGCAATCTTACAAATTAACTTGGGCACAAGGGAATTCAGGCCAAGTGTGAAATTAGGTTGGCCCCAATAGAAGTGAGGTTAGGAGACAGTGGGAGAGTTTGAGCTGCAACCCTCTCCCCCCCATCATCACTGCTTGGCACCCCCTCCCCCTATCCCCACAGAGCCACTTGCTGGAGCTGAGTGGCTTGGGGCAAGTCCTTAATCTCCTGATGCCTGTTCCTCATTTGGAAAGAAGGGAGAGGAAAGTACCTATCTCCCTGAGTGGTTGTAAGGATTAAATCAGAGGATGATGTTTGGGAAGTGCCCACACACAGGAGTGTCGGCAAAGAACGTTACCTCCTCCCTCCCCTTGCTTCTTGAGTGCATTACTTCCTAGCTGGCTTTATCTGTGTTTTCCACTTTTCTCTATACCCACATTTTCCTCCAGTGGAATGAAGAAGAGTGGATGCATCAGATAATATTCCCTTGAGAGAAGAGGGCTACGTGCTAACACTGAACTCAAAATCCCATGGTTCTGGTTGACCATGACAAGGGGTAGAAATCATGGTTAGGTGATCAGGGAGTCTGGGGAAGCTTCAAGATCAAGTCAGGGTGGTCTCGTCTGTGACCATTGTGGTGTTCTAGAAGCATTCTTGACCTCCTTGACTTATGACTTCTTCTGAAGCAAAGCACCCAAGGGTCCTTTCATTCCTTAAATTCCATTTTTAGCAGATGAGAGCAAATCTTTTAAAACATTTTTTCAGGCAGTGCTGAAGGACTCCTGTGTTTTTTCAAATAACTGATATCTCTTGTCTCTTTCCAAATTAACTGATATCTCTTGTCTTTTTCCAAATTAAAAATATATTTGCTTAAACATATTTGGAAGGTCGACAACATCCCTGCAACTCTTTATTTTGCAATTACGGAGAGTATTTAAATAATAGAACAATTTGAAGTGCACCTGGGTGGCTCAGTTGACTGAGTGTCCAATTCTTGATTTCAGCTCGAGTCCTGATCTCAGGGTCACGAGTCCAAGCCCCACATTGGGCTACATGCTGGTGAGAAGCCTGCTTAAAAAGAAAATCAGGGGAGCCTGGGTGGCTTACTCAGTTAAACATCTGCCTTCTGCTGGGGTCATGATCTCAGGGTCCTGAGATTGAGCCTCACATTGGGCTTCCTGCTCAGTGGGGAACCTGCTTCTCCCTCTCCCTCTGAGCTCTTTCTCACTCTTTCTCTCAAGTAAATAAATAAAATCTTAAAAAAAAAATCAAACAATTATTTGAATTCCTAGTCTCTTTCCCTTTTGGGAAGAATGTAGACTTTGGTTTCTCTTTCATGAGGGTCTTTGTTCACCTTTGCCTTTCTCCCACATTTCCTTTCTTTCTAACAAATCTGCAATTCTACATTTCTGAGCATGTTTCAGAAATTTTCAAGAAGTCGCCTAAAGTATTTGTGTGCTTTATCTTTCTCATGCCTCTTGGCTTCTTGGAATCTCCTTGGCCCTTGTTTAATTGTTTCTTTGTTAGAAAATAATTCTGGCTCTTATGTTTCTACTACAGAAAGAGTCTGTAGAAAGCAAGAGAAAGAAAGGAAACAAAATTCTTGAAGCAAATTCCAGGTCTCAATCAACCATTCATCAATCAAGCCATTTGGGATTTTTCAATGATTTCTTTCTTTTAAAAAGTCCCATTTGGGGCACCTGGTGGCTCAGTCAGTTAAGCATCCAACTAATGATCTCAGCTCAGGTCTTTTTTTGTTTTTTTTTTTTTTTTGTTTTTTTTCCAGCTCAGGTCTTGATGTCAGTGTCAGGATTGTGAGTTTACACCCTGCAGTGGGCTCCATGTTAGGCATGGAGTCGACTTTAAAAACTAATAATAATAAATAAAAATATCCCATTTGCACACAGATTCGCTCCTGGGAGGCTGGAGTAAAAGGATTGTGTTCTCTGAAAGGGGTCAAATCATCTTTGTTAACCCCTCAGCACTGCAAGTTCCTTTGCTATTTGCTTCACTATGAAATCCATTTCTCTATTTTTACCTTTTTCAATTTTCCATAGAATTGTATTCAAATTCTCTGTATTATTGAATTATTATTCAGTTATTGAACTATTTGAATAGTACATGCACATGTTTAATTCATTTGTGGATCTATGGGGTAATATCATAAGCCGGTGCATCCCTGCTTTTGTTTCTTTTGTTCTCATAACACTTTCTTTCAGGAAGAACTGAACCAGACAAATTGCTTAAATCACCCCTCCATTCTCAGCACCCCCCCTACACACACAAGTCCCTGCTACCACTTTCATTAGGTTATTTGTATACCCATCCGAGACACTTTAAGCATATACAAGTAGGTATAGTATAGTATAATGTGTATGTATAATGACCCTTGAACAACCTGGGTTTAAACTCTGAGGGTCCACTTGCACACATATTCATTTCAATAAATACACTTCAACAGTGTAAATGTATTTTCTCTTCTTTATGATTTTCTTTCTTTTTTAAAAAAATATTTTATTTATTTATTCATGAGAGGCACAGAGAGAGGCAAAGACATAGGCAGAGGGAGAAGCAGGCTCCCTGCGGGGAGCCCGATGTGGGACTCAATCCCAGGACCCTGGGATCACACCCTGAGCCAAAGGCAGACGAACTGCTGAGCCACCCAGGCATCCCCCTTATGATTTTCTTAATAACATTCTCTTTTCTTTAGCCTACTTTATCCTAAGAATACAGTGTATAGTACATAGAATATACAACATATGTGTTAATTGACTATTTACATGATCATTAGGCTTCTGGTCTACTGTAGACTATTAACAGTTCAGTTTGGGGGAGTCAAAAATTATATGTGGATTTTCAACCAGGAGGGACTCCAATGCCCCAACCCCTAAGTTGTTCAAGGGTCTGCTGTGGATGTAATTCCTGTTCATTATGCACTCAGCACCAAACCCATTACAATGTTCAACAGCTTGCATTTTTCATGTAACACTATGCCTTGGCCATTACTACAAGTCAGCACACATAGGTTTCTGTGTTTCTATAAGGATGGTTTTCTTCCCCTCCTTGTGCATGTGAATGCAAAGGTTTTATTAAATAATCTTTTTACACATGTAATGCCTCTTTTAATAAATAGAGGAATAGACCTAGAAACTTAAGGTGTCTGAAAGGATTCTTTGATGCTCTGAGTTGCCTTTCTGCTGTTGTCTTCCCTGCTTTGGGCCTCAGGCAGGTGTCCTCAGGCAGGTACTGTCATCAGGAGGGTGCCACAGTAGAAGTGTCTGCTTTGAGTGCCGTTCTAGCACCATCCTGTCCTAGCGATAGATTACTCCTTCTTGCCCATCTGAGTTATTTATTTATTTAAGATTTTCTTTATTTATTTAGGAGAGAGAGAGAGAGAGAGAACATGAGCATGGAGGAGAGGCAGGGGGAGAAGCACACTCCCCACTGAGCAGGCAGCCTGATGCAGGGCTCGATGCCAGGACCCTGGGATCATTACCTGAGCTGAAGGCAGACACTTAACCATCTGACCCACCCAGGTGCCCCCCAACCTGAGGAATTTTTAAACTGATAGTCCATGATAGCTTTCTTAGTACTCTTGCTTATTTACCTAAGTTCCAAGAAAGTGGAGACTTTTGGGGTGGAGTTTGAGAACATGTGGAAAGAAGCAGGAAGGTCAACTAGTGTGATGCCAGTCATGATTAAATAAGCAACTTTTTGTCCTCTGATATTATGGATTGGGGTACCAACAAAAATGTACTATTGACTAGTGACTTGTTTTCTTTTGGATGGGACTGGTAATGGTCATGATTTTCCATCAAGCACAGAGTGCATGGCTATCATGAGTTGAAAAGTCAAGCATCTTGAGAGGTAGCCAGAAGTGCTTGCTGCTTTAGGGCTATCTGACCAATCATCTCTGCCTGCAGCACCCAGATTTTCTTCTGTAGATTTCCTTTCCACTTCTGTGTGTGTGGCCTTGGGAGGAAGCCCCAGGGTCCAGATGGGGCTTCCTACCATCTGGAATAGCCTTGGGGAAGGCAGGTGACTTGGGCTTGACCGTTGGATGGTGTCACCTGGGCCTGGCCTCTTGAGAGAGGTGTGGCTGGATTAGAGTGGAAGTACATGCCAGCAGTGGTGCCAGGTGGCCAGATGAGTCTTGCAGAGGGATAGACCTTTGCTGTAAGTGGTATCTCCCCTAGACCTGGGCACCAGGGCTCCCTGAGTTTTGGAAGGCTCTACTTTGATCCCTCTGGCTTCACCTCTGCCCAGCCAGAGCCTGTATCAACCTTTTTAGACCATACTCTGGGCACCCTACTCAAAGGGCCCCAAGCCTGTGAGGGCAGATCAAGCCACTGGTGTCTATGCTCCCAAGTCCTAGGGGTGGCCAAGAGCATCTGTTTTGGAGAGAGGGTGGTGTGTAGAGGAAGGGCTGGGCACAGGCCCTGGGCCCTCTCTGTGGGCTTGCCTCCATCTCTGAATGTAAGATCTAGTTGGCAGTGGTCCTGGTGCCTTGACCTCTGGAACACCCTGGATTCCAGCCTTTTTTCCAAGCCTGGTCCTCAGCCTTCTGTAGACTCCGTGAGCCCCTAATAACTTTCTCAGTGCTTTTACTAGAGGCAGAGTTGGTTTCTGCCCTTTGCCTTGAAGACTGCTCTCTGAAACAGAAATCTAAAAGGAAATTTCATCCCTTCCATTCAGTGAAAGCACCACCCTAGTTAGCATCCCATTTCATGGGGTTAAACACCTAAAGGAGAGGCTGTGGCCCTCAGCCTCTGACTCACACTCAGCCTTGGCTTCATTCTCAGGGAGGATCAGAAAAACCTGAACAAATCAAACTGATAAGTAATCATACCTTTAGTGTGTCATCATTCAGGATCCATCTGTTTGGGGAAAATGATAGAATCTTGGACATTTAAAATGTTAGAGGTGGAGCGCCTGGGTGGCTCAGTGGTTGAGTGTCTGCCTCAGCTGAGGTCTTGACCCTGGGGTCCCAGGATTGAATCTCACGTTGGGCTCCCTGCAGGAAGCCTGCTTCTCCCTCTGCCTGTGTCTCTGCCTCTCTCTCTGTGTCTCTTATGAATAAATAAATAAATATTTTAAAAAAATAAAATATAAATATAAATAAATAAATAAATACATAAATAAAATAAAATAAAAATAAATCTGCCAACAGTAGCCCATCTTTCCTGACAGTTTATACAGCAGCACTCGGGTGGGCTTGCTTGATCTTGTGATGTAATGTAGTGGCTAAAGGCCGCTAAAGAAAATTCATCTTTTGATGTTTTATTTTTTCCAGTGATGTTCACTTCAGAGCTTTCAAAAGCCACCATTCTTTCTAAAAGGCCTTCACTACTTGAATATTGATTTTAGAAGTGTTTATATGTATAATGTTTACTTAGCAGCAGGTCTTTCCTCCCAAACTGGAGTCAGCTCTCTGAGGGCAGGAACTGTGTCTCAGGCATCCTGTGGCCCGATGCAACACACAGTAGGACCTCAGCAAAGATGGGCACACCTCATTCTCTTGTGCTCTGCTTTATCAAACTTCACAGATACTGCAGGTTTTACAAATTGAAGGTTTGCAGCAACCTGACATTGAGCGAATCTATTGGCACCATTTTTGTGTCTGTGTCACATTTCGGTAATTCTTGCAATATTCCAAAGTTTTCCATTATAATCATAATGATTATAGTTCCCTGAAAGCTCAGATGATGGTTAGCATTTTTTAGCAATAAAGTATTTTTAATTAAGTTGTGTACATTGTTTCCTTAGGGACAATGCTAGTGCACGCTGAATAGACCACAGTCTGAATAGACCACAGTACAGTGCAGAACATAACTTTTCTATGCACTGGGGATCCCAAAGTTTATTTGACTCACTTTATTGCAATATTTGCTTTACTGTGCTGGTCTGGAACTAAACCTACAATATCTCCAAGGTATATTTGCATTTACTAAAATCACATATTTTATTTAGAATTTGTAATAAGCACTGTGTGTGTAGTTGGCATTTTTCACATTCTAATTCAGTACCAGTACCTTTGGGCTGTGGAAAATAGATTAAATTTAAAATAACTAATGGGGTGCCCAGGTGGCACAATTGGTTAAGCAGCTGACTCTTGATTTTGGCTCAGGTCATGATCTCAGGGTCCTGGGATGGAGCCCAGCATCAGGCTCAGTGCTCAGCAGGGAGTCTGCTTGAGGATTCTCTCCCTCTCCCTGTTCACACACACACACACACACACACACACACACACACTCTCTCTCTCTCTCTCTCTCAAATAAATAAATCTTTTAAAAGAATACATTTATATTTGTCACTGTCTTATAATGAAAAGTTTGAGGCACACTTAGAAGGTTACTGATAATGATGCATAAAGATTTGGGTAGAAGGGAAAATAGAGAAATTTGGGGGATGATGCTAAGTAGTGACCCTAGCCTAGGAAGAAGTCTCAGGCAGGATGTCAAAGAAAAGTGTGCGTGATAAGAAAGAACAAGACAAAAACCAGAACTGTGGCAAGTAAGCATAAACGAAATGACATTGTAGGTGGAGTGTCAGTCTTCACAACTTTTTATTTGGAGTGTCTCATCTCTGGAGAGATAGGTGGGCTGATCACATTGCTGAAAAAAACACCTGATGCTCAGAGCAACGTGGCTTTAAGAGAAGGAGCAAGGATTGAAAGCCAAGTTTCTCACCACTGCTCAAGTAGCGCCAACTTGCCAAGTGAGTGAGAGACAGAATGAAGAGCTGCGTCTTTATGGCAAAAAGAGAAAATCTGCCAACAGTAGCCCATCTTTCCTGACAGTTTATACGGCAGCACTCGGGTGGGCTTGCTTGATCTTGTGATGTAATGAGCTATCATTCCATTTTGCAGATGGGGAAACTGAGGCATGAGGTGGATCAGCAACTTTCCCAGGATTACGAAGCATCCAAATGTTGCCACGGAAGCAGATCCTGGTCCGTTTGGTTCAACCACACTCCTAATGTCCCCCCCTTGTTCTGAACATGCTCTTGCAGTCACAGAGAAGAAAGTCTACACACACACATTTGCATTCAAGGGCTGCAGTGATTATTGGCCTAGCAACTGACGTGGCTTCTGTGCTTGTCACCAGGCTGGAGGTACTAGTGGTAGCTTCATTTTTTATTGAGCACATACTCTACATGGCTTAGTGTTCCTCTCAAGCATCCCTCGATGCTGGCTTTTAGCAGCTGTGGGAAGAAGCCATGGAGGGTAAATCATGGCCGGGTTCAACAGGTAGACAGTGGCAGAGCCAAAAATCTGGGATCCAACTTTGTGACTCCAAAGACTCCTCTCTTGAGAACTCCGTAGCTAACGTACCCTCTTCCCCTCCACCCCGGTTACCTCTCTCTCTCCCCTCCCAGTGCTTGGTGTCCAGCGTTGTCCTCATCATTAACAAGGTGACTGATGTTGGTTGGGTGGTCTCTACAGCCATCTGCACTCACCTTCTTCCTTGCTAACAGAGCCATGATTCTATTCCCCTCTCATGAGGCCAGGGATAGGTTTAGGCCTTAGTGTGTCTATGCTGTTTCGAGTAATGAGGTAATGAGAGAAAGGTTGCTGCTACAGGGTGGTTTCCAGAAAAATTTCCCTTTCCCTTAAAAAGGAAAGATGTGATCTCCTCTGCCTTTGGAGTTTGTTAGGAGATGATGTGATGTCTGGAGTGGTGGCAGCCATCCTGCACCCATGAGGGGACAGCCCAAGGCGGGAAAGAGCCAACACACCAAGAAACTCAGAGTGAAGGCAGGAAAGAGCTTAGACCCTTGATGACATTTTTGAGCCAATGAATCACCCAACCTGGAACCTCTTGGCCTCAGGACTTGTCATGGGAATAATATTTTCTTACTGTTTCAGTCACTTCTGTTTGGGTTTTCTGTCCCATAGAGTTGCAAGCATCCTGCATGATACGATTGATATCATTGGCATCACCACCACCATTGCTTACACCCCCTAAGTGCTCACTGCTGCCAGTCATCATGCTGATTTTGAACATGTATTATCTCATTTAATCCTGGATCCATTTCTACCATTTCTGCTTTACAGATAAGGAAATTGTAGCTCAGAGAAGTCAACCTGTCCAAGGACCCACAGCAAGGAAATGGCAGAACAATGATAATTCCTTCATCTTTATTAATACTAATTGCTTTAAAGTACAGGTTTGATTATCCTTGTTTTCTCGATGGGGAACCTGTAGTTTAAAGAGATCGAGTTTGGCCTCCCAGCTACTAAGTGTGAGATTCAAACTGCGATTTTTTTTTTTTTTTTTAGGTTCTGCAACATGATTTTTTTTAATGGTATACAACATGATGATTCAATACATATATTACAACATGATTACCACAATCACGTAAATGAAGATATCCATCATCTCATCTTATAAATAAAAATTTGGACCTTGTAATCAAACTGAGGTTTTTGGATTCCAAGCCTGTGTTTTATCACTATGTGTGCTTTCCATTTTACGGCCCTTCCCAGACTCCTTTGTTCTCAGCCTTTTCCTTAGCTCTTCCTTCCCCACCTCCTACCTGTCCTGTGCCTCAATCCCCCAGGCCCTCGCTTGCTCTCTCCTGGGTGACAATGGATTCTGATCTTGGCTTACAAGGGATCCCACTGATCTGGCGTGTCTCCTGGTGACAGCGTGCCTTAACTCTATGTTAGCACACACCTGCCCCCTGCAAGCCCTGACATTTTAGTGAAAGCATGGGTTTCTGGCTTGTGCTCTGGCTTGTGCTGAGACACATCAGAAAAGAAAGAGGACATTTTTTTAAATAAAGGGAAAGTCAGCCTCAGTAATGGAGAGTTAATCTGGATGCTCAAATTCCTTTCTAGAATCGCCCATGTGTTGCCTCTTCTAGAGGCTGTGGTTTCTGCATCTGTTTGGAGGCTGTGGTCCCTACATCTATTCCAGACTCCTTGCCTCTATGTGTGTTCCTGCTTCTCTGCCTTCCCAGCTTTCCATCCAAATCCTACCCATTCTTCAAGACCCAGTGCAAGTCTGTTCTCCGTGAAACATATGTGCTTGTGCGAGTCTCTACGTTTCCCTGAATTGAGGGCTGTTTGAGGTTAGGACTTGCAAGGATTCATCTCCTAAGTGTGGATTGCTTCTGAAAGTTGTTTCTGGGTGGTCACTAAAGCCTTTTAGTTCATGGGCTGTTGACACGACTGTCCGTGGAACTGCTGACGTTTGAGTGGTCCTTGCCTGTGTCTTCGCTACTCAAGACTGCCCACAAACCTGGTGGAAGGTATTTCATATTCTTGTCTGACCTCCATCCTTTGCTTCTTCTGGGAACATCACAATTTTCCTTTGGCATAGTAGGGTGGGTGGGCCAAAGCTGGCCCATCAGCTGCTTTCCTTTCTCAAACCCCGTGAGCTGTTCCTACAGAGCAGCTTACTCAGTCCAAGATGACTTGGTCCCGGGGCTAATGTAGAGCTATTAAAAAGAACAGAAGCTCTCTAGTCTACTTGAATGAAAGCCAGGATTCTCTGGGAGTTCAACATGTGAGCACAGCAAAAAGGAACCCAACCCAGAGGAAAGTAGATGGATAGTTAGCAAGAGAGAAATTGTCTGATTCCTGATGGCACCTGATCTGAATGACACATCCAGTCAGACCCAGCCTTGACATCTGCATTTCCCTGAGGCAATGAACATCCCTTTGCTGAAGCCTACTGGTCTTGGGATTTTTCTCAGTTAGAACTCAAGGAGTCCCAACAGATTCATCCCCCCAACAAGTGGCGTTTCCTAATACTGTGTTGTTACACTGATGCTCTAACCCCATGCCTTCTAGAACAAAGCACTTCTCATCCCCAAACATCAATGACAAATGCTATCATTCTTGCTTGTCTTCTTCCTTTTCTCCCACAGAGGTTAGGCAAGTAAGCAGGAGCCTAAAATATGGTCCTGAAAGCACTGGCTTTGGACTTGTCCACAGAACAGCATTTTCGTGCTTAGAAGGAATTGAGTGTGGTTCTCAAGAAGTTTGTAAAACAGAACCCTATGCACACACGGCTGGTCCTCAGAGGAGAGGTGGGTGGGAGGATGGGTGATACAGGTGTTGGGGGTTAAGCACCGGGTGACATAGGGAAGTGTTGAATCACTATATTGTACACCTGCAACTAATAGTGTACTGTATGTTAACTATCCTGGAATTTAAATACAAACTAAAAATATATGCTTAATAAAACAAAACTAAACAGAGCCCAGGGTCCAGTGTGATGTTTATATTGAAGGGTCTTTATTCTTGGGGGAACCTGGGTCTAGGTCTTTCCTGGAATTGGCAGCATCCCAAACGCCTCTGGACAGACTGGGGAGGGGGGATTTGGGCACATGATCAGCATGAAGGTTGTTAGAGATACAGCAACAAGAAGGCATTTTTCAGAGACTAGACAAGCCATGGAGAATTTTCAGTACTTTCACAGTCTGGCAAGAATTTTCAAGCAAGGTTGTACACTTGAGAAGCATGAGGAGTTTCAGGATTCTCAGTAAAGCAAGGAAGCCAGAGAGGTGAAGCAGAGAGGACATTGTAGATAATGAAGCAATTTTCAACCGGAAAATGTTGCAACTGAAAAAACAAAACAAAACAAAAACAAAAAAAAAACCAGAACTGATACTTCCTTGGCCACTCTTACTATGTGAGCACTTTTTTTTTTTTTATGGAACAAAGTTTTAAAAAATCCAGTCCTCAGATTGTTCACAGGGTTCACTAAGCAGGAGGAAATTAGTTGTGCATTGATCCCCAGGGGTCCCTCTGTTGGACCCTAGTCTTTATTCATGGCTTGGAGGGGGGTGGCACTGGCTCTGGGTCGTTGCCCTGAAGTCCCCAGGCTTACCTCCTCCTCCGGGAGAAGGAGATGCAAGAGTCTCCAGCTGGGGACCTGACTGACTCAGAGTGTGGACATTTCCTCCCTTTGCTTCTTGCAGATGCCCAGGCCTCAAATGGAAGAGAGAAGGTGCCGACACTGATAGCCGGGGGTCGGCGTGGCATTGGCTGGGGCAGCCGGAGGCAAGCGCCATCAGTGTCTTCTTTAACCAAATGCCTCAGTGACAGACACTAGTCAGCTGAGTGGTCGTGCTGGCATCTTGTCGGCTCCCTGCCAGCCTTCAAGATGCCTGGCTGGTGTATCAATACGGGACTTGGTTCCAAGTGTTTTCCAAGCCTCCCAAATTCCTTACAGTCTATCTGGGACTGTTTTATTTCTCTTTCTGTGGTTAACTTATCTTAAGATCACAGGAACAATTCATGCTGATTATAGAATCTGGAGAAAATTTCAGAAAAACAAAATGCAGAAACAGGAATAATCCCTAAGGTCATCACTGCTAATATTTTGGGACAGGCATTTCCTTCATTCTGTGTTAATTGCTCGGCAATTTTTTTCTCTTTTAATTACGTTCCAGACATCTTTCCTTGTTAATAAGTACACTTCTATACCTTCATTTTAAAGGTTGTGGCTGGGCTGTGTCCTGTTGTCTGAATATGTATGATTTATTTGGCCAGTCTCTCTTGTTGGGTAAGAAAGTGGTGTCTGGTTTTTCCGTTATAGGATATCCTTAGTTATAAGTTTGCTCACATCTTTGGATGTTTCTCATCACCTCCTTGACTTGGAATTTGGGGTCAAGATGGATTGTTTTTGAGGTTTTTATACCCTTTGCCAAATCCCCGTACAGGAAGGTTGTGCCAAGTCATGAGTGCCCATGCCTGAAGCACCAGCTTTAGGTATGATGATAAATTTGCCCCGTTGGACTCAGAGTAAGTGAAACAAACCAAACCACACAGACTTGCTCTCTTATTCTATCTATGTGCTTCGTCTTTAAGGTTTTACTTCTCATTATCCTGGATACATTAAGAACTTTCAAAAAATGGAGAGTTCTTGTCCCTCCAAACATTTAATCAGTATTTGCTCAATGCCAACCAGGTGCTCAGGCTGGGGGTTCAGCAGAGCAGTGAGTAGGACCCAGACCCTGTCCTCAGGGAAATTGTAGCCTGATGATATATTAATCAGTAACAGAATTTCACATAAATAATAACCAAGTTGTGCAGAGTAATTTTTTTTAACTTTTATTTATTTATGATAGTCACACACAGAGAGAGAGAGGCAGAGACACAGGCAGAGGGAGAAGCAGGCTCCACGCACCAGGAACCTGACGTGGGATTCGATCCCGGGTCTCCAGGATCACGCCCTGGGCCAAAGGCAGGCGCCAAACTGCTGCACCACCCAGGGATCCCTGTGCAGAGTAATTTTAAGATCCCTCTTGATGTGTATTATCTCATTTGAATTACCCAACAACACTGACATCAGTACTATTATTCCCATTTCACAGGTGAATACATCAAGGCAGAAAGATACCAGCTGAAAAGTCATACAACTAACACACAGCAGAGTAGCACCTCTAAATCTCATGTTGCTTTCACTGCATGCCGAAGAGAACCGAGGGGAAAGAAAGTATTGTGTTAAGGACATTAGAAAGTCACACAAAATTTTATTCCTCACCTATTTCTAAATATGCAAGGTTCTTTGTCTCATTATCTCTCCTCTTTGAAATTCCTTCATGTCTTCCTCTATGGTAATCATTACCTCTTTTTAAGGTTTTTTTTTTTTTTCATTACCTCTTTTTAAAAGACACATATAATCCCCAAGAAAAATAATAATGTCTCTAAGTTCTCTCTTTATAGAAGGGGCTAGTGTGGAGGGGGTTTGCAGAATTGAACACTTAAAAATAGTGAAAGTGGTGGAGCACCTGGGTGGCTCAGTCATTTGAGTGTCTGGCTCTTGATTTCGGTCAGGGTCGTGGTCCTGGCCAGCCGAAAGAGCCATCCCTTGGGCTTCTGTGGTTAATATTCTTATGCAGGGCTTGGAGAGCTTGTGTTGTAGGGAAGTGCTGCGTGAACACGTCTGCTCTTCACACAGTGTTGAAGAGAACCTACTGGAGCCTGAATGGGCAAGATTACTGAAGTCCTCCTACTGGAGAGCCAAAGCCCCAGGACTTGAGGGCCATAGCAGGAACAGGAACAGGGGGCAGAGGGGAGCCCACAGAGCTTGCCCTGGAGGGTGAGCCTGAGTCAGTGTGGTGCTCCTCTGAGATGCCACCTTCCAGTGGCGATGGTAGGGCTACATATCCCTCTATACTTGAACGTGATGTGAAATTTCTGCTGGCGTCCTGTGTCTGCCTTGTGTTTTAGGGTTGGCTGTTAGGAAGGGTCTCCTGTGTGAGATTTTGAAATGTGATGCTCAAGGAGAATAGAGGAGATTCTCTGACAGTGTTGAAAGGAAGAGAAGTTGGGGCGCCTGGGTGGCTCAGCGATTGAGCGTCTGCCTTTGGCTCAGGGCCTGATTCAGGGGTCCGGGATCGAGTCCTGAATCGGGTTCCCTGCAGGGAGCCTGCTTCTCCCTCTGCCTATGTCTCTGCCTCTGTCTCTCCTCTGTGTCTCTCATGAATAAATAAATAAAATTTTTTTTTTAAAAAAGGAAGAGAAGTGAGCTTCTTGGCTGGAGGCTGAGTGCAGGGTCTGTCATTAGAGTGAGCTCATTCCTATTCCCTCTAACCCTTCACCTACCCCTGTGGCTTCCATACCCCGCCCCCGCGCCCGCCCCCGACCACCACAGGGCCTCGATGGAATAATCACAAGATCTAGAAGCTTGCCAGGGAATCTCCTGTGAGCACACGTTTTGATTTTATGGAGTTAGAGTCTCAGCGGAGCCCTGGGCAGTTTGTATTGGGATTAAAGGAGCGGAGAAATCATATTAAAATGACTTCTTAGCATTTTCTCCCTTCTCCCCTTTACTAGTCATTCTGGAACATCAAATATCGGGCCAAACAGAACGAAAGTTCAAAATCTTGTTTCTCTGATTAATTTTAATATCTCCTGAAGCTTCTTTGTCTGAAGAGTAGACAGTTTTGCTTTCCAGACATTTCCTTTGCAAATAGCTGTTCTCTCTTTGTTTTGGGGGACCACGCAAATACAGCAACAATATTGAGGGCAGAGATTCATTTTTCACAAGTCAGAGGAAGGTTTAGAGGACTCAGAAAGATGGAGAGTCAGCAAGGAGCAGTGAAGCCAAATATAACAGTCCTAGTTCAGGGCAGTTTTTCACCTGATACTATTTCTTTTTAGAGGCTCTACAGTCATGTCATTCTAATTCCTTGTTACTCAAAGTCTAGTATGCCAAACCAGAAGATTTGGCATCACTTGGGAATTTTTCAGGAAAGTCTTGGATGCTCCAGACTGATGCTAACAAAAAAGAGATCGTGTTCATTGTTAAGTTTGTAACAAGAGAACCCACTCTTTCTTTGCTTCATCAGCTTAATGGTCCCAGTGAGCTCTCATTATCAGTAATAATTCAATTTCACTAGCTCAGATTTCCCTGGCTGGACCTATGCCAGGATCTCAGTTCATCTTCAAAGTACCTTTAAGCTTTGCTTAGAATCCTCAGAAGGTCCCCCATGTGCTACTGGAAAAGAAGATTTTCCTCCCTACTGTTGCCTGTGGCTTCCTGCCTGCTTGGGGGTTCATGGCAACCCCAAGTCCCTTCCAATGGGCAGATGTCTTCAAGGGCCATATTTCCTTTAGTATTCACTACTTCGGGACTCCACTGGGGGTAGGGAGTGGGAGATCCAGGCTTCCAGTTATGTTATGAACGGGTCATGGGAATAAAAGACACAGCATAGGGAATAGAGTCAATGGTATTGGAATAGTGTTGCATGGGAGCCAGTGGTGGCTCTACTTGTAATGTATAGACTTGTCAAATCACTATGTTATACACCTGAAACTAATGTAATATCATGTGTCAACTATAACTAAAATTTTTTTAAAAATCCATTTTATTGGGATCCCTGGGTGGTGCAGTGGTTTGGCGCCTGCCCTTGGCCCAGGGCGCAATCCTGGAGACCCGGGATCGAATCCCATGTCGGGCTCCCGGTACATGGAGCCTGCTTCTCCCTCTGCCTGTGTCTCTGCCTCTCTCTCTCTCTCTCTCTCTCTGTGTGTGTGATTATCATAAATAAATAAAATTTTAAAAATCCATTTTATTAAAAAAAAAAAGTCCCTGCTAGGTCACAAGCAGAGATAAGGAGGTACCATCTCCTGCAGTTGCTAACATAGTCTTACGTGTACCCTAATATCATTCCCAGCCTTACTCTCCCTAGACCTAAGACATCTCAAAGGCAATATTTTTGGTAGACACCTGCCTTCACTTCCCATTTCCATCCCCAGACACTGGCACCAACCCTCCTCTGCGGGCTACTTCTTCCATGAAACTCACCTTATGCACAATGGCCAATGCTGTGGGTCACCATTAGTACCAGTTTATCATATACTCTCAGAGTCTGAATCCCAGTTTAGGCCCAGCTGGAACTACAGCCATGAAAGTCAACAGTGTGATGTAGATGGTTTAAACAAACAAAAACAACAACTGTATCAACAGTGTGTGTTTTTATTCATTACCAGTGAAACCAAACTACTTGGAGAAGTATTTTTTCTTAGATCACTGGAGAGACACGCTTCAAGCTCTGCTGAGATCACAGATAGGATATACAATTTAATTTGGGAAACTACATTTTAAGATAGACGTTGGTAAAATGGAGAGGGGCCAGCTGTCAGCAAGGCGGATGTTGAGGTGTCTGGAAAGCATTTATATAGAGTGAAAGGAAGTGGAGAGGTTTCTCTTGGAAAACAGAGGCCAAGATAAGGCCTTCAAATTTTAAACAGCAGTCATGTGGCCAGATAAGTTCTGTTGTTCTGGATTTTTCTGGTGCACAGACTAAGATCAATGAGAGGAAATTACAGAGAGACACATTTTAAGATCACAAATCGACTAATGAGGAGTGAATGCCTTGGACATATTTATTTTTTTTAATTTTTATTTATTTATGATAGAGAGAGAGAGAGGCAGAGACACAGGCAGAGGGAGAAGCAGGCTCCATGCACCGGGAGCCCGATGTGGGATTCGATCCCGGGTCTCCAGGATCGCGCCCTGGGCCAAAGGCAGGCGCCAAACCGCTGCGCCAACCAGGGATCCCTAGGAGTGAATGCCTTGGGAAGCAGAATTCCCTATCACTCTTGTGTCCCAGCTAAGAAGAATATGTTTCCATTAGAGTACTTTAAGAAAAATTATTGAATTAAGGAGAGACGTGCATTAACCCTGATAGCCTATTATCTTGAAAAAGAAAAGCAAGAAGGAATCTTAGAGATTATTACCCAAGTTTAGGAGACTAAGATCCAGGGTAAGATTTGACTTACCTCACTTCACACTCACTATTGGCAGAGAGTGGGGGAGAGTCCAGATTTCTAATCCCTGTCTCAGTATATTTCTGGCTACACTCCATTCTTCCCTCTTTAGATTTATACACTTCTCAACTTCTTTGATGCTGTCTACCCCCAAGGGGATCAGGTGAATGAATGTGAAAATGGAGTTAAATGTTAAGACTTGAATGATTTACTCTCTGGCAATACTATGAAGTAAATTAATACTGTTAAGGATAAACTATCTACTTATTCTTTGACTTAAACAGTTTATTTCTTTCATCTACAAATAGGTGTATGTTTTCCACAATGTATTAATAGGGTTCTGAGCTACTCTCCACTTAAACTTTGACTTTATTTGAAAGCCATTTCAGGGGATCCCTGGGTGGCTCAGCAGTTTAGTGCCTGCCTTTGGCCCACGGCGCGATCCTGGAGCCCTAGGATCGAGTCCCGCGTCGGGCTCCCGGCATGGAGCCTGCTTCTCCCTCTGCCTGTGTCTCTGCCGCCCTCCCCTCTCTATCATGAATAAATAAATAAAATCTTAAAAAAGAAGAAAGCCATTTCAACTGAATAGTTCTTAGTGCATAGACAGGAAATTCATTTATTCTTTGGGTCAAATGGAATGAAACAATGATTGGCCATTGAGACATCATATGTAATTAATAGAAGGAGCAGAGACATTTATGAAAGAAAAAAAATTCTTTCAGACATATCCTGAGAACACACTGGCCTAAAGAATACACTTTGACCCAGAGATTGTGAGGTTCCTGAATTGATTAGAGATCTCTGAGACCCGTGGGAAATAGTTCCATTCACGGGCCAAGGAGAGCTTGCTGATGCTTCACTCTCTGGTGCCAACTGGCTGACCTTTGAAGATCCAGTGTCTCCATCTGGTGAAACAGGGTGCTTCCATCACTGTCACCCTCCAATCCCTCCACGTCTGTTAGGATCATCTGCAGGAGCTGCAAGGCTTAAAATATAAAATCAGACCCATCAACTTTTAGCAAAAAGCCCAGGCTATACAAGTAACCGAATGCAACTATGACAAGGGAAGTGGGTAAAGAAAAAAATGTAAACTGTTTCTGGTAACTGGGACTTCACATGCATTTCATTCATCATAACATAAGGTATCCCCATCCCTCTTTCTTCCCATTTCATTTCTCCTTTCCCTTTCTTTCTTCCTCTCCTTTCCCATCATCCCTCCCCCCGCCCCCCCCCAATTTCCTTCTTTCTGGCCCCATCCCATGATCCTTTGCTCACTGGGAATATGAAGATCAGTTTACCAATATAGGCACAGGAAAAGATAACATGTCAATCATCCACACTGGTTTTAAACTTTCATTTGCTTTAGTGCAGGGGTGCCTGGGTCGCTCAATGGTTCTGCCTTTGGCTCAGGACATGATCCCGGGGTCCTGGGATTGAGTCCCACATCAGATCCCCTCAGGGAGTCTGCTTCTTCCTCTCCTTATGTCTCTGCCTCTCTCTGTGTGTCTCTCATGAATAAATAAATAAAATCTTTTAAAAAATGCTTAATGCAAAGCACATACTAGACATTATAGAAGGCTGCAAAAAGGTGAACAAATGTGCCCTAAAGGTGTTTATAGTCTAATGGGGGGAGGAAAAACATAGCCATAACTTGGGAGAAATTGGTTAGTGCCTTAGGAGAAGGAACATGACTTGGGTGGGAGAAAGGAAGGTCCAGGTGCACCCAATGGGGTTTGTGGAGGTAGGTTCTTGGAGCAATGAGTACACAGCAGCTCATTTATTCATTATTGGTTCAACAAATGTCGGTAGTGTGTCCCTATGTGCCAGGTATTATACTTGGAACTGAGGATATGACAATGAACAAAAGCAATATGGTCCCAGCCTTCACGGTGTTTCTACTGTGGTGTGAGAGTAGAAGCACAAATTAAACAAATAAGCATACATGTTCACATGTAAGTAGCAAACAGATGGAAAGCACGGGGTCCCCAGAGACAGGAGACCTAACACAGGGAACTTAATTTAGATCAAGAGGGAGGTGTTATCAGAGTAGTGTGAGGTCTTATCAATGAACAGGAGTAGTTGTGGGGGAAAGCAGGGACAGTTCTCCAAGAAGTGATAACAGCATGAGCTAAGGTCCTGGGGCAGTTTCCTGGTACTTTAAGAAATTAAAAGTAAACCTTGGTGACCTGTACTCGGTAGCAGGAAGAATGACAAGGTATCAGGTTGAGGAGTTGGCAGATACTAGAGGATATGAAGCTTTTTAAGTCATGACAAGGATTTGGGGTTTTATTCTAAATGCACTTGGAAATGGTCAAACAATTAAGCAAGGGGGTGACATGACTCAGTTCATGTCTTCAGAGGTACCATCTGGCTGTCATTGGAAAAACTGAAAGACATGGAGAAAGAGAGCCTGACGAGTCCGGGTGATGGTGGCTGGGAGGCACGCGGGTGGCAGTGATGTAGAGTCTGTGCTGGGATTACAGAATAAAATGATTCTCTAAGTATTAATAATGTCACCTGGCCAAACTGCATCTTTGGTTCTTCTCCTGCCACTTCATGAATTTTGAACAATCTGGATTTGCTCTTTTGTGATTGTTTCCAATCCCATTTTCATGTTCCATCAATATCAAATTTAATTGACTCTAAACCAATGTAACAAGACTCTTAATAGTCTTGTCCTGATTCTCATTTCTCAACTACTCAGCTTCCCTGGGCTCTGTCTTTTGTCATGTCCTTTCTGTCCCTGTCCCCTTTTGTGTTGCTTCCAGCGGGGGAGTTAGAAAGGAGGAAACCTGCCAAAGGGGAAGAGAAAGGCTGTGGGGATGGGAGCCAACATGGAAGGCTTTGCTGACCTTGTCCAGTTTTTGCCACAACTTTTTCTGACTTCTGTCAACTATGCTTAGAGAAAGAGAAGCTGTGCGTAGATGTCTTTTTCCACCCTACCTCTCAGGCTGCACGGCAGTGGGAACGCCCATGATGAAGAGCCCACATGAGCCTGACATTCAAAACGGCTGCCATGATGATGATCCCTTTGGAAAACAATACCAAACCAACAGCCCCCCGTCTTGTCCAAAAGGGAGTCATTTTTTATTTCACTGAGGCCTGAAAATCTCTGTGGCAAGTAAGGGAGCATCACAAGGGAACAAGGCACAGTATCTGTCATCCATAGAGAAGGGGAACAGACCATAGCTTCTTGGGAGACTTCCTGGGAGGGGCTTGGAGTGACTCAGACATCTGTAGGATCTCCGGGCTTAAGCATGAGAGTTTCTGTGAGAAATCAGGTAGGTTTCCTGAGAAGGACGTCACATGAATACATTGACATTCTAACTCCAAGTCCTTTATTCTAGTAGAAAATAGGGGAACTCATCATTTTCTTGGTGGCAGGAGCTTCAGCTGGAACTTATGTTAGGAGTGTCTTTTGTTTTCATAGTGAGATCCTTTCAACCCTATCTGAGTATATGCTAACGAGTGACTCTTGAGGAGTGAGGGGGTCCTGGGTGGCTTCAGAATGGGGGCTAATGCCAGGAAGACCAAACATGTGATTTGAGGGCTAGAACGTTCACCGCCCCCCCGCCCCCACTCTACTGGAGCAGAGACTGAGTTCAATCACCCACAGTGCAATCAATCGTGCCTATGTAAGGAAACTGCCATGAAAATCTCTGAAAGACTGGGTCTAGAAAGCTCCAAGGGAGCACTGGTAAACCCACTTCCAACAATTTAAGTTCATCCAGGTTTCCCACTAGTTTTGTTAAACTTATTTTTGTTAACTAAATGTTGTTGCCAGGCGTTTATCATCCGTTTTCCCTTTCCTCTGATAACAGCCTGTTGATCTTTCCAGAGAACACCATCCCTCCCTCCCTTTCAGGGCACAGGAGGAGCTGCCCCACCCCCTGGTTACATGGTGGCCAGTCAACAGACTGTAAAAAATAAAAAAAATGTTTCAAGAATGGGCACATGAGGGGGATCCCTGGGTGGCTCAGAGGGTTAGCACCTGCCTTCGGCCCAGGGCATGATCCTGGAGTCCGGGGATTGAGTCCCAAGTCGGGCTCCCTGCATGGAGCCTGCTTCTCCCTCTGCCTGTGTCTCTGCCTCTCTCTCTCTCTCTCTCCCTCATGAATAAATAAATAAAATCTTTAAAAAAAAAAAAAAAGAATGGCCACATAAAACCCATTCTTTGGGTTTTTGCCTGATACTGCAAAAGAAAATTCTCCCTTTCTTTTGAGATTGCTAACTGGAATGGATATAAACCAATACCTCGTGGTGGCCATCTTGCCTCCATGGGGGTGTTGTCACCTGAGAGTGGAGCCAGGACAAGAGGAAATTGGAGGGAGTGTGGCAGAGTGGGGAGGGGGTTGGGTAGAGATTTTCTATTACAGAAGCCAATAGATTTCCTCTTCTTCTTTAGCCAATTCAAGTTGGGTGCCTGTCACTGAACTAAATATATCCTTCTTAGCATTTCCAAATTGCCCTTCCACTCTATGCCCAGATGGCCAGGGAGGAAAATGGACAAAGCTCCTAAATCTCCCTGCTGAAATTATTTGGTGTCTGGAGACTGAGTTTAAGTCCCGGTGACCCTATCATTTACTAATAATGATCAGGGACAAGCCATATAATCTCCTGTAAAGCATGAATAAAAATACCTCTCCTACCTACCTCACAGGGTTATTACACTAAGGAAATGAAATGAAGCATGTACACATGCTGTCTTAGCCATGTGAACACAGTAAAATGTTAGTGAGGAACCGAGGAGAAAGTCAGTGATGATTTCTGGTGTCCTCTCGGTACAGGCACAAGCGAGGGGCTCCACGTACACAGTTCTCTTTCTTTCCTTTCCTTTTCTTTCTTCTTTCTTTCTTTTTAGATTTTATTTACTTATTCATGAGAGACACAGAGACAGAGGGAGGGACATAGGCTGAGGGAGAAGCAGACTCCCTGTGAGGACCCGATGCAGGACTTGATCCCAGGACCCCAGGATCACACCCTGAGCCAAAGGAAAACAGATGCTCAACCCCTGAGCCACCCAGGCGTCCCACATAACTGTCTTCCATCTTTACAATGGCCCTGCGAGGCAGGGTTTATGTGGTAGGGGTTCCCCCATATAACACTCAGCACATTTCCTGGTTTGGAGCAGTACCTCAATAAATATCAATTTCCTGTTGTGACTTTGCTTAGGGGCCTCGGATAAATAACAACTACGGTTCTCAGGTTTCTTTAACTGTAATATAGAGAACTTGAACTAAATAATATTCAGTGTTCCATCTAGGCTTATTTCTTTAAGATAGAATTTTTGAACTTGGCACTTAGAAAAAGCGTTCTATGATGCGAGAAGTTTGAAGACATCCTGGAGTCAAACCTAAGTAAGCCTCCTGTCTGAGGTCAGGTGACACAACTGTAGCCAACCCTGGAGTGATTGGGGACGTTCTGTACCATGACAGGGGTTGGGGTTACACAGGGGCATGTATTTGTTAAAACACAGCACCTGGAGCCCTAGTATTTGCACATTTCATGGCATATACATTTTACATGGGAGGGAAAGATCTGTAAAAAAAAAAAAAAGAAAGAAAGAGAGAGACCCATGGAGCTCTAGTTAACATTAAGTATGTGGAGATATTTAGGGGGATGTGTCCTGAGGCTTGTAAGTTACTCTGAAATGCCCTCAAATTAACATGGAATAGTGGATGGAGAGAGGGAGAGATGGATGGAGAGATGTGATACAAACAATCATGAAGGAATCTAGCTGGATGATGCCAGTGTTAGAAAGTGCTTTTTTTTTTTTTTTTTTTTTTTTAATTCATAAGAGACAGAGAGAGAAGAAGGCTCCCCAATGCGGGGCTTGATCCCAAGACCCTGTGATCAGGACCTGAGCTGAAGGCAGACACTTGACAGACTGAGCGACCCCGGTGCCCTGGGAAGCGCTTTCAGCTGTGCTGTGCTTTTGAGATTTTTTGTAATCAAGTGCGAGCGAAAACAACCCCTAGCGAAGCCCAGTTTCCTGGCCAGAGCTTTATCTCTCTGAGCAGCCCATGGCTCTGGCTTCCCCCTGGGCCCCCAGGAGAACCTCCCGCCTCAGAGTCTGAGTTTTCAGCCTCAGTAGAAACAGACACACCATTTATTGTGGTGATTCCCCTCCTCGAGAAAAATCTCACCCTTTATCCTAACAGGGGAAGCCGCCTGCCCTCCAGCTCAGCCCCCTCCTGCTACCCAGAGCCCTAGTGAGAGGTTCTGAGATAACCCCTGGCCCCGCTGCTGCCTCTGTTCCCAGCTGCTCCCTGGGCTTCGGTGGCTCCTCGGGCCAACAGCCACTCTGTCACCATCGCCCCCTCCCCTCCTGCCTTCCACCCCGTGGCCTGGCTTGGGGGGGCCCAGCAAGCCCTGAACGCCCGGGGAGTCCTCCTCTGCCTTCCCTCTGAGTGGCATCCGGGACAAGTCCAGGGCTTTAAGCAGGCGTCTCTATGGTTTTAGCTCGTTCAAGAAATTAATCAGGCTCATCAGCTCTGCTCTGGGCTCTGTCTTCAGCTCGGATCCCAGCCCACTTCTGCGTGATAATTATTCCTGAGGTTGGCCCTTGCTTGCCTTCATCCCCAGCCTTTGCATGGCTTCCGGAGAGCCTTTAAGTGTTGGCCAAGATAGACAGGCAAGCGCCACTCCGCTCTCGCAGACGGGGACTCCGCAAGGCCGTGCAAGCACATTTATTCAGCGCCTGCTGTGTGCAGCCATTTGCCGCTCGTTTCCATGTACCCTGTCCCACTCGGAGCCCACAACCTCCTCCCGAGGTGCTTATTAAATGGGGGCCATCATACCACTTTTGCAAATGGGGATACAGACCCAGAGAGTATTTGTTGAGATGCACCACCCAGGTGGCAGCTGACACCGAACGCAGCCCCACAGAATGTCAGAGCAGGCGGCTGTCGGGGCTCCCTAGCCCGGCCACTCTACTTCCCAGGTGGGGGTCCCAGGAACCGGAGAGTGGACGTCAGCTCTTCAGAAGAAAAGCTTCGAATTAGAACTCAGGTCTAAACTTTCGGACTCCATTTAGAAACAGAGACACTCCATATAGACACAGACATATGGGGAAGCCGGAGCGTCTCACGCCCACGGGGTAGCTGCACCCACTCGAGGCTGGCCTCGCAGTTTTTAAATCTGGCAGGAGCTGAATGCTGGGTTGTCTTGAAAACTTAGCCACTTGCAGCCGGCAAGGCACTCGGGCAGCCCAGACGGAATCGATGTTCCGCGTGCAATAGTCATCTCACGTACCAGCAGGCTCTGAGAGCCGGCGCCGAATCAATACTGCATTGAAATAAGCGAATGGGGGGAAAAAAAGTCAAATAGACCCCAGAGCAGCTGGGCACCTGGGCCTGCTTTTACAGGCCCCCCTGCAGGCCCTCATTCAGTTTGGGTTTGAGTGTGAATGGGGTTGGGGGCGTGTGCAAAAACCCAGTGCAAAAGTCCTCACTGATCTGACATGTAGCACCTCCGTGCGAGGAGCATAAACTTGCTTATCAGCTAGACTTTGGATATGGCCATGCACGCCCCAGTGTTACCAACAGAAGGATTCCTGCTTCTGAGCTGGCATTTATTATTTTTATGTTTATTTAATTATTTTTTTAAAGATTTTATTTACTTATTCATGAGAGACAGAGAGAGAGAGAGACAGAGAGAGAGAGGGGCAGAGAGAGAGAGAGAGATAGAGAGGCAGAGACACAGGCAAAAGGAGGGACTCGATCCCAGGACCCCAGGATCACATCCCGAGCCAAAGGCAGATGCTCAACCACTGAGCCACCCAGGGAACCCATGAGCTGGCGTTTATATTGCTCTCCCAAAAAAGTTGGTAGCCAGGTCTGAGGTTGGTTCACATACTTAGTTGCTTGCATATTTTCTAAAATTGCTCACTCCTGTAACACACGGGGCTCCTGTCATTGAAGGTGAACCATGCTGGATGAACTGTCCTGTGGACAGGTGGCTTGTATGTAGGTGTGAATGGCATGTCACTAGCCCACACTTGAACTTCACTTGGACTCCGAATTAGCAGAGGACTCCCCTCTCACTGAAAAGGAACAGTACTGGTCCAGCCACAGCACACCCTGGATTGGACTGCCGAGGCCCCACACGGGACTTAACGTAAGACAGAAGGAGACAGACTGAGGTAGAAGTGCTGCCTTCAGGCCAAGGGAGGCTAAGTCTTTTGGGTCCCGTGGAGCCCACTCATTCTCCTGGTGTGGGGGGTGGGATTTGCACAAAAGGAATGGGTGTCCTTCCTGTCCGTCCTAGGGTAGGTTATTCCCAGGCAAGGTGACCACGAAACTTAACATCCAAACTTGGGATATCAGCTTCGGGAGCCAAAGGGGAACCTGTTAATAATAATGTGAACACTTCAGGTGTGAACCAGAACTGATGGCCACTCCTCTCTTAGGGTCCTGGAATGAAATAAGAGAAAATACTGCCTCCCTGGGCTCTGAGGCGGGAAAGGTCTAGAGCCCTCCCCTGCCTCAATGGCAGCAGGCGAGGGCTGGAAGGGAGCCTGCAGGCAGATCTGGGTCTTGGCACTTCCACGAAGCCGTTCTCTGGATTGTACTTCCAATCCATCACCTCTGATGGTTAGGTGCAGATTGCTTAAATGCTACTGTGTGGACATCTGTGTGTGGAGAACGAAAGGAAGGGACAGATGAGAACAGAAAACACTAGTGGGAAAGAAGCGTCCCCTCCCTGGAGGGCTGAGGGGTGGGAGTAGTAGGGGGCTGCGTGTGGGGGTGTCTGCAGCAGAGCTGAGCTGTGCACAGGGCTACAGCTACCTCCTGAAACCAGTGGCAGGACACGGGGCAGGAGGATGTAATCACCGGGGTGGGGTGAGGGTGCAGAGAGCAGGGCCCAGATGAGGGGTGGGGGGAGGGAGGAGGAGCTGGGGGAGCGGTGGGCAGAGCTGGGGCCGAGTGGGGGGCAGAGCCAGATCCGGGACTTTGGTAGGGGGAGTGCAGACCCCGACCCACCTGCTAAGGCTCTCCAACCACCTGTGAATCCTGGGGCTTGGCTCACCTCCCCAAGCCCACCCCCACTCCTGTCTGAGTGATCACAGCAGGGTATTCACTTTGCAGTCAGAAGAGAAGATGCTTTTATTTTTATTTTTTTATTTTTTTTATTTTTTATTGGTGTTCAATTTACTAACATACAGAATAACCCCCAGTGCCCGTCACCCATTCACTCCCACCCCCCGCCCTCCTCCCCTTCCAACACCCCTAGTTCGTTTCCCAGAGTTAGCAGTCTTTACGTTCTGTCTCCCTTTCTGATATTTCCCACACATTTCTTCCCCCTTCCCTTATATTCCCTTTCACTATTATTTATATTCCCCAAATGAATGAGAACATATAATGTTTGTCCTTCTCCGACTGACTTACTTCACTCAGCATAATACCCTCCAGTTCCATCCACGTTGAAGCAAATGGTGGGTATTTGTCATTTCTAATAGCTGAGTAATATTCCATTGTATACATAAACCACATCTTCTTTATCCATTCATCTTTCGTTGGACACCGAGGCTCCTTCCACAGTTTGGCTATCGTGGCCATTGCTGCTAGAAACATCGGGGTGCAGGTGTCCCGGCGTTTCACTGCATCTGTATCTTTGGGGTAAATCCCCAACAGTGCAATTGCTGGGTCGTAGGGCAGGTCTATTTTTAACTCTTTGAGGAACCTCCACACAGTTTTCCAGAGTGGCTGCACCAGTTCACATTCCCACCAACAGTGTAAGAGGGTTCCCTTTTCTCCGCATCCCCTCCAACATTTGTTGTTTCCTGCCTTGTTAATTTGCCCCATTCTCACCGGTGTGAGGTGGTATCTCATTGTGGTTTTGATTTGTATTTCCCTGATGGCAAGTGATGCAGAGCATTTTCTCATGTGCATGTTGGCCATGTCTGTGTCTTCCTCTGTGAGATTTCTGTTCATGTCTTTTGCCCATTTCATGATTGGATTGTTTGTTTCTTTGCTGTTGAGTTTAATAAGTTCTTTATAGATCTTGGATACTAGCCCTTTATCTGATATGTCATTTGCAAATATCTTCTCCCATTCTGTAGGTTGTCTTTGAGTTTTGTTGACTGTATCCTTTGCTGTGCAAAAGCTTCTTATCTTGATGAAGTCCCAGCACCATTTATTGAAGAGACTGTCTTTCTTCCAATGGATAGTCTTTCCTCCTTTATCGAATATTAGTTGCCCATAAAGTTCAGGGTCCACTTCTGGGTTCTCTATTCTGTTCCACTGATCTATGTGTCTGTTTTTGTGCCAGTACCACACTGTCTTGATGACCACAGCTTTGTAGTACAACCTGAAATCTGGCATTGTGATGCCCCCAGATATGGTTTTCTTTTTTAAAATTCCCCTGGCTATTCGGGGTCTTTTCTGATTCCACACAAATCTTAAGATGATTTGTTCCAACTCTCTGAAGAAAGTCCATGGTATTTTGATAGGGATTGCATTAAACGTGTATATTGCCCTGGGTAACATTGACATTTTCACAATATTAATTCTGCCAATCCATGAGCATGGAATATTTTTCCATCTCTTTGTGTCTTCCTCAATTTCTTTCAGAAGTGTTCTGTAGTTTTGAGGGTATAGATCCTTTACATCTTTGGTTAGGTTTATTCCTAGGTATCTTATGCTTTTGGGTGCAATTGTAATGGGATTGACTCCTTAATTTCTCTTTCTTCAGTCTCATTGTTAGTGTATAGAAATGCCACTGACTTCTGGGCATTGATTTTGTATCCTGCCACGCTACCGAATTGCTGTATGAGTTCTAGCAATCTTGGGGTGGAGACTTTTGGGTTTTCTATGTAGAGTATCATGTCATCGGCGAAGAGAGAGAGTTTGACTTCTTCTTTGCCAATTTGAATGCCTTTAATGTCTTTTTGTTGTCTGATTGCTGAGGCTAGGACTTCCAGTACTATGTTGAACAGCAGTGGTGAGAGTGGACATCCCTGTCTTGTTCCTGATCTTAGGGGAAAGGCTCCCAGTGCTTCCCCATTGAGAATGATATTTGCTGTGGGCTTTTCATAGATGGCTTTTAAGATGTCGAGGAATGTTCCCTCTATCCCTACACTCTGAAGAGTTTTAATCAGGAATGGATGCTGTATTTTGTCAAATGCTTTCTCTGCATCCAATGAGAGGATCATATGGTTCTTGGTTTTTCTCTTGCTGATATGATGAATCACATTGATTGTTTTACAGGTGTTGAACCAGCCTTGTGTCCCAGGGATAAATCCTACTTGGTCATGGTGAATAATTTTTTTAATGTACTGTTGGATCCTATTGGCCAGTATCTTGTTGAGAATTTTTGCATCCTAAATCACAACAAGAAGTTTGGAAGGACCTCAAACACGTGGAGGTTAAGGACCATCCTGCTAAAAGATAAAAGGGTCAACCAGGAAATTAAGGAAGAATTAAAAAGATTCATGGAAACTAATGAGAATGAAGATACAACCGTTCAAAATCTTTGGGATGCAGCAAAAGCAGTCCTAAGGGGGAAATACATCGCAATACAAGCATCCATTCAAAAACTGGAAAGAACTCAAATACAAAAGCTAACCTTACACATAAAGGAGCTAGAGAAAAAACAGCAAATAGATCCTACACCCAAGAGAAGAAGGGAGTTAATAAAGATTCGAGCAGAACTCAACGAAATCGAGACCAGAAGAACTGTGGAACAGATCAACAAAACCAGGAGTTGGTTCTTTGAAAGAATTAACAAGATAGATAAACCATTAGCCAGCCTTATTAAAAAGAAGAGAGAGAAGACTCAAATTAATAAAATCATGAATGAGAAAGGAGAGATCACTACCAACACCAAGGAAATACAAACGATTTTAAAAACATATTATGAACAGCTATACGCCAATAAATTAGGCAATCTAGAAGAAATGGACGCATTCCTGGAAAGCCACAAACTACCAAAACTGGAACAGGAAGAAATAGAAAACCTGAACAGGCCAATAACCAGGGAGGAAATTGAAGCAGTCATCAAAAACCTCCCAAGACACAAGAGTCCAGGGCCAGATGGCTTCCCAGGGGAATTCTATCAAACGTTTAAAGAAGAAACCATACCTATTCTCCTAAAGCTGTTTGGAAAGATAGAAAGAGATGGAGTACTTCCAAATTCGTTCTACGAGGCCAGCATCACCTTAATTCCAAAACCAGACAAAGACCCCACCAAAAAGGAGAATTACAGACCAATATCCCTGATGAACATGGATGCAAAAATTCTCAACGAGAAGATGCTTTTAGACTCTGTTGCTCTTCTGCTCCTTGCTGCTTGGCTTCTCACACCCGGGAGATACTGGATGGCTTTGGGAGGCAGCCTGAGCCCCCCGGGGGGGCGGGGAGCAGGCCTCTGTGTGCACCTCCAGGCTGGCATTTGAGTTCTGACCTGTTTCTCCCACTCCCTCTGCTACCAACGACTTGAGATTGTCACACCCTAGGTGCCCAGCATCGTGCCTGGGGAAAAGCAGGCCTCCAGGGCGTCTTTGAGTAAATGATGCCAAGAGATGGCAATGATCTGAGGTGCGAAAGAGAGGTCCAGACCGAGCCTCCGTGCTCCTCCAGGTCTCAGACATCAATGCGGCTTCTCCAAGATAATATAAAACCTTTATTCTTGTTTGTTTGGGTTTCGTTCTGTTGTTTTCAATTTTATTCTGTTGATCTGCTTTCTGCACTACATGGGGAGAAAAAATAGTCTTACTATTGTGGCTTAAAAATGACTAAGGCAAACAGGATTTATTTTTTAATTAAATGCTTCCAGAAAAGTTTCTCCTGGTGCATCTTTTTCTTTGTAGTTCTTACAACTGATAGTATATAAGGGTGCTGCTAGTCATAGCATCTCAGGACTTTCACTTTCTCCATAGTACAGGAGTCAATTTTTATTTATTTATTTATTTATTTATTTATTTATTTATTTATTTATTATTTATTATTTATTTATTATTATTTTTTTAAGATTTTATTTATTTATTCATGAGACACACACACAGAGGCAGAGACACAGGCAGAGGGAGAAGCAGGCTCCATGCAGGGAGCCCGACATGGGACTCGATCCCGGGTCTTCAGGATCATGCCCTGGGCCGAAGGTGGCACAAAACCGCTGAGCCACCCAGGGATCCCCAGGAGTCAATTTTTTAAAATGGCTATTATTGCTTTGGAGTTCTGAAGTTATTTCCTATCACCAGCTAGAAGGAGCATTTCCCTCTTTTAACTGGGCTCACAACTTTACTTAGAAAACTTTCCCTATATTAGGAGAAATTACATCATCTATGTAGTCATATATCCTGCAAGTGTTAATCATTCAAGAAATGTGGCTTAAAAGGGAACATTTCCTATTTACAAAGGCTGAATAAAGGGTTTTTTTTTTAAAGATCAGAGAAGTCATAGCAATTATAAATATATGTACTTATTCGTCCATGCTTTACATATGAGTACAATTTTACAAATTCCCTGATAAGTAATAGATGGAAAGGTTCAAATGTTAAGGATGAAAACTTAAAACTTTTAAATTTTTTTCTTTTAACTTTTTTTTACTGGAAAAATGATAAGAGGAGAAAATGAAAGTAATAATCATCCCAACTTTGCCACATTTTTGAGAACTATAAACTCCCTCGTTATCACCACCACTGAAATCCAGTCACTGTGATTAACATACTCATACACCCACACAAACACACACTCACAGACTCATCCACTCATATGCTCTCATCCACATTCACACATACACACACACACACATTCACACGTTCACACAAACACACTCACTCATCCATATCCACATTCACACAAGTGCACACATACACTCTCACATGCACACACAAACTCACTCATATACATTTCTACTTAAAACAAACAAACAAACAAACAAACAAACAAACAAACCCAGAATCGGGGCACTTGGGTGGTTCACTTGATTTGGCACTGACTCTTGATTTTGGCTCAGGTCATGATCTCAGGGTTGTGAGACTGAGCCCTGGCTCTGGTTTGTGCTGGGTGTGGAGCCTGCTTAAGATTCTCTCTCTTCCTCTGCCCCTCCTCCACCTCCTCTAAAAAGAAAACAAAACACAAAAACCCATAATCATCCTAATTATACTGTACTGCTATTTTCCTTTTCCATGCAAAAATATTGTATAGACCTACTTCAAACTCAGAATGAGAAAATATCTCATTCTCTTTTTGTAATTTTGTTTTTTGCATTTAACCTTTTAATTTGAGATTATTTATTTGTATAGTATGAGACAGGGATTGAACACTGATTTTCTAAATGAATTGACTGATGTCTCACCCAGTCATCAAAAACTATCCTTCCCTACTGATTTAAAATGCTGCTTTTATCTTGAACTGAATTCCCATTTGAATGTGAATCTGTGAATCTGACTGGACTTTCATTCTGTTTCATTGATCTGCTTGTTTCTTTCTGTGCCAATTAATTATTGCTTAAATTGTATGATTTGTGATCTAGTCAGACAGCTGTTTGCCTCTTCCTGCATAAAGTAATTTATAATTTTAATTTCCATTTTAATTCTTATATCTGGTAGGAAAAGGTCCCTTTAATTGCTTCTATTTTCTGGTTTTATTTTTAACTTCTAACTTTAAACTTTAACAAAATAACACATGTATATAATTTAAAAATTTAAAAAATGAGAAGGCTTATAACTACAAAACACTTGTCCTGATACTCTTCATTTCTCCTCATAGGTAATCACCTTTACTTCTTTTAATTGATAATTCTGTCATTATCCTTTATATTTCAAAATAATGTTATTATACTACTAATCACTTGGCTTATCACTTTTTACACATTGTTGATTGACTTCTTTTTTTTTAAGATTTTATTTATTTATTCATGAGAGAGAGAGAGAGACAGAAACAGGCAGAGGGAGAAGCAGGATCCCTGCAGGGAGCCCGATGTGGGACTCAACCCCAGGACCCCGGGATCATGCCCTGGGCTGAAGGCAGGCGCTAAACCACTGAGCCGCCCAGGGATCCCCCATTGATTGGCTTCTATTAATAAGTATTTCTCTCTCTTATATCTCACTCCCCTCCCTCTTCAACAGAGGATATCACAAATTTTGGCAATGAATAACTCTAAAAAAAAAAAAAAACCCTGAGAAAAAACCTAGAAAGGAAATGTAATATATACTAATAATCAACTCTGCAATTAAAAGTATTTGCCCAATCTTAATGTAAACATGAAATATGTATTTAGCCAAAATTTGTGATATTCCCCTCTGTTTTTATTTGTGTGATTTTAAAAAAAAAAACATATCTAAATTTTTCCAGATATTCAATTGAGGAACCAAATACCTATCAGCAGATTATCTCCTATGCTCAGAAGCATTAGATAGTTTATTTAATCCTTCCTTTTACCTGGAAGCTTTCTTCCCAGAACCTTCTGTTGTCCTCCTCTAATTTCCTATTTTCTTTTTTTTTTTTTTTTTTAAAGATTTTATTTATTTATTCATGATAGTCACAGAGAGAGAGAGAGGCAGAGAGACACAGGCAGAGGGAGAAGCAGGCTCCATGCACCGGGAGCCCGATGTGGGATTCGATCCCGGGTCTCCAGGATCGCGCCCTGGGCCAAAGGCAGGCGCCAAACCGCTGCGCCACCCAGGGATCCCCTAATTTCCTATTTTCTTAATCCTGGATCTTTCTCTTCTTATTTATTTCCTTATTTTGTTGGAGTATGTTTTCCAGTTGCTGTCAACATTTCAGTATCCTTATGTTTTAGATATGTTGCTTTTAAATAGTGTATATTTGGAGTTTGTTTTTTGATCTAGATGGGCAATCTTAGTCTCAACTGGAGCTACTAGTCTATCCACATTTAAAGTTATTCTGTGCATTGTGATTAAATTTACTTTTTATTTTGTACTTTCTGTCATACTAGCTGTTCTATGATTTTTTCTCTCTGTCTTTGCCTTCTCTTTTATTTCATCAATTTTACTAGCTGGAAATTTTTCTCTCTGCTTAGAAGTTGCACACATTGTTTCTTTTCTCTTGGCAGTTATTCTAGAAGTCACAATATGCATCCTTGACTTATTAAATGTTAATTAATACCTTTACTCTCCTCCCAGATAGCACAAAAATGTCAATGTTTCTTATCATCTTCCCAAACTTCATGCTATTATTGCTATTTGTTTCAATTCACTTTATATTTAAACACTGTAATAACATGATAGTTATTATTCTACATGGTTAATATTCATTTAGATTTACTCACATATTTACCATTTTCTTTGCTTGCCTTTTCCCGGTCTCAAGTATACCTTCTGCATGTGACTGTTTTCCTTATGTCTGAAGTGTATTCCCAAGTGCAGATCCACAGAAGGCAAACTTTTCATTCTTTTACTTGTCCAATAATGTCTTTATGTTGCCTTCATTTTTGAAGTACAATTTTACTAAGTGTAGAATTCTAGGTAGGTGGTTATTTCCTTTCAATATATTGGAAATAGTATTCCCCTGTGTTCTGGATTTTTCCTTTCTTTTTAAAGAATATTTTATTTATTTATTTATTTATTTATTTATTTATTTATTTGAGAGAGAGAGAGAACACGCACAAATGAGGTGAGGGGCAGAGGGAGAAGCAGACCCCTTGCTAAGCAGGAAGCTCAATGCAGGGCTCGATCCCAGAACCCTGAGATCATGGCCCAAGCCAAAGGAAAACACTTAACCAGCTGAGCCACCCAGGCTCCCTTTTACTTTATTTTCTGATATTGAGAAGTCAGCTGTCACTCTGTCATTCCTTTAAAAGCAATCTTTTCTCTAGTTTCTTTTAAGATTTGCTCTTTCTCTTTGCTTTTCTTGCAAACCAAAATGTGGATTCTTTTATATTTGTCCTAGGGATTTATTGGACTCCCCAATTTGTGAGTTACTGTCTTCCATCAAGTCTTGAAAATTCTTAGTAATTTTTTTCTTCAGTTATTGCTTTTACCCTATTCCTCTCTACTGTTCTCTAGGGTGTAATTGGAGACATCTGTCTCCAAGATATAACATACATATATTAGATCTTTTTTATTCTATGACAAACTGTGGCCTCTGGGTCAGCCATTTTTTTTGGAAACAAAGTTCTGAATATAGTCATGATTATTTATTTACTTCTTGTCTATGGCTTTTTTTTTTTTTAAGCTACAATGGCAGATATGAATAGTTACAACTAACACAGTATGGCCTGCATGGCCTAAAGTATTTCCTATCTGACCTTTCAAGCAGAATTTGCCAAGGCTTATTTGATGTTTTTTTATCCTCTCTTCTGTTTTCTCTTTCATCCTTTTGGCCTTTCTGTAATGCTTCTGGATATTTTATTCTGATTTATATTCCAGTTTCCTAGTCTAATCTTTGGCTCTATCTGCTTAACTGTTAAACTGTGCATTTGATTCTTCATTACGGTTATTGTATATTTTAGTTCTAGAATTTTTACTTGCTTCTTTTTCAAATCAGTTACTTTTTTGGTTTCCACCAGCTAAAACTTCCAAGCTTTACCTTTTTTTCGTTTAAGACAGGAAACATGGTTTCAGAGTCTGTGCCTGATTCTTTCACTACCGGAAGTCTGTAGGATTGTTTTTGTGAGCATTCCCTATCATCGGTTCTTACTCATAGAGAACTTACACTTGACATTGCATTTAAATATTTTTTTTTTTTTGGTAGAAATAATTTGAGCCTTGGAGCACCTGGGTGGCTCAATGTTTATGCATCTGCCTTTGGCTCAGGTCATGATCCTAGGGTCCTGGGATCGAGTCCTACATCGGGTTCCCTGTAGGGAGCCTGCTTCTCCCTCTGCCTGTTTCTCTGCCTTTCTGTGTCTCTTATGAATAAGTAAATAAAATCTTTTAAAAAAGAAATAATTTGAGGCCTAGGATGAAAATATATACCTCCACAGAGAATGTTCCTTTGTCTCTCATACTCTGGGACCACATTAACTGAGGTTCCAGACTTGAAATTCCCAGTCACCCATGTGAGAACAGTGTTACTCCCAATATACTCTCTCACACACTGGAGCTTCCCAAACTCATCTGCAAATTGAAATCCCCTGGGGAGCTTCCAAATATCCTGCTACCTGTGTCCCACCCCGAGAGACTGTGACTTCATTGGTCTGTGGTGCATCTTGCACTTTGGAATATTTATTTATTTATTTATTTATTTATTTATTTATTTATTTATTTATTTAAAGATTTTATTTATTTATTCATGAGGGACACAGGCAGAGAGGCAGAAACACAGGCAGAGGGAGAAGCAGGCTCCCTGCAGGGAGCCCGATGTGAGACTCGATCTCATGACCCCGGGATCATGACCTGAGCCAAAGGCAGACGCTCAACCACTGAGCTCACTTCAGAATTTTTAAAAGCTCTCCCAAGATTCTAATGCACAGACATATTTGGGAAGCTCTCTCCAAGACTAAAGCCCTTCAGGACCTCAACTTAATGTGTGGGTATTTATCAGACTCTCCACTTGCCCGGCCATTTTATCTTTCTTGTCCAGGGAGGCGGCCAAATACCACAGTTCCATACTGCAGCTGTTTCTTCCCATGCAGAGAAAACCGAGCTTTGAGAGACTGCTTCTCAGATTCTCCAAAGTTTTGGCATAGTATTCTGTCACTATCTCATCAACTTTTTGATGCTTTTAAGAAAAATGTAAAAATAAGTATGTATTCTTCATATTTATAAGATGTATTTAATTATGTATTTAAATATTGTATATTAAAAATAATATATTTAATAGTTCTAAATTAAAATATATTGATTATAAAATAATTCCAGATATATATATAACTGTTTTACTTGACCTCAATGGGAGGGTTGACTTACCCTGCAATTAAGAGAATTTAAAGTACTCCAATTGCTTTTTAGGAGGAATAAGAAAAGTATTTTAGAGTTCCCACCCTTCTGAAAATGTCTACTTTATTTAGTCCCTGAAGTTATAATTTGGCTAGGTTAAGACTTAATCTTCCTTTAAATATTTGAAGGCTCTGCCTTATTGATCTGTGACTATTCATTAGAGCTGTGAATACGCGTATTTCGACCTTTTATCTATTTTCCTTGGAAATGACTTTTTTTGCTTCTTTGGGAACCATTAGGATCTATTTTCCCCCAGAAATCTTACACCTCACAATTTATGTACTTTGCTATGGGTCTTATTTCACCCAATTTTTTTGGTTATAGAAAAGACAGCTGCAATCTGGAGATTTTTATTTTCAGTGCTAGAAGTTTTATTGCCATATAACTTTCATATTTTCCACCTCTATATTTTCTCTTTTTTTAAGAAATCATTCTGGTTGGATGGTGAGCCTCTTGGATTCATCCTCTACATTATTATCTTTTCTTTTATAATTTTTAGTGCTATGTTTTTTTGTGCTCATTCTTGGAAGATTTCCTCAACTATTCTCCAGCCTTCCTATTGAATATTGTATTTCAATTAAATTTTAATTTCTTGTTCTTTGATTTATCCTTTCATATAACCTCTATTTCTGAGTATAAGGATGCAGTTTCTTCACTAGTGTTGTAGATTTTTATTTATTTATTTATTATTATTATTATTATTAATTTTCTTATTTATTTATGATAGTCACACAGAGAGAGAGAGGCAGAGACACAGGCAGAGGGAGAAGCAGGCTCCATGCACCGGGAGCCCGACGTGGGACTTGATCTGGGGTCTCCAGGATCGCGCCCTGGGCCAAAGGCAGGCGCCAAACCGCTGCGCCACCCAGGGATCCCTGTTGTAGATTTTTAAATCTTATATCCTCTTCCATTTGTTTCCTTGAGATTTCTTTTTTTTCATTTATTCTTACATTGGTTTTTCTCTTTCATGCTAGATGTTCTCGTCAATTGTTTGGGAGAGTCGGCACTCTGATCATATCTAAGAATGAGCCTCTAAAATATTGTTTGGAGGTCCTGAGTGGGCCAGGAATTGTTGACCCGTGGGCTTCATTTAGGGGTGATTGAGCAGAGAGATCATAAGAAGAAGGAAAGAAAGAAAGAGAGAAAAGAGAGAAGGAAGAAGGAAGGAAGAAAGAAGGAAAAAAGGAATGAAGGAAAAAAGAAATGAAGGAAGAGGGAGGGTACAGAAAACTGGAGGCTTTGGGATGCCTGGGTGGCTCATGAATAAATAAATAAAATCTTTAAAAAAATCTTCACTGCTTCAGAATGGAGGAGAAATATCCTTTACATGAGGGAAAAGCCCAGAGTAAGACCTGAGCCGACTCAGATCCAGATCTCCTATTTCTCTATCTTTCCTTCAAAAGTCCAAGAAGAAAATATGTTCATTCAAAGATTCTCTTGATATTTCTAAGTACTCTGTCCAGATCTGTCTCTAACAAGATGTGGGGCAAATCACATGGTGTTCTTGCTAAGAAACTCTATATACCTTTATGTACATGCGTGCACACGTGCATACACACACATACACACAACTACCTTTGATCTTTTTTAAAAGCAACTGAAGGACTTTCAATTCTCTTAATTGGCTAAACCAACTCTCCCATTAAGGTAAACTAAAACAGTTGTATGGAAACAACATATATGTATATATACGATTTTAATTATTTTAATATATTATCTATGAATAGGAGAAACACCTCAAAATCACCCTATAAGGTGGGCTTTATCCCTCATTTCCCTCATGAGCAAGTGGGTTATAAATGGCAGCCAGAGAGGCATGGATGGATAGCCTCACTTGTCATCAGGGTTATAGAGAAGGGACGCACATATGCTGATGATGTGTATGAGATACCCAATCTGTTCTGGCACAAGCTATTGAAATCCTTTCCCTTTGCCTCCTTCAGTGTCTCTAAGTGACTGCCAGCTGCAGGTTTGAGACTCGACAGAGCATGAGCAATCAAGTCATTGCTTGAGATCCTGGACTAGCCTGAGAAACATGAGTCTATCTATATTCGAGGTACAGCCCATTTGAGTCCATTGGCTCAGTAAACATAAGCTTCGTGCCTGGGAAGACAAAGATAAACATGGCCCTGACTTTAAGGGGCTCAAATTCCAGGTCCAGTGAGGCTCAGGTAAGTCATTTACGCTCCTGGATCCTTCTATTGCTCATCTTTATTTTATTTAATTAATTAATTTCTTTATTTAGAGAAAGAGAGAGTGCACAAGCAGGAGGAGCTGCAGAGGGAGAGGGAGAAGCAGGCTTCCTGCTGAGCAAGGAGTGCGATGGGGACTCAATCCTAAGACCTTGAGATCATGACGTGAGCCGAGGTCAGCTGCTTAAGTGACTGAGCTACCCAGGCGCCCCAGTCACTCATCTTTAAATACAATGCTGCCTTTGCCTATCTGACTCATAGGGTTTTGGGGTTTTGTTTTGTTTTGGTTTGGTTTTTGTATGGATATAGTCAGATAATACACATGAAAGTAGTTACGGAGAAACCTGTAAGACATGGTTATCATTTTCCTTATGACTTTTTCGTCCTAATCTGAGTTTCTAAGTGAACAGTATGTTCAACTAATGCTTTCATTTCCCATCACAGTGCCTGCTTCTTGGTGATGAGTGGTAGTTCTGTCCCCCTTCCTTTTCATCTCCTGTCATTTCTCCTCCATTGGGTTTTGTAGGGTGTTCACGAGTTACTTCTGCTTTGGGTGCCTATGAAGTGCTCTGCTCTGCTCTCAAAACACCCAGAAGGACGGACGCAATGCCGCTGGCTGGGAGGACCCTCCCTAAGCTCTCCTGGGTGGTGACACCCACCACCCTTGAGCTTCCCAAGAGGTGTCTCAGCTCTTATACTGGAACCGCTCTAGAAGAGGAGGCTGATTTTCCATTGCTTCAATTCTAATTTCCATCCTTGGATCTCATGTCAGGACACATCACCTATTTTGTTTTGTTTTATTTTATAGAGAGAGAGAGAGAGAGAGAGAGAGAGAAAGAGAGAGAGAGATGTGGCAAGGGGCAGAGGGAGAAAGAGTCCTAAGCAGGCTCCATGCCCAGTGCGGAGCCTCATGTGGGACTCAATCTCATGACCCTGAGATCATGATCTGAGCCGAAACCAAGAGTGGGATACTTAACAGATGGAGCCACCCAGGCACCTACCACACTACCTATTTTAAATCAAGTTAATGACAGTCAACATTTCTCTATTCTAAGGACTTTACATATATTAACTTATTTAGTTGTCATAGCAACCCGGTATTAGCCTATGTCCTGGAGTAGAGAACTGAGACTCTGATTATCCAACAAACTTGCTTAAGATCAAAAAGCTGGTGAGTAGCAGAGCTGGGGTTTGAGCTCAGGATTCTCTCCCCAGAATCTAGGCTCCTAACCGCATGGCTATCCTAACTCTTAAATGAGCTTTGCTTAAGTAACTCCAAGTCAAGAAAATCTCCCAGCATTTAAAGCTCGGAGCAGGGTGCTGGCATTCCTTGATTATTTGATGATTTAAACAAGTCAACTCTGAGGTTGCAACCCTAAAATTCCACCTCCACTATACCCAGTACCCCAGCCAGTTGGACACTAGATCTCCTCAACACTCGAGTAGCAGGCTAATGGCAGGTTTTGAACTATATGAAATTGTCAATATTTGCTTATCTTTTGTCATATGCAAATGGCAATCTCATACAATTCAACCGTGTGTTTGCTGAACTCCTACTTAGATGCAGGATCTGATTCCAGGCACTTCCATCATGTTATTTTATTTAAAGCATAACGACAATACTCCAGAGTGTTTTTAACATTCCTTTTTCACAGAAGGAAACAGGCTCAGGGTTATGAGATCCTGGACTAGCCTGAGAAACATAAGTCTAAAGAACACATAAGAAATGTGTGTTAATTGACTGTTTACGTTATGCATGTAGAAGATCATGCAGCAATTTTAAACGGTAGGTCCCGGGATCCTGTTCCAAGATGGGGTCCTCATCCACTGCACGGTGTCTGCAGGCTGAGTCCTAGGACCCAAATGCAGTCAGAGGTCCCAGAGGCAAAAGGAAAGGTCCCATCCAGCTGGCAGACTCAAGTTATACTAGTTTTGAGATGAAACATGAGTCAGAAAGGGAAAGTAACATGACCTCTAGAAAACAGGCAGCTATGACTCAATCAGCAGCAAGTCAGCTTTGCAAAACTGAATCAAATGTGTTTGATTTTTTTCAACATTGTCGTGGCCATCGGAGTTTGCCAACTTGGGGGTTTGCTTGCTGTAGCTTTAAAAGGGGTTTGGGGTTGAAGGGTGATTTGCCTGGTTGGAGAACTCTGTTGTGGGCAGCAGAGCAAGGAGAGCCCAGATGGTGGGCGCCTGGAAAAACTAGAGACTGCTGGGATTCAGTTGAGACAAGTCCCAGTAGAGAACTGAGAGGTCGTCCAAGGAGGAGGTGGAATGGGGGGGGGGTGCGGTTTTCACTACAACCAAAAGAGAATGAAAATAGGGGGGCTTTCCAGACTGCCCAGTGCAGACTGAGCCCTCTGGAGCTTGGAAATCCAGTTTGACTACCTGCAAACATTTTGGGATGACTCTAAGCTGTAAATTATGGAACCCCGAGCTTGGAAGGGAGGAGGGAGTGTTAGAGGGCACAAACATACAGAGATGTGTTCCATTTGATTGGGATATTATTCAAAGATAGATGCAGAAATAGTTGAAGTGGCTCGTAGGCATTCATTTTAATTCTTTGGCTTTCCTCTGTGGGGAATTACTTTCATCGGGTTCTTTTCAATACGGATTGAGTCATGTTCTCTTTATTTGCCACAAGCATTTATTTGCCACAAGTATTTTTAAAAGCACTGAACAATTGCTGCCTCATTTTCAGGGGGTTGATTGGGACACCCATGCTGAGCCCCTGTCTCACCAAGTGTGGGAGTTTGAACTAAATTCCCAGCCACTGGACAAAAACACTGCAAGAAAGCAGGAGGCGGATGTTGTCTCTGATCGACAGATCTTTGTGGTTTTTTTATTAACTCTTTTGGGGGCAAGTTGCCTGGTTTGGGTGAGATGAAGGCTTGCAGGCTGCCTTCTAAGGGCTTATAATCTATTCAGGGGCAATAGGAGGTATGCACAGAACATAAGACATTGTTTTGCAAATGCCAAATGTCTGGTTAATGGACAATAAAAGTCATAGGAAGCAAAAAGGTTGACATTTGCGATGGAGCTAATAAGGCAGGTGTTCCTGGAGAGGGTGTATTTAAGTTGATTGTTATGGAGTGAGTCTTCAGAGGTCCAGGGGAGTGAAAGGAAGTCATTGCAAATGGATGGAATGGGAGACAGACAGACAGACAGACAGACACAGACACATGCACACACCCAGGGGTGGGAGAGCCTATGTTTGCCTAGAACCTCAGTAAACCAGCTTGAACAGAGTGGAACTTCTGTGGGGAAACCAATATGAAAAGTTCTTCCCTTTCTCTCTCTCTCGTGGACCCTTGAGCAATGTGGGCATTAGGGGAACCATCATCCCTGTGCAGTTGAAGACTCATGTATAACTTTTGACTCCCCAAAATTTATCTACTAAGCCTACAGGTGACCAGAAGCCTTACTGATAATGTCAACAGTTATCAGGTTAACACATTAGTATGTCCTATGTGTTATATACTTCATTCTTGCAATCAAGTGAACCAGAGAAAATAAAATGTCATTAAGAAAATCATAAGAAAGCAAAAACACATTCACAGCACTGTACTGTATTTATCCCTCCCGACCACCCGTAAGTGGACTTACACAGTTCAAACCCATGGTGTTCAAGGCTCAAACGTTCATGCTCCAGAGTGATCTCATTTAGCCTTTCGCATTTAAATAATGCCTGTGTGCTGATGACCCCCGCATTTTTAACTCAAGCACAGACCTTTCTTCCATACTCCAGACCTGTTCATCCTTGGTTTTTACTCTCATGACTTATCCCTGTCCTCCCTCCTCCCATGTCTTTCCCCTCTTGGTAAATGGCATCATGATTTGCCCAGATGATCAAGCTCAAACCCTGGGAATTATGCTTGACTTCTTCTTTCACTTATTCCCCTACTTCTACTCCATCGACAAGAAGCATCGACTCTCCCACAAGAGCATCTCCGATCTGTTCATGATTCTCTGACCCTTAGTGCTCTCACCCAGGTACCCAGGTTTGAGGCACCAACCTCTCCAGCCTGTCACTCCAGAATAGTTCCCTGATCTCAATGCTTCCAAGCTGAGATACTTGCAATCCTTTCTCCACTCAGTGGTCAAAGTAACCTTTTTGAAATGTTATCAGGTCAAATGCCGGCAGATTGCCCCCCACTCCCTGCTTAGCACCCTTTATGGCTTCCCAGTGTACTTTAGCATAAAATTCTAACTCTTTACCAGGGTCTACACAGCCCTGCTTTGTGGATACCCGCCACTGCATGCCTTTTCAGCATCCACGAACCTTCTTCTGAGAGCTGCTTCTCTATTTTTCTTTGGAGAATTATTCTCTCCCTGATTCTTACTACAGGCGGTCTGGGCAGGCTGACTCCACTCCACTCTCTGTGTCAGGGGGTCAGTGCGTAACCTCATCCTCTTTCTCTGTGTCACAACAATTGGCTCAGAGATGAAGATATCTCCTGAGTTGATCCAGGTCAGACTGAAGTCCAGGTCTTTTGCTAGAACAGTGGGGAGGGATTGCTGGCTGCAAATATGGTGAATACCTGGAACAACAGGCACCAGTCTAGCTTATAAGGTCAAGTGGGAAAGTCCCGCTGACTCTGTGTGAGCCCAGTTCAGTCCCATGCCATGCCTCTACTTTTGAGCTGAGCCAAAAAATTGCCTGTTTAAGTTGGGTTTCCAGGCTAGCTTGTCCTGCAGGTTTTGATTCCTAGACTTCAGCCTTACCTCAAACCTTTCTCATCTCCGCACTCAGCTTTGGACCTGAGACACATGGAACCCTTTCTTAACTCAGTGTCTTTGCCTTTGGGGGTCCATGTTGCTTAGAATTCCCTTCCTTAGATGTTTTTTTTAAAGATTTATTTATTTGAGAGAGAGAGAGAGAGAGAATAAGCAAATGGAGTGGCAGGCAGAGGGAGAAGCAGGCTCCTTGATGAGCAGGGGCCCTATGTGGGGCTCAACCCCAGGACCCTGGGATCATGCTTTGTGATCTACATCATAGGATGTTGTGAGGAGGACAGGAGACCTTGTCTGCACATTGCTGAACGCACCGCTCATCACGTGGTAAATGCTCAGGAAATGGTGCCCTTTACAAAACCAGTGAATTTTATAATTGCATGTGTCCTCTCCCTTCACATTCCTCACTGCTTAGTCCCTACGTTTTGCAAGCAGCATTTGTTGGCACAGGTACCAATACCTTCTTATTTCCTTTTTCTAAAGAATTCCGCATTGTTGATTGGACTTTTTCCTCCTCAACCCTAGGTTCAAATTCGTGCAGTTTTCTCAGCATTGACACCAGTGCCACCCCACCTCTGTGTCCTCTGACTGACCCAGAGAGCAAGGGACAGACCATCTGAAGCTTGGAGAGAACCCACAACTTGACATCGGAGAAGAGTCAGGCTCAGGTGATCAGACGTCTGCTCTTCATCCTCAGGGTCTGAGGGCTGGACTGGGAGCCAGAGTGAGAGGTGGCAGGGAGAGCCAGGGGAAATGGGGATGCTCTCTTCTTGGCAAAATGCTTCAAAGCTTGAACAATAAGGGGATTTAGGATCTCATTTGACATGAAATCTGGCAGAAAGACATCACCAGGATTGTTTACTTTCTCTACTCAACAGTATCATCAAAGACCAGGTCCTTTCCATCTACAGTGTGTTGGTCTGTCTGGCTCCTGTGGTGCCAAGGTGGCTGCCACAGCTCCAGGCTTCACACATCATCAACATTGCACACAGACAGTAAAAATGTCCTCTTGCTCTCTCTCACATCTTTTTAAGAGCTGAAGAAAACACTGCCAGAAAGCCTCTGGAAGCCTTCCTCTGTCTCATTGGCCGTCATTGGTTCATTTGTCCATCCTAAACCAATTCCCAGATGCTTCAACCAGTCCCTGAAGTGTATAGATCCTTTAGGGAGAGTGATCAATACTTGGGCTCTCTTTCTGTTAGAAAGGGGGAAACTAGGTGAATAATTGTCATTAAGGTTTTTTTTAGAAAAGATTTATTTGTTTATTGGGGGAGGTACCTGGGGGGGGGCAGGAACAAGGGAGAGAGAATCTTAAGCAGACTCCATGCTGAGCATGGAACCCCACACAGAACTCCATTTCACGACCCTGAGATTGGAACCTGAGCTGAAACCAAGAGTCGACACTTAACCAACGCCACCACCCAGGCACCACGATTGCTGTTCGGTTTTAACAGTGTCTTCTAGATACGGTTATTATCTACTCTCCTTTTTTGGGAGAGTTTGCCATGTGCTGTAAACATGAAAGGATCCTAAAACCATGAAGAAGGGAAACAGTGAATGATATAACTGGGTAGCAGATTGCCAGCGTTCATGGCTTTCTATTGGCCCTCTGACAGTCTGTATGATTTTGGTGGGACATCCTTCTCCTTTTCTGGTTTTAGTTTCTACCTCCTTGGTAGGAATTCAGAGGTTTTTCAGATGACCCTTATGGAGCTCCAGCTAATCACAATTCATTTGTACGGCACAGAATTTTAAAGTGGGTTTCTTGGGATGCCTGGGTAGCTCAGTGGTTGAGCATCTGCCTTTGGCTCAAGTTGTGATTCCAAAATCCGAGGATTGAGTCCCACATTGGGCTCCCTGCAGGGAGCCTGCTCTCCCTCTGCCTATGTCTCTGCCTCTCCCTCTGTGTCTCTCACGAATAAGGACATTTTAAAAATAAATAAATAAAAATAAAATGGGTTTCTCTCTTCACAAAACCAGGAGCTTTTTGAGGATTTATTGATCACTTCATCATAAACAAGCTGTGTAGCCTCAGGCAAATTAGCCTCTCTGAGCCTCGGTTTCCTCATCTGTAAAATGGGGATAAGAGTATACCTTTCTTCCAAGAGTTGTGATAATTAAATGGCATAGAGGAAAACATGGAAGCTGTAACATAGCACTTAGTCAACATTGTTGTCATTGTTCCTGTCATATCATTCCATCATCAGCGTCATTACACCATCATCAGCGTCATTACAGGCATACCTGGGAGATGCCACAGGTTCAGCTCCAGAGCACCGCCATAAAGCGAGTGTCACAATATAGTGAGTCAAAATGAATGTTTTTGTTTCCCAGTGCATATAAAAGTTATGTTTATACTGTGCAGTAGTCTGGGAAGTGTATGATAGCATTATGTCTAAAAACACCTGATGTGCCTGCCTTCATTTAAAAAATATCCTGTTGGGGCACCTGGGTGGCTCAGTGGTTGAGCCTCTGCCTTCGGCTCAGGTCGTGATCCTGGCGTCCTGAGATTGAGTCCCACATCAGGCTTCCCCGCTTCTCCCTCTGCCTAGGTCTCTGTCTTTCTCTCTGTGTCTCTCATGAATAAATAAATAAAATCTTAAAATGTATATATTTTATTGCTAAAAAATGCTGACTGTCATCTGAGCTTTCACTGAACCAAAATCGTGGATCACAGATGACCACAACAAATATAACAATCATGAAAATATTACAGGAATGACCAAAATGTGATACAGAGACATGAAGTGTACAAATGCTTTTAAAAAATTGTGTCAGTGGGCTCATTCGATGCTAGATTGCCACAAAACTTCAGTTTGTAAAAATCTGCACTATCTGCAAAGTGCCATAAAATAAGGCATACCTGTGTTATTATTATTTTCTTTTTTTATTATGAAAGAGTAGCTCACATACAATGCTATATTAGTTTTGGGTGTGCCACATAGTTGTTCAACAATTCTATACATTATTCATTGCTCACCATTGTATTATTGTTGTTGTTTTCATTATTATTGTTGGGTCTTGAGCACTTCATTGAGGTACATATTATTATATGCTCAATGTGGGTCTGTTGAATGAAAATGAGTGTGGGAATGAATGAACAGGAAAGAAGATATAAAAAGCTAAATAACGATGAAACACATTTTTAAAAAGATTTGTTTATTTCAGAGAGAGCATGCGTGCAGGGGGCGGGATGGGCAGGGGAGGACGGGGGAGAGAAGCAGACCACCCGCTGAGCCCAGAGCCAGACACAGGGCTCAACCCCATGACCCTGAGATCATGACGTGAGCTGAAATCAAGAGCCAGGTGCCTAACAGACTGAGCCACCCAGGCGCCCCATGAAATGCATTTCTAAAAACAGTCCAACTGTGCAGGGAGACATGACAAGGGGGCAGGATGTGTGATCCATTCCCTCCGGGGAGATGCCAACCAGCCATTCCCTGACTGCAGAAGGAAGCCTCCCTATGGGATAGAGAGCCTTCCCCAGGGGCAGGAGGGTCTGAGATGTTCCATCAGGATGGATGGGAGCCGGGAGGGGGGGTATTCTCAGGTACAGGGCCTCTGCACTCAGACCTGACATCTTAGAAAACGTGAGCACGGAGGATGCCACCTCGGGGAAGTTTAATTTGGTGTTTGGTTCGGTGGCTTACTTCTTGGGGGCCCAGCCCAGTGCCAGCGTCTGTTTTATTCTTGCTGGAGAGTGGGAAGCGGCTGCAGTGCAGAGCCCACACATCTGCGGAGACATTGTCTTTGTAAACCGACTCTCTATGACAACCGGTGCATGTGTTCTGGGGTAGGGGCCAGCTGACTCAGGAATTAATCAAACCCTTTTATGCCCGTTCTCAGCAGCTTTCAAAGGGTCTTTACACAGAACACTCTCAAATGAGTGGTGAATGAATATTCATGGGTGTGTTTTCCCCACCGCAGATCCGGAAGGACACAGTGCTCAGAGCTGCGCACCGTTTCTTTGGTAGAGGGGGGCTGGTGTGGGTCTCTGCGCTTATTGTAGAGAAGAGGGGAACAAGTCAGCCTCTGGCACCAAAGAAACAGAATATCCTCCTCCCCACTGTGATAAACCTGTCAAAGGCCAAGTGATGGGCAAGGAATCAGAGAGGTTAGAGTCAGGGCACTGGTCTGCAACGTGTACAACCGGACAACTCAGGGTACTCTCGAGGGACACACGTCACTGAGATTCTCATTCATTCGCCTTGCCCCATCCGAAGTTCTCGGCGTGCTGACTGGACTGGACACTGCCTTTCAATAATAATGACTCTGACATTTGAAGGGTACGTTATATTTTGTGAAGGGCTCCCACTCACATGCTCTGATTCCCTGGACCACCCTGAGAGCAATACAGGGCAGGGAGCGTGGAACCCGTTGCTCAAGTGATAGACTTGAATGAAGCTCAGAGAGCTAGCTAAGTCCGGAAGGGCAAGGGCCAGACAAGGGCAGAGGTGAAATCAGAACTCATGAATCCTGACCCCCAAGTGTGCACCCTCTGTTCTGTGGCCTGACTGCCACTTGCCAGGGTTTGAAACTATAGACACAGAAGGTCTCATAAACTCAGAGACTGGTCTTGAGGGCATCAAATCATTGTTGAGTTCTTCATCCACGGGTCTATACATTTGTTCAGTTTCTGTTGTAGAAGCGGCCTCCCAAAGGGTGATCGTGCCTTTAAGAGCACTTTCTAAAACCCAGACTAACTCAAGTGAATTTGGCAACTCTGAGAGGCATTCTGGGGCTCTTCTGGATACTGGTCCAGACAGCATGAACAGTCTACTGCCTTTCACCTCTCTCTCACGTGTTGTCTGCGGGGCTATTGCTGGCCCATGGAACTGTCTACCCTCCAACATCTCCCCTGCCAAGCAGGCGCCGTCCTCCAATGTTTGCAAGGAGCAAACAGGCCAGCTGCATGGAGAACAGTGGGGTTGTATCCCTCAAAATTACAAATGCACTGGCTCTCGGATCCAGCTATCTCACTTCTGGAAGTTTCCCTTCTTATGTATTATCAGATGTGTGTACAAGATTTTCCATTGCAGCCATTGCATTTATAATTTATTATTATAAATAATCGTGAAGGGGAATATAAGGGAAGGGAGAAGAAATGTGTGGGAAATATCAGAAAGGGAGACAGAGCATAGAGACTCCTAACTCTGGGAGGCGAACTAGGGGAGGTGGAAGGGGAGGAGGGCGGGGGGTGGGGGTGAATGGGTGACGGGCACTGAGGGGGGCACTTGACGGGATGAGCCCTGGGTGTTATTCTGTATGTTGGTAAATTGAACGCCAATAAAAAATTAATTTATTAAAAAAAATCTTTGGCGATAACAAAGAGTGAACCCACTCTAAGGGAATATTTATAGAGGACCAGTAAGTGAGCTGTGACCGAAGCACATGAACACTACCTAGCTACAAGAATGAGTGAGGAAGTTCTCCATCAGCTGGTGGAGAATGATTGTCAGCAACATGCAAAACAGTGTCTACAGCTTGCTACATTTTGTGTAAGGAAGGAGAGTGAGTATATATTTGCTTGTATTTTGCATGAAGGAACACTGGAAAGATGCCTGAGGAACTAATAAAACAGTTACTTTGGGGGGATGGAGAATGAGATGGGTGGGGTGATGGGGGAGTGGGGGTCAGATTTTTTATGGGCATTTTTTTTTTTAATTTTTATTTATTTATGATAGTCACAGAGAGAGAGAGAGGCAGAGACATAGGCAGAGGGAGAAGCAGGCTCCATGCACCGGGAGCCCGACGTGGGATTCGATCCCGGGTCTCCAGGATCGTGCCCTGGGCCAAAGGCAGGCGCTAAACCACTGCGCCACCCAGGGATCCCGTTTATGGGCATTTTTTATACCATCTTGAGTTTTGAAGCATGCTAATGGAGTCTTGATTCAGATAAACTTGTCCTTGACCAGCCAGCCATGCTGGAGGCTCCTGGAGATACGTGCATTTGAACAGAATCCAAGTCCTTGACCCTTGAGCCATTGCCAGGAATTCATCAAGTCATCGGGGGCATTCTGTTACCTAATGGGAGCCAGGAGGAGAGAATGTGTTACCCCCAATGTAGATATGGTGAAGAGTAAGGAGTGGGCTGGACTGGGATAGAGTGATTGCTTAGAGGACTGAGAAGCTGCACAAGGTTCTTTTCATGACTTCGGTATTTTGCAGGACTCAGGGCCACACCCTTTGGAGTTCAGGTGAATCCCCAGGTCTTCATCCTGCTACACTCTGGCTTATCTGAGACCTGTGGAACCAAGATACACCACTCTAAGAATTCATAGATACTTTAATGCCAGCTCTGCTGCTGGTCTGGCCTTGCCTGGAATGAGGCCTGGCTTCTAGGAGTGAGGTCTTGGCACCAACTGCTTTGTTCCACTATCAGCCTCATGTTGGAGACCTTAAATCACCCCAGGGGCATAGAGTTTTCTCACTCAGCAGCAACCAAGTGCCTGCTGCTCTGGCCCTGCCTGGGGGAGTCTACACAGTACCACTACACCTTACCTCCCCTCACCCCTAACACAAACCTTGCACTCCCCAGATACACCCCTCCCCTCAGGCTATTGGTATGGATTCAGTTCAGGAAGCCCTATAGGCCTTCATTCCACTAGACAAGGTCTCAGTGAGCCAAGCCTTCATCAGCAGAGCTGGCAGGAAGCCCTGATGGTCGTTATTGGTTGTCCTGTACCACCTCCACTCACCAGGGCTGGGGGAACATGTGTGGGAGTAACTTTGTTGGTCTTACCATTTTCCTAGAGCAGTGAAAATAAGGTAGAAAAGAACAGATCTTCCCTGCCAAGCATCAGGTTTGCATGCCACAACTCACACCACTTCTAGATCGGCTTCATTTGTTAGGAATTTGGAACCGTGAGCATAGTACACTCTAAGTACCCGTGAGCACTGGGTTAAGTGCTTGAGGACCAAATTAGGCACATAGGAGCCTCAGGACTATTCCTAAAGGCGTAATAGAAGCACACCCAGAAAGTGGGGGTCTGCTGAGCAAAGTAGGTTAATTTAGCCAATCTTAATTTGGCCACTCACTTGCCTCCACCATGAAAGACAGAAAAAAAAAGTTGCATTTTTTTATTTGAAATATAGTTAGCACACAATATCATAGTGATTTGGCAGGTCTGTACATTATGCCGTGCTCATTGCAAGTGTGGCCACCGTCTGTCGCCGTACAGTACTGTTACGATACCATTGACGCTATTCCCTATGCTGTGCCTTTCATTGTCATGACTTATTCCTTCCATAACTGGAAGCCTGGACCTCCCACTCCCCTTCACCCAGTTTGCCTGTCTCCCTTCCCACCTTTCCTCTGGCCACCGTCGTTTTGTCCTTTGTATTTAGGTATCTGTTTCTGCTTTTGTTTGTGCATTTGTTTCATTTTTTAGATTCCACTTATATGTGAGATCGTATGGCATTTATCTTTCTCAATCTGGCTATTTCATTTAGCATAATCCCCTCTAGGTCCATCCACGTTGTTGCTAATAGCAAGACCTCATTCTTTTTTATGACTAAGTAATATTCCATATTTCGCCGTATCTATCTGTACTACCACATCTTCTTTATCCACTCATCTATTTTTTAAAGATCTTATTTATTTATCTGACAGAGAGAGAGAGTGAGAGCAAAAGCAGGGGGAGCAGCAGAGGGAGAGGGAGAAGGAGACTCCCCATTGAGCAGGGATCAGCAGAGAGCCTAACACGGGGCTCGATTCCAGGACTCCAGGATCATGACCTGAGCAAAAGGCAGATGCTTAAGCAACTGAGCCACCCAGGTGCCCCTATCCCTTAATCTATTATGGACACTTGGGCTGCTTGCACGTTTTGGCTATTATAAATAATGTTATAATAAATGTAGGGGTGCCTATATCTTTTCAAATTAGTATTTTTCTTTTCTTTGGATAAATAGTAGTGGAATTACTAGTATGGTATTTCTATTTTAAACTTTTTGAGGACCTTGCATACTGTTTCCCATAGTGGCTGCACCAGTTTCCAGGGTGGCTCCACCAATGGTGTAGGGACTTCTTTTTTCTTCCACAATCTCACCAACACTTGTCGTTATTTCTTGTCTTTTTAAAACTAGTCATTCTCAGCATAATACCCTCCAGTTCCATCCACGTTGAAGCAAATGGTGGGTATTTGATGGGTGACGGGCACTGAGGGGGGCACTTGACAGGATGAGCACTGGGTGTTATTCTGTATCTTGGCAAATTGAACACCAATAAAAAATAAATTTATTATTAAATAAATAAATAAATAAAATAAATAAAACTAGTCATTCTGAGTCGTGTAATAGACTATTTCACTGGGAGTTTGATTTGTATTTCCCTGATGATGAGTAATGTTGAGCATCTTCTCATGGGTCTGTTGGCCATCCTTGTGTCTTCTTTGGGAAAATGTCTAGGTCCCCTGCTCATTTTTAAATCAGATTGTGTGTGTGTGTGTGTGTGTGTGTGTGTGTGTGTTGATTTAAGTTCTTTGCATATTTTGGATGTTGACCCTTATCAGATATGTCATTTGCAAATATCTTTTTTCATTCAGTATGTTGCCTTTTTGTTTTGATGGTGGTTTCCTTCACTCTGCAAGCCCTTTTTATTTTGGTGCAGTCCCAATAGATCATTCTTGCTTTTGTTTCCCTTGCTGAGAGACGACCCATCTAAAAAATGTTGCTAAGGCCGATGTCCCAGAAATTACTGCCATGGATGGACTTAGAGGGCATTAGGCTAAGTGAAATAAGTTAGAGAAAGACAAATACCATGTGATTCCACTTATACATGGAATCTGAAAAAAAAAAAAAAAAAGAACAAACAGAAAGTAGAATCAGACCTATAAATACGGAGGACTAACTGATGGTTGCCAGAAGGGAGAGGGGCATGGGCAAAATGGGTGAAGGAGAGGGGGAGATATAGCTTTCCAGTTATAAAATGAGTAAGTCATGGGAGTGAGAAGTGGAGCCAGATAAGGAATACAGTCAGTGGTATAGTAGCAGGGAGGTAACAGTGCAGGTGGTAGCCACACGAGCGGCGAGCACAGCGTACCATAGAACCTTGTCACATCACTAAATTGTACACCGGAAACTAATATCACATTGTGTCTCAATGATCCTCAAATTAAAAAAAATTTCTGCCCATGTTTTCTTTAGGAGTTTTTATGGTTTCAGGTTCACATTTAGGTCTTTCATCCATTTTGAGTTTATCTCTGTGTGTGGTTTAAAACAGTGGCCCAGCTAAACAGTGGCCCAGCTTCCTTCTTCATGCAGAAGAAGCACCATGTGTTGAAGAGACTGTCTTTTCCCCTTTGTGTATCCTTGCCTCCTTTCTCATAGATGAACTGGCTACGTAAGTGTGGGTTTCTTTCTGGGCTCTCTACAGAAAGGAGAGTTTTTTTTTTTTAAAGATTTATTTATTTATTTATGATAGACATAGAGAGAGAGAGAGAGAGAGAGAGAGGCAGAGACACAGGAGGAGGGAGAAGCAGGCTCCATGCTGGGACCCCGACGTGGGAATCGATCCCGGGACTGCAGGATCACACCCTGGGCCAAAGGCAGGCGCTAAACCGCTGAGCCACCCAGGAATCCCCAGAAAGGAGAGTTTTAATTGGTGTCTTTCTTTTCTTCCTTTATCCAGATAGAAGAAATACATACATGTATATATTTGCTTCATACTACTTCTAGGGAAATATCTAGATAGGCCAAAGGAAGACAAGACAGCTTAATAGAAGGAGCTTTGAGCTGAACATCTAGGCTCCAACTCAGGCCCTCCTCACAAATAGTCTGTGGTTGATTTCATCGCAGTCCATGGGCCCCAATGTTCTACCTGTGGAATGATCCTGGGTCATGGAAGGTTCCTGGAATGAGTAGAATGACTCTCTTTTGCATGTCTTGGAGGACATTATGAAAATTAATGAACCACTTGGCGCTTCACCACTGGTTCCTTCCCTTCCCACCTACCCCATCTTCTCCAGGATGTGATTATCATGTCCCTGTGTGAAAATACCTGGAGTCCATGTCCTTAAGAAGCTCACCGTGTCCAGCAGGAGCATGCAAGCACATGCTGTTGGAAAAGCCCAAGGGGAAGCGTATGCTCTACGGTCAACAAGATTGAAGTCATTGGGGGATGGTGAGCCCTGAGACCACAAGCCCATGAGGGAGAGTCAGGAGTGATGGCCGGAAGGTGCAGAGGCAGGACCTGGGAGCCAATAAAATGCTTGAGCAGAGAACCAGAGCCATCCTGCAAGCAGGATGCTGCTCCTCGGCCATGGGTCTGGGCCAACCTCTGGGCTGCCAGGACCTCAACACATGCAGAGGGACAGGGAGGAAGAAATGGCTGGGGCTCTGATGTCTCAGCCAGAAAGAACAGGAGGCACATAGTGAATATGGGGGATTGGGTGCCTTGGGAGAAGGGTTCTGAGTGCTGAGCAATCCCTCCCCTCAGATTAGCACTCAGCCCATCTGTCTGAAGCTAGGAGCCCCGGCTGAGAAGTACCCTCAGCAGCTCAGAGGCCTGGAACTGTATAGGCTCAGATTATTTTTTATTATTGTCATAATGTTACCCGGTGCCTGCATGTGGGAGCAGGAACGTTGTGGAGCCCACAGGAGCCCCAGTGCCCCGGCGCCCAGCCACAGGCAAGGTCCAGGGTGGGGCCGCCTTCTGCACCCAGGAGCTGGAGGCGCTGAGGGATGAAATCATTGATGCCCAGCTCCTCCACGGCCTGCTCAGCTGCTCGGCTTGAAGCGCCTCCTAATAACCCACTTGTCGGTCAAAGAACTGGATCGGGTACATTTCTAGTCACTGGTCAGGCGAAGGAGGAAGGAGATTGGTTTCACCAGAAAAACCCCTGCTGCTTTAGGGCTGAGGCACTTGAAAAGGTAACAGCACCTCGCCCCTTGTTTGCATTAAGAACAACCCTAGGAAACCGGCTCCTGATGCATTCATTGTGTTGGGTTTCTCAGAAGTTCTGGAAGAAGAAAAGCAGAATTAGAGCTTAACCAATGCATGTGCAATTGTCTTATATATATGTATACAGATCGATATCTCAATTAATTTTTATAAAACTATATATAAACTTTAATCCTACGCATCAAATATTAATTTTCATAAATTAATGTGAATTATAGAAACTAAATATACATGTTTTTGAACTAAACTCTCGGAAAAGACTGGCTGTGGGGAGTGACTCAGATTACAGCCAAACCTGGCGACTTGGATGATGAATTTCCCCTGTTTCACTTCTCATCTGAGCTGGTGCCCTACCCAGCAATTTCCATTTCAGATTCATCATTAGCATTTCTGATACTTTAACAGGGCGGGGTGGGGGTGTTGTTGAAAGAGCTCGGTCTATTTGCAGGCCATTCTGTCTTGCTCAGTTGCAGAGGCGAAGTCTACAGCAAAGAAGGTACCTGGGTGGAAAGGGATAGATTCCATGAGGCAGCTGGAAGGTTTCTGGAAGTCCCTGAATGCCTGTTTCATAAACCAACTATCCCAAGGGGTTCTGGAGTGTCCACGCTTTCTCTGAAAATGCTTTTGGAAACAAAATTGCCGAATCCTTGCTCATCTTGGGAATTCTATTTTGTTTCCCCGCGTGGTCCCAGAGGACCCTGGGCCAAGCAAAACGGTTGCTAGTGTTTTCTGGAAAGATACTCATGCCAAAGATGGGTTGGCAATCGTTGCCCTAATTTGTTCTTTAAGGAGAGGGGGGATGAAAGCTTGTTTTTGTTTAGGGTCTTGGCTTGCTTTCCCTTGCAGCAGAGGAGAAAGGCAGAAGGAAACAGAATGAGGTCACAGGCAATGACTGGCACTCGAATGGCTCCACGGGTTCCACGGGAAGGGGGCCTGCATTTGTCAGCCTGGAGGGGGATGCCAGCGAGAAATTTGAAGTTACACACTAGCGTGTTGTCATTGGAAGAGCCTGACCAGTGTGGGGGGTGGGGGGCACAAAAAGAAGTTATGGTCCCACGTGGCTTCGATTGGGGAGGGGTTCCTGAGTCTATGGAGACCAGGCTGTGACTTTAGAAAGGGTGGGAAGGAAACTGTGGCGAAGTGGAGTGTCTGGGCCCCACAGCAAGGAGGCACATGAAGAAGCACCAGCCAATGGTTCCAGGGGGAGTATGGGTCTAATCTTGCGAGATGTCATTGTTTTTCAAGAGGAGATAGACATCCAGGTGTCTGTAGGCAATCTTTTGATTTTTTAAAAAAGTTTTATTATTTATTTATTAAAACAACTAAATTTAAATAATTGAAAAATATTTAAAACCTGAAGAGCATTATCAAAATACGTCTGAAATCAATATATGGCCCTGCAATCAGTTGAGATTTTTTTTCCTTTGGCTTAAGACAGGACGATACTTTCCAGGTCTTTTGCAAGTCCAAGAGTCTCTCAAGTGACAGAGGTTTACTGAGATCTCTGTGTCCTCCACTACCCTGAGCTCGGAGCAGGAGAGGGAATAGGAGAGGAGCAGGCCAAGTCCTCACCCCTACTTTCAATTCTGGAGGAGATGCAAGGTGAATGCATATTACTTCCTTCCACAAACACCTATGAAGCACCTTCCACGAGCGCCACTTTTTAGTGGTGGGTATAGCTTATTTGCCCTTCCAGATCGTAAACTCTTTACCTCTTCAGGGGCTTCCAAGACAAACCAAGGCCGTAATAGAAAATCAGAGGTGCACAAATTGCTACAAGGCATTCTGGTAAAATGCCAAGATGACAGAATGGCGTCTAGGGATTCAAGGTTAGACTTCTGAAAGAGGGGTGCAAAGGAAAGAGCCCTAGCAAGAGTATGGAGAATGAGGAGCCCACTTGTGCTCAGGAATATCAGGAGGCTCAGTTGCTGGTGGAGTGAGGACAGTCAGGTGGCTATGACAGAGGAGGAGGTGAGTGACGGGGAGGCCACCAGGATGGTGGCCGTGAGAACATAAATGAAGAGCCCCAGGTGAGAGACTGTGAGATACATATTGATGAGATAAAACAGTGTTTGGAAATGAGGTGGTTGTAGGGGACAGGGCAAGACAATGGTCAGAAATCACCATTCAATCTCCAGTTGAAACCCATGTACTTGGAAATTATGGTGGATTAGTAGAGAGGTCGGTACCAGGAACACACACACAGAGCTTTTTTTGGCAAGGAGATGGACAATGACTTCTGGACATAATAAAACTTAGGTAACAGAAGGATACCTAAATGGAGAGATCCTGAATCCGGGGGAAAAAAATATGAGTCCAGAGCTTACGAGAGAATCTGGAGCTAGAGATACACGTGTTGGAATCTTCTCTGTCAGGATGATGAATTTTGAAGGTAGATAAGATTGTTAAGGAGATGGTGGCAGAGAAGAGAACCCAGCTGAAGGAGAACTTTGGAGAATACTGTATTTAGGATGTCAGATATAAAGGATCCCCTTGCAAACAGAGGATCACAAAAAGAATGCAAAGGGAAGACACAGTAAGAGCCCCAAATGCAGTGGAAGGCCAGACCAGTGTGGATCCAGGAGAATCTGATCATTAGTGAGTCATTGAGAAAGAAATCTCCAAGGAGCAGCTTCTCTTAGGTGCAAGTGGAGAGCGGAAGTTGGGATGCAAAAATGTTTAAGAGTAAGTGAGCGAGGAAGAATTCACAACAAGAGTGACAGGAACTATCATTGGGGAGGAAAAGATCAGGCTGGGCTCCAGTAGCACTCATGAACACAGACAGAAAGCCACGGTGGCAGGTGGTACTTGAGGACGTGGTTTTCCATATGTCCTGTACCCCAGGCCCTTCCCCACGTAGGCAGCCCAGCCTTGCTGTACATACAGTCTCATGGAAGGGGTGCTGCCACAGGCAAAAGGGTTCTCAGGCTATCATTGACAGTTTTGGATGAATACAAGGCTCCCTGGTCTTGTGACCACATAGAGAGCCCCCTGGCTCTTCCCTGGTTGAGGAAGGAGGAGAGTTGAAGGGGAAGCAAAGGAGGTGCTAGTGTTGTTACTTCCTGAGTACATTGTACCATTTTATTTCCTACTGCCTGTAGCTCTGTGATGGTTAATTTTTTATGTCAACTTGGCGAGGCTATGGTGCCCAAAGATTTGGTCCAACAACAAAGGTCTAGGTATGGCTCTGAAGGTATTTTCAAAAGATGTAATTAACATGTACAACCAACAGACTTCAAATAAAGCATATTATATGCCATAATGTGGGTGGGCCTTGTCTAATCGGTTGAAAGCCTTTAGCACAAAGACTGAGGTTTCCCCTAAACAAAAGGAATTCTGCCTCCAGACCGAAAGAAAGAAATCCTGTCTGAGTTTCCAGGCTTTGGACTCAAGGTTGCAAGATCAGCTCACCTAAAATTTCCAGCCTGTTGGCCTGCCCTACAAATTTTGGACTTGACAGTTCTATAATCACATGAGCCAATTCTTCAAAATCTCTCTTTGTGTATGTATATGTATATAGATGGATGTATACACAGGACATCTATCTATCTATCTATCTATCTATCTATCTATCTATCTCTATCCTACAGGGTTTTGTGTGTCTGGAAAACCACGATAAATACAAGCTCCCTAAAGCTCCCAGAGGGGTTCCCCTCTGAGAACAATGGGGACTTCCCTGGGTGGTTAGACTTCAGAAAAGTAATGGTCACTGAAGTCAGTCAAATAGAATTGGTGGGGACAATGCTGAAAGGGGGCCCCAAACTCCTTCTAAAAGGACTGACTTCTACTCAACCCCAGGCAAGGGTAGCCATGGAGAATGGATTCTGTCTGGCGATATCACACGATGTGATTACTTAAGAGAAGCCAAAATCCAGTTTATTATGGGAAATCGCTATAGGAAAGGTTTTGTAGAAGAGGCTGGTTTTGAGCATTCCCGAGAGAAGTGCAATCTACCCTGGAGCGCGGGAAACACTGGGGCTGAGGCCATAGAGAGTAAGCTTCTGGCCCCCTTCACACCCCGAAGCCTGTCTACACAAACTTGGAAATAGATCGCACGGGTTTGAGCCTCTCCAAGGAAAACCTAATGACGCGGACTCCGGTTAACTGAGACATTTGATTTTATATAATCGCTCCAGTGTCAGCTTATGCCGACGCTCCCAGGGGCAGGGAGGGGGAAGAGGGCTCCTCTTTTCCTTGGCTTCATTTATGTCCTGCACTTTCATCCCTCCCAATACGTTTTGTGAAAAAGGCTTGCAATGAATGGAGCTTCAGGAGGACAAGGTAACTTCCTGAAACTTCAAGCCCAGTTATTTCTGTCTTGTTACTTTGCAAAGGGCGTCGGCGCTGGCAGCCGCGGCGGGAGGGAGGGCCGGGCGGGGGGCGGGGGGCGGGCGGGCTCGCCGGGGCCCGCGGTTACCTGGCGGGAGGTATGAGGTGAATCACGGAATGGTACAGCCCTTTCATTCCCGGGGGGAGAAGGTTCCGTGAAACAGACCAACCTATCATTGAAAGTGGCATTAACGCCCGCTGGTATGTATTATCGCACCACGAAAAGCTCAACTGATGATTTTTTTTTTCTTTGAAAAAAGCAGCTAATTGCCGGCAATGTGTTTCCTCCTGCTTTTCAATGCATTCTGACGGGAGCACGAATCCGATGATTCATGTAATTGAACAGAAATATGCGTTATTACATAAGAGAAGGGGAACGATTAAATTAGCGCTCGGGTGCCGCTCGCTTCTGGTTCATTCTGCAACGCGCGGAGCACCTTGAAGTTTTCTATCCTCTTAATAGAGAAAAGCATTCTTTGGCTGAAATGGTTTCAGCGACACCGTTTGTACTAAGAGTTCAGCGCCCCAAACAATAATCCCCTAATTCTGGAAACCTGCCCTGGAATATGCTGAGTGCCAGATGGCAGTAGGAGCATTAGTAAAAGACAATAATTTCTAATGCAGCGAGGGAACTGCGCATGGCAGATGCCCCTAGCTGCAGGGCCACGTTGGCTGCTGTTGGGGTCCCTGGGAGCTATGCTTTGCCAGGGGCTCATTTTTCACCCTGTTCAGCTTGCTCTTCTAGAAGACTGCAGAATGAAATAGGATCGTGCTTCTCACCCTCCCTTGAAACTCAGAATCACCTGGGCAGATTTAAAATATATATTGATGCCTGAGCCTTATCGCCAGAAATTCTTATTTAGTTGATCTGGATTGCGGCCCAGGTGTCAGGGCTATTTTTAAAGCTCTTAAAACTATCTCTGAGGTGCAAGCCAAGCCTGGGAGCCCCTGCTTTGTTACAGAGTGCAGTATGTTATGGATTGAAGAATTCCAGAGCTTGACAAGAACGAATTCCTAGCTTGATGGATGATATAGCTGATGCTCAGTGACATCAAAGGATTTGCTAGAAATCAGATATCTTATTAATAGCAGTGTGGTAACTGGAACCCACCCCAGTGTTTTTTTTGTTTTTTTTTTTTTTCTTTCTGTAATGCCCTCCAGCCACCGTGCAGGATTTGGTTGATTGGCGGGGGAGAAATTAGGGACTGACAAATCCTTGAGAAGTTGTCAGAATATTGTGGAAGTAGTACCCGTGCCCGCTAGACACAGGGCCAGTTGCAAGTTCACCACTCAAAAATGTGGTGCTGGGTTGCTGGGTATCTAGATCTAGTTGGAGCCGTGTCTCCGAGCCTGTCCCTCTTTGGGCTTCCTGTTTGAAATTAAAATGTAAAATAGGCCAGTGTCTACAGACACTCAAGAAGCTGCGAGAATAAGTTTTGCACTTTGGTGAGGTCCTTTGTCTCTGCAGACTGCCATGCATGGCCTTTATACCAAGGAAATCCCCTATTTTTGTTTTTTTTTTTTTTGTTTTTGTTTTTTTTTAATTATTCTGTGCTAGTCAATCAATTGATCAACTAGTAGAGGCGAGTACCTGCCAGTGATGAGTATCTACACTAGCTGCTTTGAGCAATGAAAGATGCATGACATGGTTTCTGCTTCTAATTGATGTGGTTTGCAATGGGGCTTGGGAGCCAGCGCTCAAGAAAGAATTCTTAGACGTTTTCAGTGCAAAAAGGGTGTTTTTATTATAGCACGGGGACAGGACCCGTGGGCAGAAAGAGCTGCATTGTAAGTATGAGGAGTGACTGATTATGTAAGATTTTCTATCCTATGGAAGGCAGGGTGATGTTAGGGCTCCAGGAAATTGAGTCTATAGTTTTCTGGAGGTCTGGCTATTGATCAGATTGCTGTTTTTCTTGTAAATCATTGATACAGTTGCAAACTGATGAGGACTCTTGTTCTGCGCCAAGGTGGTCTCTATCAGATAGCCATTTGTTTCTCCCTTTCTTTTGTTCTTGGGCAGCCAGGAGTACCTGAGGAATGTCTTACATACCCTACCCTGGCGTGGGGGAGGGCTGTGTTGCTGGGTGTTAGCTAGAGGTTTGCCCTCAGCTTGCATTTTGCTCCTTCATCACAATCAACATATGATACAAAGGAGGGATGAGACATAATGGAAATCTTTCTTGCTTGCCTAGCATCTTCTGTTTGGGGAACTACCCTTCCCATTCCCAGTCTATAGGTGTGTGGGCAGCCCCACCTCCAGGTTTATGGCTGTGCATAAGCCCCAGCCTTGGCCAAAATAGTCTGAAACTAAGGAATGGGCAAGTGCTCCAAGTGAAGCCAGACAGGAACAGCGCTAAGACTTACTGGGGCTGTAAAGAGGGGCTCCAGCCTGTGCAAGGGCTCCGATTCTGCAGGCAATCAGAGCTGAGGGAGGAGAGACCGGAGCATTGCCCCGATGGCACTGCTTGAGCCCCTGGATTCAGTCGTGCCTGATGTCCTCTGGACTTTCTCGAAGACCCAGAACTTCCCAGGTACATAAATCATAACCTCACTTCCCTTTGTTTTTTTTTTCCTTGGAGTTGGGTTTTTCTCCTTGCCAACTAAAAAAGCCCTAAGTCATGGAGCTTTATCTTGGACCACTTGAATTGTTTGGACATTCTGTTCCCATTCATCTTCCACACGTCAAACCCAGCTGAGCTTTTTGGCCAGCATGAGTAGTGATAAATTAGCTGTGTTTCCAGACCTGTCTAGTGGCTACTTTAAGGTCAATTTATTTTCAGGAGCCCATGGAGAAACTGCTGTGGACATTTGTTTGGTGGTATGTTGATTGATTCCATTTTTACCAATGACACCCCTTTTTGATGGGGCTCTGGCATCACAGAAGCCATTCTTGATGAGACCTGTTACTTTCCTGTGAAATAAATTCATCACCTGTCTGAATACTAACCAGAGGACCAAATTTGGGGTGCCTTTAATTCTTTGGTGGTTAGTGTAAATGTAGGGTATAGGTGAATATGTGACTTGAGACTTTAGCTAGCTTTGGAGTACATAATTCTGTACTGCAAAGTGATCCATAACCAGGAATGTGCCACTGATGGGGTTTCCAAATAGGCAAAACTCAAGCTATGCTTATGGTACCAGAAAAGACAATAAGTATTTTTTGGAACGTATTTGATATTTCAAAAGAAGCACCAAAAATATTCATCATAGGAAATATCAGAACTTTGTGGGTTTTTTTTTCCCCTACTCATTTAGTGATTTGAGTTGCGCTGAGTTTCAATTACACATCAGTGGGAAACATAGGATAATGCAGCCTCAGAAGGTTTTAGTCTGTCTCTAAGTGCCAAAACTGAAGAATAACAAGGTATACTAGTGTGGGAAATGAGGGTCCAAAGAATGGGAAAGCAGGGAAAGGCCTTAAGTTCTTCAATCATTGGGATAGAAACCATTTCTTAGTAGAAAATGTTCTAGAAATGTGCTACCGGTTTGCATTATTTTATGCAGAAAGAGGAGTCTCAGTTTTTTTGGAAACAGTTTGGGGTTTCAAAGACTCTTTGGCTTTCTAACTTATTTAAAACATCCATTGCTTTCTGAATTGGCCTCGAGCACTCCTTGCTAAGTTGTTTCTGTGGTATTTGACAGCCACCGCAGGTTTCTATCAAGCCTGGCTGTATAAACAAAGACTATTAACCTGTTGGTTGGATTTAGCTGTCACTTTGGTCTGCTTAAATCCTCTGGAATTTCCAATTACTTTGTCTTCGGATTATTTGCAGAATAACCACTGAAGGCGACAAGACTTTCTTTTTCTTTTCTTTCTTTCTTTCTTTCTTTCTTTCTTTCTTTCTTTCTTTCTTTCTTTCTTTCTTTCTGACTTAAAAAAAAATTATTTGAGAGAGAGGGAGAGCACAGAAGGAGAAGGAGAGGGAGAGGAAGAAGCAGACTTGCTGAGCAGGGAGCCTGATCTGGGGCTCAATTCTAGGACCCTGGGATCATGATCTGAGCAGAAGGCAGATGCTTGATGGACTGAGCCACCCAGGGCACTTCAAAGCTCTTTCTAAAGAGTCCTAATGACAAATACTATGTGTGTTCTGAAGAATGACCCCTGGAGAAATGGGGACCGACATCTTACTTACTCTCAAAATCATGGGGAAAAATTTCAAAGGGGGTGGAAGGGAGTCAAGATAGTTCAGAAAGGAAGTTCAAGACTGTCTTCATGTTAATGATGCAAACTCCTATTTTCCACAATGAGTGCATGAGTCATAGTAGCCCTTTAGTGGCCAATTGTGAAATATTGGGTTTCCTCCCTCTATATTCTTTCTTAGATAAGCTTTTAGAGGACTGCATGTGTTTGGGCTCACCCAAGCCGACACAGAGGTGAGGCTGAGTTTAGCTAGTTAATTTAGACATGGATCCCAGAAGTAACCTTGAAGGATGTGGATAGTAAGACAGGAAGGGAAGAGAGCCAGTAATCAGTGGATTACCACCACAGGCACCTATAGCTCCATCCTACCAGGAATCCTCAAGTAAAGGAGTAGCAGGAGCTCCAGAACTTTCCCAGGGAAGGTCAAGGAAGATATATTTATCTATTGACTCCCCACTTCATTGGTTGAGGCTTGCTCCTGGGGGTCTTTGAATCCCAGAGAAAACTCCAGGCAGAGAAGGAGAACAGTTTGGTGTTTAGGTGAGAAGTTTCCTAAGGAAAAAGAAAAAGTCTACCATGGCTATAGCTGAACAGATGGAGGGAAACACAGGGCAGGGCATCAATGAGGTCAGCCCACTGACCATTTTTATATGGTTGCAATACCTAGGTTCATCATGAGATGCTGTATTGATTTTCTCCAGCAGGAAGAGGGTCTATTTGATTACTTCCTAAAAAAGGATTACAGTGTGAATGACTTAGGCTACGTTTCCCAGCCGCGCCCTCCAGTAACCATGATGTGTGATGTGTGACAGAGAAGAAAAAATGTGGCTACATTATCAGAGTACCTCTGCAGTGGACAATATTATGAAGCCATTAACATCACACTTTTGGGATTTTTAAGCACATGAAAAACGCTCAGCGAAATGGTTTTGTTAAGTGAAAAACATCAAGTTATAAAACTGCAATTTCAGTTATGTGAGAAAAATATTTTTACATGGAGCAATAAAAAGGCTAGAAAGAAACATTCCAGCATGTTGAGTGGTGTCTAACTTTGGCTGGATACTTTGATGACTTTCTGTGCCTTTCTTCATTTCCCGAATGTTCTATGTCGAACATTTTTCCTTTTTTTTTTTTTTTTAATAAGCAAACATGTTTTTGGTTTTCTCTGTATGATCAGATTAAATGTGAAGCTTGCTGGGTGGACAGGTGGACTTAGCTCATGAGCTTGTTGGTTTGAGCACGGAGGGCAGGCTGTTACCCGGCTCAGTTACTGGGCCGGGAACTCAGCCCAGTTTCCCAGGGCAATCTGACAATCTGTGGGCATTCATTTCAAGGTTAGCTCATGAGTCTGTTTCTGCATGAACTTGCAAGACCAAGAGGGTAGTTCATAGATGGCGTGTGCCCCGCAAGACTCCTGCCACAGCTGTTACTTGCTTGTGACAGAGGAGGCCACCAAAGGAGGCGGTACCTGGGATGGGTTTCCCACCCACATGTTCTTTTTTGAACCAAGCTGAAGAGCACATCCTGGTTCACATGTGTTATTAGTTTATTGTCCTGAGCAGCCCTTCAGGCTAGTATTGGCCACTGGGCACTGCATTTCCAGCCCCATCTGAGACCAGGCATGCTGCTGGGGGTCAGGAGTTTCCTTAAGGAAGAAATGTTCCAGAAGGAAGTCATATGATCCATTAATAATGATTGATCATATAAAGAGGATGTGCTAAAGGCCAATGTAACATACAAATAAAATATGTTAGGAGTTTGGGAGGTGGTGGAGATGGCTGAGACTCTAGGGAAGAGTCACCATGGACTGGAGTGGAGTGGAGAAAGGTTTTGTAGAGAAGACAGTGCTTTGAATAAGGGGTCCATCAGAAAATGATGAAAATCTACCTAACTCAGTAGCATTTATTGTTTATTGTCTTGGGTCAAGTACAGCCCTGAGTTCTCTAGAGTCCTGATCAGAGTTCTGTCTCACCTTCCCTGTGTGTCATTAGCTGTACTCTGATGAGTAATTGATGGTAAACATGGAGGTGCTGTTGCCAAAGGCTTAAATATGTCCGACAATTGGACATACGGAGAGGTACCAGTGCTTTTCTGAACTACAAAACAATGATAGTGCTGGAAAACTCAAGGATGTCAAAGACATTTGAAGTTGTGTCCAGATTCAGCAAGCTGTTTAGCATGAAGCTGGTTAACTTTAGGGGACTTAAAAACATCATCAGCAGGGATCCCTGGGTGGCTGAGCAGTTTAGCGCCTGCCTTTGGCCCAGGGCCTGATCCTGGAGACCTGGGATCGAGTCCTGCGTTGGGCTCCCTGCATGGAGCCTGCTACTCCCTCTGCCTGTGTCTCTGCCTCTCTCTCTCTTTCTGTGTCTCTCATGAATAAATAAATAAAATCTTTAAAAAAAAACACAAAACATCATCAGCACAAGTGTTAGGTTGGCGAGTTGATGGCATACTAGCCTGGACTGGAGGCTCTAAATTCTTGGGAGTGCAGACATTCGATAGCTAGATTTGTATCAGAGAGGTCACAGAACCTTCGGGAAGAACTCTAAGAGGGCTCCATCTTCTCCAAAGATCTGTTTGATTACCAAACCTAATTCCTCACGTCTTTGATCACAAGACCCCCATTGTGTATTTGCTTGTTCCGTTAACATAACATGGGAATTGGGAAGCCGTGCCCCCCAAACCAACCAACAAGCAAAAATAACAGAATACAGACCCCGACTCACACAGAAAGCGTACATTTCTTTCTGCTGGACCATTTGCAGTATGGCCAGGCCATTCCTGCACACAAGCTGGTTAGTACCATGCCCACAGTGCCAATTCTCCTGTCCTTTGGGCTGGTCCCACTAACTAAAGAGATGAAAAGAGGTTTCAGGTTTACTCAGTCACTTCTGGATGTGAGGAGGGGCTAGGTGGCTCTTTTCACACAGAATGCCATTTTACACCTGGCTGCAAACTATATGATAAGAGACGTGGTAATGGCTTCAGACTAACCAAACGATACACAGACCATGAAAATGAGGCCAGAGGAATATACTCATGACATTTCCTGGAGGCAGTATTTGCAGCTCTTTTGCAAATATTGACTCACTAAGTAGGAAGCTGGAAAAGAAATGTGGTTTATGGCTGGGCCAACCCCATTGAGTGCTTGGGTATGTCCTGAGGGACTTCTTGACTGGCCCTGGGATCCTGCCCAGAGACAAGCACTCCTTTATATGCCACCTGTAGTCCTCCTTGGGAGTATCTTCTCTGCCCCACCTAAATTCATAAAGGGCTTTCTTCTCTATTTGTAATAGCCTTTTCTTCCACTGATTGGAAAAGTGAGGAGGCAAGATGAACTGCATGGGATGACATGTGGCCTTATTGAAACAGTCATTCTATTTCATTTCATTTCATCATTTCATTTCATTTCATTTCATTTCATTTCATTTCATTTCATTGATTTTATTTATTTGAGAAAGCACTAGCAGGGGGAGAGGGAGAAGGAGAAGCAGACTCTCCACTGAGCAGGGAGCCCAGTGTGGAGCTCCATCCCAGGACCCTGGGATCACGACCTGAGCAGCAGGCAGCCACCCCACCAACTGAGCGATCCAGGTGCTCCAGATATGATCATTCTATTTGCGTATAGAAATGTGATGTTTTCTTTCTCCTCTCCCTTCTGAGCATCTGCACTGAAAGGACTTAATGCAAAGTTCCCTTCTTGCTGCAGAAGTTTGCCAAGTGAGGCCATCTACCACATGGGAAGACAAACCCTGCTTTGTTAATCATCACCCTATGGGTAGAGTAGGCCAAAAGAATTCTTATAAAAGAACAGGAAGTACAAGAGGCTTGTGTCTTAGAGGAAGTTGCTTAGTACAGAGGAAGTTCTTTTGGAGCACAAGAGGGAAGAGGTCTGTGGGTCACTGGAGAGGAGAACGTGCCTGTCAGTTAGCTCAGGTTCCTAAGGAAGTGGCCAGTCCTCAAGGGAGATGAGTGGTTGGGTGATGTGCCTGAGGACACAAGCTCTGGGGTTCTGGGTCCTGGCAACATTTGCTGTGTCTCAAGCGTGTACAGGGCAGCCATCCTCAGAGTAGTGTGTGTGTGTGTGTGTGTATGTATGTGTGTGCACGTATGTGTGTATGGGCCAGTAGCATGGGGCTTCCAACGAGAAATCAGGTTGACTCACATAAAATAGAGAGAGAGAGAGAGAGAGAGAGAGAGATGTGGTCCTTTTTCCACACCCAAGTAAAAGCAGTAGCTTTAAGCATTTTTCTCCATGACCCACATCAAGAAAATTAAGGACACCTGGGTAGCTCAGTGGTTGAGCATCTGCCTTCGGCTCAGGTTGTGATCCCAGGGCCTGGGATGCAGCTCCACATCGGGCTCCCCACAGGAAGCCAGATTCTCCCTCTGCCTGGGTCTCTGCCTCTCTCTCTCTGTGTCTCTCATGAATAAATAAATAAAAATCATTAAAAAAAAAAGGAAATAGAAAATTAGCTAGGGAACCTTGGAAGGAGTCTGGGCAATCAGGGAGCCAGACTAATGAACTAAACTTCATTAGTTATGTGGCAAATCCTCCTCTGCTGGTGGGTGTTATTACATTTTGTCTTGGTTAAGCTGGTAGAAAATGAGCCCAAAAGGACTATCCTCCCTCCCCCCACCATCCATGGACATCCTTCCTTCCCTTGAAGATATTTTGCACTCTCTGATTGCACCACCTTTCAAACCATCCCAACAACGGAGACTCTGAAAATGGGTCATTGACATGAAACGTTTGTTCGGAGGTTTACTCTCGCTCTTGACAGGGTTACTCAACCAGATATATCCCTTCAATTTTTAAATCTTTTACTGCAGGGCGAAAGCCTTCACTACTTTGGTCACCTCTCTCCTCCACTAAGACTCAGCCTTCTCGTTCTTTACGCAACCATCTTTAAAAGAAAGTAGGTAGTTCTTTATTTCTTTTAGCTTTGAAAGAACACTGCTAGCATCAGCAAGCAGTCCAGAAGACTGAGAGGAGGAAGAGGAAGAAAGGGACTTGCCACCAAACCTCATCTGCACCATTAATTTGGCCTTGTAGGGATACTGGATTCTCTCTCTTGATGGTGAAAGCAAGCACAGCTCCGAGTGTCTCTCCATCTGAGGCTCAGCAGATTTCCCAAGATTGAGTGACTTTGTCGTGGTGGAAAAATACATAGGTTCACAGGGATGGTCAACGTCCTATGAATCACTCCAGCAGAGAGGTGAATACTGGAGTCCCTTTTGGTAGTCTTTTCGTAAAAAGGCACCAAGAGTCCAATCTCACCAAGACAGAGAGGATCATTTCCCCGAAGATCTGCAAAAGAACGTGCCATTCATGCTAAAGAACATTCTCAAGAATTCCAAGATGTTCTGTATTGAGCATGGTGTTCATGCTACTCAGCCGGGCATTTGGTCTCATTTGGGAAAGGAAATCGCATTGTTTAGGAATTAGACCTCACATATAGTTTAAGAAAAATACCTCCACGAGGTGGAATGTGGAGAGCTTTATGTATAAAACACTGTTTACCTTACCTGACATTTTCTAGTGTTTGCACTGGGCATAATGAATAAAGAAATGACAGGATCTTATCATAGAAAAGGAAGAGCTTTTATTTGTCTTGCAACATTTGGATTGATGGCCTTGCCTGCCTTTCTTTCCCCCCTTGGTCTTTGCCTTCTTTAAAAAAAAAAAAAGAAAATTCCAAGTCTTCAGAGGAGGACAAGGAGCTGAAGAAACAGCTTTTGCCTAAAGTGAAAGAGTATGTGGAAGACTTTGGGGTCTTGGCCTTCTCCAGCCACTGGTCAACCAGTCCGGGGACTTGGTCAGCATCCCTCAAGCTGTCTGCCTTGCCTTGCAGGCAGAGGAGGGGTGGGTCATCCCTCCATTTTTTTCCCAGCTCTGGTGCTCATTGAGTGATTCTCTTCTCGGAACTCCAGAGACTACCTAACTGCCACCTTAGAGTCCAGTCAGGGGAAGCTCGCCCACCATCAAAGGACTAGTCATTCAGAAGATGTTCTGACCAAAGACAGGATGGGAACAGTATGTTCAGACACAGCAGGGAGAGCTAATAGGATTCATCCCCCTGATGCACCCATTGGTGTGGCGCTGCTGTCCATCTGGGAGCCTGCAAGGAATCCTAGTGGGATGAGAAGGTTTGCTGGGGGAGGTGTAAAAGCAAGGGGCAGGCATAGCTCTATTACAAACATTGTCTGACCTTTGGCTAAATCACTGGCCTCTCTGGGACACTATTTCTTTCTTTTTCTTTCTTTCTTTCTTTCTTTCTTTCTTTCTTTCTTTCTTTCTTTCTTTTTTTCTTTTTCTTTCTTTCTTTCTTTTTTCTTTCTTTCTTTCTTTCTTTCTTTTTTCTTTCTTTCTTTCTTTCTTTCTTTCTTTCTTTCTTTCTTTCTTTCTTTCTTCTTTCTTTCTTTCTTTCTCCTTCCTTCCTTCCTTCCTTCCTTCCTTCCTTCCTTCCTTCCTTCCTTCCATCCTTCCTCCAAGATTTTATTTATTTAGAGAGAGAGTGCACAAAGGAGGGGAGAGGCAGAGGGAGAGGGAGAGAGAATCTCAAGCAGACTCCACACTGGGCATGAAGCCCAATGCAGGGCTCAATCCCATGGCCCCAAAATCATGACCTGAGCTAAAATCAAGAGTTGGACACTTAACCAACCAAGCCACCCAGGTGCCCTGACACCATTTCTTTATAAGTGTGAGGTGAGGGTGATGAGATCAGCCCTGCATGGCTCAGGGGCTTCTGATAAGGCCCAAACATGTATGGAAGTAAGAAGGTTTGAAAATTATATGATGACACACAGACAGGAGGATTGTGATCCCTCCTTGGGAAAGGTGTTTCTGCCCTTCTGCCTGGACTCAGGAGGAGGCAGGGCTGGGGGTTTGTGGCACAGGGGTGAAGGGGGAAGAGTCTGGGCTGAGGGAGTAGAAGAGTCAAGAGCAGTCAGGTCAAGAGCAGGGCTGGAGGACCTGTGAGAGCAAAGGAAGGCCCCTACCCAGCAGCCAGCTCCACGCTGGGGTATTTGGAAGCTCTGAGCCAACTATGTCCACTTCCAAAGGCCATCATTTATGAGCAGTGTGGTCTTACTGTTGGAAATTCCTGTTATACTATTTTCTCAAAACAGAACATGCATAGCTCTGGGATTACACCCCTTACCCTGATGCCCCAACTAGGATGCTCCTGCCTTATGAGACCCATCACAGCAGTGTTTGGTGGCCCTTACTATGCTAAACAAGAAGCAGACAATTTGAGGACACCTCATTTGACTGATGAGGCTGTCATGGTGCTGAGATGGAAACCAGACCAAGTGATAGCAAGGAGGATAATCATATTTATTGTGTTGCAGCACTGTGTCCAGATGCTGAGCTAACTGCTTTACATACATTTGCTTATTTAACCTTCACAGCTATCCAGTGGGCTTGTTACATTATTGTTTTATTCCACTTTAGAGAAGTTAGAGGAGATATGGGAACCTAATCTCCTAGGATTAATCTCCTGGAACCCTAGATCTCCTGGCTTGTCTTTGTGATGGAACTGACTTTGAAGCTGGTTTGTTTGGACTCCAGGTTCTAGCCTCCATCATTGTGCTCTTCTGCTTCTCCTGCGTCCACAGGTTCTAATCAGGTCAGCCCGAAGTTGTCTGGTTTTCAGCAGAATCCCAAAGAATGAACTGAGTCAGTCCTGAGCAGTGAGGAGAGCAACACATAGCAGTGATCCAAAAAAGGGCCTGACTCGCTCCTCATATATGGTGAGGAAAATATAAATAAAATAAAATAAAATTAATTTAAAAACAACAAAACTATAGTAAAACAAACACAGGAGTTCTCTACTGGTCTAGGAAAAGGGACAGGCAATGACTTGCTGCTGGCCATTCCAGCTGGCAGGTGCACTGGTGCTGGCTTGCACTGGCTCACACCTACCTTCAGGAGCCAATTGTGTGCGTTTCTTCCCAACTCTGCATTTGATGAAATTAGGTGGGTAGTTCAAAGTTGGCCGAGGAAGAGTAGATGTTGTATGCGATTTAAGGGGCAGGTGTAGGTTTCCTTTGAAAGCTGCTCAAGTAACCACACATGCTCAAGACAGCTGCATCAGAGTGACGGGACCCCAGTGCCAGTTCTACTGGAGCTTCTCACTTCAGAGCTGCCATCTGTGCCCACAGGGAAAGGGGTCATGGTCAGAGTTTCCTTTGGCAAGAGCTGGTGGCTCGGCTTGTGACAGTGAGGCTGCAAGTCTGTGTGAATGACCTCTTCCTTTTTGACATTTTACCATAACCTACCACTGATGTCATGGCCAAATGGATGGAAGCACAGAGCTACACCGATTCATCTGTGAAAGGTATTTGTCAGATCACCTAAAACTTTTCAACTGCATCTGCATTCACCAGGCAGGACACTTACTAATGTTACCTATCTGCAGTACAAACTTTCTCAATTTTCCACCAAAATGGGAGCTAGGAAGATGATAACCCAGTTTTGCTATTCCTTCCAGAGTTTTGTATGAAGCCTTTTGTCTGAAATGGAGGAGAAATGTGTGCATTTTTGGCTGTTCTCCTAACTCCTCCCTTCCTCTCTCTGCATGTGCTCCTCGGAAAGGGATGGGGTGGAAATGTCTATTGGGCACTTACCCCAGTGCCCTTCACCTGGAGTATGAGAGCGGAGCACCAGACAGTCCTTCTTACTAAGGCCCCTCTGGTTCAAAGATGCGGTGCCTGAGTAACTGGCATCCGTGGGCCGCGGAACATAGTGAATTCGGCAAGTGTGCGATTCCCAGTGGCTTGAGGGAGGACAGGGTTTTGGTCTCAGCTCTCCAGCAGCTTTAAGACTTTTGTTCTTCCTATAGAGTACTTGTTTTCCAGATCAGGACTTAACAGGTGGAAGGACACCTTCCTTCAGACTCTCTAGTAAAAGAGCAGCCAGGGCTATGGTAAAAATAAGAGATGGAATGCCCCACTCTGCCCCACTCTGCAGCTCACATTTGGGGACCAGAGGGCATGGGACAGCTGGGAGGCCCTGCCTGCACATTCCTGTCCTGCGAGGCTCTGCTTCTCACGTGGACTCTCTTATATAAGACTCAGCGGCAGCAGCCTGCCCCTCCCTGCTGGGACAGCTCCCAGGGCCCAGGATTAGCTGGCTAGAGCCAGGCTCTATTTCTGGAAGGCAGAAAGTTCAGCTCAAGGGTAGCCACCGGGAAGATACTCATTTACTCCACTGAAGGGAGCAGAGATAGAGCCTCCTAGGGTGAAAATTATTCCGGGAGACTCTTTTGTACAGATACACCAAGAACATTCAGGATCAGAGCAGGGGAAGTGAGCAGAGGGAGTGCACGCTTGAAAAGTAAGCCTTCCTCCTGTTGCCATGCCTTCCTTTGGCCACTGCATAGATTCAACCCTGGGATTTTAAAAATATAATTTATCCAGTAAGCCTGATGTGACAATACTGTGGTTTTTGTCTTCGCCACCAACCTACACTTACATTTGACTACAGATTTTACATAAATAAATACAGTACATCCTGATTATTCAACCTCCCGTGGAATCTCTGTTAACACAAATAACAGATCCCCATGCCAGGCTAAACATTTGTTATTATACTCAGGTGGCTGGAAGTGCACAGGCTCACCTGTTCCACTGCCTCACCAGGAAGTTAATTCCTTGAGGACAGAACAAAGTGATAATTTCAGGTGGTTGATTAAGGAAAAACTATCTGAATTCTTGTTTTTAGTGATGGTGATGTGTGTGTGTGTGTGTGTGTGTGTGTGTGTGTGATGGGTGTATGATAGTGTGTGGAGTCTACTGGAAAGGACAGTTTTCACTGGGGGATAGGGAAGTGAAAGGGGACAGCCAAGCTGTGATCTAGGAACTGGAGATGAAAACTAGCCACCAAAGCAGGTTGAAAGCAGGGACATTGAGGCTTGTGAGCAGGGACAAATCCAGAAGGCAGGAACCAAATCAGGAAAGGGCTATCCCATGACAGGAAGGAATATAGAATGGGAACCAGGCAAGTGGGCTTTGACAAGACCCTGGACATTCCTGAAAGGCCAAGGTTAGCAAAAGGAGTGTACGCACCACAGCCCAGAGGGATCCTGGTCTGTGCCATAGGCAGCAGATTCTGTTGCCTGAAGACCGGAATGCCCTACGTGATCACCTGCTATTATATACTCAGATGAACACCCAACATTTTGGGAAGGCACATTTGGAAACAGCTCCCAGAGATAAGTGTTTGAGCAACAGAGAGAAAACCAGATATCCTGAGTTCTTCATCATGGTTTTATTATCTTACCCTTTCTGTTCAAGCATAGAGGTGGCAAGACCAAATTTGTGGTAGGTGGAGGAGCATGGGCGGGTGCCTCGGATGCCCATTGAGAAGGCAATGCTGTGCCCAGGACCAGATGATGGTGGCCCAGACCAGGGTGAGGTTGGAGATGCAAAAGAGGGGTGGATTTGGGTGCTAGTTAGACCGCTGGTTGCAAATCAAAATGCCCTAATAAATTTCTGTTAACCATAAGAGAACAAGAGATGGGAAACCCCAGTAACTCTGCTGGAGACCTGCAAGTTAGAAGAGGCATAAATGTATCTGCCAGTTGAATGCAGGGAATTTATTTGGAGTCTCTACTCAAACAATCTGTTAAAAAGTTATGAGACATGGAAAGTTGAACACTGACTTTTTTTATTATTAAGGAGAAGTTTTACATGTGATAGTGGCATTGTGGTTCCCCCCAACCCCCCCAGAGGTCTTATGTTTTTGAGATGTATGCTCCTGAGACTTCATAGAGGAAATGGTATGACTAGAGTTTTCTCCAAAGAATAGGGGGAGTGGGCAGGAGTTAGCTGAAGCTGGATTGGCTCTGAGTTGCAATGTGTCAAAGCTGAATGACGGGCTTGGGGGCTCATTGTGCATGGAGTCAAGACTTTCCTTGTAATGATGGCTGCCAGCACCACACCCCAGAAACTTTTCAGAGCTTCGTGTCTGCTCCACTTGTCTATGAAGGGTCCTATCGCTCTAGGATGAGGACATCCAAATGCTCACGTTAATAGGGACATAAAACAGCCACAAAAAGGTGGGGCTGTAGAGGAGCTTTACTGTTTGTTTTAAATGTATTTATACAGTTCTTCCTGCTAAAAATTGTAAAGAAGCAGCATTTTGGAACTTACCGAGAGGAGTACAGGCATCATCTTATTGCACTTCACAGACACTGGGTTTTTTTGTTTTCTTTTGTTTTTTTACAAATTGAACGTTTGTAGCAACCTGTTTTTCTGACGGCATTTGCTCACTTCCTGTCTTTGTGTCATATTTTGGTAATTTGCAATATTTCAAACTTTTTCATTATTATTACCTTTGTTATTGATGATCGGTGATTACCACTCACTGAGAGTTCGGATGATGGCATTTTTAGCAAGAACATACTTTTAATCAAGGTATGTACACTGTTTTTTTTTTTTTAAATATAATGCTATTACACAGTTAATAGACTACAGTAGAGCATAAACATAACTTTTATATGCACCAGAAAACCAAAAAATTCATTTGACTTGCTTTATTGTGATATTCACAGCATTGTGTGGTGGTCTGGAATTGAACCTGTAATATCTCTGAAGTCTGCCCGTGATGATGTGTGAGAGAGGCTAGTTGTCCTCCTTCTCTATTCCTTCTTAGCTGAATCGTAATTGTTTGGTAGGCTTCACTGCTGGCCAAACACTTCCCAGCCTCCTTATTAGAGGGCATGGCCATGTGATTTGGTTCTGGCCAATGAGATGTAGCAAAAAGGTCACATGGAACTTTCTGGAAGGCTCCTGAAGGGGAGCTGACTCCTCTAGGAGGTATGTCCCTCCTCACTTCTCCCCATCTGTCTCCTGTTGCCTGGAAAAGGGATGGGGGGTTCAGAGCCCCAGGACCCCTGCTGGGCCATGAGGTGGTTTTGAGGATAGAAGCCACACACCTTATATGTCAGAGCAGAATAAAGGAGGAGCCTAGGTTGCTGATGAGTCTCTGAACAGATTGAAAGAAATGAGAGTGAACTTTCATGTGCTTCAGCCAAAATTGCTTTAGTTTTTTTTTTTTAATAAAGATTTTATTTATTTATTGAGAGAGAGAGAATAGAAGGAGAAGCAGGCTTCTCACTGAGCAGGGAGCCCAGTGTGGGACTTAATTCCAGGACCCCAGGATCATGACCAGATCTGAAGGCAGACATTTAACCAACTGAGCCACCCAGGCATCTCCTACTTTAGGTTTTTAATTGTATGCAGAGTCTTACTGCCGATTGATACAGGTGACTCTATTTTAATAAATAAAGTTCTATTTGCCATCATCTATCAAAAAGCAAAATATTGAGAGTCATCAACTCAGCAATTTCAATCAGGACTCCAAACTGTAGACATGCATCAAGAAATAGTATTGTTTGCAAGAGTAAACGCTGTAAAAAAAAACAAAAAAAAACAAAAACAAACCACACTAAAACAAAACCCTCAGCATCCACGCATGGGGCCTGGTTACAGAAACGCACCTTAAGTGGGAGGGCAGACAGCCACTTGAAGAATGAGACAGGCCTGTTTGTGTTTCTATAAAAGAGCCTCAAGTCTTATTAGTAATTGAAACCAAGGGAGTTATATTTTAAAAAGTGAGTGAGTTTGATTGCTTTTGCATAAATAAATATAAAAATATGCACATATATTTCCTAGAAGGAAAGAAAAGCCTTGCTAACCGAAGGAAGACAGGGCCAGGGGGTTGGCATGGAAAGAGTGGCATTCACTTTGTCACTGAATATATTTTTGTACAGATTGAATTTTCTTTCTCTAGACTAATAAAAAAAATTACTTCTGGTGGTACAGCTTTGCTCAAAGCCTGATATCCTAAATTAACATCACAAAGAGTTTATGATCATTACATTTTCTTTGCCATCGTTCTCTTACAATCTCAGGTAGAGATTGATTTCTGTCTGAACTAATGTCAATGGTTATAGCAAAGATGTTTTTGTCCACTTCCCATCTCCCTGTCCTTCTATCCCTCCCCTTGTACCTCTCCCCTTGCCATAAATGTTGCTATTACTGATTCTCCAAGGAGCTCGTCTTCCCAGGGCCCAGGAAGGCAATCCGGGAGCCCAGAGCAGAGCAAAGCAACTTGCAGGAATGCTGAGCTGTCCATCCGCTCAGGGGCAGATGGTGACATTCTGACTCAACACAGAGTCCTGGTAACGCTCAGTGGCCTCCAAGTAGTTTTTACCAGTAGCTTTGTTTGTTTCTTGCTGATGAATGAGGACACACAAGCTCTGACAGGAATTGGCATATGTCCTGGAGTTCATTGACTTGGGTTTCGAATGAAGACCAGGTATATTTGACTCTTCCCTCCAGCAGGCGAGCTCTGCTGATGAGAGCAGGATGGGAACACAGCAGGAAGACAGCCACGTGCCACAAGGCAGATGGCAGGAGAGGTGACATTTGTTTCCAAAGGATCTCAAAGCCCTAGGAAGCTCACAAGAGCAGCTCAAATGGCGCTTCAGTTTTAGGACAGTTCTTTCTAGGGGTCTGCATCCTTTAATGAGAGAAATCTGAACCTTAGCAACCCCATGGTCCAGAAAGGATTTTCATAGGATGATCAAGAAAACTCAGGTCTAAGGAGTGGCAAGTTCCAGGGTTGGCTTCAGGGTTGGAGTTTCACATAGAGGAACACGAGTTGGCAAAGTCTGAGCAATGAAGGGAGGAGGAATATGTGGGAATTATGGGATCTAGGAATTTGTCACTAGACCGAGTATATTGATCCCGACCACTCTGGTTTGTGAAATGCATGCCCAAATTGAACTGGCTTAAAGAAGAATCAGGATTTATTGATCAATGTAACTGGAAAGTTTGGTCGGTGATTTCAAGTCTACTTAGATCCAAGGCTTGGAACAATGCGTCAAGGACACTGTCACTGCTTCCCTCCCTCTCCCTTTCCTTCCTCTGTATTAGTTTCATTCACAAACCAGCATTCCCTACAGGGGGCTAGAGATGGTCTCCAGGGTTCCATCTACCAGTTTAGCAATCCCATCAGACACATCTTTCTCTATAGCTCCAACAACGTCAGGGCTGATTTTCACACCTAGTTTGGGACACATGCCCGCCTCTGAACCCATCAACCACCCCTGTGATCTTCCAGGCCTAGACCTGGTACCCAAGCCAGAAGCCAGAGTCACAGCAGATGTTAGAGGGGCCACAGCTGGGGGTGTTGTTATCAGGGGCAGGAGGAGAAGTTGGTAGACAATTAAATGTACAGTGGACATGTCTGAGCTTCAAGTTTCTTTCCAGGATTAAACAAAAGCAGAAAAGGGACTCCTCCTACACCCCCAGTATATAATCCTTCTTTGAAATGTTAGGGATTAGAAGCTTCCAGACCCTAACCCAGGCTTTGGGGCTTACTCTAGAGTCTTTGGGAGTTTTTTTGTGGTTATCCTGAGTGTGGGGTTGAAAATAAATTGGGACTGGAAAACATATACATACTCTTAGGGGTGTTCTCCAGGTATGGATGGATTCCTGGTCTAGGATACCACTCTGAAAGGTAAAATAATTCTAGAGCTTTCCTAGGTGCTTCCGTTTCTGCCCCAAATCTAAAGGGACCAGCTTGATTTATTTTTGGTTCCACATTTGCCTCTGTTTTTATAGACTTTTACTATTTTTTTAAGATTTTGTTCATTCATGAGAGACAGAGAGAGGTAGAGACATAGATAGAGGGAGAAGCAGGCTTCCTGTGGGGAGCCCGATGCAGGACTTAATCCCAGGACCCCCGGATCACAACCTGAGCCCAAGATAGATAGATGCTTAACCACTGAGCCACCCAGGCATCCCTACTAATGGTTTTTATAGACTTTTACTAGTGGTGAGCTGGACCCACACCCAAGCGTTCTGGCCCCAAATCAAGCAGGCTCTCCTGTGCTCTGCTGTGGGTGGCTAGGAAGAACAGCAATGGACATCAGTGTCGCCTTCCAGAAACAGGATGTTTGAAAAGAAATCTTTGTAAAACTGAGCAGTGTTGTCTTTCAGAATACACAGATTGAGCCGAGTCTACAGCGACTTGGAAAAGACTGGATCTGAATGCAAATTATGTGATCAGACCAAGTAAGCAAAGAGAAACGCAGCATTGCCAGCTCTTTGCACCATTTCTGAAAATGAGAATTGTGCAAAGACAAGTAGCTTATCTCAGAAACTGACAACTGTCAGTTCATTTTCTTACTGGTGACAAGAAAATATTCTGGAACTCTTCCTACAGGAATGGCTGTCAGGCGTACACCAATTTCCAAGCAAAAGTTAGTAAAGGAGGAGGAGTATCATTTGTAAATGTGAAGAAAAAAAGAGTCCATCTTGGCCACACAAAAAGCTTGGGTGATGGCCCATATTCATCTCTGTGCTGAAACACTGACTGAGAGGCGATTGGTGGAGAAAATGCCCCCACGGTCCCTGTCAGATGTAGGTCAGGGAAAAGCACACTGGGAAATTTTTACAAGGCATCTGATCAATGCCTTCCTTTTACTTACAGGGAGGATTAGAAAGTTCAAGTAAGACAGGTCCTCTTCACCCTTCTCAGTTCAAGAATTGATCCAGAGAGGAACCCAAATCTGGAAATGTCAACAGTGGTCACCTTACAACTTCTAGAATGGGCCATCCTACCCACCATGTGATTGGACCAGCGATGTCCCCTAACCAAGTCAGAATCCACTAAAATCACTCTTTAGGGATTCTGAACTCAGAGATGCAGATAGAATTTGCCCGTATGGTTGAGGAACAGAAGGAAACAGATACGTAGAGCATAAGCTGAGACACCAGGGCACCAGTTGCTATAAACCAGCCGCCCACAGGACATGTCTGAAGCACAACATGTTTTGCTTGGCCGGCAGGGTTTGAAATTCAAAATGATTGCCAACACGAGACGCTTTCACATTTTAAAATGGGTGGGCTTCCAGAGCAAACCATGTGGAAGTTGTGACTTTCTAAGAATAGTCACGGGAGGTGCATTTGGGACTTTTCAGACTTTTCGGACAGACATTCAAACATCACATGTGTTCTCATGACTGTCCCTCTAGGAGTGCCACTGGCCATGCTCCAGATTCTGGAGCTATCTGTGGGGCTTTGCTTAAAATCACTGAGATTTTAGCAAACTTATGTGGGACAGGATGGATGAAGGATTTTATATAAGTGTCCCAGGGTCCCCACCTACTCCTTTCATTCCTGAGACCCCAAGCCCAAGTGACTCCAGTGATTTTCTGTTTTAGATGCCCTGTTGCACACCCACCAGAGGGAAGCCAGTGAACCTGCACTAAGTGGAAGAGCTGGGTTCTGGCCATGGAGGCTTCTGATGAGCCCCGGTTCCTGCCCCTACTAAGGTCTGGTTCATTGGCAATTCCTGAATCCCTAAGACTTCCATACAGGGAGTGAACATTCTCTCTTCTCCCTGCTACCCCCACACAACACACAATTTATTTGAGCAAATTTGAGTGGGTTTCAGACCTGGCTGCCAAAAGAGCTCTGGCTAAGATGACTTCTGAGGATTAACCTAGCAAAGGGAAGATGCCATGGGGAAGGGCACTGGACAGTGTGGCACTCCATTTGCATGACGCCACCCGAAGCCAATGGCCCCTACAATAAGGTTCTCCATGCACTTTCTTGGTGGCCTCAGGACCTGGTGGTATGGACCCTTTTAGGCTTCTTCCCACCCACAGCATCTGGGCAGAGCTAACTATATCATAGAAGACATCAAGCTAGAAATGGCTTGACTTTTTCTCTCTCTCTCTCTTTTTTTTTTTTTTTTTTTTTTGCCCCCACATTTCTGCTCAAGTACTCAGCTTATATGTTGGGCAGATATTTTTAAGTGTTTGCTTGTTTCTTGCCAAATTTTGGTGACCTCGCTCATTGGGTCTGTTTGCAAATGTCAGAAGGGGTAAAGGTCCCCAAAACTGGCACTTCGAGACCTGAGTTCTTTTGGGCTCTTGCCCAAGGGAGTGGGTGTGCAGCATGTTTTAAAGCCATCATGCAGTTCTTTGCTCCTTTGTGTGAGTCAGAGTCATGTGCTGTCTAAAATAGGTGGAGCGTGTGGGCAGGATAGTCCAAACACCATAGTTAAGTCATGGAGTTTATTCCTAGGGAGAGTGTGGCCCCTCATCCAGAGCCTTGGCGAAGCTCCATATGACTTCTGTAGGCGTCGCACTGAGCATGCAAACCTGCTGAGTTGACTGCTTCTGCTCTGCCCTGGGGATCCACACACACCTTCATGCTGTGCATTTAGGAAAGTTGAAACAAGTAGATTTTACCAGATGTTTGAACACTAAACAGGCACATAGTTAGTTTATTAGGGCTTCCCTAACAAACTGTACAGAGCATGTGGCTAACTAGGAAGGCACAAGCTCATTCATGCAGCTCCACATGGAGGCATGTTTGGGATTTTTTTACACTTTTTAAATATAAGTTTGGTAAGAAGGTACCCTTCCTCGTACCCCCCGTGCTCCCCAACACACACACACACATACACATACACACACACACTAGTGTGAACATGTTCTCATAACGTTCCCATGAATGTTTACCCGATAGCTCATGCTGATTGTGGCACCAATGACTAAGTTCTAAACCTACCTGTAGCTTTACTGCTTAGCTGGCTGTTCTGCTATAGCTTATGGAAGTAATTGCATGACTATTTGGGATGTTGGGAGCTGGTGATGAGCTAACTCCCCACCATCCCCACCTATAATTCCTCAGAGCACAGAGATGGAAACTCTTTCCTGGAAGAAAGGCACAAGGGGGAAGGAAGTAGTTGCTTAGAAGTGTTGCCAAACCCCTGTGCAACAACAGCTTAGTTAGGATTACGTGTAGCAAGCACCTGCTGTGTCCGAGAAAACTTTGAGCGATTGCTTCGTAACGGGTGAGAAGGAAGGTTTTACTGAGCCAAAACCAAAATCTGATCACCACTCAGCCTTGCCCTAGGCAGAAGGTTAGCCATCAGTCTTCCTCTCTGGAACATTTTCTTGCCCTCCCTCCTGGCTTTTGCACATGCCACCTCACCACCATGCTATAGATAACCGTCATTCCCTCTGCCCTCTTACATTCTTCATTTTTATCCTATAATGAATATCAGTCACTGTGAAATTCTGAGATAACTGTGAGCCTTATTGTCAGCTGTGACATAGAAGAATCTATCCTCCTTTTGGTGACTATTATCAGAAGTGGAAGGGCCTGTGGGCAGGAGGAGGGCTTTTTTTTTCTTTACTTTCTTGAACCTGCAAATCATGGTTTTAGGCAAAGAAAATAGCAAACAGGATATCCTAGTGGGGCACCAAGAGCTTAAAATCCACACAGGACAGTGTCTCCGAAAGGGACTTGTATTATTCTGATGCATTGCTGCTTTTCTTGTTCGAGTTGCTTAAGTTTTATTTTGTTGCATTTTTGAGAACTTGACATTTTCCTTCCCCCAGGGCTGCAAATGCAGAAGCAGCACTGACCAGCACTTGACATGTCTCTGAGACTCAGGAGACCCTATAGCTTCCTGGTAAGAGTTGTCTCCTGACAGTTCCTGGCTACTGCATTGCGCAAGGGTATTTTAAGTGACAAGAGGGCTACTTACTAACAAACTCCTTAATTGAAAACTTTGCTGTCAGACTATATTTGGGAGAGCCTGTTATCTTTCCTTGTTGTCGTTTGTAAGGACTAACTCTGGGTCCAGCTTGTATTCATACAGAAATGTCATCTGGCTACTTTACTGCTTAAATGTGTTAACTTTTAAGAGTGCTGTTATGGAGACTAAGAAAAGGAAGATTCTGGGATTCTTAAATTTGCTAAAGATTTTCACGGGTTCTCCAGTGATTTCAGAAATGATCACCTTTGAAGACAGATTGCATGCAATGTTGCCACCCTTGAGAGTCCCCAGGAAGTGGCCATTCCAAATGGTAATGACTCCAGGAGACCAGTCTTATTCTTGCTAGATGGAAATCCCAGTAGGATTTCATTTGGTTCAAAGTAGTGTACCTGGACCTCTCTTCACTTACCAAAGTTAATGGTTCTTATCAATGTGCTCAAGGGATATAGTAAGAATTTCTCATTTTCATAAGGAGAAATGAAAACACTGAGAAAGCAGAACTAGAGCTCATTACCACTAAGCATGGGAGTGTTGCCTTTCTTCTATCACAATTACGTCAATTCTTTTGTCAGTATCTTCTTTTTGAAGTTATTTTTTAAAAGATTTTATTTACTTATTTGAGAGAGGGAGCACGTGCATGAGTGAGAGGAGAGGCAGAAGCAGAAGCAGAGAACCCAACATGGGGCTGGATCCCAGGACCCGGGGATCACAACCCCATCCGAAGGCAGATGCTTAACTGACTGAGCCACGCAGGTGCCCCTTGTCAATATTTTCTAATTTCTTTTTTTAGTTCTAGAGGTTTCCTTCTAATTTCTTCCACCCTCCAATCCCCTGTTTCACTGAATAAGCAATTGCTCATTCTCTTCTGAGTCTTTCCAGTCAACATCTAAATTTAACTTCCTCCTTGTTTCTTCCACTCGGTGGCTTCTGCCCTTACCCAGAGTTGTGATTGGGCAGGAGTCTGCTGTCCATGCAGGGCTGGCTCAGGGGGATTGCTGATCAACTCTCAAAGCCTTACACGTTGACAACAGCCCAATTCAGTATCCATGCGGCCTGACATCCGTCCACTTCATTAGACACATATTCTGATTACCTCTAGAAAATTCTAGCCTCTTTGAGTACCCCACAACCACTACCAATTTTAAATACGTTTTCCAGTCTCTTGATATCATGCAAATTTTGTGAGCTTGCCGAAGGGAGGGTGGTGCCCAGCGTCATATTCAAAGTACTCTCACACATGTCTTCAGTATTCTTTCCTTCTTCCTCATACCTACTCCCTAGCTGCACTCTGTCCAAACTCCGTATTGATTCCGCCTACCTGGTGTTTTCCTGGTCCTTGCTGGAGAAGGCACTACGCAAGCTTGTCTAGATGGTCAACCCCCAAAAGTGTGCAAGGCCCTCATAAGACCGCAGGCTATCTAGACCTTGATCATTGGCCAAAGTGAAGAATAGGCATATCCCACAACTGTCCATAAACATGTTCCCATTTCAATGTATCCAAGTGTATGTCAGTCACTAATATAGAATTCAGCTGTTTTTCAGAGAAACGAAATGTGTTTCAGGGCTAGTTCATCTTCAGAGTCCACTTAATTGGTCTCCCCCCCACCGCAGGTTTTATTTAGAACTAAACCAAGCCTTTCTGACGATTAGACAACGTCAAACCCATATATCATGATTATACCGCAGGTTGGCTTCACAACCTGCACACGGGAAAATGACCATAATTAGCTGAGCCTAAAATGCTCAGCTGACATCTGACAACTTGACCAGCTAGCCACACAGGAAAAGGGGTTTATTAACTAGAGTGACATTTGATCTGCAACATAGATAAAGTGAAAAATGAAAAATGTCAGCCGTGGCAATGACTAATGATAAAATATCCATTGCTTAAATATCCATGTGTGGGGGCAAAAATAGTGACAAGGGGGACAGAGCTGTTTGTGTATAAGTTCCAGCTGGTGAGAGTGCCAGGTGGTTCTGAGTCTCTGCTAAACCCTGATTTGTAGGCTGGCTCTCTGTTAATCAACTCTGTGCTTTAGGATGGTGACTTGTAAAAGCTAGGGAGCTTTTAAATACAGCAAACATAACGATGACCATGATTCTGCTTCCCACCCCCGCCAAACCTGATAATTCAATGAAAATGTGCCTGGGGCATCAGTGTTCTCTTAAAGCTCCCCAGATGATTCTAACGTGCAACCAGAGTTGAAGGCTGCAGTTCTAGGTTTGGTGATGTATATATCCTGAGGATGGACAAGAAAATCTGGTTCCATTTCAGGATGGTGGATGAAGTATCCTACTAAGTACTACAGATTCTTCCCTCCTGCAGCATTTCACTTTCAGTGAATCAGAAACCCTGACATATGGCATGCAGAACTGATTGATGGAAAGATAGGAAGCCCCATGTACAATGCACACAGGAGACTATTGGAAAGGTGAAGGGAGCGCTGAGCCTGCTCCGTCCCCAAAGGTTGGGCAAGGCACCAGAAGCAGAAGGGTATCGAGGATGATCAACATGTAGGTGCTTGGGCCATTGCTGCAGGAGGAGCCAACGATTCATCCTCCACGGTGCCCTTCTGGCTGCTCTTGACCTGAATAGCAGTGACTAAATGTCAGCCCTCAGGTAGGAGTCATGGCCAGGGAGCCCAAATTGGATGGGCATGGCCATGTGTCTTGAGGGTGTCCATTGCCAGGGGAATGGGGTAGACCTGAACACCCCAGAGAAATCTCACTCAGTGACTTATCCTTCTTCACTGTCCCTAGAGTAGTCCAATTCAGACCAGCCATCTCCCCAGGCAGGTGACAAACACCCACTGGCAGGGGATACAGAGTAATGGAGAATCTCAACCATAGGGAAGATCACAGAGCGAAGATCACCACACATTCAAGGAAGACCCACCACTACAAAAGACAAGAGACTGAATGAAACAGACAGCTTAACCCCCAAGCAAGATAAAGAACAGAGCGAGCAGAAGATGAATCAAGAATAAACCAGAGAGGGCACCTGGGTGGTTCAGTAGTTGAGCATCTGCCTTCGGCTCAGGTTGTGATCCTGGAGTCCCGGGATCAAGTTCCACTCAGGCTCCCTGCATCAGTCCCACATCAGTTCTCCCTCTGCCTGTGTCTCTGCCTCGCTCTCTGCCTCTCATGAATAAATGCATTTTAAAAATCTTAAAAAAAAATAAGCCAGAGAAAGACACATAGACAGATGCCATATGATTTCTCTTATATGTGGAATCTAAAACACAAAACAGATGAACAAGTAAGCAAAAACAGAAACAGACCCATAAATACAGAGAACAAACCAGAAGGGCAGGGAGGGGATGGGCAAATTGGGGAAAGGGGATAGAAGAGGCACAAATTTCCAGTTACAAAGTCAGTCACTCACAAGGATGAAAAATACAGCATGGCAAATATAGTCAACAAGACTGTGATGACATTGTACAGTGACTGTACAATGTGGGGAGCACTGTGTCATGTGTGGAATTGTCAGATCATTGTGTTGTCCCCCTGGAGCTATTATATGTCAACTGGGCTTCAATTAGAAAAATAAGCATAAGTAAATATCTCCGCTGTGTGAGGATAAAGCAATCACAAATAAATCAACTAGAGGTCATGGAGATTAAAAATTGATCCTTGCAAAAACTGAAGCAGCAGATGAAACTATTTTTTTCTGAAATGTAATTTTATTGTGACAAAGACTAATATGTGTCTTATAACCTAGTGACTAGAGATAATGCCTAAGTTGAGTAGTTCTCTCTCGGAAAGCACGTAATATCCAAGGAGGTTGTTATAGAAAGTGTCTTGAAGAATGAAATGTTTTCTGTAAACCTTTTAAAAAGACTTGGTCCATTTTGAAAAACTGACAACGAATGAAAAATACAACCCAAAGAAGGTAAAGCGAATTTTTCTCCCAAATGTATAAGACACACTTGCTTGGATGTATATTTTAAGTGCCTGGGGTGAAATGGGCCACGTTTTCAAAAGCAGTTAATAACAGCCTGTCCAACAAGAACTTGTTTCATTTGATTTAGCACCAACTGAAATAAAGAATAAATATGCCATTGAAGATACGTGTGTTTCTCCTCTACCTCTTTCCTACTGCCCCACTCCTACCAGGCAACGGCACATAAGCATGTGTCCTCCCAGCCCCACAAAGGAATAAAAAATCAGGATTTAAAAATGTGGTCAGATGACACACACTGACAGGACTTTCTCCTCTTGGGAGAGGATGGCAGTGAGCAATCCCAGGTATCAATTTTCTCCATCCAGAATAAAGAACTCCACCTTCAGCAAACTCACCTTCCTGGACCTTTTTTACCTCTCATAGAAAGCTTTTTTTTTATTGCTACACCTGTTACTAATTATGACTGCTGTATCTGTCCAGGAAATTTCCCACCAGGTCAGCCTGTTCCATTTCCATCTCTTCAATGACCAAGCATGGGCATTTTCTGTAGTGTCACGAGTTTTTCTTCTTTGTTTAAAAAAGACTTTGTTACTCTTCAAGGCATGACCATCAAAAAGAACTGGCAAGTAGATCATAAGGCACACATTTCTTAGCCCCCCCCCCCCCCACCGAATCTGTAAATCCAGTTATTTTTATCTGGAATTTTATAGATACAGCATCTCACAAAGCCATGTCCCATGTGCTAGAAACGTCTTTTTTGGCATCTGGCTACACAAAGGCCTCTGATGAGATATTGTCTCCAAATTGGTATAATGTAACTTTTTTTTTACTTTTCCAGAAAGATATGAAACGAATCACTTTTTCCGCCTGAGCAGAAGTCAGATTACTACCAACTGCTCTTTTAATTTTGCTCTACAAGGATGTTTTAAGCTCGGACATCTCTGATGTTTTTGTATCGTGTACCCATAGCTGGATAAAACACACTAGGCAATTTCCAAAGACAAATCTCAGCATGAGCCTCATTTGGCATTATCCTTAGCATCCAAAATAAAATCTGGAGAAATGAAACTAATTTAACTTTCAAGGACTTCATACACGGTGGAGCCTTAGAAGGAGGAACTTCTAACAGAAGAAAGGAAGAAGAGATTATGCTCAGCTTGCTGATTGCAAGCATTTGTCCTCATGGAGTAACCGATGCTTTCTGGTCTATTTGGGGAACTTTTGTTTGCAGGAAAGCACGCACGCAGGGCCAGATCTGGTCGGTTTTCGTTCCGGAGAAAGTCTCCAACACCCCCTTTTCCCGGTAATATTCCAGGACGGGTTTGGTTTGGTCTTCGTAAGCCTTCAGCCTCTGGTTAAGCGTCTCTGGTCTGTCGTCCTCACGCTGAACCAGAGGCTCGCCAGTGAGATCATCCAGGCCAATGGCTTTGGGAGGGTTAAATTCCAGGTTGTAGACGCGCCCACTGCTCGGATGGATCCAGCGAGCAGAGAGGCGTTGCTTGATGACCTCCGAGGGCACGTTCAGGCTCATCACCAGGTGTATCTGATAAGCTCTCTCCAGGGCCTCCGCTTGTGGCAGCGTCCTGGGGAAACCGCACAGCAGCCAGCTCTCCTGGGTGAAGGTTTTCAGCTGGTGAAGGGTCAGCCGGGTCATGATGTCGTCCGGGATGAGCTTCCCCTGGTCCATGAAAACCTTGGCCAGCACACCGATCTCTGTGTCCCTCAGCAGGTTGTCTCGGAGCAGGTCCCCGCTGGAGAACGTCTTCAGCTGGAAGCCTTTGGTGATGCGCAACGCCACCGTGCGCTTGCCGGAGCCCGGGGGGCCCATGAGCACTGCCCGCAGGAGCCGCACCGACGCCCCCATGGCTGCTGGGCCCGGCGGGGGCTGAGGACGGTTGGGGCCCGCGCCCCGACCCCCGCGCTCCGGCCCCGCGCCCCGACCCTCGCGCTCCTGGCCCCGCGCCCCGACCCCCGCGCTCCTGGCCCCGCGCCCCGACCCTCGCGCTCCTGGCCCCGCGCCCCGACCCCCGCGCTCCTGGCCCCGCGCCCCGACCCCCGCGCCCCGACCCCGCGCTCCCCGCCCTGGCGGCAGCAGGTGCGGCGCAGCGAGCACCCAGCCCGTGGTGAGAGCAGGTGTCCGACACTGCCAAAGACCGCATCAGTGACTTGGAAGACTGAACCACGAATTCCTCCCACAGTGTCTTCTTTAAGACAAACTCTCCAGGTGAAACACAAGGCCCATGAAGGATATTCCCTCGCACGGTATTCATAAAGAGCGCAAAAACTGTTAACTACCTAAATGCTCACTATTAAGAGAAGAGCTAAGTGAACCTTAATCCTGCTAGCCTTTGACAGCAGTGACAGACAGAGACAGCTCTCTCTGTGCTAACGTGAAAAAATTTCCAAGACACTGTAAATTCAAAAGCTGGCAGCACTGTATAGTTTATATTCAGTTTATGCTAAAGTACGTTACAATGTTCATTTATTTTGAAGGTTTATTTATATATTTGAGAAAGATAGGAGGGGCAGAGGGAGAGAAAATCTCAAGCAGACTCTGTGCTGAGTGCAGAGCCTGATAGGAGTCTCCATCCCAGGATCCCGAGATCATGACCTGAGCCGAAGGTGGATGCTCAGCCAACAGAGCCACCCAGGTGCCTGTTTATATTTAAATATACCTGTGAGGTGAACTGGGAAGCCAGGTTTCAAGCAGTGGAAAAGACAGCTTGATTCTTGGTTTTAGAAGATTGCTCCATCTGCAACAATGGAACGAAAGGATGCTATAAGGACGCTAGTTCAGTGGACCAGCAGAGAGGTGAGAAAGAATTTTCAATTTAATTCTCTCAGTAGGAATGAGAGCACCTTTTCGTTTGTCTACAGGCCATTTCTACTTTATTTCTGTGTAGAAATTTTAAACTGACAGTTATCTGCTGATCACTGCCTTGGAAAGATGCTTTAGGTAGAATTTATTCCACAAGCCATGGAACAGATCCATTCTCAGCTTTGTCTTGGGTGGTCCAGCCAGCTCAATACCACATGGGAGCCTGGATCGTATGGAACTGATTAATACTAACAAGAGGCTGCTGAGCCACCAACCCTGCAGCCACTTCATTTCTCAAAAAGATCCATAGAAATGATGTGATGGGTTGTTCTCTTCCTATAAGCAAGAGAGAAAGCTATTTCCAGAATAAAGATCTGGAGTGTAGAAACCTAATTTCTGTATTTGTATTTTGTAGCAGCCGATAGAACTGCTGCTCGAATTGCTCAGACTTTTTTTTTTACTATTATTTCTGTTATTTCAGGTCTTTGAGTTAGTCATATAATCCCTCTTATTGTCATATTCAAAAGAGTTACACTGGATGCATCAGAAGACTCAAAAGGCATACGAATACTTAATAGAAATTTGGCCCATATCCTCCAGCAAAGGGAAAAAAATGATGTTGTAATTGCTTTGCATAATAAAGCAGCATACTCTTAGTGTCTTTTAATTATATACACAAAAATTGATCCTGGCAAGGTCTTTCTATCCTCCTGGATAGATTTAGACTTCTGGTATATTCAACCTTTAATTGAGACTCCTAATTTGGTACTAGAATGTGATCCCAAAATATCCCAGAGTATCTTTGGAGAGAAGGTAGCATTTGCTCAGCTGCAGGTGTGAGGGGGTGAAGATGTGCTCCCCAGCAGCGTAGAACACGCACAGTCATGTAGGTACGTGTGACTCCTAAAGCACAAGGTCATTTCTGGCTCCTCAGACCACCTTGGTCCTTCCTCCTCTCCCAGGCTGGTAGCACTTCAGCCTTTTGGGATGTTGGTTATAAAACTCAACAACATCTAGTAAGAGACTCTCTGACCAAAACATAAAGGCCAGTGGCCGGGTAATATTATGGAACACATTTGGCCCGCATTTAGCAGAAAATGTCCAGTGCCCACCAAAATGTGACTGTGGACAGTAATTGAAACTTTCTAGATGCTTTTCATGATAACAGACACCAAATGGTATAGCGGTCAAGAAAAACATCAGGAACTCCTCACACTAGAGTTGTTTTTTTTTTTTAATTTTATTTATTTATTTGGCAGAGAGAACATGAGTGGAGAGAGCAGGAGGCAAAAAGAGAGAGAGAAGCAGGCTCCCTGCCGAGCAAAGAGCCTGATGCGGGGCTTGATCCCAAGGTCCTGAGATCATGACCTGAGCCAAAGGCAGACGTTCAACCACTGAGCCACCCAGGTGCCTCTATCCCCAAATCTTTATTCTAGATATAGCTTTCTCTCTTGCTTATCTAGTGAGAACAACCCATCATGTTATTTTTATGGCTCTTTTTGAGATATTTCAAGGGAAAGAGACTTCCAGAAGATGTTCTCAATGCTATCTTCATGGGAAATTAAATACAGGTTGGGGACTGTCTGAGTGAAAAGCTGGGGCAGAGAGTAGGGTCAAGTCCATTGTCCAGAGGAGGGGCTCATCTCTTTACTGAGCTGTGAGGTGAGCATTGTTTGGACTGCAGGGAGTAGAAGAGGCATGTGGCCCTGGGAGAGGGCAGTAGAAAAGACTTTCCTTCTGTGGCTGCTGAGCACTCTGGCTCATGTCACACGGCTTTGGTTTCATTAGACACTCCTTTGTGTAATAGAAACCAAAGTATCCCCCACCCCCTCTGCCAAACCCTGTGATAAAAATCCAAAAGAAAATATTCTCTGAGTAGAGCCAGAAAAGGTCACAACTTAAACTCCCTCAGGGAGATACTGGTGAGTTAACCCCTCACCTCCACCTGCTTCTCCCAGGCCTGGCATGAGATCACAGAGACTACTGGTGTCTTCGGTGTTGCCCAGAGAACGTTTTGCATTCAGCCACCTGCAGAGGCTCTGCTGCTAACAGCAGCAAATGGAAAGCTAACAGATAAATGGGAAAATCAGCCGTGGGCTCCTCTCGTCAGCTAAGTGCTTGTTGCAGCTGAAAGGTGCACTCTTCTTGGTGTTGGCTCACCTGGGGTTATGACATCTCAATCCACATCCATCCTTTTGGGCCTTTGCTGAGCCGTATCTGAGCAGGTGCAGGGCCTCTGCATTTCCAGCTCCCTACCACAGTAAAGAAAATGAAACGCAGAACCATTCTTGGTGTGGCGTGATGTGAACAGCTGATGTTCTCACCGGTGACCCTGCTTCACCCAACAAGGATTCCGTTACACTCACTGTCCTCTGCTCAAAGGGCAAGGGATTTTTATCATCCACTTTTGAATGCTTGCCATCAAAAAATAACTGAAAAACTAAGCTGGGTTTTTTTGTGGTTGGTTGGTTGGTAGTTTTTTGTTTTGTTTTGTTTTGTTTTGTTTTGCGGGAGGGGGGCAACTGAAGGTTTGGTTTCAGTTTTCTGAAAAAACTGACGTCCACGGTACACTTCCTTCTTCATCTGTGCCAGGAACCAAGGAACCACTGTATTTTTTATGATTCCCAAAGGCACAGGTGACCCCTCATCGGTTTGCATTTGAGCTGGAGCGCTCTTGATGGCATACAGTCCTTTTTAAATAAATAAATAAATAAATAAATAAATAAATAAATAAATAAATAAATAAACTTTTCTGATGGAATAGTCAGTGGTACAGCAACGTTTCACGAACAGGACAGAGAGTTTTCACATGTCCCCATCGCCCACTTCCCCGTATTGTTAACATCTTACGTAACTACCAAGCTACTGAGAAACTAAGGTTCGTACATTGCTATTAACTAAACTCCAGACTAAATTTGGATTTCACCACCTTTTGTGTTGATGTCCTTTCTCTGTTCCAGATTCCATTCCACATAGCCACATTGCATCTAGTGGTCTTTTCTCCCTTGTGTCCTCTGATCTCTGACTGTTTCTCACTCTTTCCTTCTTCTTAATGATTGACAGTCTTAAGGGGTATTGGCTGGGTGTGCTGTAGAATGGGTTTGTCTGCTTGTTTTCACATGATTGATTTGGCTTATGGGTTTTGGGGAAGGGTACCACGGAAGTGAAGTGTCCTTGTTGCATCATGTCAGGGGTGTGTGACACCTCATGACATTTCTGGTGATGTTAACTTTTGTCACCTGCTGAAGGAGGTATCTGCTGGATGTTTCCACTGGACAGTTACTGCTTATTTCTTTCCCTCCTCTGTCAAGTCTTTGGAAGTGGTCTCTAAGCCTAGCCCACCTTGGGAAGGATGGGGTTTAGCGCCACCTCCTGGAGCAGTGGGGAGTATCTATTTACTTGGAATTCTGCAGGATATCCCGTAGAGCCATTGTAATGAAAATTTTTAATAAATATGTTTGCCAAGCTCCCAGATTTAATAAATGTTACCATTTTGCCAAATATGCATCAGCTTACTTGCTTGCTTGCTTGCTTGCTTGCTTTATTTATTTATTTATTTATTTATTTATTTATTTATTAAGGGAGAGAGGGAAGGAGAGCATAAGCAGAGGGAAGGGCAGAGGGAGGAGAGAGAATCCCAAGCAAACTCTGCGCTGAGTGTGGAGCCTGACATGGAGCCCAATCTTATGACTCTGAGATCATAACCTGGGCTGAACTCAAGAGTTGGATGCCTAACTGACTGGACCACCCAGGTGCCCCCATTTCCTGTAGGCTATTAATTATACCTTTGGTGTGTGAATTGTTGGGAAGCACCTGATACCTCCTGGATTTCATTCTTAGAAGTGGGACTGGGGAGGGTTCTAGAAAGATAAGAGGGAAAGGAGGAACTAGTTATCCTTCTTGAAGCTTCCTACATTCTCTTGTTACTGGCTGCCCCTTCTGCTCTTCTTTCTATCCTGGTTACCTACCTTTCCTGGTGTAGGTGAGCCCTCAGGACAAGTCCCTGATAATCAGGAACGAATGTCAGGAAGTGGCCATGTCAGCCCTCAAGAGACAATTCAAGGCACCATGAGAACTGAAGATAACAAGGTTTCTGCACCTAAGCTCCAAACTTGAAGGTCTTACAACTCAAACTCAGTGTGTGTCAAGCCAGTTACCATCTTCCCCTGCAAGCTGTCCTTCCATCAATGTTGCTAACTTTAAAATGTCTCCAGTTGCTAGAGTCAGAATCCTGGGAGTTGTTTTTGACTCCTGTCACTAAATCAAGAGCTACTCTTCCTTTTTTTTTTTTTTTTTTTTTTTTAAGATTTTATTTACTTAGAGAGAGAGAGAGAGAGAGCATGAGTGGGGGGGGGGAGGAGCGGGGGGGAGGAGAAGCAGAATCCCTGTTGAGCAGAGAGCCCAGCGTGGGACTCGACCCTAGGATCATGACCTGAGCCAAAGGCAGATGCTTAAACAACTGAGCCACCCAGGTGTCCCAAAATTGACTTTTGTGAAACAAATAGTTCAGAAGCAAGAGTGTCACCAATACTGATACCAAGGGACCAAAGACCTGCGAAGTTCTTCCCAGAGAACCAGAATTGCCCTGCAGAGAAGGGAAGTTCTCAGTGAAACCCCTCTTAGAGTAGCGAGTTTCTGTCACCGTTTTAAAGGTTTGTGGAAAAGAGGATTCTATGACCTCTCTGGCAAAGTGTTCCAGCTGTTTGGAATGCTGACTCTGGGAAACTTAAGCCTATTGATTTTTTTACTTAAATTTTTCATGCTGCAGGTAAAACCTAATTCCCTTCATCTTTTTGCTGTATAAGGAAACAGGGGCTTACAGAAGTTAAATGGTCCATAATCACACCCAGAAGTGCTAGGCTTGAGATTTGAACCCAGGCCTGTCTGATTCTAAAGCACCTCCTCTTTTGCGCTTTCCCCAATGAGCCCACCTTGCATAGACAATAGGATTGTTCAGTCAGTGAGACAGTTCAGTTCCTTAGCTAGCTCGGGTTAAAGCTCATGCCCACCATTGGTCATAAACCTATGTGACCCTAGCTCTGTGTCCCCAGGGCCAGGTCAGTGTAAGGCAGGTAGCAAACAGGCTGCCTGGGGAACCACAGGGCAGTGGCAATGAGACTTCAGTGGATCAGGGCCCAGAGTGCTCCGTGAACAAGCCAGAAAGCTCCTGTACTCGGTATACCAGGGCTTTTGTATGGGTTTCCACTTCCCAACAGCCCACAAAGCTCTGATGCTGGAAAAGCAGGAAACACTAACCTGAGCTTAAGACTGGTAATTCTGTCTCAGACCCCTTCCTGGTCTTTACAGTGAGGGTAATGATAACTGTAGTTAGGGATCCAAGCCACATCGCATGCCAAGGGTTGAAACAGAGTCTAGTGGACCATGAGTTCTCGACAAAGCTTACCTATGAATAATATATTTAAGTTGTTACTATTAGCTTTATTATTGTTATGATTACAACTAGAGAACAAGGTGTTTAAACAAAGCTACAACCAATTAAGTCGTGACAAGGCCCTGTGTACTGAGATGCGTGACCTCAGAGCCAGTCGGAGAAGCTGGTAGCTCACACAGCCGTGGCTAAAATACACACATCTCCATGGGTACGGAGACACCCCAAGAACTTGTGCCTTCAATTTAGCTTTTTCCCAAATTACAGTCACTGTCTGAGAAAACACTCATATTTACTAACAAATATTATATTTAACTTTTGTTCACAAAGCCTTACTTCCCAGTACTGTTTCTACCAGGTGGCTCTTGGGTTACAGATCAGTGATTTATTCACATCCAGTGATTATTTTTATTAGTCTATACCTACTCTTCGGGTTTTTTTTTTTTTAACTTCTTACTAAATTCTTCTTACTTTTCTCTCTTCGTTTGTAGCATTTTATTCATTTCATATTCTATGTGACCTTTTTCCTAATGTTGCATTAACATTTCCTACCTCTGGCTCATCTGTTTTGTTGTGAGATAAATATATATATATAAATATATATATATATATTTATATATATATATCCCTAAAAGCCTTTCAGTACATAAATACTCAGGCTGCACAAAAAAATATCCTTACTGTAAACACAGAGAAATGCATGTGGTTCTTACAAATACTTGTCCATATTTATTAGCTTCAAAATATTGGACACCTGCTTAAAAGTTATAATTGTAGAAACTTAATGTTTTATTTTAAAATCTGCAACCAGGGGCCCCTGGGTGGCTCAGTCGGTTGAGTGTCTAACTCTTGGTTCTTGCTCAGGGTTGTGAGATCAAGCCCCACATTGGTCTCTGCACTCAGAGTGGAGTCTGCTTAAGATTCTCTCTCCTTCTGCATCCCCCATGTGCTCACTCTCCCACACGTGCTCCCTCTCTCTCATATAAATAAATTTTTTAAAAATATATATATAAATAAAATTCTGCAACCTACAAAGCTGAGAAATGTATAACATAACAATGATGTGTCCCCTGACATTGTCAACAGTTTATTAATTAACAGACATGGTTCTTATGCGATCACTGGGTGCTTGCACATTCATTAGCTGGAGGAGTCCTGAGAAGAACTCTTTTCAGATGAGTCAGGAGGACACGTCTACATTCCTTACCGTTGCGTTAGCCCACGGGTAGAACCCATGGGTGCATGTTCCTCTTTATATGCAGACACATATATACCCGTATACCTTGGGCTATATCCTTTTGAGACTTTCTCCTTAAAGACCCCACTTGCTGTTCATCTTGATCTGATTTTATCTCTACATAAGGGAGGGAAGAATGAATGTGTCACTAGAAAAGACTAGTGTGCCCATGTGCTTATCCCGTGCCACTTGCCACCCTCCACCTTGACAACCCTACACTTGGAAATAAGCATACTTGCTGGAGTGGGGTCGGATAGAAAATACCTACCAGGAGTTTGTTAAGAAGAAGAATGGCACATTTCACATCTTCCTTGCCATGCTGGTGGATGGCAGGGGAAGCCACTGTTCTTTATGTCTTATCTTTCTCTGAGTGAGAACCCTGTCATGTCAGATGACATGGTGAGCTTGCCAATGGCCTCACACAAATATAAGGAAGTTATTGAGAGGTCAAGGCTCTAATTTAGTAAGATTTAATGGGACCTGCTACCAGGACCTTCTGAGTATACCTTGCTAAAGCATACACACTAATTGTATATTTTGCTGAGGGCCAGCCTGCCCACGTGGAAGGTTCTCAGTGGCCACACAGTGAGTCAGTAGGTGAATACCACCTTGGAGGCTTGTAAACACTACCTCTTGCAGCTCCTTTTAGCTATAGAGTAGTAGGAAGTAGCCCAATTAATGCAGGCGCATCCAAACATCTAGGGTGGAGAAATGAAAAGTATCAGGACGTTAAAGGGTTTTCAGGAGGTTAAAATTCCTGTGTGAACTGCTGTTGAATTTGTAGGAAATTTTGCATTGGAGCTTGAGGCAAAGGAATCTGATTTCTGAAGTCTAACTATGACTCAGCAAACCACAGCCACTAGATTATCAGAGTGTGCAGAATGTGCACCTCGCTCCTAGTCAAAGCAGCAGGTGGAAACAGTTGGTCTGTGAAGATTTATCTGAATGAGTACAGCAGCAGAAAAGGAACCAGGTTTATGTGAGGACCTGAGCCAGGGACTGGAGAGACTATTTTTCTAGGAAATGGCTGCAGGGCCCCCCTCCTTTTTGTACCAGATACGGAAACAAGTATGACTGTCAAGCTCTGAAGTAATTTTATTTTAAAAAGCTAAAGATGGGGGGCACCTGAGTGGCTTAGCTGATTAAGCACCTGCCATCGGTTGGGGTCATGATCCTGCGGTCCTGGGATGGAGCCCCGCATTGGGCTCCCTGCTCAGAGAGGCGTCTGCTTCTCCCTCTACCTTTCCCTCTGCCCCTTGCTCGTGCTCTTTCTTTCACTCTTTCTATCTCAAATAAATACATACATAGATCTTTAAAAAAAATAAAAAGCCAGAACTTCTGAAAGCCCTTGTGGATCTGCCCTCCCGATTACCCTAGTATCTGCCCTGCCAAGTATGTCATGATACCATGTGCCTCCCTTGTGGCTGACCTGTTAGGGTACTAACTGAAGCCAGCCCCCTCTGCTGGCCTGAGCATTGGATCTTCAGATTGGGGGCCCCAGTGTGTGCCCTTAGAGGGGCCCCCCACCCACTTTTTTCATTTGTTGTATTCATGGCAGGCAAGGGAAGAGTGCTGGGTTCCTAAAGGCTCCCTAAGGGAGTCTGGTATCATTTTCCACTTCTGTGTCCATAGGACAGAGAAGGACCCAGCAGGTGGCATGGGAACTTTTAAGGTCACAGTTCTAAAACGTCCAACTTGGCCACAAATCTCTTTCTGTATACTTGCCTGGAGGTTCATTTCTTGGACTAACCCATTTTGTTTTGGGCCATTTTTTAAAATGAAATTTTAACTATACCTATAAAGAATATGTATTTTTAAAGATTTTATTTATTTATTCATGAGATAGAGAGAGAGAGGCAGAGACACAGGCAGAGGGAGAAGCAGGCTCCATGCAGGGAGCCTGACGTGGGACTCAATCCGGGGTCTCCAGGATCACACCCTGGGCTGAAGGCAGGCGCTAAACCACTGAGCCACCAAGGCTGCCCTAGAGAATATTTTTAAAAATATTCCTTCCCATCTACTTAATATGATCGACTCAGATCTTAAATAGGTTTTTGGAAATGGACCAATTTGCCCCAGAATGCATTCTTCAGAATCAGTCTTGGAAAATGACCACTCTATTTCAGCAAGGCAATTTTTTCTGCGTAACTGACTACCCTCCAAACCTGTGGGTTAAAACAAAAGCTATTTCTGTAGCTGACAATTCTGTGGCTGTACTTTTGTGGGCAGTTCTGGTCTTGGCTGGGCTTGGTCATGAGTTGGCTAGGTTGGCTGGGAACTGTGGGGTGGTCTCAGCTTGTTCAGTTTTCCCTGATTTACGTAGTCTGCTCACCTTCCTAAGAGCTTACCACCACATAGTTGGCAGTGGAAGGATCCCAGGGAGAGAGAGAGCAGAAATGTTCAAGGCCTACCTTGGAACTGGCATGACATCATTTCTACCACGTTCCATTTGCCAAGGCAAGACACAAGGCCATCTCTGATTCAAGGGCTGGCCTGCATCTTGACAGGAAGGGTTATAAAGGGTCACATTGCTAAAGGCAGAGACACAGAAAGAAGAGGAATCAGAGCCATTTTTGCAATCTGTTACGCCTACCAGTAAAAGGTTAAGTGTATCGAAATAATTTTATTGCAGGCTAATTTTCCACAGGCGAGAAATGGGCTGATAATAAACTGTATAGCTTTGTACCTTATTTGAAATAGTTGTAAACAGTTCATTACTGCTAATATTGACACCACAAGAACAGGAAACACAAGGTCAAATTCTCAGCTAACTTTAGCCTGGTTTCCTATATTTTATACACCAGAAGTATAAGTAAGGCCTTCCCTCTTAATGCAACAGTAACTTCTGTTTTGCAAATGTTTGGGTAGATGCTGGTTGCAGGCTGAGATTTCTGGGATGGAATGTCAGGTCAAGGGTCTGTGCAAGGCACGTGTCTGGAATCAACACCTGCGATGGAGAAAGAGCGGAGCAGAGAGCAGTTGAGGGGATGTGCAGATCCACACAGCCTCAGACAACCCATGGAGAATTCTCTCCTGTTGGGAGCCTGTCAAAGGGTTTTCCGAGATTGGGCCTAGGTGGCTGGGCCTCTATAAACAATCCACCAGTGGGAGTCTTTTGGGAGGGACAGGACGTTGGGCGCAGTGCTTTCTATAGTTAAGACAACCCCCGATGGTGCCAACACATGAAGGCTGTCTGCTGACGGCAGTGCTGGGGCCAAAGGCCATTCCTTCTAGATCCAACAGAATGTTCATGGAATTACAGTGAGATTCTAGCTACCTCCAGATCGCTGATTTAGTCTGCAGGAGAAGCTACATGGACACGTGAGGTATTTATTGACGCTGTTGTTTTCCTTAGATTTCAAAGAGCTTCATGAAGTATCTGACTCAAAGCACTGCTACCTTCATTTTGCTGCTGGAGCTGAGCAATAAGTAGTGGGCTAACTGAGGAATTCACTTAACCATCCGTGCAAGCCTGCCTCATACATATTTTATGCCGCCTCCTCCTCCTTTTCCTCCTCCTCTTCCTCCCGAAGGAGCACTGAGTCCTGCCACCATACCCTTCAGCCAACAATTCCTGGCATGGCAGATGGGGGTGTGGACTTTCTTGCCCTTCTCTCTGGATGACAAGATACCCTCATTGTCAGCAGGGAGTGAACTTGGGCTAAGGACAGGGTCAGGGCTCGGCATTCCAGCTCAACTCCAAGGTAGTCATAGACATAAAAAAAAAAAAAAAATCTAACTTTTGACATTAAAAAAAAATCTAACTTTACCAAATGGATCTACTAGAACAAATATGTCACAACCATATTTTTCTTTTCTTGGTGAAGGAATGAAGCAAGCTTACTAGTGGATTTAGAATAGGATTTCATTTCCAAAAGTGTGATTTGCATATAACTATTTGATCATCTGCTGCATTTGCAGCAGTTTAGGAAAGCCTAATTAGAAAATGGTTGGATTTTCCATCTCAATATGGATTGCCTTTTTAAAGGCCTTAGGAGAGGGCACCTGGGTGGCACAGTGGTTGAGCATCTGCCTTCAGCTCAGGTCATGATCCTGGGGTCCTGGGATTGAGTCCCACATCGGGCTCCCTACAGGGAGCCTGCTTCTCCTTCTGCCTGTGTCTCTGCTTCTCTCTCTGTGTCTTTCATGAATAAATAAATAAAATCCATGAATGAATGAATGAATGAATGCCTTAGGTGGTCTTTGCAAGAGTTCGGCCAGCCATGAGGGGAGGCAGAATTGCCCAGCGGTGAAGAGCCCAGGTTCCAGGGTCAGACTGTTTTGACTCTGGTGCTTCGAGGTGTGTGTTCTTAGAGAAGTCATTCTCTCAAAGCCTCAGCTTTCTCATCTGTATACACAATGGAGAATCCAATAGCTGCTCCTTCCAGGAACTACCTGTAAGGAGGCCTTGGTGAGGTGATGCCCATGAAGAGCCTGACATAGGTCCTGGCACCAAAAGTGTGAGCTTCTCTTCTTTAGGATGATGATGAGAATGGTGATGATGGTGATGGTGATGATGATGATCATGGTGACCATGGTGATGATGGTAATAGTGATGATGATGGTGGCGATGGTGATGCTCATGGTGACCACAGTGAAGATGATGGTGATGATGATGATCATGGTGACCGTGGTGATGATGATAGTATAGTGATGATGGTGATGATGATAAAAACAATGAGGCATTTGGTCTCTGCCTTCGATCACATCCCCACACTCAGGCCTCTTTATGGTTAACTTCATCAGCCAACTCTTAATTGTTCTCCTATAAGAGATCCCAAAACCATAGGTAGTAGGTAGATATGAATGAATGCAGAGGAAAAATGTATTTTTGACAAATACCTAAAATACAGATTCACCTTCAAGATAAGATAGCATGAGTGAATTTTAGGAGAATCACATAAAAGTAAATAGCTATGGCTGATTCAGTGGTGTCTGGGAGCAGGCACCTAAGGGAACAGATAGAGGGATGTGTTTGTGGGATAGAGTGAGTCACTCGGGTGCAGGACCAGGGGGTCGGGGCAGAGAGCAGCAGGTAGGGCCAAGGGGCCATGGTTTGTGGACACGTGGGAAGCACACAAAGTCACAATCTTCTCATTGTTGGGTCTGCCAGTGGCTAGCCCACAGTGACTGACCGACAGGGCAGACAGGGCACAAGGCAAATTGTGTAAGATTTCTAAATATAAGGATTTTTGACCTCGTCTGTGAAACTCCAGCTGTCCTATAATAAGCTTTAACCTTTGTCCACCCTAGAACAAGATTTCACAAGAGGTTGGTTTACTCTTGCTTGGCCTCAAGTCACCATAATTTTTTTTTGCAGAGAAGGATGCTGCTGAATTTGCAAACTATTAATATGAAGGTCTTTATTTTCCAAGTGTGATTTAGGTATGAGCTTCATATGCTACAGTGGAAGTGAACATCTCTGTCTTCAGCAGATTTATTAATGTACTTCTTGATTTGGAAGACTTCCTTAGTTGGCATGACAGGCATCTAGTGTGTTCTGATTACTTAATGTCTCGCTGAGCTATTCATTGTGGTCATACTCAGATTATCAACTTTCAAAGAACCAGAATTCAATGAAAGGCACTAATGCTGAAGCTGTTTACATTGGTTTACCCTTTCGTCAGAAATTTAGAAGAGCTTTAGAGTCTTTGAGAACCTTGTTGCTGGCGTTATCACTGGGTAGTCCCATGGATTTGGTAAAGGTAAGCAGCAGGACCCCACATGGTGTCTGAATATGTCCCTAGCAGCTGATTGGGGACTTCAACTTCTATCTCATAAAAGCAATGAGAAAGGGTGCACATTGGTCATCTCTGAGGAAGGGAGCTGAGTGATTGGGAGTCGGAGGGAGAAGGGAAGGTTTTCACTATTTATCCTTCTGTCTATATAGACTTTGAATTTTAAACTAAGTGACCATTATAACTATTTAAAAAAATAAGCAAACAAAATCCATTTCTAAATATTAAGTCTTCCAAAAGCGGGTGAGGCAGTGTTGTGACATGCCTTTCCCTGGTGGTAAGCAGGAGTTGAACAAACAGATGAGAAGAGTATGCAAGTTCAGATATAGAAAGCGAGTCCCTCAGGAAACCACAGAAGAAGGAACAAGACTCAGCAATGCAGAATTAGGATTGGGTTTTTTGTTTGTTGTTTATTTTTCTGGAATATGTATTAAGACATGCCTCATGAATGTGTATGTACTGGGCTCCCATGGCCCATGATGGGGAACCAGACAGGTGGGCCGATGGCAGGCCAACGTTAGATGCCGGAGGTGAACATCTAGAAATCCCTCATGAGTCACGGCGGCCTACCCAGCAGAGATGGCTAATATTATTCAATTCTGTACAGATGCATGTGTGCGTTTCTGTGAGGGCACAATTAGGGATTCGGAAACTTGCCCAGTGTTTCATTTTGTGAGGCTTGTTTACATTCTAGGTGTGAAGGTGCTGGGTTTTGATGATACCCTGTCATAACATCTCCTGTAATGAAACTCCATTCTCCCCAAACAGAATAAATTTGTGTTCCCTGGCATAAACGAAAAATAATGTGTAGAGAGCACTTTACAGTATTGGTTAAGGCTGTTTCTGTAATCTGCTGTGTGCATACCTGTCACTTTTTCTTGGTGACAAATAAGCTTAACACAGTGAAGAAGCTATCACAGAGCTCCCCCTGCACAGCCTGCAGAGAGGAAGTTACTGTTCAGTGGGTTTTCAGACCTGCAACAGGCCACCAGCACTAAAACTTTTCAGAGAAATCCACAAATGTTAAAAATCAGAATGTACTTAATAAGCATCCTGAATGAGGATCCTGCTTGCTTCTCTGCATAGTCTTTAAACTTTGGCATAGTTTGTTGTTCTTTGAAGATTTTATTTATTCTCAGAGAGAGAGAGGTAGAGACACAGGCAGAGGGAGAAGCAGGCTTCCCGTGGGGAGCTCGATGCAGGACTAGATCCCGGGACGCTGGGATCACACCCTGAGCTGGAGGCAGACGCTCAACCACTGAGCCACTCAGGCTTCCCAGGGTTGGGTTTTTTTTTTTTTTTTTTTTCTTGTTTGTTTTTTGGTTTGTTTGTTTTTCTTAGAAAAGGAAGACATGCCCCAGATTTACTCTCTTGGCTGTATGTGAAGGACACTGAAAAAGTTCATACCAAAATATCATTTCATGACCCTAACCCATGAGAGATTTGAAAATCAGCAAATCCCTGAGGTGAGCAGAATTCTCTCCTGAACTAGAATCACATGAGCCACCCCTTCCAGGACCACAAAACCGTGCTAGAGACCAGAGCCCTACATTTTGTTTCTCTCCTTACAGTCAGATTAACTATCTTAGTTTGACAGCTTAAACAGTGAGCATGGATTATTTCATGAAATCTTCTCAACTGCCAGTTGGACTGTAATTATTGTGTTTTATGGATTAAGAAGCTGAGACAGAAGCTAAGTCATTTTCCCTAAATCAGACAGTTAGTTGGTCTGACTTTCTAACCAGCATGCTAACCACCATCTTGCACCGCTGCTCTGAAGAGAGGTACTTGTGTTCAGCGGGATCATGTTATATAAGCTATGATTAATGGAAAATCATTAACTTTATGCTTAAATATTAGAAGTAAAGAAAACTGTCGTAAATATGGGCTGCCATGTACAGTTGTGCAGGGGAGCACTGCCCAACCCTGGGCGGGGGGGGGGCTGTTTATGTTACAGCCTCTGTAGGACACCTAGAGCTGGGCAGCACATAGTAAAGTTGATTACAGAAAAAGAAAAGCAGGGTGCCTAGTTGGCTCAGTCAGTAGAACATGTGACTCTTGATCTCAGAGTTGTGAGTTCAAGCCCCACATTGGGCTTGAAGCCTACTTAGGAAAAAAAAAGAAGACAAAGAAAAAGGAAAGCAGAGGAAGGTCAACCATGTAAACCATTAAGTGATTGGCAAATATATTTTTTAACTATATGCTTCAAGTCTGACAGATTGAGTTAGCTCACTTTGCTATGAGAGATGTAGTTATTAGAATTATCTTCTATCATCCCATATCTCTTTTCTCTATCTTCCGGTTATTGTTCATCATATTATCCACCCACTGAGCCACCCAGGTGCCCCTCCATGTGTCTTTCTCTGTGAACTCTCTTTTTATGTCCTTTGCCCATATTTTGGCTGGGTTTTTGTAAGGGCTATTTATTTTTGATTTGTAAACTTATTTATATATTGAGTAAATTAGCCGGAGCCATCTGTTAATAATAGTTAATAGTAGTTAATAGTAGTTCCCAATTTGTAGTTCGCCTTTTGTCTTTTTTTTTTTAAGTATTTTTGGCCATGAAAAATTTTCTTTTTACTTTTATAAGGCAGATTCATGAATAGTTTATGATGTTAGGTTTTGTGTCTTCCTTAGAAAGGCCTTCTTCACGCCAAGATTGAATTTTAAAAGTATTTCATATTTTCTTCAGGTGCTTTTTTAGTTTCTTCTTTTTTTGAAAGTTTTTATTTATTTAAATAATGTCTACACCCAATGTGGGCATAGGATCTCACCACCTGAGATCAAGAGTTGCATCTTTATGACTAAGCCAGTCAGGTGCCCCTTGTGATTTCATTTTTTTATATTAAATATTTGACTCATCTACTACTTATTTCAGAGTAAGGTAGGCATTCAGTTTTCTTTTTGTTCTAATTGTTAGCCTGTTGAACCTCAAATGCTCCTTATTCTCCTCCCTGCTTAAAAATGCTGCTCTCAAAAAAATCAGTTTCCATTGGAAAGGTACTTAGGGCAACATCTTGGTTTGTGTTTCATAAATGTTGGTTTGCAGTTTGGTGTTGTATTGGTCACTTCACCATCTCATGAAGGCCTCATTAAAAATACAGGTCCCTGCCACCGGCCCTGCAGATTCTGAAGATCTCAGGTGGGGTTTAGATTATTGTCTTTTTTCCCCGTTCATTTGAAAATTTTCAACTGCTTATAAACATATCATGAGTAGTTCAATAACAGCTGTGTATACTTCACCTACGTTCACCATTACTAACATTTTCCCACATTTATTTTAACTTTCTATATATATTTATGTACCTACACACACACACTTTTATTCTTTGAGCCCTTTGAGAGTCAGTCACAAACACAATTTCTCTTCACCTTTTTATATTTCCACATTTTTATCCTGAGAATAGAGATACTCACCTCTGTAGCCATGATACAATGAGGTTTACCATTGCCAACCATACTCCTAGCTAACAGTCCCTATTCATACTTCCCGTTGTCCCATAAACTGTCCTTGATAGTTTGGGTTGTTTTTTTTTTCATCTCCGATCCCGTCAAGAATCCTCAACACATTTGGTTTCATATTCCTTATATCTCCTCAGGACAGTCTCCAACTTTTTCTTCAATTACCTTGACATCTTTGTTTTGCAGAGCGACCTTTGATTTGGATGCCTTTTTCCTCATGGTTAGATCCAGCTTGAGCTTTTTTGGCGGGAACACTGCAGAGATGATGTGCATCATGTTAGCAGGCACACGATGGCTGCTGGTCTCATCGTCAGTGATGTTAGGTTTAACCGCTTGCTTGATGCGGTGTCCACCAGCTCTCTAGGCCTCTGATATTTTCAGATGCCCCCTGTGTGATTCTGATGCAGAGTCTGGTTTGGGATTCACCAATCAAATTCACTGTCAGAGATGGGAGTCTCCTCTGGGGTGGTGGTGGGGTGGGGTGGGGTGGTGTAGGGGGTGGGAGGTGATCTTTGAAGGCTGGATGTTTGCAGGAATTTTATTGGCTCTGCAAAAGGGGAATAGATGGATCCTTCATCTATTTTGATCATTACAATATCTTTTTAATACCCAAAAGAAAAAGAATTAAAAGCAGGGATTCAAGGGGCACCCAGGGACCCCTGGGTGGCTCAGTTGGTTAAGTGTCTGACTCTTGGTTTCAGCTCAGGTAGTGATCTCAGGGTTGTGGGATTGAGCCCCACATTGGGTTCTGCACTGAGTGTGGAGTCTGCTCCAGATTCTCTCCCTCTGCGCCTCCCCCTGTCCATTCTCTCTCTCTCAAATACATCTTTTTCTTAAAAAGAAGATTTTATTTATTCATTCATGAGAGACACAGAGAGAGAAGCAGAGACACAGGCAGAGGGAGAAGCAGGCTCCCTATGGGGAGCCCAATGTGGGACTCGATCCCAAGGACTCCGGGATCACAACATGAGCTGAAGGCAGACGCTCAACCACTGAGCCACCCAGGGGTCCCTCATACAAATCTTTTTTTTTTTTTTTTTAAAGCAGGGACTCAAACAGATACTTGAATACTCATATTCATAGCAGCATTATTCACGATTGCCCAAAGGTGGAAATAACACACACGTCCATTGACAAATGAATGGATAAACAGTATGTGGTTCGTGCATACATACAATGGAATGTTATTCAGTCTTTAAAAGGAGAGAAATTCTGACATACGCTGTACCACGGACACAAAGCATCCTAATTTTTGATGTTTCTGAGTGAAGGAAGCCAGACGCGGAAGGTCATATACTATATGACTCCACTTGCATGAGAGGTGCCCCAAATTCTTAGAGGCAGAAGGTAGAGCAGTGGTTGCCAGCCATCGTGGGGAAGGGAATGAGGAGTTAGTGTCTCATGAGTACTGAGTTACGGTTTAGAAGATGAGAAGGTTCTGGGGATGGGTGGTGGTGGCTGTGCAACAGTTTACATGTGGTTAATGCACTTAAAAGTTGTTGACGTGGTAAATTTCATTTCACGTACATTTTACTGCAATAAAAAAACTGGACTTTTTACATTTATCTATACTAAGACAAAATGACCTCCTTTGTTACTTCCCTTCCTTAGTTTTGGCTTCTGGAACCGCACCAGATGCACTTTTCTCTCTTCTATATAATTTCCCTTCTCGTAGTTTCTAGCCTGTTACATATGCTGCCCTTCCTGGATCCCCACATCCCCAGCCATGGTGGGAGCAGTATAAAGTCTAGTGGAAGTTTTACTTCTTACCAATTGGATAGTAAAACAGTCTAGGACTGCCTTAGGGGATTTATATATATATACATGTATATACATATAATCTTTTTTAAAAGAAAATTAAAATTAAACATTTTAATATATATGTACAATTTTAAAAAAAATTAAAATTAAACATTTTACTAGTAAAGCAGTCTACTCATTTAGACATAGGACAGTATCTGTTATCCTTGCCTGGAGCTCTCCCTTTCTGTGTTCGGAGCCTGTGCTCCAGTCCCGTGCCTGCAGAGGCTCTGTAGCTGCTGCTAGGAAGCAGTTGGCATGGAATGATTTATATTAAACAAACTGTAGAGAATAGGCTGGGGTCTTTTATTATCTCCTTTCAGGACAAACAAAGGCAAGCGTGGTCAGCTGCAAACAGCTTGACATTTCTTGCTAGGTTCACATAACAATCTATAGGCTTTTGACAGAAATGGTTCACCTTTGCCATAGCAACAGATCCACGTTCTCCAGTGATGTAGGCCCTGTCCAGTTGCTAGCAGAGCTTTGCACTCAGCCTTCTGGCCGCAGGCTTTGTGTCAGGTTCCCCTTGCAACTCCAAAATGAGGCCTAGCCAGCTTCCTTGGTGTCTCCTTTGGGCTCCAGGCTGATCGTGTGGGCCCAAGGACCCTTCCTGTCCCAAGAAAGTCACTGAGTGGGTGGAGGGTCTCTCCCTGCCCTCATGGCTGATGCTCAGTTGGGGAGACTACACCAGCCTGGGTTCATCGGTACTCCTTGAGGGGAGATTTGTGTCTTTTGTGGAACAATGAAGGGCAAAAATAGCCAAAAAAGAGGCAGGAAAGAGAGGAGTCCAAAGTGAAGAGAAAAGGAATGGAGCATCAAGGGCCTTGGAAGGGAGCCAGTCTCTGCTTCTCTAAGCACGAGCCCCCTGGACCCACCAGCTTGCAGAACAGGCCTCAGAAAGGAAACAGCTCTGGGCACCTGTAACCTGACCCCAGGTTCCAGCCTCCTGCTCTAGGGTCCTGGGTTTGTGTACTTCAGTCTCTCCCAAAGGTAAAAGTGGCCCCTCAGGTATTGTGTGGAGGGATGGCTGTGGTTAAGGAGGAGGAAGTACAACCAAAAATCTCTAAGGACTCAGTGGCCATCAGCCCAGGCATGAAGAGGACAAGGTGGGCCTCTGAGTGTGCCTTGGGCCCAGCCTGATCCTCCCAAGGCCTGGAGAACAACAGTCCAATTCAAGTGGGATGTCAGCCCTTTATCAAGAGTCCCAGGCAGGAGACTGGGGATGGGGGTCCCACATCCTGAAAGCAAGGTCTTCTCCTCCTACTACCCCACCATCATTTTTCCTGCCACCATCCTTAGGCTGAGGCAATGCCTGCAGAGTTTTGAAGTTTAGGCTCCTAGCTGAGGGAGGTGGGAACACCCAACAGAAGTCACTGAAGTGCCTCTTGACTGCCTTTTCCCATTTCACCCACTGCCTCCTCTCTGGCAACCACCAATCTGTTCTCTGAATCTATGAATTTTGTTTTGTTTGTTTCTTAGATTCCACGTGTAAGTGCAATCATGTGGTATTGGTCTTTCTGTGTCTGACTTATGTCACTTAGTGTGATACGCTCTGGGTCTATCCATATTGTTGCAAATGACCCGATTTCATGGTCACTTATACTTCAGAAGAAAGAAGAAAGAAAGAAAGAAAGAAAGAAAGAAAGAAAGAAAGAAAGAAAGAAAGAAAGAAAGAAAGAAAAAAGAAAGAAAGAAAGAAAGAAAGAAAGAAAAGAAGGAAGGAAGGAAGGAAGAAAGGAAGAAGAAAGAAAGAAAAGAAAAAAGAAGGAAAGAAAAAGAAAAAAGAAAAGAAAAGAAGAAAAGAAAAGAAAAAAGAAAAGAAAAGAAAAAAGAAAAGGAAAAAGGGGGCACCTGGGTAGTGCCATGGTTGCACGTCTGCCTTTGGCTCAGGGCGTAATCCTGGGGTCCTGGGATTGAGTCCCACATCTGGCTTCCAGCAAGGAGCCTGCTTCTCCCTATGCCTCTGTCTCTACCTGTGTTTCTGTACCTCTTATGAATAAATAAATAAAATCTTTTAAAAAGAAGAAAAATAAATAAATAAAAAATTAAAAAGAAGAAGAAGGGGAAGAAGAAGAGGAGGAAGAGAAGAAGAAGAAGAAGAAGAAGAAGAAGAAGAAGAAGAAGAAAGAAGAAGAAGAAGAAGAAGAAGAAGAAAGAAAGAAAGAAGAAGAAGAAGGAGGAGGAGGAGGAGGGAGGAGGAGGAGGGAGGAGGAGGAAGGGAAAGAAAAGGAAAAAAAAAAGAAAAGAAAAAGGAGATTGAGGATACCATGCCCTTGGACCGAGAAGCCTTCTCCTTCAGTCTACCTAAACTGACCATGCTTTCCTTCCTCATTCTCTCTGCTCGCAGATTGACTCCTGCTCTGCAAGATAGTATATTCCTTGTGGTGACAAAGCCTCCTACACAGCTCCCATCCAGGCAGCTGTCACCCACTCATCTGGAGGACACTATTTTTGTGCCCAGTGGGCTTCCTGGGAACTACACTGCCTCCCTGCCTGCGGTGCAGATGGAAAGAAAAACAAAACAAAAAAGAGCCTTGGTATTAAGAGCTGAAAATTGAGAGCAGCAGTAAAAGCAGCTAAGAAGCATCTTGTGTTGAAGGAAGAGGTGAGGGAGGAAGCAGAGTGGGGGAGGGCTGAAGGTCATGGCAAAGATCTACTTCCTCCACTGAGTGTTTAGTCTAAGGGGCCTGACCATCTTTCTGTACACTATTTCTGTCCTCCAGAAATAGGTATAGCAATCCAAAAAAAAAAAAAACAAAACCCACTATGAGTAAGCAGGGTGCTTCTAAAAGCCTTTGGTGGGGGTGCTTGGGTGGCTTAGTGGTCGAGCATCTGCCTTCGGCTCCGGTCGTGATCCTGGGGTCCTGGGATCAAGTTCTGCTTCTCCCTCTGCTTATGTCTCTGCCTCTCTCTCTGTCTCTCATGAATAAACAAATAAAAATCTTTAAAAAAATAAAAACCTTTGATGATTTGTCTGATTATCTTTGTAGGTCAATTACAGTAAGAGCAATCTCTAGAGAAAACATATATATTTAAAAGATGAGAATTGACACCGGGACATGAAATTGACACATTGACATAAAGTAGTCTGGAATTTCAGAAAATAAAAAATAACAACAGAAATACCAGCCCGTTTATCGTTAAGGAAATGCGTTGGAATCGCTTCTCGGCCTTTTGGCTAATATCAAGTGTAGGAAATGCATTGGAGAGGGAAACATTGGGTCTCCAAATATTCCCCGAGAAACAAAACACTGTGCCCGATTGTATGAGAATGTGGCTGTAAGATTCTCCGCACAGAAATACTTTCTTGGCACGCAAAGCATGTGCAGTAAACAGCCATGGGGACCTCTCCCAGTTTCCACTGTTCTAGTAAATACTGTGAGATCACATTCCAAGCTTAAACATTCTCCCTCCATTGACACTGCCTACCATCTTGGAACACTCACAGCAGTGCCTGTGGGGAGGTTAGAAGGAGCTGGAAAGTCACCTTTGGGAGCAATCCCACTGCCCTGAGCTCACTGATACCAGTTTCTCTCCACTGCACACTCTTGAGGCAAGGAATGGACAGGGAAGATCGGGGGGCGGGGGGGGGGCAGCAGCACCCCTGAAAGAAAATCTGGTTTCAGCCCTTTAGTTTCTACTCAGGGATGCGAGAGCCCTGCCTGAATGGTCATCAGCGGAGGAAACCATCAAACAAAACACTGATAAAAAAAAAAAAAAAAAAAAAACCACTGATGGGAAGCATCATGGAGAAGGGATCAAGATGGGCCTGAACCCATGAGGCCCTATGTGAGGAAGCTCAGCATTCCTTAGAGCAGGAGAGTCGGACTTGTGTCTCCTGGTGTGGTGAACGAGGTAATCCATAGCATCGCCTGGCAAGTATTCTTGCCCCCCATTTTTTAAAAGAGTTTATTTATTTGAAAGAGAGAACATGAGGGGACGCCTGGGTGGCTCAGAGGTTGTGCCTCTGCCTTCGGCTCAGGGAGTGATCCCAGGGTCCTGGGATCGAGTCCCACATCTGGCTCTCCGTGGAGAGCCTGCTTCTCCCTCTGCCTACGTCTCTGCCTCTCTCTATGTGTCTCTCATGAGTAAATAAATAAAATCTTTAAAAATAAATAATAAATAGTGCTATAGGGATATTATACGCAAATACAAATATATGGCTCTTATTTGTTTTTGGTTTTGGGGGGTTTTTTGTATGTTTTTTTTAATTGGATTTTGATTTGCCAACAAACAGTATAACACCCAGTGCTCATCTTGTCCACTGTCCCACTTAGTGCCCATCACCCAGTCGCCCCATCCCCCCACCCACCTCCCCTTCTTCTACCCCTTGTTCGTTTCCCAGAGTTAGGAGTCTCTCATGTTTTGTCATCTTCTCTGATTTTTCCACTTATTTTCTCTCCTTTCCCCTATAATTCCTTTCACTATTTTTTATATTCTCCAAATGAGTGAAACCATATGATTGTCCTTCTCCGATTGACTTACTTTAATACTTCAGCATAATACCCTCCAGGTCCATCCACGTTGAAGCAAATGGTGGGTATTTGTTGTTTCTAATGGCTGAGGAATATTCCATTGTATACATAGACCACATCTTCTTTATCCACTCATCTTTGGATGGACACCGAGGCTCCTTCCACAGTTTGGCTACTGTGGACATTGCTGCTATAAACATTGGGGTGCAGGTGTCCCGGTATTTCACTGTATCTGTATCTTTCACTGTATCTGTATCTCCAGCAGTGCAATTGCTGGGTTGTAGGGTAGCTCTATTTTAAACTCTTTGAGGAACCTCCACACAATTTTCCAGAGTGGCTATTCCAGTTCACATTCCCACCAACAGTGTAAGAGGGTTCCCCTTTCTCCACATCCTCTCCAACATTTGTTGTTTCCTGCCTTGTTAATTTTCCCCATTCTCACTGGTGTGAGGTGGTATCTCATTGTGGTTTTGATTTGTATTTCCCTGATGGCAAGTGATGCAGAGCATTTTCTCATGTGCGTGTTGGCCATGTCTATGTCTTCCTCTGTGAGATTTCTCTTCATGTCTCTGCCCATTTCATTATTGCATTGTTTGTTTCTGTGCTGTTGAGTTTCATAAGTTCTTTATAGATCTTGGATACTAGCCCTTTATCTGATATGTCATTTGCAAATATCTTCTCCCATTCTCTAGGTTGTCTTTTAGTTTTGTTGACTGTTTTCTTTGCTGTGCAGAAGCTTTTTATCCTGATTAAATCCCAATAGTTCATTTTTGCTTTTATTTCCTTTGCCTTCATAGATGTATCTTGCAAGAAGTTGCTGTGGCCAAGTTCAAAAAGAGCATTGCCTGTGTTCTCCTCTAGGATTTTGATGGATTCTTGTCTCACATTTAGATCTTTCATCCATTTTGAGTTTCTCTTTGAGTCTGGTGTAAGAGACTGGTCCAGTTTCATTCTTCTGCACATGGTTGTCCAATTTTCCCAGCACCATTTATTGAAGAGACTGTCCTTTTTCCAGCGGATAGTCTTTCCTGTTTTGTTGAATATTAGTTGACCATAGAGTTGAGGGCCCATTTCTGGGTTCTCTATTCTATTCCATTGATCTATGTGTCTGTTTTTGTGCCAGTACCACACTGTCTTGATGATCACAGCTTTGTAGTACAACTTGAAATCCAGCATTGTGATGCCTCCGGCTTTGGTTTTCTTTTTCAATATTCCCCTGGCTATTTGGGTTTTTTTCTGATTCCACACAAATCTTAAGATGATTTGTTCCAACTCTGTGAAGAAAGTCTGTGGTATTTTGATAGGGATTGCATTGAACGTGTAAATTGCCTTGGATAGCATTGACATTTTCAAAATATTTATTCTTCCAATCCATGAGCATGCAATGTTTTTCCATCTCTTTGTGTCTTCCTCAATTTCTTTCAGAAGTGTTCTGTAGTTTTTAGGGTATAGATCCTTTACGTCTTTGGTTAGGTTTATTCCTAGGCATCTTATGCTTTTGGGTGCAATTGTAAATGGGATTGACTCCTTAATTTCTCTTTCTTCAGTCTCATTGTGAGTGAATAGAAATGCCACTGATTTCTGGGCATTGATTTTGTATCCTGCCACGTTGCCGAATTGCTGTATGAGTTCTAACAATCTTGGGGTGGAGTCTTTTGGGTTTTCTATGTACAGTATCATGTCATCTGCGAAGAGGGAAAGTTTGACTTCTTCTTTGCCAATTTGAATACCTTTTATTTCTTTTTGTTGTTTGATTGCTGAGGCTAGGACTTCTAATACTATGTTGGATAGCAATGGTGAGAGTGGACATCCCTGTCATGTTCCTGATCTTAGGGGAAAGGCTCTCAGTCCTTCCCCATTGAGAATAATATTTTCTGTGGGCTTTTTGTAGATGGCTTTTAAGATGTCGAGGAAAGTTCCCTCTATCCCTACGCTCTGAAGAGTTTTGACCAGGAATGGATGCTGTATTTTGTCAAATGCTTTCTCTGCATCTATTGAGAGGATCATATGGTTCTTGTTTTTTCTCTTGTTGATGTGATCTATCACACTGATTATTTTATGAGTGTTGAACCAACCTTGCATCCCAGGGATAAATCCCACTTGGTCATGGTGGATAATCTTCTTAATGTATTGTTGGATCCTATTGGCTAGTAAGTTGTTGAGAATTTTTGCACCTGTGTTCATCAGGGATATTGGTCTATTATTCTCCTTTTTTGGTGGGGTCTTTGCCTGGTTTTGGAATTAAGGTGATGCTGGCCTCATAAAACAAGTTTGGAAATACTCCATCCCTTTCTATCCTTCGGAACAGCTTTAGTAGAATAGGTATTATATTTCCTTTAAATGTTTGATAGAAGTCCCCTGGGAAGCCATCTGGCCTTGGACTTTTGTGTCTTGGGAGGCTTTTGATGACCTCTTCAATTTCCTCACTGATTATTGGCCTGTTCAGGTTTTCTATTTCTTCCTGTTCCAGTTTTGGTAATTTTTGGTTTTCCAGAAATGCATCCATTTCTTCTAGATTGCCTAATTTATTGGTGTATAGCTGCTCATAATATGTTTTTAAAATTGTTTGTATTTCCTTGGTATTGGTGGTGATCTCTTTCATTCATGATTTTTTTTAATTTGAGTCTTTTTTCTTTTTAATAAGGCTGGCTCATGGTTTATCTATCTTATTAATTATTTCAAAGAACCAACTCCTGGTTTTGCTGATCATTTCTTCTGGTCTCTATTTCATTGAGTTCTGTTTGAATCTTTATTTTTGCTCTTCTTCTACTTGGTGTAGGCTATACTTGCTGTTCTTTCTCCAGTTCCTTTAGGTGTGAGGTTAGCTTGTGTATTTAAGTTTTTTCCAATTTTTTGAGGGAATGCTGTATTGCGATGTATTTCCCTCTTAGGACTGCTTTTGCTGTATCCCAAAGATTTTGAACGGTTGTATCTTCATTTTCATTAGTCTCCTTGAATCTTTTTAATTCTTCTCTCATTTCCTGGTTGACCCATTCATCTTTTAGTAGGATGCTCTTTAACCTCCACGTGTTTAAGTTTCTTCCAAATTTCTTCTTGTGATTGAGTTCTAGTTTCAAAGCATTGTGGTCTGAAAATATGCAGGGGAGAATCCCAATCTTTTGGTATCAGTTGAGACCTGATTTGTGACTTAGTATGTGGTCTATTCTAGAGAAAGTTCCATGTGCACTTGAGAATAATGTGTATTCAATTGCGTTCAGATGGAAAGTTCAGTATATATCTGTGAAATCCATCTGGTCCAGTGTATCACTTAAAGCCCTTGTGCCTTTGGTGATGTTGTGCTTAGAAGATCTGTCATTTGCAGAAAGTGCCATGTTGAAGCCTCCTACTATTAGTGTATATTATCTAAGTGTGTCTTTACTTTGGTTATTAATTGACTGATATACTTGAGGATATATTAGAGGCCTAAATATTCATGATTGTTAGTTCTTCTAGTTGGATAGACCCTTTAAGTATGATATAGTGTCCCTCTTCATCTCTTACTACAGTCTTTGGGATAAATTTAATTTATCTAATATGAGGATTGCTACCCCAACTTTCTTTTGAGCACCATTTGAATGGTAAGTGGTTCTCTACCCCTTCATTTTCAGGCTTGAGGTGTCCTTAGGTCTCAAATAAGTCTCTTGTAGACAGCAAATAGATGGGTCTTGCTTTTTTATCTAGTCTGAAACCCTGCATCTCTTGATGGGATCATTTAGCCCGTTCACATTCAGAGTAACTATTGAAAGATATGAATTTAGTGTCATCATAATACCTATTCAGTCCCTGTTATTGTGGATTATTTCTTTGGGCTTCCTCTTTCTTCTACAGAGTCCCCTTTAATATTTCTTGCAGAGCTAGTTTGGTGGTTAAATATTCTTTCAGTGTCTGCCTATCCTGGAAGCTCTTTATCTCTCCTTCTATTCTGAATGACAGGCTTGCTGGATGAAGTATTCTTGGCTGCATGTTCTTCTTACTTAGTACCCTGAATATATCCTGCCAGCCCTTTCTGGCCTGCCAGGTCTCTGTAGAGAGGTCTGCTGTTAATCTGGTATTTCTCCCCATATAAGTTAGGGATCTCTTGTCTCAAGCTGCTTTAAGGATTTTCTATTTATCTTTGGAATTTGCAAGTTTCACTATTAAATGTTGAGGTGTTGAACAGTTTTTATTGATTTTGGGGAGGACCTCTATCTCCTGGATCTGAATACCTGTTTCCCTCCCCAAATTAGGGCAATTCTCAGCTATGATTTTTTCAAATATGCTTTCTGGCCCTCTGTCCCTCTCAGCATTTTCTGGAACCCTAATTATATGTAGATTCTTCCTTCTGAGGCTATCATTTATTTCCTTTAACCTTTCCTCATGGTCTTTTAATTGTTTTTCTCTTTTTTCCTCATATGGCTCTTATTTGGATCCTGCTTACAACTGTGTGTGTGTGTGTGTGTGTGTGTGTATTTGTTGGGGGCTGGAATTGAGGCAGTTAGGAAATCTTGTATATGGACTGCATGATACCAAGGAATTATCCTTAATTTTGTTGGTTATGATATTATCACTGCAGTAAGAAAATGTCCTTAACCTGGGTGGTTCAGCAGTTTAGAGCCTGCTTTCGGCCCAGGGCGTGATCCTGGGGTCTCGGGATCGAGTCCCACATCGGGATCCCTGAACGGAGCCTCCTTCTCCCTCTGCCTATGCCTCTGCCTCCCTATCTCTCTCTGTGTCTCTCATGAATAAATAAATAAAATCTTTATTATAATAATTCCATTTAAAAAATCCTTAGTTTTTAAAGATATATCCTGAAGTTTGTGGGGTGAAATGATAAGATGTCTGATACCTTCTTTTTAAAAAATGATTTATTTTATTTTGACAGAGAGAGAGAGAGAGAGAGAGAGAGAATCATCAAAGGAAGCAGCAGGCAGAGGGAGAGGGAGAAGCAGACTCCTTGCAGAGGAGGGAGCCCCCACATCCCAGGATCCTTAGATCATGACCTGAGCCAAGGCAGATGCTTAATTGACTGAACCACCCAGAGGCCCCTGATACTTCCTTTAAAATACTTGAAAGACACCTGGGTAGGTTCAGTCAGTTAAGCTTTTGACTCTTGATTTTGGTTCAGGTCATGATCTCAGGATCATGAGCTCGAGCCGCACATCTGGCTCCATGCTCTGTGGAGAGTCTCCTGGAGATTCTTTCCCTCTCCCTCTATCCCTCTCCCTGCTTATGTGCGCTCTCTCTCTCATAAATAAATAAATACACAAATAAATAAATCTTTTAAAAATGAAATACTTGAGGGAATAAAAGGATAGAAAAGCAAAAATACTTTTTAGAATTCTTATAAGATACTTCTTTTTTTTTAAATTTTTATTTATTTATGATAGTCACAGAGAGAGAGAGAGAGAGAGAGAGAGGCAGAGACACAGGCAGAGGGAGAAAGCAGGCTCCATGCACCAGGAGCCCGACGTGGGATTCAACCCCGGGTCTCCAGGATCGTGCCCTGGGCCAAAGGCAGGCGCCAAACCACTGCGCCACCCAGGGATCCCTTATAAGATACTTCTATTCATGATTTTATATACATGAAAATATAGTGTATACCAGTAAAATTTACTCAGTGAAATATACACACACAATTGAAAACATGTTGTGCCTATTAGCACACACAGTGGCAGAAAAAGTATTTTTCTGAGTCTCTGGAAATAGATCTGTTCTTTCTCCCTCTTTTGAAATAGTCAAAATCAAAAGAACTTTAAGGCACAGACAGATAGCTTACATGCAAAGAAATATGGATGACATTTGAAAGACATAATTTCTTTGAAAATCCACTGATTTCTAAGAAGTTTAAAAAACAATAACCTTGCAGTTGTCACTTGGAACAAAGTGAGGCTGGATTCTTCCTGGCACCCAGCTTCCTCTAGGACAGTAGTCTTCAAAGTATCACCTGGGAACTTTTAGAAATGCAAATTCTCCAGGTGTACCCCAGACCTACAGAATTATAGGTCTGTTGATCACCCCAAGATTGTGGGGTGAGGCCATGATCTTGTTTTAACAAGCCCTTGGGGTGAGAATGATGAAAACCACAGCTCTAAGAGCTTCCAAGTTAAGTGTTGAGAAAGTGTGTCAATTCTGGGAATCCCTGAGAGGCTTGTTCAGTGCAGTGCAGAAGTAATGCACTAAATGATTCATCACTCCTATTTGCTAAATGGCGGTGGTGGGGTTATTCAGTGGTGATATCCCACATCCCCTCCTGTGAATATTTCAGCTTATAGCTATTGCCAGGAAGTATGGGTTAACAGTTCTCTTTAAGTGCAGACCTGGCCAGGAGCTTAATGTTCTCAAAGGATTTGGAATCTGGTTGCCAGCTTGTGTCCTTTTCACCTCTTATTCTTGATTTGATGCATTGCATCCTTGAAGTTTTATGGAGTGAAGTTTGGTGGAGTCCTTTGGCCTTAGGAGATCCACTCTTTCGCAGGTCCCCAGCGAATTTTGAATTTATGCAAAAGTTAGAAACAGGCAAAGAAATTAGCAGACATCTGTGTTACATTGGAAACATTTTCTCTCCCTTTGATATCTGTGAGAAGTGAGAAATCTTAGTTCTGCAAGGAAAAATGTCATAGTGTTCAAAGAGGAAAATCCCCTTGGAAAATACAGTTGTACTTCTAAATCAATCACCTGAATGCTAACTCCTGAGTGAAAGCAGAAAAAAAGGAAAGTCACCTGCTGGCTTCATGGACTTCTGGAAGCAGATTTGAATAGGCTGAGGATGCATTGCAGGGTCCAAGGACCCAGGTCTTCATCTTGGAGAAAAATCAACTTGAACAATCTTTAGTTTGAAAGACACAGTTGCCCAGTCTCACAAGGGTCATGTCTGCTTATCAACTTGAAGATACAGGTCTAAATTTCTGAAAGTGGAAGCTATTCTACAGATTTAATGCAATCCAACAACATTTTTTCAAAAGGCCAACAACATTTTTTCATAGAAATAGAACAAAAACTCCTAAAATTTATGTGGAACCACAAAAGACCCTGAATAGCCAAGGCAATTTTGAAGAAGAAAACCAAAATTGGAGGCATCACAATTCTGGACTTCAACTTATATTACAAAACTGTGGTAATCAAAACAGTATGGTACCAGTACAAAAATAGACACACAGATCAATAAAACATAATAGAAAACCCAGAAGTAAACCCACAATTATATGGTCAATTAATCATTGACAAGAAGGAAAAAATATACAATGGAAAAAAAGACTGTCTCTTTAACAAATGGTGTTGGGAAAACTGGACAACTACATGAAAAACAATGAACTGGACCACTTTCTTGCACCATACACAAAAATAAACTCAACATGAATTAAAGACTGAAACCATAAAACTCCTAGAAGAGAGCATAGGCAGTAATTTCTTTAACATCAACTATAGCAACATTTTTCTAGGCATGTTTCCTGAGCAAGGGGAATAAAAGCAAAAATAAACCATTGGGATTACATCCAAACAAAAAGCTCTACACAGCAAAGGAAAACAATCTTAAAAACTAACAGGCAGCCTACAGAATGGGAGAAGACATTTGCAAATGACATATCCAATAAAGGGTTAGTATCCAAAATACATAAAGAATTGATACAACTCAACAGCCCCCAAAATATTTAATCCAATTAAAAATAGGCAGAAGACATGAACAGACATTTCTCCCAAGAAGACATCCAGATGGCCAAGTCACATGAAAAGATGCCTATCATTACTCATCATCAGGGAAATGCAAATCAAAACTACAATGATATATTACCTCACATGTGTCAGAATGGCTAAAATCAACAACAGGTGATGAACTGAACAATGGTGCACAATGGTGAACAATGGAATACACACTGGTGCAGCCACTGTAGAAAACACTATGGAGGTTCCTCAAAGAGTTGAAAAGATATAATAATTGCAACAGTGAGTATTTGCTCCCCAAGTACAACACTAATTCAAAGGGATACATACACCCCTATACTTATAGTAATAGTATTTAGAATAGCCAAGAAATGGAAGCAGCCTAAGTCCGTCAATAGATGAATGGATAGAGAAGAGGTGGTATGGATATACAATATTATTCAGCCATAAAAAAAGAATGAAATCTTGCCATTTGTTAACAACATGGATGAAGCTACAGAGTATAATGCTAAGCAAAATAAGACAGAGAAAGACAAATACCATATGATTTCATTTATATGTGGCATTTAAGAAACAAAACAAGCAAAGGGGAAAAAAGAGAGAGAGAGCCAAACCAAGAAGCAGACTCTTAACACTAGAGAACAAACTAGTGGTCACCAGGGAGGGGGTAGGTGGGCGAAAGAGATGATGGGGATTAAGAGTGCACTTACTTTGGTGAGCACTGAGTTATGTATAGGAATGTTGAATCACTATACTGTGCACCTGAGACTCATATAACACTGTAGATTAGCTATACTAGAATTTAAAATACAATAAAATAAATATGAAAGCTGGTTGCCTTGTAAATGACAAGACGGGGGTAAAGAGCGTTGATCTGAAAACCTAACAGCCCAAGTTTCAGATCTCATCTGAATATCTGTTTGAACTAGATCAGACTTGTTATTCTGTGAGCCCCCAATCCCTCACTTATGGAATAACACCTCGCTTGCAAAGGTTGTCTGAACTGATACATGCACGTACACACACACGTGCATGCACATACACGCACAGAACATTCTGCTCTGCTGCACTCATGCTTTTATAAGCATGACTTCACTCATATGTGATTGCTACATCGTGGAATAATGGCAGTGTAACATGGAGGTCCTGAGGAGCTTCCCCGGCCTGCTAATGCTTCCCAAGTGAGTAACAGCAGCTGACCGTGGGGTGTGTCTACACAGCTGAACATGACAAATGTAAGGAACACAGTACTGTCCATGATGACTAGTTGCTTGTTATTTTTTTGGCTCAGAGCAACTCACTGCTCTCAGAAAGTATTCACCACATGGTTTCCCACAATCTTTGGGAATGTTGCTGCCACACCATAACTCAGCAGCTCCACATTTCCTTTTATACCCAACCCCCATCAAGATGGGTTCACTTCCTAATTTTTTAAAAAATATTTTGCTTCTTCATTCATAAGATACACAGAGAGAGAGGCAGAGACACAGGCAGAGGGAAAAGCAGGCTCCCTGCAGGAAGCCCGATGTGGGACTAGATCCCAGGACCCCAGGATCACGCCCAGGTGGCTCAACCGCTGAGCCACCCAGGTGCCCCTAATTATTTTAAGTAAAAATTTTAGGTTTAGTTAGTATCTCTGTGTTAGGAATGTCATGTTTTCACTGTGCTAATGTTTTTATTAAGATTTTTTTTGTTGATGCCCTGGCTACAAATTTTTGTAGATTTTTAGGAGGTACACTTCCACTGTTGTTTTCCCAGAAGCCCTGCTGGTTTAAGGGTAAATGCTAATTTTAGTGTGAATTCTGTAGAATGCTGTGTTGATTAGGAAGACAAATACTGTAGTGAAGCAGAAATTGCATAATGCAAAAAAATACTTATATACCCACATAAATGTACATGCACGGGTATACACACGTATACACACAGACGTACGTAGATATACCCCCACGCACACACATACATATGTAGACCCTCACATACACACGTTTGGTTTCCTGGTAGCAGTGGTAGACTCTTGCTGTTCATTTTCTCACTACTTCTAGATTTCTGTCCCTGGAGGAGTCATCCTCACCTTTATCACTTTCATGGGGACAAAGATTACCTCTCAATATTGAGTCTGAAAATGCTGGATACTCACTTGCCCACCCACCTCACAGCAAAGGCAGAGGCCCGTGCCTCCATTCTGCCACCAGGGCCACCCCTGCCAAGACCCTGCTGTGGGAACTAGCAATGCTCAATCTGTGAACTCTCCGTCACTTCTGTGATGATGGTTTGGGGCTGTAGTTCTATTGTGCTTTCTTCCTGCTTAGCCTGGAACTAGTATCTGGAGGCCTTCCTATGATCCACACGTTATCCACTCTCCTTTCAAAAAACTTGTCTGCATGACTCCGCCAGAATTAGCTTCTGCTGCTCGTTATAAAGAATTGTAGCTGAGGGGCACCTGGGTGGCTCAGCGGCTGAGCATCTGCCTTTGGCTCAGGCCATGATCCTGGGGTTCTGGGATCGAGTCCCACGTTGGGCTCCCTGCATGGAGCCTGCTTCTCCCTCTGCCTGTGTCTCTGCCTCTCTCTGTGTGTCTCTCATGAATAAATAAGTAAAAATCTTAAAAAAATAATTCTAGCTGATACAGTAGTCATTATTATCATAAATTCATTATTTTTTAAAAACATCTACCTCATCCACTCCATTTTAAGGGACACCCAAATTGGCAAATTACCTATCTGTTGCAGATATCTATTGCCACATCTAACCGGACCCAAATATTAGTAGCTTGGAACAGCCATTTATTATTATCCTGATTCTGGGGGCTGACTGGTCTCTTATGCAGTGGCTATTAGATAGCAGCTGAATCATCCGGAGGCTGGCCTGTGCTGGTCACCCAGGATGGTTCCTTACCTGGCACATCTGGCTCCTTGTTCTCTCTCTCTCTCTCTCTCTCTCTCCCTCCCTCATGAAGTCTTAACCTCCAGGGCCTCATCACATGACATAGGGCCTTTCACAACGTGCTGGCCTCAGAGTGGGCACACATGGCAGCTGGATTCCAAGAGGCAGGAAAGGAGCACTTAAGGACCATGGCTGGAACTTCCTTTTTTTTTAAGATTTTATTTTTTTACTCATGAGAGACACAGAGAGAGAGACAGAGACACAGGCAGAGGGAGAAAGCAGGCTCCCTGTGGGGAGCCCAATAAAGGACTGGATCCCAGGACTCTGGGATCACACCCTGAGCCGAAGGCAGACGCTCAACTGCTGAGCCACCCAGAATCCCCATGGCTGGACTCGAGGTTGGTGAAGAAACGGAGGCATGACCTCTAGTCCTTGAAGTGGGAGAGCCAAAGTCTAGTTGGCACTGCCAGAAACATATTTGTGGTCATCTTTGGAAAATAGAATCTGCCACACTCTCCTTAAGGGCATAGGTACTGTCCAGAGAATAACAGAAAACATTCAGGAGTGTGGTTTTTTAAAGGACAAAGTGCCCATCCCTATGGGACAAAATGGGCTGTCCCTGGAATTGTACACAAAATATACAGTGGTCTGATTTCTAAAGGGAGGGGTCAGCTTCTCATGGGAGAGACTCCCTTGCCCTGTTTACCCAGAGCCCTCATCTCTACTTTGTGGCGAATAATGCAGTGCAATGTGGGACTTCTCTGACAGTTTTAGAATCCAAGGGAAAAATTCTCTCCCAGTGAGTGGCTTTTTTTTTTTTTTTCAATACTGGTGAAAATCTACCAAGCCAAGAAAATGATAAGCAGCATCCTAGCTAGCAAAGCTTTGGAATCGAGGGTTTAGAAGGAGGAGGAGGAGGAGGAGGAGGAGAAAAGGAGGAGGAGAAGGAGAAAAGGAGGAGGAGGAAATAAAAAAGATAGTAAATGCACTGCTGAGGTGCAGGCCTTTCTCCTGGAGCTGCAGGAGACGTGAGAGCACCATAAAGGAAGTGGAACAGAGTTCCTGAATTTGATTTTCTTGGTTAAAACTAAGGACGTTTGAACACAACTTGATTTAACACAGTGTCTGCCCAAATAAGAGTCTATTTACCTTCCCACAAAGCAATCGTTTCTTGTGGCTCTTCTTCAGGGAGGCAGGAAAGCGGACTTTGTCTTTGATCTCCTAGACCTTGGAGTCTTACAGACCAATTTTCTTATTTATCATTTTGACATTATTGCTTAGGGCTGCCTGCACTCTTGGTAGCAAGTACCTGACAGAAGTACCTCTCTTGGTTTCACAAAGTCTCTGCATCTAACTTTAAAAAAAAAGAAATCTATTCTGGGTCACCTGGGTGGCTCAGTCGGTTAAGCATCTGCCTTCAACTCAGGTGATGATTTTGGGGTCCCTGGGATTGAGCCCTGCATTAGGCTCCGTGCAGGGACCCTGCTTTTCTCCCTCTATATCTCTGCCTCTTTCTGTGTCTCTCATGAGTAAATAAAACCTATTTTAAAAAATGAATGAATAAGTAAATAAATAAAGAAAGAAAAATAAATTTAAAAAATATCTGTTCTTCCACACTTGACCAGAAAAATGTCTTCTTGTTCTGGAGACCGAGGGATTTTGTGTCTTGTGTACCCTTTTTGATTCATGTACCCCACTGAGGCCAAGGTGAATTCCATTTGGCTGAGAGAGGGAGCCAGAAGCTCTAAATGCATTACAAGCAACAGCTATTAGGGGCAAACAACAACTATGAGTGTTATTATCACCATCATAATTCGTTCTAAGCTACCATTATTTGTATGATGCCATTTAATCTATAGCACCTGGTACTTGATGGCTGCATAATCCGTGTGGAAGGAATTAGCTTTTTACTTATGATAAACGTTAGTTCAGTCCTCTCAACTGCCAGGCAGGGCTGCCAAGAGGCAGGTGCATAAAACGAAGAAAAGCGTTACTCCCTTGAGGCATTAATAATACAGCAGAGTTTAAAGCAGTCCTTCAGATCTTTATTATTAGATTGTTTTGACTGCATATGCAGCATTTGCTCCTGTTACCAAGTGAAATATGTTTTATGTTACCGTATAAATGGATGGTTTTCTCCCTAGGCGAGCCAATGAATCTGACACACTTTACTCTTAGCCCGATTGGAATGCTTCCAAAATGCACCTTCACATGTTACAGATGCACCTCCATTCTGGTGCCTAACTGTCTGAGTGGCAAGTCTTCCCGCAGCCCTGGGGGTGGAGAAGGAAAGCAACTGTCAAGACAGCTTCAGCGATGCAGTGGGGACATATTCTTTTGCCTCTTTCCCACCGTGCTGTCTACGTGTACCCTCTAAGCGAGGAAAAAGCACCTCATCACTCTCCAGGGTCCAGACTTCTGGTAAAGGACAGGAATGGGGTGGTACTCAGAATGGCACACAGCTCATACCGTTCTGGATGCTTAGAGACAAGATGAGCCATAACTAGCACCACCAGATCTGCATAGAGCGGAGTTCTTAGGATAGTAGGGAAAATTCTCCCAACAGAATTACAGTTGAGAAAGGCTGAGCTGGATCTTGATACATCATCCTGTTTGATTTGAGTACTCTATTGTCTTTTTTTTTTTTTTAATTATTTGACAGAGAGAGCACAAGCAGGGGAGTGGCATGCAGAGGGAGAGAGAGAAGCAGGCTCCCCCAAGGAGCAGGGACTCAGGGCTCCATCCCAGGACCCTGGGATCATGACCTGAGCTGAAGGCAGACACTCAACCAACTGAGCCACTCAGGTGCCACCCCCCCATTGTCTATTGAAGAAAGGAAGATTAACTACTTGTCTGACCATGGACAGGAAGGCAAATCAAGATCTTCCAAATACACACACATACGCACCTGTCTGTATAAGACATATATTTGTACAATGCATAATCTGTTTAATATAGGTAACATCGGGCAGCCCTGGTGGTGCAGTGGTTTAGCACCACCTGCAGCCCAGGGTATGATCCTGGAGTCCCGGGATCGAGTCCCACGTTGGGCTCCCTGGATGGAGCCTGCTTCTCCCTCTGCCTTTGTCTCTGCCTCTCCCTCTCTGTGTGTCTCTCATGAATAAATAAATAAAATCTTTAAAAAATATATAGGTAACATCTATGGTCAGTGTCCAATATATACTATATATTTCAATATATATGTGTATATCTGCATGTATGGTGTATACACACACACTTTTTTTTTTTTTAACTTCAGGAAAGAAGTGCATAAGACATGCAGCCTCCTGCATATGACGGAGAGAAAATCCTTCCTCAGCCCTTATGGCTCCCCCCTTGGAAATGGGAAGCATTCCAGCCCAGTGGGAACAGAAAATTGCAGTATAGTCAGCTTCACCCTTGGGCCCTGACCCCATCATTGCACTCTTTAAGTCTGCCCTGAGGGGCAGGTGTGTTCCACATCAACAGCTTCTTGGGGGTGCTCTGTGCCTTGGTGGCTGTGATTGGTCCTCTGCACCCCAGGGAGGAAAGCCAGGTGGACCTCATGGAGAAGCTTCCTACTGGCTGCCCTCTTCCTGCCCAAGATGGCAGCCCTTCGAGCTGGAAAGAGGCTCCCTCCATTCTGCATGAGGTGAAATATGAGTAATGGCTTTGTCACAGCTACTATATTGCCCTTTGGCCATGGAGGCATTGAAAAGATTCCTTCCAGATATCTATCTTCAGTGCCTGGAATGAGAGCTCTGGGGAAACATCTAGAAAGACCTATGAGCCTTCTGACAAAGTTATAGAGGTCAGAGCTATTGGGCAGAGACAGATGGCACCTTCTGTGCACCTGGCCAAGGCTACAAGCAGCTGAGAGCCCAGATACTCTATTTAAAAGTGCAGCCATCACCCTACAGGCAGCTATGCAGGCAGGGTATGTCGGGTTAGAAGGCTCCTCTTCTTTGTACGGCGAAGCCTTCAGAATAAGCCTCCTTCTCCCTGAGGCACAGATCAGAGATGAGCTGGACACCTTGTGTTTATATCCTGCTTTTCATCTGGATCCCTGAAAACCCTTCCTTGGAGAGAATTTCTGAAAAGAACTCTGAAAAGAGACAGGAGGAAAATCGAAGAGTCACTGTTAGAGCCTCCCTCTGGTTTTAGAGCACACTGAAAAGAAAGGGTCTGTTATGTCCATGAATATTCATGTGCATTTTTCGCTCTTCTCCCCACTGATTCCCAGAGGTAACTCAGCAAATAGCCAGCATTCAAGGGACTTCATTGGTCAGGCCTATGTTATGAAATTTTGACACATGAAGGCAGTTTGATGAGCAATGTTTCAGACTTGATTTTTCATTAGAAAAGGAAATGGGAAGTTGGGAATTGAGTGAGAACAAAACAAACTAGCGAGGGTATTTATTCCAACTGCTAAATCAAACAAACAGTGAGTCATCTGGCTTCCCCCAGCCCTTCTCTGTGAAAGCCGCTCATGGACTTTGCTGCCTGCCTGTATTTGTCAACTGCAAATAGGTTCAAAACATTATTGATAAAGGGTAGATTGACTTCACTCTTGTCCCCCTTAGCGGCTGACCTCAGAGGTGAACTTGGGTATGGGTTTTATTTTTTTAAAGATTTTATTTTTAAGTAATCCCTACACCCAACGTGGGGCTCAAACTCACAACCCCAAGATCAAGAGTTGCATCCTCCTCTGACTGAACCAGCCAAGCGCCCCAGGGTGGGGGGGAGGTAGATTTTATTACTAAAAACTGTTCAAATATTTCATGATTCGAATACTTATTTAATCCTTCATCATTTCTAATGTAAAATAAACTGACGTATTTCACCTAGCCCCAGTCTCGTAGAAGATATAGTTTACCTTCTATTCTTGGTCATATGAATATGAACTATTTGCTCCATCACAAAATAAACTCAGAGAGCAGTTTGAAATCAGGTCAGATAAAATCAGTAGTCAGGTTGGGTCACAGTCTTTTCCTCTACCTTTGCCTTCTTTCCTACCAGTCTTAAATTTTCCATTGGAGAAAAAAAAATGTTGACTACAGAAGAAAAGAACAAAAGAGGGAAATAATAAAAACAGAATATGATGAAAATACGTAAAGCTGGACCAACAGAATCCCTGTCCGTGGCAAATGCATCTATGTGGAAAACGCAGTATTTTTGCCTTCCATGAGCTTATGAGATGTTTATAAAGCACTCAGTGTGTAACTTCTACACAAGAGACACAGGTGAGATGATCTGAGGAGGTCATGAGTCATAAACTCACATGGCTACAGGACCAAACCAGGTAACACAAATGTGTGATCATGACCAAGACAAGAGGGATGAGCAGGCAAACAGGAGAATGCTTACTCTGTCTAAAACGTTCACAGTTAATTGAAGAAAAAAAAAAACACTGTGGCCTGCTGTGGGATTCTGGTTTTCCTTCCTTACAACATGAGGAGAAAGTCAACGCTTAGGGAAAAGCTTATGTTTGGAATGCCTGGGTGGCTCAGTGGCTGAGCGTCTGCCTTCAGCTCAGGTCATGATCCTGGGGTCCTGGGATTGAGTCCTGCATTGGGCTTCCCTTGGAGAGCCTGTTTCTCCCTCTGCATGTGTCTCTGCCTCTCTCTATGTGTCTCTCATGAATAAGTAAATAAAATCTTTTTAAAAACAGAAAAGAAAAACTTTTATTTGAAGTAAACTTTGAAGAATGACTAAGATTTCCAAAACATAAGAAAAAAAAAGAGTAAGAGTAGAAGAAAAGACATTGTCCCCTGAAAATTTTCCCAGGTTGCTGTGGGAGAGGAGCCCATGTAGTGGGATGAGGTCTTGAATACCAGCAGGAGGAATGTAGACTTTACTGAGTAGGTCCAGAATAGAATTCTAGATCACCTCCAAACTGTTCTTTTCCCAGAGTCCTGTAGCTCACAAATGGTACTCCCACACCTCTTGTTGCTCTGGCCTGAACCTAGGAGCTGTCACTTTTCACTTTGTTTTTCTCTCAGACCCCAGGGACAGGGTCAGGTTTTGTGGAAATAAATCTCACACATTTGTGTAGGGAGAGGGTTCTCTTTGAGAGAAAGACTATAAAACTAAGTGCATAAAATGAATATTTATTTTGGATGGGCTGGTGCAAGTAACAGGGAGCCCATCTCTGCAGAGCCTCTACCAAAGCCATCATTAGCATCTATCTTCAAAAATGTGTCCAAAGTTCAACTTCTCCTCCTGACATCCACCAGTCCCTGTCCAGCCCAAGGCACCAACCAGAAGTGGCGTAGATACCTACACTTTCAGCCCCTTACTCTCTCCTTCCCAACACCCTTGCTCTGCTGCTCTCTGTCTGTTCCAAACACCCCAGGCACAATGATCCTTTGAAATCGAAATCAGATCACATCATCCCTTTCCCCCAAACCCTTCATGGCTATCCATCCCACATAGAATAAAATCCAAAGTCCTTCCTGGTGGCTCCAGAGTCCTTGTATCCAGCCCCTTTTCACGCCTGTCAGTATCTCCACTGATCACTCCATGGTAGCCATTCCTTTTTTTTTTTTTTTAATATGAATGCAAATAGCCATTCCTTTAACAAGTCCAACGCTCCACTGCCTGAGGGCCTTTGTATTTGTTTTTCCCTCTGCCTGGATCACCTTTTCCCTAAATATTTTCATTTCTATCTCCTTCATTGTATTCAGCCTTAGTTCAAATGCTGCCTCTGATGACTGTCTAAATGCACCACCATTTAACCTCTATCCCCTTGCTTGGTTCACTTGATATCTATTATCACTGCTTGCTCTATTATTATTTATTCATTTGTTGTTATGGAGTGTTCCCACTGGAGGTACACTCCACTTAGCCAGGAATTTTGTCTGCTTTACTAGCTTCTGTTTTCCCAAAGCTGAACCTTCCACCTGCCATAGAGAGTACTGTAAATCCTTCTCTGGGGGAATATGATATCTTCCAAAGCCTCCGCAATTTTTTTTATACACTAGGCCTAGCATTTAATTTAAAAAACTTTCTGATGGGTACCTGGGTGGCTCAGTGGCTGAGCGTCTGCCTTTGGCTCAGGTTGTGATCCTGGGGTCCTGGGATCGAGTCCCACATCAGGCTCCCCACAGGGAACCTGCTTCTCTCCCTCTGCCTGTGTCTCTGCCTCTCTCTGTGTGTCTCTCATAAATAAGTAAATAAAATGTTTAAAAATATGTAAAAATAAAAAACATTCTGAGCATATCAAGAAATAAGACCAAAAAGAGGAAAAAACAGACAATAGAAAGAGATCCCTGGATGGCCCAATTATTGAAATTATGAGGCATAGCTTCCATGTTAAGTGTAATTAATATGTTTGAGAAAATAGACTGAACATATGGGACATGATGAAGGTACAGATGCAGTATGGTAAAAAGGCCTAACATGAGCACAGCTGGGCTCCTGAGATGAGTGCAAAGCAAAAAAGAAATGGGGTATTTGAAGAGATAATGGCCAAGGATTTTCCAGAAGTGATAAAATACATTCAGCCACAAATTCAAAAATCTCTCCAAGTGCCAGATGGGATGCATACAAAGGAAACCACATTTGGGCCTATCATAGTGGGACTGCTAAAAACAACAAAGTGGGAATCTTTAAAAACCGGGGAAAGAAAGAAGGAAGAGGGAAGAAAGGGAAGCTGGAAAAATAGGCACTACTTCCAAAGAACAGCAAGAAGAATGACAAATTGGTTCCCAAGAGATACTTTGGCAATCATAAAACAAAGGAATAGAGCATTTTTAAAGTACTATGAGAACAAGTTGCCAACCTAGATATCTGTAAAAGCAAGCATATTCTTCAAAGATGAAGGCCAATTATAATTTCCAGATAAAAAAGTCTGAGAAAAATCTGCCACCAGCAGACCTGAACTAAGAAATGTTCATCGAAGTTTTTCAGGCAAAGGAAAAATTATTTCAGACAGATGTTCAGAAATGTAGGTAATGAGCTTCCTGCCTCTCAGCATGGAAACCAGCACCTGCAGGGCCTCCTGCCCACATCTGCACCCTGATTTCCTCTGCAGACCTCCCAACCCCAGCTCACCCACAGCCTAGACTAGGACTCCCTTTGAAGCCCCACTCCCTCTGCTCACCCACGCCACCAGTTGCTGATCCCATGCTGCCACCTGCACTCCAAAGGGTTGCTTTCTGCTTACCCAGTGACAACATACCAGCTCCAGCTGGGGCAAGCCAGTGAACTTGTCTTCTATCCACTGGGCTGAACTACACCTCTGATGAGGTCTGAACTCTCATGTTTACCTTTCCTCCACTGAGAATGCTCTGAGCTGTAGGATATCATATAGAGCTTCCTAACACTTTATAGTCACTCTTAGATTGAGGCCCAGACACTTCCACAGAGGCTGCATTCATCATGCCAACAGCCATCTTGTCCCACTATAGCCATTAACAACTATCTCACTGCTTCCACCACAGCTCAGACTTTGGAAATGTGTTTTTGTGTCTCAGGGTGTCTAATGAGTCCCAGAGGGAAACTGACTCTAGTAGGTAGTAAGTGGAACATTTTTGGACTAGGGTAGAATATTTATAAAGGGTGTTCTCTCCCACAAATGAAAGTAGGGTAGACCCTGATGCAGGCAGAAAGGCTGGGAAAGCTGGACATACCTGATTCCAGAGGTATCAGATTGCCTTAGATTCCAGAGAGTGTTATTCTCAAAATACAGGTTGAAGGTAGTGGTGGACATTTTTGTATACTAATTCTCTCCTCAAGTGTGGAGATGGTCAGTAAACTTGGATGCATAGCTTCATTAGTGGTGCCTTGGAGGTGTGTTAATGATGAAGCATGAGGCAATGTTACGTGAGCAGGGGCTCTATCTGTTACAGATGAGAGACTGAACCAGAAATTAAGAATTTGGCAGAAGGGAACAATTGAACCAGAGATGGCCAGAGATGTGTAAGCTTTTAAGAATCCTTGGAAATAGCTGGGGAAGCCTTGGATGATAATTCCAAGCATGCCGTTTGAAAACTAAGAGAGCTGTAACTTGGGATGCCTGGGTGGCTCAGTGGTTGAGCATCTGCCTTTGGTTCAGATTGTGATCCTGGGGTCCTGGAATTGAGTCCTGAATCGGGCTGTCTGCAGGGAGCCTACTTCTCCCTCTGCCTGTGTCTCTGCCTCTCTCTCTCTCTCTCTCTCTCTCTGTCTCTCTCATGAATAAATAAATACAATATTTTTAAAAATAAAGCTGTAACCCCCCAAATTCCAAGTATTTAGGCATACCCAAGAGATACCTGGGTATCACCAGCATTTATGAACTGACTTTATTCTCTAAGTGGTAAAATGGTCAGGAAGGCAATAATTTACCCATCGCTTCACTTTCCAGAGTTATATTTTTGGTTACACCAGAGCCAGATTTTCAGTTGTTTTTATTTTCCTATCACATATGTAAAAAAACAAAAACAAAAACAAATCTATATTGGTAAACTTCAATAGCCAAGGTTTTCCTCATTTTGAAATGTTACTTGACATCACCTACAAAAAATTAACAACTTAATTATTTTTTAAAGGCGTCTAGGTTAGATTACCAGAAAATGCTATCGGAGGCCATTAATTACACTAGATGCAAATGTATAGGCTTCGCTTACATGGATTTTTGTTTGGGCAAAGAAATATGATAACTCCAGTCTATTCTTTTTCCTGGAACAGTGGTTAACTTTTGACCATGAGATGAAGAAGTGAATTCTCCCTGTATAGGCATCTAGGAGGTGTTGCGATCATGCAGATGTGCTGATGATAGTGTTCAAAACATTCCTGGGATGAATCCAGAACGTGCTCACATGTGCTCTCAAGATGGCGAGGATGCGAGAGACCTTTCCTGGAACAGGTTTCTGGTCATCTGGTTTGATTTCAGTGGTCAGTTGTACTACCAGTCATCTAGAAAATTATCTGAACTCCTGATGTATCTTAATATATTTTCTTTTGTCTGTGATAGTCTCATTCTTAAGCTAGATGCTTCTAGTAAGGGTGGGGAGGACTCTCAGTGAGATACAGGAAAGTAACATTGTCCTCTTTGTATTTTTCTGGGAGACCTTAGTCTTAGTAACTAAAATTTGAATATGACCTTTACAGCTGGCAAATAACTTTTCCATATTCATTTGATTCTTGAGAACAACATGGTGCAGCACAAAAAAGCAGGGCCATTGAAGCCAGAGGGCTTGACTTTCAATTCTAGTGTGGCTCTTTGCTTGCTCTGAGTTCCTGGACTAGCTACTTCATGCTTTGGTGGATGCTTTTGACAGCAGGTAATTGAGATCCAAACCAAGCTAGCTGAAATGAACAGGGAATTTGTAATTTACTCATTGAAAAAAGTCTAGAGGGAGGCGACTGTCTGGGTCCTCTCGGTCCAATAGCTGTCTTGCCATCCCTCTGCCACCCCAGAGGGTCTTCCTCCAACTGGTAATGAGGTGGACAGAGCAGTTCCAGACATCACACCTGCCAACTGGAGGATAGCCAAACCAGTTATTAGCATCGTAAAATACTTTGGTACCAGTTGATAAGTAGCCATTGCTCTGAACCTGCTGAGTACCCCCAGCATCGGCTGCTATAACCCCCCGCCCCAGGACTTCCCCAAAGTCCAGCACTAACAGAGTGATCTGCAGCCCAGCAGGGAGCCCCAGACCCTGCTTTGGTTGTATCTGGCAGTCATCATGATAAATATGCACCAATTAAACATTATTTCTATTACTCTGGTAACGTGTGTTAACATTTGGAGGAGGAGAGCCTATCTTTCCCTATGGCTTTATGTCTGAGCAGAGAAACATACTTTGCAGAAGTCCCTAGCTCACTGTCTCCCAGTTCCCCTTGCCCCACCTCAATAATGTGGTCATTTCCTGACCAGTTTATATGACCCCTTGTTAATTGAGAATAAAGTTCAACGTAAAGACTGCTAACTCTGGGAAACGAACTAGGGGTGGTGGAAGGGGAGGAGGGCGGGGGGTGGGAGTGAATGGGTGACGGGCACTGGGGGTTATTCTGTATGTTAGTAAATTGAACACCAATAAAAAATAAATTAAAAAAAAAAGAGAGAATAAAGTTCAAAAGCTGATCATCCACAAAGGGGATAGGCTCACCCCCAAGGTTAACGGGAGGGAGGACTTCCTTGCTAGGTCAGAGAGGAGTAGATATTAGCACAAAAGTCAGAATATGCTCATTGTCAGTGTTCTCTCCTAAGCAACAGTCTGGTGAGGATCAGATGAAATCACATGGTACACTACTTAGAACAGAGTTTGGCTTACTGATTCACACCAGGTGCTCAACAGATGGCAGTTGGCCACATTCAAAACAGTTATAATGGCTCTGCTATTGTCAAGAACTGTGGAGGGTCTGAGATTTCACACCACTTGCAAGCTTAACAAGTAGGCCTGCCATAGTTTCATGGATCTTGGCAAAGGACACCACACTCGTGGGGCAAAGACACAGAAACTTACCACTCATAGCAGTAGCCAGAGTATCAGCATTATCAGGGCTTTGAGACCCAAGCCCCACAGGATGATTCCAAGAAGGCCCAGGGACCCCACCATGTGCAGTGAGTTGCATTACAAGAGAGGAACCCTGAGCTTAAGAAAGCCCAGTATTTTTATATGGTGTGGGGAACACGCCTGCCCTTTGCTCAGGAGGGAGGCGTGATCTCTGTTTCCCAAGGCTGTTCTCTATACAGACATCCTTGAAAAGCTATTTCAGAACGGCAACCAGTGCCTCTTTTCACAAGACATGCAGCATTTTGAGAGACCCCACTGAGCATTATCTCCCAAGAGCTGCTGTTTGATGGTGAGTTAAAAAGTTGAAATATCTTTCCATAGCAGGCAAGTATTATTTTTCTTACTTGGAGCACTTGACTAGCCCTCTGTTAGTGTAAGAGTTGCACTGTGTATGTTATGTTGGTGGGGGACCGCATGTTCCTGGGCCCATATGTCAGAAGTCTTAGTAGATGAGATAAACTTTTATGATCTATAATCAATATCCCTGTGGACAGCTCATATTGAAGTGTTCGCCGATACCTCGGGTTGCTCTCACTGACATGTCTTACAAATGACACAGGCTAGTGGGAACTCTAGCATGTATGTGGAAAACCCAACACAAACTCATCTATAGCAAGATCACCTCACCTTAAATCAAATGGACATTTAAGAGGTTGGGTGAATCTGGAGAAAGGACTGGCTTGTCTGGAAAAAGACAGCAAGACATAGAATGTTCAACAGAAGGTATTCATAGCTACTCAAAACTATTATTTAACAATAAATGAAAAAGACAGGTTTTCTGTCAACATCCAAAAGCACTGGACCTCTACTTGACTGTCACGGCAGAAACTGAACTTTGCTGCATTGACTCTAGGTCTTAGGACTCCAGTGGACTTTGGAGTCCAGCAGACATCCCAGCCTCTGCGGCTTGCTAGCTGTGTGAGCATACATAAGTTTCACACAAAGGAACATTTCTGTTCTTTAACTAAAATGTAGAACTAATAGCACCTACCTCATAGGCCATTTTGAAGAGTCAATTCTGGAATTGAACTTAGCCTAAAGACCGGTGCATGTTGTCAGTAACAGTGGGTGATATGCTTGTTTAAAAAGCTTTACTAGTGAGGGCACCGGGGTGGCACAGTTGATTGGGTGTCAGACTCTTGGTTTTGGCTCAGGTCATGATCTCAAGGTCGTGAAATTGAGCCCCATGTCCGGCTCAGCGCTCAGCAGGGAGTCTTCCTAGTGTTCTCTCTCTCCCTTCCCACTCCCCTTCCCACTCATGCTTTCTCTCTCTATAAAATACATGAATAAATCTCTAAAAAAAAAACCCCACAACTCTACTGATGATAATCTTAATAATATATCAAAAAATATGCCTATACTCCATCTGTGTTTCTCCCCAGACATATGTGGGACAAAAAGGCTATTTCATAAAGCACCTACACATGGGGAGCTTAGACGGGTCATCAAAATGATGAGGCATCCCAGAGACCCAGTACCACCTGTGTGCCACCATAAAGTCTCTCCGGGTAATGCATCTCTCCATTTCCTGGACTCCCAGCTCTGGGAGATGGGCATAAGGTGCAGTGACCAAATTCTAGAATGTTGGGTGTGCATCCTGGCTCCACTGTTTTTTACTGTAAACAGATCACCTCAACAAAGAGTTGTAATGCTTAAATAAAATACGTTTATTTTATTTATTTTTTTAAAAACGGTTTTATTTATTTGAGAGAGTAAGAGAATGCATGCGTGCGTGGTAAGGTGTGGGTGAACCGGGGGAGAAAGAGTCTCCAGCAGACTCCATGCTAAGCGCAGAGCCCAAAGTGGGATTAGGTCTCACAATATGAAATCCTGACCTGACCCAAAACCAGGAGTCGGGAGCTCAATTGAGTGCACCATCCAGGCACCTCTAAAACACATTGATTCTTAACTAGCACAATTTCTGGCACATTTTACACACTCAATAATTATATATTCCTCTCTTCCCATCTCCATTACAATAGAGCAGTTGTTTTTCTCCAAGAGTGTGTCAAGCTGCCACTTTTGGGTGGCTAGAAAGGAGCAGCCATTTCAGCGAATCCTTAAATGTTAGTGAGCATCAGAATCACTTGCGAAGCTAGTTAGTAATGCATATTCTTAAGGCCCATCCAGAAACATGTTGCACAAATGAATCTGGCGTGGCAACCAGAAATCTGCATTTTTAGGAGACTCTGCAGGGGATCCTTCTGGTGTCAGTGATGTGTTGACCACACTCAGAGAAATGCTGTCTCCAATGTGCCCTACTCTGTTGGTCTCAGCTATCTATCTAGTATTGCTAATGTCTCTTTCTTTTCTTTCTTTCTTTCTTTCTTTCTTTCTTTCTTTCTTTCTTTCTTTCTTTCTACCATATTACACAACAGAAATTTTATTTTCAAAGTGATATGTAGAGCAGTGGCTGAGGGGATCCACCAGGGTCAGGGAAGGCAGCTCTGCATTTTCATTTTAGAATCCTGTTCACTTCTCAGGACCTAGAAGTGACAGTGCAAATAAAAAGTGAATTTTCCCGTGAGTAGGAGACTCAATCTTAGTTTGAGATAAGAGCAGTGGAAGAGTGTTCTCATTGTAAGTGCACAGAAACACCCAAAAGTAAAGGGTTGTCTGGTAATAACAAAAAGGATTTTATAAAGCAAGAGGAACTCAATCCAGGGGCACCTGGGTGGCTCAGTCAGTTAAGTGTCCAACTCTTGATCTTGCTCAGGTCTTGATCTCAGGCTTGTGAGTTCAAGCCCCATGTTGGGCTCCATGCTGGGCATGAAGCTTACCTGGAAAAAAAAAAAAAAAGGAGGAAAAAAAAGAACACAATCCATTAATGTGGTCAGTGAGTATTCAGGTTATTCTATAGATGAACTCAGAAATGGTTATAATTTTTCAGGAATGAACATAGACTCAGCTTCTTACTGTGTTAATCTGTAACACTGATATCTCCTGTACTTGAGAAAGGAAAAATTATATGCAGATAAAATTGGTGATAAATGCTCCACCCTCTTTCAAGGTATAATGTTGCCTATGGAAGTGCCTGGTGGGGAATGGCTGTTGGTTCTTCCCTACAACACAGGCCTTGGAATAAATGGGGTATTGTGGTCTATTCCCAGCTGGCTATTTCTAAGAAATGGAGTATTTCTGTGACAGAGACTCTCTTCCTAAGGGAAGTTCCTTATTCATTATTCAAATCCATACCCATCCCTGGAACAGGTTCAGCAACAGAAGTTCCTTTGCTTTAGGATGGTGAGGTATAAATAGTTCTGTAGGATTGAATGCCCATATTATCTCATAATATTGAAACCATTGGAATGTAGCTGTGAATCAGGTTTCAAGCTGTTGTACCACTTCTTGGGGGAAAAATGACTTTAACTAATCCAGCCCTCAAAGGTCTAATGAATTTAATTGCTCCTATTTTGAGGCTAGCTTGGAAACGTATACCCAATTAACCTGGCTATACTTGAAGGGTGAGGGGAGGAATCATCAAGTCAAATAAGAAGGCGACACTCAGAAACACAAAACTCAACACGATGTTAGCTTTTGGGGGTAGAGATTGACCCGGGGAGACGTGTGGCACCTCTGGGCCATCCTAAACTTGAGAACGAACATGGGCACAGTGATGCGGAGTGGATGATTTCCTTCACACATGGGAAAGAAGAGCCTTTCTGCTCCGTCTCTAAAGTAAGCGGTATCAGGGCCTCTGCCTCCCGAGGGAAGAGAAGCCTTCCCCCACCGCCTTCCCCGATTGGGCCAGTGGTGCTGGAAACGGACCATGCTGTGCCTGTCATTTTGGATCTATAGGACAACGGTGACTTTCCATAGACATCTCATTTCCTTTGTCCTTCCTTAGATGTAGTAATCCGTCGGTCCACCTGTCCAGCTGTCCGGCTGTGTCTCCATCTCCTCCCTCCTGCTCAGCCTTGTTATTCAGAGATCTCGCTCCTGGCACTTTCCGCATCGGGCTCCCTGCATGGAGCCTGCTTCTCCCTCTGCCTGTGTCTCTGCCTCTCCGTGTGTGTGTCTCTCATGAATAAATAAATAAAGTCTTTTTTAAAAAGTTTCCATTTCCCTTTTAAGTATCAAGATCCCCCACTCCCCCACCCCCACCCCTCCTGTCACACATCTGTGGGGAGGCAAGTCACTGTCTTCTATCCTGGTTCTGTGATCTTGAGCCTGCTAGGCTTTGTACCCCAAAGCAGAGGGGCTGGACTCCACCTCCAATACCCCTCTGGTTGGGCAATGGTTTTGAGCCGTGAGGAGGAGCTGGTACAGGTGGAGGATTTCCCTCCTGTGAGCCCACCGGGCACCCCAGGCCCGAGGTGGTAGTGGGAGGTCCTCCCATGGGGGGAGGGAAGGCCCACGTCCTTGGGGACCTGGGCCCATGAGCACTCACATGACATTCCCGGCATCTTCCCTGTGAGCCAGTCAGGGGCCACCTCCTGGCCCTCAGGTTGTTCTTTGTTAATATATCCCGGGAGCAGACTCCAAATGCAGAAGAGCATCAGGGGCTCTAAGTCCTGGTGGTTTTAATCACTTCTGATATTTATATATATAAACTCTCAGGAAAATCAGTGCTCATTGGTTTCCTTTCTCTTCTCCGTCTCTTCTTCTCTCACACAAAGAAAGCTCGGGGTGCCTTCCACTCTGTACTTGTCTCCCCTCCGAGTGCTCCCGGGCATTTCCAGACTGAAACACAAGGTAGAACTGCTGATTTGGGGCAAGGAGGAAAGAAAGCATTTTCGCAGAAACTGAACCAAACAAAAAATGCCTATTTATGTTTTTTGAGTACGTTTGCATTAACCTGGAGGAGATAGGTGACGAGAGCACACTCATGAGACTTGGACACATCAGAGAGGGGAGATGACAGCAGAGAGGCAGCAGAGGTGGAGTTTATACTATTAAGGTTTTCTGTATGCTTCTTTTTGTCATTCTGCTTGTCAGGGTGAACATTATTTTGTAAATTAAATAAAAATAGAGAACATTTGTCTTTGTTTAGATTTTATTTATTTATTTGAGAGAGAGTGCACATGAGCAGGGGGCAGGGGGAGAGGGAGAGGCAGGCTCTTCACTGAGCGGGGCCTGATGCTGGACTCGATTTCAGGACCTTGGGATCATAACCTGAGCCGAAGGCAAATGCTTAACTGACAGAGGCAGCCAGGTGGCCCCAAATAGAAAACATTTTATTTTACTATTTTTTAAAAAGATTTTATTTATTTATTTATGAGAGATACACAGAGAGGCAGAGACACTGGCAGAGGGAGAAGCAGGCTCCTTGCAGGAACCCCGACATGGGACTTGATCCTGGGACTCCAGGATCATGTCCTTGGGCCAAAGGCAGGTGCTAAACCGCTGAGCTAGCCAGGTGCCCCCAAATAGAAAACATTTTAAAAGGAGTAAGTGGACTTCCACTTCTAGGAAGCTGAAACAGACATACTTTCCCCTATCCTTCCCACTAAATACAACTTTAAAAACTAGACATTATATATAAAACAAAAATAAAAGACTCTGCAAGGTGGAGAGATAAGGCAGACGATCTCTGAGCAGCAGGAGTCCCTGGAGCAACTCGGCAGCTGATTTCCTGGGTTTTCATTCTGCCCCCCTTTATCCCTCACTTGGAGCTAAAGATGCCATCCCGCCAGGAAAAGCCAGAGGGTATAGACCCACAAAGGCCCCACCAAAGCCTGCTCTCTGCAGCCAAAGGATGGGGAAGAGGACAGCCTCGCAAGGTTTGTGAGGACATAATTACCATTCTAGCCCAGTGGCACACCACAGGGGAAACTAGGGCCCCCACCCCAGCAAAGGTTGACTGGGAACTCCTGCCCCAGCCTGGGCTGTATGAAGGTGGGAGAGGCTTTCCTCGGACAACCACCTCCGTCCAAGGTGTCAGGTGGGACTGTGTGGGGGGCCTGGGATTCCACGCTGCATGGGTCCAAACAAGACACTCTTCCTTCCCACTGGGATGGTATCAGAGTCAGCCACCAGCTCTCAGTGGTAATAAGGCTTCCCTCGCCAGCTGCACCCCGTGTATGACTCAGAACAAGGGACTTCCACCCCCTCCCAGCCAGGGACGTATTAACAGAGGCCTACGGGGCAACCTGAACTCCCACCCCGCCTAGCAATACCTTCTATCATACGAAGTTTTTAAAGCATGGAGACTCAGAATAAGTACAGTAAGAAATAATATATTTACTTGAGTCTGTTAATGAGTAGTTGGATGTTTGAAATAGCTGGTTTCCTCTGTTTTAAAAACTTTTATTTTATTTTCCAGTTAGTTAACATACAGCATAATATTAGTATCAGGTATACAATATTGTGATTCAACACTTCCTTACATCCCCCAGTGCTCATCAGGACAAGTGCCTTCCCTAAGTCCCACCACCTGTTTCAGCCACCCCCTCACCCCCTCCCCTCTGGTGACCATCAGGTCTCTATAGTTAAGAGTCTATTTCTTGGTTTGCCTCTCTTCCCCCCCCCCCTTTGCTTATCTGTTTTTGTTTTCTAAATGTCACATAGGAGTGAAGTCATATGGTATTTGTCTTTCTGACTTATTTAATTTAGCATTATATTCTCTAGCTCCATCCACATCATTGCAAATGGTGAGTTTTCATTTTTTTAATGGCTGAGCAATATTCCATTGTATATATTTATACCACATCTTCTTTATCCATTCATCAGTTGATGGACACATGGGCTGCTTCCATAATTTAGCTATTGTAGATAATGTTGCAATAAACATAGGGGTGCATGTATCCCTTTGAATTAGTGTTTTGTATTTTGGGGGTAAATACCCCATAGTGCAATTACCAGATCTTAGGATAGTTCTGTTTTTTAAGTCTCTGAAGAAACTCATGCTATTAAAAATTTTAATTAAAAAAATTTTTCACAATACATGAATATATTCTAATCTTTTAAAAATTCAAATTCTAGGGGGATCCCTGGGTGGCTCAGCGGTTTAGCGCCTGCCTTTGGCCCAGGGCACGATCCTGGAGTCCCGGGATCAAGTCCCCTGTCGGGCTCCTAGCATGGAGCCTGCTTCTCCCTCCTCCTGTGTCTCTGCCTCTCTCTCTCTCTCTCTCTCTCTATGTCTATCATGAATAAATAAATCTTTAAAAAAATTCAAATTCTAGGGGCACCTGGGTGGCTCAGTGGTTGAACGTCTGCCTTTAGCTCAGGTCATGATCCCTGGGTTCCCGGCATCAAGTTTGACATTAGGCTCCCTGCATGGAGCCTGCTTCTCCCTCTGCCTGTGTCTCTGCCTCTCTCTGTGTGTCTCTCATGAATAAATAAATAAAATCCTTAAAAAAATAAAAAGTTCAAACTCTATAGAAGTATGTAGAAGTCATGGCTAACAGACTTTCAGTTTTATATACGTCCTTCCAGACAATTCTATGTCCGTTTATATAGATACATACATATTTACAAGTCTACATTTAGAAAACTAGCCATTGATGTTTTTTAAATAAGTGGCATCAGATTCTATGGGTGATTCCATTACTTTTTTTTTTTAAGTTTTTATTTATTTATTTGAGAGAGGGAGAGAGCATGTGTGCAAGTAGGAGGAAGGGTAGAGGAAGAAGGAGAAGCAGACTCCCCACTGAGCAGGGGGCCCAATGCAGGCCTCAATTTCACGACCCTAAGACCATGACCTGATCCAAATTCAAGAGTTGAATACTTAACTGACTGAGCCACCCAGGCACCCCAGCTCTACTGCTTTTTTAAAGCTTTTTAAAAACTCAACACATTATAATGGGTGCTCCATGCTAGTACATGATATTTACTGTCAGTACAGGGTTTTCCCCCCACAGTTATGAATATATCACACAATTCTATCATAAGCCAATCACTTTAAGGGCCATAGTGTTCATAACCTTGGTATACGTATAGATGTATGTTTCTAAGGACAATATCTAGAATTGGAATTTCCTGATTGACAATCATGCACAAAGTGTTGATCCCTTTGGCCACACAGCTGCTGGTGAAGCCTGTGCTGAGGCGTGCTCCCGGTAGCGTGTGTGGCCTGTCCTCACATCTGGTACCCAGCACATCCGAGCTGAGAACACGCACCAGAACAGCTCCCAGCCCCACAGCAACCCTCTGCAGCAGGGTCCCTCTCAATCCAGTCCTGTCTTCTTCCTGCCTTCCAGGCAATTTTTTTCAACATTTCTTCCACATAATGGCAACTCTTGTTTTCTTTTTTTTTTAAATAAATTTATTTTTTATTGGTGTTCAATTTACCAACATACAGAATAACACCCAGTGCTCATCCCGTCAAGTGCCCCCCTCAGTGCCCGTCACCCATTCACCCCCACCTCCCGCCCTCCTCCCCTTCCACCACCCCTAGTTCGCCTCCCAGAGTTAGGAGTCTCTATGCTCTGTCTCCCTTTCTGATATTTCCCACACATTTCTTCTCCCTGCCCTTATATTCCCTTCTTGCTTTCTAAGCATTACTGTATTACTTATTTTTAAAATATATATCCAGTTATTTGAAAGGACTTGGAGATGTGGGCATATGTGCTCGGTCTGACATCTTGCTCTCTCTCGGCTCCACCAAATGGAAGACAGGTGGTTCAGAATAGTCAAAAGGGAAAGATGTGCTCAGAATCTTTACATAGAAACTCTCTAGGAAATTTGCCTTTTTGGAAATCTCTGATCCGTGGGCTCTGTGAAACATCATCTGTAATGTTAGTTTTTCTGTTGAATGCCTCTAGCTGTGGGTCATGGAGCAGAGGACAGAGATTTTTATGTCACCCTAATGGATTAATGGTTTGAAATCAAATCCTGGCAGAGCATCAAAGACTCACATCAGAAATGCAAGGGTAAAAGTTCTATCTCTTGAAAAAGCAGAACTTTGAGCCTGTTGTTTTGTTTTGTTTTGTTTTTTTACACATTGAGTACATTTATCATATTCTTTTAATCTAAAAAACCAAAAGAAAACCCCATGGTGCCAAAGAAAGAAAGCGTCCAGAGAATAAAAAGTGATTTTGGAAGCAATAAAATTTCCTTTAAAGGATTTGCTTCTTTTAAAGAGCACCTAAATGACCTCATGTTCCATACAAAACTCTCAAATCTGGACATAGACTTTCTGTTTTCTATTTAAAGTCCTGTACAAGAGACCAAGCAAATGCTTGGCCTGCAGGTATTATACCTTGAGCTGCCTTTGCTCTGCCAAATTTTCACCAGCTCAAATCAGCAGGAAAGTTTCTGGCCACAAACCCCACCCTCAAGGCTGGGTCTCAGCAATGTTCTGAAGTAGAGAGGGTTTTTTTGTTTTGAGGGGATTTTGTTTGTTTGTTTGTTCAGTCCCCTGGCTTCCCAACCTGGGTAATCTTTTTCCTTCTTTCTGTGTTTTCTTCTTTCTCCCAGTGCTTCAGAACTTTCAGATTCTTTATTAGATTTAGGAGCCTGCTTCTCCCTCCTCCTGTGTCTCTGCCTCTCTCTCTCTCTCTCTCTCTATCATAAATAAATAAATAAATAAATAAATAAATAAATAAATAAATAAATCTTTAAAAACGTTAAACAGATTTAGGTGCAAATGGCTGACATTAGCTTTCTTTATTTTTATTTTTATTTTTTTTATTGGAGTTCAATTTGCCAACATATAGCATAACACCTTTTTTTTATTGCTTGGAAAATATCTGCTTGTTAACATATGCACTTTAGGGATGCTTGGGTGGCTCAGTAGTTAAGCGTCTGCCTTCAGCTCAGGTCGTGATCCTGGAAACCCGGGATCGAGTCCCACATCGGGTTCCCTGCGTGGAGCCTGCTTCTCCCTCTGCCTATGTCTCTGCCTCTCTCTCTCTATGTCTCTCATGAATAAATAAAAAATCTTAAAAAAAAATAGGTGCTTTAATTATGGAGACGGGGTTGACAAGCAGGTGTGGAGCAGGTGCAGGGGGCCAGGTGGCCTTCAGAACCTTCTGAAGTTGGTGAACAGTACCTCCTTCATCTGCACACCTGGGTGCCACTTCCAGCTTCTCACCATGACTTTCATCTGGTTGTGGCCAAAACAGGATCATACTTCTGTGCCTCTTAGGTTCAGTGAAGAGGTAGGAGTCAGCCGGGCTTTGAGCAGTACTTCTCAGAAATGAGCCTCTCCACCACCTCCAGGGAAGGAAAGCAATGAGAACAAGCAGGACCTTCACCCTTCCTCTACCTTCTTTTTAAAAAATGTTATTTATTTATTTGACAGAGAGACAGAGAGCAAGCCGGAGCAGGGGGAATGGCAGAGGGAGAGGGAGAAGCAGACTCCCCACTGAGCAGGGAGCTGGACTCGGGGCTCAATCCCAGAACCCTGAGATCATGACCAGAGCCACCCGGCTGCCCCCTCCTCTACCTTCTTCTTCAAAACAATTCCTTATTTGTCCTTTTTTCTTTTTTTCAGTGTGAAATGTTGAAAAAGGGAGTTCTGTGTCCAAAATAAAGATGGAAAACCTAGTGAAGGCAAGCATGTTCTTTGGAATGGAATAGGGCTCTGCTTCCTGCTTCTTGGAGCTCAGGTGGGTTCAGTATGCAGCGCTAGTACAAAATAAGTCTTGGTCAAAGAAGACCTTGGCCAAAAGTCACATTGGGCCAACGGAGATGGTGGCCTACAATCACCTCCCAGCTCAGGCTGCACTTTTGTAGGGAGGGGACCTGTGCATTCTGTCCCCTGGGGCAGGAAAGCTAATATAGATGAGAGACCTTTTCAGTGACTATGGAAACGCAGACTGTTGCTGATGACGTGTTCTATTTTAGCTAACTCACCAAGCTTTGGTGTCCTCATCTGTAAAATGGGAATGATGACAGTGACTTCACAGGGCTGCTGCAACAGTTGAACAAATAATATGTGGAAAGCTCTCTGGCTAGCGTTTGGCCCGAAGTCAATGCACATGCACGCTATTGTTACTAAGCACCTGCTGTCTCAGGTCTCTTTATGCGAGAACCACGTGTCGCCCAGCTGGAAAGGAAATGCTTGGATAGAATTATGCTTCTTGGCCTATATCCTGCCTTCTCCCATCTCCCCACAGCCCCCGGCACACAGTGAGTTCTCAGCAGATACTGCTCATTGACTTATATGTAGTGCAGCTGAGCTCACGCATTCCCCTTTCTCCTGCAGCCCCTGAGATCCTGTGGTTACACTTGCCCTTGTTTCTGTTTGCTCTTTTATGGAGAATGCCACCTTCACTCCTAAGCACTTTTTTTTTTTTTTTTAGAAAAAGAAGTTTCTGCAATTTGATCTTTTGGTTTACCTACATGAGGTAAAGGAAAAGAAACGATAAAAATCAAGGGTTTTGTGGGTTTTTATTTTTTCTAAGATTTTATTTATTCATGAGAGACACAGAGAAAGAGAGGCACAGACATAGGCAGAGGGAGAAGCAGGCTCCCTGCTGAGTGGGGAGCCCGATGAGGGACTCCATCCCAGGACCCTGGGATCATGCCCTGAGCCAAAGGCAAATGCTCCACCACTGAGCCACCCAGGTGCCCCGTGGTTTTCTAAATGTACCTTTTGAGTCAACCCAGTAAGAGCTTATTTTTCCCGCTCTTAAAACTATAGGATATTGGAAAATATTTTTGGTTTCACTTTGCTTTATATTCTACACTTGTAAAAAGAGGAGAATTTTGAATGCAGTGGAGACTATGGTTTTTTAAGATGATATCAGTAAAGAGTCACTACATAAAGATGATATCAGTAAAGAGTCACTACATAAAGTGTATTCAATTGTAGAGAGACAAAGAGGATTATATTCTTCTCCACCACTGGGTGAATTTTGAGTTAAAAGTAGATCTGATATGAAATGAATTATGCATACATAAATTATACATAATTACATAAATATACATAATAGATATTATGTATCTATATGTGATATAGATACTATACATTATAGATATCACATATCTAAAATATACATAATAGATATCACAGTTGATGTTGAATTCACAAAGTTTTCTTGCTTAACGTATACTTTATTTTTTTAAGATTTATTTATTTGAGGGGGGAGGGGCAAAGGAAGAGGGAGAGAGAAACCTGAGAAGACTCCACCCTGAGCTCAGATACCAATTCAGGGCTTGATCTCACGACCCTGAGTTCACAACCTGAGCTGAAACCAAAAGTGGATGCTTAACCAACTGCACCCCGAGGAGTCCCTATTTAACATATACTTAAAGATAAATATAAATGAAATAGTGCTGTCACTTCGGAATACAGTGGGTCAGTTTCCTGAAAACTAAACATGCAGTTTCTATTATCTAGCAGTTGTATTTGTGGGTATTTATTCCAGAAAAATGAAAATTTATGTTTACACAGAAACTTGCCCAGGCATACTCATCATAGCTTGTTCATGATATCCCCAAACTGGAAATAACCAGATGTCCTTCAGTGGTGAATGATTGAACAAACTGTGTTACGTCCCTACTATAGATCACTCCTCAGCAATAAAAAGGATGTATTCCAGCTACATGCATCAGGAATTTTGTGAAGGAAAAAGCCACCCTCAAAAGGTTATATGCCATCTGACTTTCTTTATGTAGCATTCTTGAAGTAACAAAATTACAGAGATGGAAAACAAATCATTGATTGCTAGATGTGAAGGAGAGAGGTGGTCGCTATAAAAAGGTAGTACAAGGGAAGCTTGTGTTGATAAAGCAGTTCTGTATTCTGATTGTGATGGTCTACACTTGTGATAAAATGACATAGAGCTGCATACACACACACGTGCACGTACACACACACACACACACACACAAATAACTGCATGTAACACTGTGACACCAGAATAAGTTCTGTGTCCTCTACCAACATCAATATCTTGGTTTTGATGTTGAACTCTAGTTTTGCAAGGTGATACAGTTGGAGCAAACTGGGTGAAAGGGTACATGGGACCTCCCTGTATAGATATTCTGCAACTTCTTGTAAATCTGTAGTTCTTTCAAAAAGAAAAAAAAAATTCTTTTCAGAGAGTCAACAGTGCATTTTATCATACATCTTAGATTTATACATTTCACATATGCTTTTAAAGCTTCAATTAACAGTTTGATACAAAATAAAAAATATATATGCAGCAGTGGTTCTCAGGCACAGAATTTAGGAGACTGGAGCAAGTTTTTTTCCTAGCATATAGTGAGTATTACGAACCAAAATAGTGGAATGTTTCCATCTGACCTAGCTGCCTTTTTGATTGAATTTTATTACAGTGAAAGGATTTAGTAGGTATGAAATTGCTAACTGGAAACAATGAGACTCAATTTTATAACCTGTATTTTCTTGAAGTCTGTAAGACCTAAATAATTACTTTTTTCCTAATACAGCCCCAAGATCATCCAATGAAAATAATACTGTCCATAAGATATCTGGAGCATCAGCCTAAGAACCACTGCTCATGGTTATTCAATGTCTTCAGGCCTCACAGGATGAGGTAAAGGTATGATGGATTTCTTCTCAGTGTCTCTGGAAAGTGCTTTCCTCATATCATAGGCGTCCTCATCGGGCTCCCCATTGCTGACTGAGTAGTACTCTATGACTGTCCCGTATATATGCTGTAGCCCAATTGCTTGTACGTGTTCACTGCAACTTGGTTAGATACTCTCACAAAGAGATCAACAAAAAATCCACCCTTGCTTTCTGAAATCTCCTCTAATAACTCCATAAGTTTAGCAGCCAAAACAAGGCGTCGAAATTCTGGGGCGACAGAGAGAGCTGTGATATGCCCATGCCATTCTTCCCTAGCTACTGAGCCTTCCGCTTTACCCATGATATAACCCATTAACTCTCCACCAGGTGCCTCCACAACAATGAAGTACTCTGGCCAGTGGGCGAGGTACTGTAAGTAAAAAGGAATCCCATTATTTTCTGTAAGTGGATCCAAGTTAATGTTGTTGAACCGGAACAGGTCATTGCATGTGAAGGCCCGGATCATGGTCATTGTGCTGCCTCCACCGAAGTCAGCTCCCTGTGACCCCCTCAGAAAGAAAAATTTAAAACAAAAATATAAAAAAGAAAGATAGTTCTGTCCAAATAATGTCCATTGCAGATGCTAGTTTTTTCAATAGATATATCTAAAAAGGGAGCCGTGTGATATTACAAATGATACACACAACAGGGACTTTGGAGGCACCAGGGTGGCTCAGTTAATTGAGCATCTGACTCTTGGTTTCGTGCAGGTCACTATCTCAGGGTCATGAGATGGAGCCCCATGTCTGGTTCCATGCTCAGCCTGGAGTCTGCTTGAGATTCTTTCTCTCTCTCTCCCTCTGTCCCTCCCCCTGCTTGTGCATGCTGTCTTTCTCTCTCTAAAAAATAAATAAAATCTTTATAAAAAGAAAAAGAAAGTGATCTTTGGGGATCAAAAATGTAACCCAGCACACTTTCTCTTAGCTTATGAACACAGGTAGAGTCGATTTGATCATAAAAACTTTGATCTCCAAATCAAAAACTAGATTTGAACTTCCAAGTATTTTTATTAATCTCTTAAACATTCAAGAGTACTGCCAGCATAGCAGTTAAAGAACATGCACACTTGTCCATATTTTAAGAGAAAGAAAATGAAACATAAGTTTCTCCCTGTATGCTATATACTGCAGAATTTCCATTAAAATTCCCTATTCTCCATAGCTCTCTGTATTTATCTCCCTTCTATTTTATCCTTGTGATAACTGTATGGAGTGTGTAGAGGAAAGAACAGAAGCAGAAAAATCCTAGGCTGCTAATACTACCATTATGAACTGCCAAGATGATCACACATAGCCAGATATAAGTATCCCCAATAACTCAGAGACCATCCCTGGGTATCCCTCACATATTATGCCAAAAAGACACAAAAATTTGGAGTGACTTGACAACTCTTCCAAAGCACTGTGCTGATGTAAACATTGTACTATATGGTTCACTGTATTTCCCAACATTTTATTCTCCTTATTATCCTGTGAGGTAGGCATCTTATAGATAAAGAAACCACGTAACTCATTAATCTGCAAATGAAACCTATAGGTGACTGAGCCTGGGGCTCGTCCTGGCCCAGCCACATTCACAGTGACTTGGCAGTCAGCTTCTGGAGCCATGCTACATGGGTGTGAATCTCAGTTCCACAAGGTGTGAGCTGTGCCATCCAGGCCTGTTACATAACCTCTCCGTGCCACAAGCTCCTCATCTGTAAATTAAGGGCAGTAGTAACAACTGAGGTGCTTTGAATATCAAATAACTTCATGCTTATAAGTCACTTAGGAGTCATCAAGCTCTGTCTCGTGGGCCCCTATCTAGCCCGCTGCCTGTTTTGGGGGATTAAGTTTTATTGGAACAGACCCACGCTCATTCCTTACCTGTTATCTGTGGCTGCTTTCTCACACTAAAGCAAAATTGAGTAGCTGTGACAGAGATCATGGCCCAGAGAGCCCAAAACATTTGCTATCTGGTCCTTTCCAGAAGAAGTTTGCCAACACCTGATTTAGTTGAATATGTGGCAGAAGTTAAGTGTTCAGTAAACGTTGGCTCTTGTCTCTATTGCTGTTAAAATCCATGCTGAAGGCTTGGAGAACAGACTCCCCCACCCACTGAGGGCCCGGCACAGTGCATGCTTCAAGCAATGTGTGTTTCAATCATAATTCACTTAGAAAACCCACACAGTTGGCCGTGTCTTAGGCCTGAGCAATAAGGGCAGCATCCTGGTAGAACAGGTTTCTCCTTACAGAGAAAACTGCAGAGTCACTGTAGTTAATCATGGGAGGGGGGAAGGTTTGGTCAAAAAAATCTTGCTTTGGAGCATAGTTGCAGCATGACTTTTCCAGGTCACACCAACCAATGCTTTTGCTAAGTGACTATAAGACAGTGGACTGCTTTTCCCCCCTGTGCTAGGTCACACCACGGTCAGGTTCTCCAGGGAGGGAAAGCATCATTACCTAAAAGGGCCTGGTTTTCCGGAGGACAGGTCTAAAGCTCAGGAAGAATAAAGGGGAGGGATTGGGAACTAATCTGGATTTGCAACAGATAGAAAATAAAAATAGGAATCCTGTTACTGGCCCTGGGTGAGTTTGTATCAGCCGCATTCACAAGGCTAAAATAGATCTACTCTCCTCGCAGCATGCAGAGTTACCTGTGAAAGCACAGGTCAGATTGTGTCCCTCCCTTACCTAAAGTCACACACTTACTTCTCATTTTAGTGTACAATCTGAATTCCATGATTCTGCTCTGTCCCCTTCTCTGACCTCAACCTGCTGTGCCTCTCTCCCCCTTGTTCACCTGGGCTGACCCAAAGGCCTTCTTTGTTTGCTAGCCATCATGCATGCTTGCTCTCTCTTCTCCCTAGTTTCCGCTCATGGTTTAGGTCTCAGCTTCACTGGCACTCCCCCCAGCCAACTGTCTCTGGTGATCATCCACTCACATTTTCCAGCACTTCTTCCCATATGATTTCGTTCTCATCACCCTCATCACCAGCTGAAATGATCTTGTTTATTTGCTTGCTGACTTGATGATTGTCTGTCTTCCTGCACCAGCACATGAGTTCTGGAAAGGCCTGGAATTTCTCTTACAAAATCGATACTTGATAAATAGTTGCTCAATGAATGAATGAATTGGCAAGGTTTTTAACCCCACAACTTAAAAAAAAAAAAAAAAAACTGGCCGAGATAGAAGATAAGAATTCTTCAGGGAACATTCATTTAGGTTAAGGAGCAGGATATAGTTGGAGTGTAGTCAAGGGACAGAAGACTGTGTCCAACAGAACTATTTGGAATGTGCTTTCGAAATGCCTTCTTCTGATACATGCATCCTCTCTCCTGCCATTTAGGCAACATACTCGGAGAGTCTGCAGAAATGCATTTTAACCAACAATTCTACTCTTCCTCATTAATCTTAATCAGACTGCCTGTAAAACCAGCAGACAGATGCAAATGCCCTGAATCTCTTAAATGCCTACAGGTCATCTTTCCCTTCAGTGTTTCTGGGATCAGGGTCAAAAAATCAACTCCCTTCTTCAGAAGAGAACATTCTTTGAATTTTTTGTTTATGGCTCAATTTCCTGTTTGAAAAAAAAAAGTCAAGTTATTAATATATAAAAAGACCATTAAGGAAAAAATAAATAACTAAAAAATAAAAAGACCATTAAGGAAAATAATCTTGTACCTGAGAGTAGTTCTTCAGTATTTTCACAAAAAGTAAAAGTAGGCTTATCATAGGCAAGAAATGATGTCTGTCATTGGCCCTTGGAAAGCCTTCTAACAGAGTTCTATTTTTTTTAAGTTTTATTTATTTAAGTAATCTCTACACACAACATGGGGCTTGAGCTCATAACTCCAAAATCAAGAGTCTTGAGAGATCTAAACAGCCTCGTAAATTACGTACACTAGGGTAAGCTAGGACTGCCATGAAAACAGGCATCAGATCTTTCAGGATCCACTCTGAGGACCAAGCATGTCCAGTGCATTGGTTAATAGCACATGGGTGTCATATAGAAAATGTATTTAAATTAACATATAACATAAAATGTACAGTTCCATACATGTGGAAAGCTCTAGATGAACTTTAGAAATTAAAGGAAGGGGAGAATTTCAGAGAATTCATTGAATTTAGAGGAAAAAAATGCATTTTGAGGTAAGAAGCTCCTAAGCACAAACTTTCATTTCTATTTTTTTAAAAGATTTTACTTATTTATTCATGAGAGACACCCAGAGAGAGAGGCAAAGATACAGGCAGAGGGAGAAGCAGGCTCCATGCAGGGAGCCCGATGTAGGACTTGATCCCAGGACTCTGGGATCATACCCTGAGCCAAAGGCAGACACTCAACCACTGAGCCACCCAGGTGTCCCCAGACCTTCATTTCTGGCTCAGACATTATTTTTTTAGTTGTGCAGTAAAAACCTTCTGCTTCATTTATTCATTCATTCAACAACAACTTACTAACTACTGCTTATGTACCAGGTGAAAGTCTAGGCTCTCACAGAACTTACCTACTAGTGAAGTGAGACAGACAAATATCAGATAGACAAAAAAATTTAATTCCAGATTTTAAAATGGAAGTTCTGAATGTCAAACAAAATATCTGAGTTATAGTTTTGACTAATCTTTAATATTCATCAGGTAAATTATTTAACATCTATCTGGACAGACCTAGGGAATATTAATGAATATTAATTCTCATGAGAATTCTGAATTCCACATAGATGCAGATTTGAGTTAGAGTTTCAAAGTGGGGCCAAAGAGAAATGTGTCTTCCAGGAGGATTACATTTTTTTTTTTTTAGGATTACATTTTTTTTTTTTTTTTTTTATGATAGTCACGCACAGAGAGAGAGGCAGAGACATAGGCAGAGGGAGAAGCAGGCTCCGTGCACCGGGAGCCCAACGTGGGACTCAATCCCGGGTCTCCAGGATCGTGCCCTGGGCCAAAGGCAGGCGCTAAACCGCTGTGCCACCCAGGGATCCCTGAGGCTTACATTTTTATTGCAGTGAAAGGATTGGGCTCAGATTTTATGGAAGAAAATTAGATACAGGACATTTGTTCTCATCATGTAACAAAAAGTATTTTCTAAATGGAGTTTATCAAATAAAATAGCTTTTTATGTATTTGGTGGATTAGAAAGATTAGTGTTTCAAGGAGCGGCACATTTTGTTGCTGTCCACAGAGAGCACACTCTGGAGGAGAGCTCACATGTATGGGAAAGCTCAAGGCCTTGTTTGTAGATTTCTCAGTCTATGCCAGTTGCAGGGACCCCAACACCTTGCCATGGGCTTTGCACCCATGACCACACTTAAACCATAGACACGGGAAACAAACGGGTGTTACCAGATGGAGAGGGCTTCAGGAGTAGGCAAAATAAGCAAAGGGGATTAAGAGGTTCAGACTTTCCAGGTATAAAATAATCAAACCATGGGGATGAAAAGTACAACCTAAGAATGGGATCCCTGGGTGGTTCAGCGGTTGAGTGGCTGCCTTTGGCCCAGGGCATGATCCTGGAGTCCTGGGATCAAATCCCACATTAGGCTCCCTGCATGGAGCCTGCTTCTCCCTCTGCCTGTGTCTCTGCCTCTCTCTCTGTGTCTATCATGAATAAATAAATAAAATCTTTTTTTTAAAAAAGAGAAAAGTACAACCTAGGGAATATAGTCAATAATATTGCAATAACTTCATAAGATGACAGATGGTGATGACACTTGTCATAGGGATCACTTTGTAATGCATGAAAATATTGAATCACCATGATGAACACCTGAAATGAATAGGATATTGTATGTTGATAAAAAAAATTTTTTTAAGATTTATTTACTTATTTGAGAGAGAGTACATGTGCACAAGTAGAGGGAGGGGCAGAAGGAGAGGGAAACAGAGACTCCTCAAGCAGATTCCATGCTGAGCACAAAGCCAGTCATGGGGTTTGGTCTCATGATCCTGAGGTCATGACCTAAGCTGAAACCAAGAGGCAGACACTTAATGCACTGAATCACCCAGGCACCCCAATAAAAAAAATTAACACATAAATAAAATAAGCCTGACAGGGAAACAGAGGGAAACAGAGTTAAGTAATTTGCCCACAGTTGCCACAGCTAGTAGGTCAGCGATTTTAGACCTGACTCTAGGGTCCATAAGAACTCAATCACTTTCCTGGAGCCTCTCTCTCAGTTGAGAAATGTTTCATCAAACTTGAATCTGATGGGCCACCTGGGTGGCTCAATTGGTTAAGCGTGGGCCTTTGGCTCAGGTTATGGTCTCAGGGTCCTGCGATCAAGCCCCTCATAGGGCTCTTCACTGAGCAGGAAGTCTGCAGGAGATTCTTTCTCTCTTCCTTTGCCCCTACCTCCCCCTCATTAAATAAATCTTGTTAAAAAATGAATAATAATTATATTTATAGCTAAAGCTATTTGCCCACCTCACTTGCCTTTCCTTTCTTTCCTGGTGCTGACCACTATTTGTTTTTATTTTGTTGTGTTTTTTTTATATATTTTTTTTCTTTATTCATGAGAGACACACACACACAGAGAGAGAGAGAGAGAGAGAGAGAGAGATGCAAAGACATAGGCAGAGGGAGAAGCAGGCTCCCTGCAAGGAGCCGGACCAGAACTCAATCCTAGGACCCCAGGATCATGACCTGAGCCAAAGGCAGACGCTCAACTGCTGAGCCATCCAGGTGTTCCTGACAACTTGTTTTAATTTGAAGATCTAATTGGCTTTATCATTCAATTCATGAGTCAGGCAGCACCCATGTCGCCAGTCGAGGGGAGCCCCTGAACAGTGCCCTGATACTCATGTATATGTTTCTCAGCAAAAGGGTTTTTCTAAGGCAAATATCTCTGAGTTAACAAATGCTAGCTGATAAAACAGATGCACCCTAAAATCTCCATGATTTAACACAATGGAAGTTTATTTCTTGCTTATGTGAAGTCCTAAGTGCGAGGCAGGAGTGAGGAAGGGAGGAGAGAGCTCTGTTCCAACAGAACCATTCCGAGACCAGGCCTCTGTTTGGACACCCTGCCTCCCTTTGAGATCAGCCTGTTTGTCAGCATCCAGCCAGAAGACAGAGAAAGAGTGGGGAAGGTACACTAGCTCTTTAACTGCTTTGGTTCAGATAATACACACATGACTTCCACTTACCTTCCACTGGTGAGAACCAGCTCACCCACATGCAAGCTGGCCAAAATACTGATCCACTGCCTATGAGAATGTTGTTTCAAATTAAGAATTAGAATCCAATGAAAGTAGCTTAGTCATTGTCATTTGAAACTAAGGGGAAAGGAATGGCAAGTATGACAGGACCTACCCTCTGTTTTTCCTAATTCTGTTCCATCTGGTTTTGGCCCAACACACTGAGAATATGATCCACCTCGTTAAAGAACAGCCACTCTCCCTGAAAGAGATTCTTAGCTGGGGGCTACACACCCCACATCCCAGGGCAAGTACAAGTAGCCTTGAACCTGTTCAAGGGGCTATAGACAAAGGAATGGAGCAGCAGAATATTCCCAGAACTGTGATCACAGAATGGTTTCCTTTAGAGAGCACCTCTTTATAAGATTTTATTTATTTATTTATTTATTTATTTATTTATTTATTTATTCATTCATTCATTCATGAGAGACACAGAGAGAGAGGCAGAGACATAGGTAGAGGGAAGAGCAGGCTCCCTGCAGGGAGCCCAATGTGGAACTCGATCCCAGGACCCTGGGATCACGACCTAAGCCAAAGGCAGATGTTCAACTGCTGAACATCTTTATTAATGTATTAAACATTAATAAAGGTGCCCCTCTTTAATACATTAGTATTAAACATACTTTTGCAAGAATGATTCACTGGTATCCCCTCCTGTGACCAGTTTAGTTTATTTATTTGTTTAGTTTATTTATTTTTAAAATATATCTATGTGTTCTGTTTGGGGCAGAGTTCTCCAGCATAGGGCCATCTTGCCAGCTGATGCATTAAAATGTCTCTGAACAGGGGCATTTGGGTGACTCAACCAGTTGAGCATGGGACTCTTGATTTCAGCTCAGTTAATGATCTCAGGGTCCTGAGATCGAGCTCCGCAGCAGGCTTTGTGCTCAGCAGGGAGTCTACAAGAGATTCTTTCCTTTTTCCTCTCCCTCCCCTCTGTTCCTACCTCCTCCCCACCACCTCCACTTATGCACATACTCTCTTTCTCAAAAGAAAAGTTTCTGAATAGCCTGACCTAAACACAGTAGAGTACTCTGTTTCTTTGCCATCCTAAACTAAGGGGTAGCATAGAAGAATCAGGGGGAAGAGAGAGTGGTGATAATGTCCTTTGGTGATTTTGATACACACCCCAGCCTAAAACCCACACTCGCTCACTCAGCCATCTTTGGGGAATAAACAGTTCTAAATCAAAGATGGCTGGTGGCCATTGGCCATGATAACCTTCCAATCAACAGGGAAGTTAACTTCACCATATCCTTTTTAATGGGCTAGAAGGGAAGTAAACCAAAAGTAAATTTCACCAGATCCTTCTTAATAGGCTAGAAGGGGGAAACATCACCACGACATTTTTAATAATTTGTGATCCTAGAATAATACAGCTGCGACATAAGTGGTGACTTAAAGGAGGTATGCTTTAGAAAGATTCCTGTGGGTTTTGCCTTACAATTTTGCTTTCTCCACAACTTACTAATCAACCTTATCAAAAGGAAATTCGTGACATAGCTCAATGCTAAAAGACCAAGGAACAACGTTAGGGCTGGAAATAGTGACCTGATTTTGCTAGATATTGCAGAAAAATTACAGATTTATAGGTCACTGTTTTTTTTTTTTTCCACCAGAAGTGCCTGAATAAATTAGATTATGGCCTGCAGGTCCTTCACCTGTCTCTTATACAAATAAAATTTCCCAAGAGTGCCCTTTCAGCCCTATGCATTGGATGACTGGCACAAACATGATTTAGCCGAAATAAATTACCTTGTTTGTCTGTTTCAGGAGAAATTTGGTTCTCTTAAGAGGGGATGGCATGAAAATTTGTTCAAAGCCAAAGGTGAGTGATGAAATACAGTAGTCTCTAAAAGGATCCTTCTGCCTCTAAGACCACAGAATTCTATGATTAGAGGATGTGGAATGGAAATTAATGAGATCTGCTCTCCACAAACGAGCAGATCTAGGATGAGAGAGGTATGTTGTAACTTGAAGACAACCTCAAATTTATTTTTAGTTTGCACGAATATTTCAAGGTTCTTGATTTCAGGAACAAAACCCACTCTAGCTAGTTTAAGCAGAAAAAGAATTGTATTACAGGTAATATTGTAATAAATTACTTGCTTCTGCATGGAGGTCTCCATGAGGTGGGTCTGATTGGCAGAACCTGGACCCTCTGTCCTCATATCTGAGATGTCAGGAGAGTTTCTGACTTCTTTGGGGAGCAAACTCTCCAAAATTAGGACATTCTCTGAATATAAAATAGGCTGAAAAGCAATAGGTGGCCAAAAAACATGACAAATGCTCACTGTGGCAAAGTTGTATAACTCCAGCTTCCCCTATGTGCCTGGAGAGGCTGAGGATGCCTTTCCATGAGAGTTAGTGATCCATGGGGCAGACTCTTAACCCATGGGACACAAGGAATGGGAAAGAGCTGGCAGAGAAATTTCTTTCCCTTCTTCTGTCTTGAGGGTCTGTCTTTGGTCTTGCTGAACACATCCCAGGAGCATTATCCTCTTGCAACCAATCACAGGCTGACTCCAGCCTCTCACATTTACCCCTGACCCATTCCCTTTTGACTCTAACTTCCCTGGGACTGCATCTCCCTACAACGGGGCAGCTCATGAGCTTTCCCTTGGGCTCTGGTTTCTCAGAAAGCCCACGCTACAAGAGCGGCTTATTGCAGGTGCAACGTGGTCCCCATGACCAGCTTCAATTATTTTCCCTAGAAAACTAGTCATAGATGCTCATGCTGATTTATAAACCAGCGTTCGTCAGAGCTGTCACTCATGTTGAAGACTTCTCCTGTCTCTCATTTAGAGAATTATTCATTGGGAAATTGGGTTAGGAGAGTGGGGATGGAGGAGTTCGCTTGCCAAGTCTCTCAGGGTCCCCGGGAGTCTCCTAGCTTCTGGTTGAAACAGCTTTATGTTTTTCTGGCAGCACAGCTCTAATCTTTTTCAAGTTGTCTTCTAAAAATCTGTGCTTTGGGGGCATCTGGGTGGCTCAGTTGGTTGAACAGCTGCCTTTGGCTCGGGATGTGATCCTGGGGTCCTGGGATCAGGCCCTGCATCGGGCTCCCTGCTCAGCAGGGAGCCTGCTTCTCCTTCTCCCTCTGCTGCTCCCTCTGCTTGTGTTCTCTCTCTGTCAAATAAATAAATAAAATCTTAAAAATAAAAAGCTGTGCTCCCTCTTCTCTTATCTCTAAAACAAAATGCTTCTTGTCCTTGAAAACTGAGCTTGGGTGTGTGTCCTCCTTAAGGAAGCTCTTCTGAAGACCCCCAACCACAACCCTAATTAATGCTCAGCTGTGTATTTCTATAGCACACTGTGCAGCATATTTATGTAGGCTACACTGGACTTTAGTGATTGGTCTATTGGCCTGTATTCTCTCCAAGAGGTTAAACTTGTTGTGGGCCAGGATCATGTCTCATTTGGCTTTGTAGCCCCAGCTTCAAGCAGTGTAACAGGCACTTAATGATTATTCAGTAAAAAGCTGCTGAATGAACAAATACAATTTGTGGGATAACTCACTGAGTAGTCCCAATTAGAGTCCCTGTGCAATGTCATGGAAGTGCCAGGAAAAATCTCCTTTCTGAGCCCTCCTCTGGCTCAAAGAACTGTTTTACCCTTCCACTCAGCTGAAAAAGTCATACTGCATTGCACCATCCTGGTGAAAAAAACCCTGTAATTTCCCTAGGAAGGAAGAACACCCTAGGAAAGGGTTTGGTGACACGTTTGGTTGGTTTTTGAGTCTGTGAATGACAGTGATAAGAGACTGAATTTCTACTTCCAAGAAGTTCTTTCACTTGAGACTGGCCTCAGAGATGACCAATGTTCTTGTCAACCATATATACTCATTCATTTATTCATGGATCCATTTAGCAATATTGATTCTAACAGTGGGCCCCTATCAGGCATAGGGTTGCAACAGTGGACAGAGCAAAGATCATCCTTCATGGAGCTTGTACTCTAATGGGGGAGGCACACAAACATTGTAATCTGTACTCAATAATTCTTCCTTTCAACAAATATTTATTAAGTGCTATTAATTAAACTCCACTGTGGCCTATGAGGCAGAGACGTAAGGGTGCCCCATGGAGGAGGTTCCCTTTTAGATCATATCATCACACAAATAGATCATAACAAATGGTAACATCTGTTATGAAGGAAGAACAGATTAGAGGGAATCCAAATCTAAATGGCACTGAAGGTGGCCAAGGAAGGCTTCCTTGAGAGCTGAGATTCAAATTGTGTCCAGAAGGTTCATGACTAATAAAATAAAGGGAGGGCTGGAGGCTCATTCCAGACCCAGCGCCTAATATCCTGGCACATTCGTGGACCTGAGAGTAACCCAAGGTAGCGGAAGAGCCAGGAGGGCAAGAGAGGGAAGCAGGAAAGGTGGCCAGGGTCAGATAATGCAGGGTTTTATAGGTCATTGAAGGAGTCTGGTCACATGCAGAAGAAAACAATAGACTACAGAAGAGGAAATGGGGTTGTTGGTAAGAATTAGTTCATGAACTTCAAAGTTACTCAGTCTCTATTCTTTTGGTTCACCTGGTATAAGCAGGTGAATGTTGGGTTTTTTATATCATATAGAAATTGGTAGCATTAAAAACTATTCCAACGACTTCCACTAAAAAGAACTCTTAGATTTAGTATAACATTTGGGTAACTGAAATCTGTTTCAGAGGTGAAATGTCAGTCGACTATATTTGAGAATCTGAATACGTGTAAATGTTTTTATTTATCTGCCACGTTTCAACTGGCCTGCACCTTCCTACCCATATTGCTGATATATCCTAACAAGAATATTTTAATTTTCATGCACAAAAAATGAGAGTATTTTTCTTTTGCAAATAATCACTCTTGCTTACTGTTTCTCAGGTGACATCTGGTGGTTAAAAAGTGAAATGCAGTTTTCTATAGTTAAGAAAGGTGAGGTTCTCAAATTCTTTGAGCAGGAAATCATGCAAGCATTTGATTTGCATTGGTTAAAGATTAAGTTTGCTTAAAATTTTGGCGTTGTGTGATCCACAGCAAGTAGGCGTATGGTATGAGATGTGATGGAGAGAACAGTAGTGCGTCACTGGATTTGGCAGACTTTCAGCCCTTCCCCCTGACAATAGCTAGAAGATTTGCTTTTGTGTTTGCTTTTCAAAAGCGCTTTCGGGGTGCCTGACTGGCTCAGTCAGTGGAGCTTGTGATTCCTGAATTCAGGGTTGTAAGTTCCAGCCCCACACTGGGTGTAGAGATTATTTAAAAATAAAATCCTTAAAAAAAAACTTCTGAACTAAAGAAACAAATTAGGTGCAGGCAGACAAAAATCAGGTTGATATTGGTACTATACTCAATACAGTAGTAGTACTGCATAAAATAGAAAACAGAACAATATCTTCAATGTTCTGAGGGAAATTTACTTATTTTTTAAGATTCTGTTTATTCATGAGAGGACACAGAGAGAGAGGCAGAGACATAGGCAGAGGGAGAAGCAGGCTCCCTGCGGGGAGCCCCATTTGGGATTTGATTCCAGGACCCCGGGATCACAACCTGAGGTGAAGGCAGATGCTCAACCACTGAGCCACCCAGGTGTCCTGGGAAATTTACTTTTACCTAGAGTTCTCTACTGAGCCAACTCTTCTTCAGATAAAAGTATTTAAAATACTGTCTTTATTGAACATTTCATTTTATCTTTAGGTATTTTCTTTTTTGCTACTATAATATGCGTCTTTATTTCCATCACACTCTTTCTCTCTTTCCCTACTAAGGTATAACTCATACACAACTATTGTATTTGCTAACTGGTTATTGTTTGTATAGATGAAATCAATTGATTTTGTGCCCTTCCATGTCATAAGTTCTCATAGTTTATAATAGATTTATAATTGAGTTTCTTGGGTTTTCCAGGTATACAGTTATCTGTAAATAGTAATAAATGTACCTCTCTTCCAATGTTTATACTTCCTATGTCTTTCTCTTGTCTATTCACATTGGTTAAACCTCCAGAACTACGCTAAATAGTAGTGGAGATTGTAAATATAATTGCCTTGCTATTGATTTTTTTAACATTACTCATCTTTTCAGCTTTATTTATTTATTTATTTTACTTTTCTAAGTAGGCTCCACACCCAACGTGGGGCTTGAATTTAGAATCCCAGGATCAAGAGTCACATGCTCTACTGATTGAGCCAGCCAGGCATCCCTTGCTGTTGATGCTGTTGATTTTAAGGGGAATGCTTCTAGTGTTTCTTCATTAGGCATAATGCTGGCTTTAAAAAAAAAAATCCATCTTTCCTATTTTAAGAAGATTTTTAAAAAATCAACTATGACTAATCAAATGTAGCATCTCTGGAGAAAATCTTACAATTCTTTTTTCTCTTTTAATCTGTTTTATCAGCCAGCATTCCGTTGCAGGAAACAGAGGGGATTTATTACAGGGAATCAAACACTTGTAAATCAGTGGGGAGCTGAAGGAGGAGGTTCTAGAAATAACTCTCAGAACCATAGTGCAGAGCCAGCCCACCAAGAGAGGGGCCACCTCCACAAAGGTCAGGAAATCATGCTTCTGTCTATTAGCTTCCAGAACACACCATCCTAATGTGCTCTGGGAATGAGACATTGCCACCAGAATTCTCAGCTCTAGAAACACACCTTCTTATCTGTCACCTCTGGATCTCAAAACCAGTGCTAGAACTGTTAGCCTCACGGTTTCATATCTGCTACAATCTGCTACAATCAACTCCAGCAAAATGGATGCCTCAGGCACCACCTCTTTCCCTGTTGAATTGAGTTCTAAAACCAAGTTTCACATAAGTGCATCTGATTGGCCAACATAATTTACAGTGAAGACCCTAGCTGCAAGGGAACCTAGGAAATGAAGATTCTAGAGCTTTCTAGAGTCTGCAGAATGGGAGCCAACCAGCCATGCTCAACCACTTCCTAACATAGTGAATTATGTTGAATCGTTCTTGCAATCCTAAGAGGGAAATAAATCTATTTTTCTCTTAATTCCTCCAAAGCACTTCAGGAATATATTTGCTAAAACTTTCTGAAGATTTTTTGCATCAATGTTCATAATTGAGATTTTTGTTATAAGTATTTTTTTGTGCTATTGCTGTTGGTTTGGGGTAACAACTATATGCTACTTTTACTGTGAAAATTCAGAAGCTGTTCCCTTTTGTCTCCGTTCTGGAACAGTTTAAAAAGCATCAGAACCCATTTGTTTCTTAAGATTTGGTTAAGATTAGCCTGTGAGGTCCTCTGGGCCTGATGTTTTTGTGGAGTCTACCATTTTAGCAATTTTTTTCCCTTTTTCTTAGGTTTTTCATAGCTAATGGTTAGATGTTTCTTTTTCTTTTTTTTTTGATGTTTCTTTTATCAATGTTAGTAAATTGTATTTTCTTAGAAAAATTATTCATCAGGATTTTCATATTTATTTGCAGATAATTGAACAAAATAGTCTCCTGTGATTCTTTTACTTTCTTTTGCATTTTATATTACGTATATTTGTGATTTCTTAATTCCACATCAGGTTAGCTAGTAATTTACCTGTCTTAATTGGTTAAATTTATTCATGGAGATCATTTCTCCATCTTTTTATTTCATTATTTTCTGCTTTTACATTTCTTGATTAATTTTTCTTTCTTTCCTTTTTTTGGTTATTGATTTTTCCCAATTTTCTTGAGTTGGATGGTTAATTAATTTACTTTTATTCTTTTTTATTTATTAATATAACTTTTGAATTTGCTTCTGAGGATTGCTTTAGCTGTATCCTATGGAAACTAATATGTAATGTTACCAGAATTTTAGTTTTGATATCCTCTTTGGCTCTAGAGTTTTATGAGAATTTTAAAGTTTCACATAACAGAGTCTTTTTGTCTTCTCACTCCGTTTGCTTTGTGATCAGAGAATTATTTCTTCTTTTTGGCACTTATTGAGGTTTTCGTGGCCTAAATATATGGTCAGTTTTTGTGAATGTTTCATGAGTATCAAAAAAGAAAGTATTATTGGGGGCGCCTGGGTGACTCAGTTGGTTACGCATCTGACTTGGGTTCAGGTCATGATCTTGAGATCCTAGGATCCAGTCCTATTTTGGGCTCCCTGATCAGCAAGGAGTCTGCTTGTCCCTCTCCTTGTGCCCCTCCTCCCACTTCCCCACCCCCGCTCATGTTCGCTCTCAAATAAATGAATTCTCAGGGAAAAGAATTCTTTGAAGACTAAGTGGTATGGCCACAAAACTATCAACCACACAGATTTTTCATTTCCCTGAGGCTGATATGAGGGATGCCAGCCTAGCACTTCCTACAGAAGAATAATCAACACCCCTTCAAACACAATTGATTATCCTCTTTATTTTCTAGTGGCTGCCAGAAAAAAAAAAAACAAACCCACTAATCTTTAAAAGAAAAAAAACTAGACTTGGAGGTTATTATGGTTTAGGAAATTAAGTATTAATTGTAAAGTCAGATCCAGGCTTCATGGTCGGCTCTGCCATAGTCAGGCTACATTATTTTTAAAAGTTTTTAAAAAATATTTTATTTATTTTTTCATGAAAGACACACAGAGAGAGGCAGAGACAGGCAGAGGGAGAAGCAGGCTCCCTGCAGGGAGCCCACTGTGGGGCTCTATCCCAGAACCCTGGGATCATGACCTGAGCTGAAGGCTGATGCTCAATCTCTGAACCACCCAGGCATCCCTTTTTAAAAGTTTGCTAACGAAGGTTCCCCACGTTAATTTATTTATTTAAACCAAAGAGTAGTGATGGAGTTAATGAGTGTGTTTGACACACAACAATCAAAAGTAAGGATTATACGTATTCACACTGTTTTCCAGACCTGCACTTACTCTGCCTTGCAGCCATATCTGAAGCAAAGATTCACTGATTTTGCACCTCCTGTCATGGTGATTATTCAGCAATAAATCTTTTGGGCCCGTCCCAAGGAACTGATAGCGTGCTAGAGAGTATCTGGTAGGGAACCCCAACCTTCCCCTAACCCACCAGACTGAGGACTCTTTATATCACTGTTTCTTTTTAGTGTCCAGAAATACAGACAAGTTCAAACCACTTGAACATTTTGTATGGAAATAGTCATTTAAAGGTCAACTATTTTTATTTGAGAATGAAAATAGTGGAAGGTGTTATCATCTCATGTATAAATAGGATTGGTTAGCTCTTCTGATTTCTTATTTCTGATTTCTTGCAGCCCTGTCAATTTTTGCTGGTGGGTTCTGTAGGGCACCCTAAAACCATCCCTTTGTTAGTGTATTTACAACAGTAATACAAATATTTTGTTAATAATTAAGCCTTTTTAAAAAATATTTTATTTATTTATTTGAGAGAGAGAGAGAGCAAAAGCAAGCAAAAGCAGGGGGAGAGGCAGTGGGAGAGTGAGAAGCAGACTCCCCACTGATCAGGGAGCCCAACATGGGGCTCAATCCCAGGACCTCAGGATCATGACTTGAGCCGAAGGCAGATGCCTACTGAGCCACTCAGGTGCCCCATGAAGCGTTTTTAGAATGAGCAAATCTGGTGCCTGAGCATAAGAATATATTTGATTTTACTTAACTCTCTGGAGCAATTCTACCCATTGCTAGCATATCGGTCTGTGACTCTGAAATAGTTTATAACCGTTTCGCCATCTGTTCAAATTTCAGTAGGGATCTTTAGGGCAGTAGCAAAACAAAACATTTGCATTAAAACAAAACACTTGTGGGTGCCTGGGTGGCTCAGTTGGTTAAGCGTCTGCCTTCAGCTCAGGTTATGATCTCAAGGTCCTGGGATGGAGGCCCATGTCTGGCTCACCACTCAACATGGAGTCAGCTTCTCCCCTCCCTCTGCCCCTCTTTCAGCTCATGCTCTCTATCTCTCTCTCACATAAATAAATAAAATCGTAAAAAATAAAAACCCAATATACTTGCAAATCCCTAGCCCTAACACGTGTAACTAGTTTTTTATTGAGCTGAACTTGGTTAGTTATAATTGGAAAATAGCCTCTTTCTTCCCCGCACTGATTTCTCTTCAAATGTCCTCCACTACGTCTCTCTTGTCTGCCCCAAGGTAATACTTTAGGGGGATCCCATATGTTGTCTGGTCTCTTAGGATATTAGAACAATCATGTTTTCTGATGTTAAAAAATCAATGTTGCCTAAGTCAATACTATCATCTCTTGTCCAATTCATTGCATCCCCTGCCCCAGAATCAGTAAGCAGGAGTGGAAAAGGAAAATATGTTCTTCTCTCCCCTTTTTCACTCCCCTTGCTCTGCCTCCTTTGTGTGCTCTTATGCTGCTACTGGATACTTCTGGATCAAAGTGAATAGGAAAGGCAAATAGAAAGTCAAGAATTGGTGACAGTAAATATTGAGTTGGTTTCTTTTTCTCCCAAAAAATGGCAGTGAAGACCAGAAATATAAGACTGTAACTTGGCTCACATATTGTCTCAAAGCGAAGTTCAATTTATAGGCTACAGGCAAGAGACATGCCTACACAAAATGAAAAAATATTGAAATTAGCGGGTGGACAAAGGCCTACTGGCAAAAAAAAATACCCATAAAAATGAATCACCAGATAATGCTCTTAATAGAAGACAAGATTGAACTCAGGGCAAAAATCATTAAACAGGAAGGGTGCTTTACAACAGTAACAGGTGGAATCCACAGTGAAGATCTAAAAATTATAAATGTGTATACACTAAGTCACATGGCATTGACATCCACAGGAAGGACCACAAGAGCTAAAGGAAGAAAAAGACAGAGAAACACTAGCACCAGGAGACTTCAATTTATTTCTCTCAGTCTAAGATCAAGAATTAAAAAACCTAAGTATGGATTGGGAGGGAATACAATGATGTGGGGCAAAATTGACTGTAAAATAAACTATTCGTTTTACTATTTACTAATGCTATTATTACTAAAATAATTTGGTCTTTTTTTTTTTTAGTAATAAATAGATCTAGAGGAAAAATACATTTGCATGTAAAGACTGAACCAGGTAATATAAGAGTAATTTAAAAAGCTAGTCAGGCTGTTAGAACAGGCAGTGCTAGCAAGTATCAGCTCATAGCAACCCAGATAAATACCCTTTTAGGATGCTTTGCAAATAGGGGTGGTCATGTGACTCAATTATAGTCAATGATATATAAATGGAAGGCACACCATAGAGCTCTTAGGAGAGCTTCTTAAAAAGGAACAGATTTGCTGTCAAGCTTCTTTTGCTCTTTGCCTCTGTAGCAAACATTGTAGGTGTCCCATCTCTGAGTTAACCTATCTTCACAGAGAGCTGCCCACTTCTGCCCAGGCCTCTGCTTCTTGGCTTAATGGCTTTCTCCGGGAGATTGTTTAGTTATTGTGTGTGGCAGCCTGTAAATGCTGGAGCTTAATGGCCCCAGAGAAGTCTTCAACCAAGGAGTTTTGGGATTTGTTGGATAGATATTAAGATTCCCCATCCCTTGGTGGAGCAGTTCTGAGAAATGTTCTGTCAGTTTCCTTAGGAGGTCCATAGGTAGAATGAGTCCATCTGTCCACAGCAATAACCACTATAGCCTCTTTATTGGCTTTCCCTCCGTTCCCTCACTTGTCTTCTTGGGACCACCTCTGAAACAAGCCTCCTCCTCTACCCAAGTCCTTGACTCATGATCTGATTTCAGAGAAACCCAAACTTGGAGTCTTCTTTCTTCTTTCTAGTTGGAATATAGGCGTGAGAATTGGAAGGGAGGACATAACATGATCTCTATTGGCAGATACTATAATAGCATAAATTGAAACCCTAAGAGAATCATTCTAAAGATAATACCAAAATTAGGATAACTGATTAAAACACAATTAAAAAACTAACAAAAATCTATTATCTTCATATACTCAAAGAATACCTAGTGAAAGGATATGAAGGAAGGGGAAATCACACTTACAGTTGCACAAAATCTTATGAATAAACTTAAAGGAAAATGTTTACTCATCAAAGATGAAAAGGTAGACATGAATAAATGTAAAGGCATGCCTTGTCCATGGATAGGATAACTTTATGTCATACGTGTGTTAATTCTTCCCAAGTTAATAAGTAAATTTAATGTGATTCCAATAAATATCTAGAGTTATTTTCCCTCAAAATAGATTATTTAATTCTAAGTTTCTTATGAACAATTGAATAGGAAAAGGTAAGAAAACCCTGGAAAAAATAAACAATGAGAGGAACTAGACCTATAAGATATTAAAACATTTTATAAAAACTCTGTAATTTTAAAAGTGTATATTCATTGGTACATAAATAGATACACAGAAGGATAGAATAGAAAATTCAGAATAGGAGCAACTGGGTGGCTCATTTGGTTAAATGTCCAACTTTTGATTTTGACTCAAGTCATAATCTTGGGGTCCTGAGATTGAGCCCTGCATCAGGCTCTGCTCTCAGTGGGAAGTCTGTTGAAAATTCTCTCCTTCTCCCTCTCCCTCCGTTCATGCCTGCTCTCTCTCTCTCTCTCTCTCACACACACACACACATAAATAAATAAATATTGAAAAAAAAGCAAATTCAGAATAGAACAATTTTATATGAAAAGTTAAGTGACACCTAAAATCAGTGTTGAGAATATACTGTTTTTAATAAATGTTGTTGGCATAATTAGATAGCCATTTGGGGGAAAAGCAAAATTTGATGCGTATCTCATACCGGATATCAAGATGAAATCCAAATAATACAGATATCTACCTGTAAAAAGTAAAACCACACAAGAATTCATTTCTTTGCAAACTTGAGTGAGAAAAGCCTTTCCAACTATGATTATAAATCCAGAAGCATAGGGGATCCCTGGGTGGCGCAGCGGTTTGGCGCCTGCCTTTGGCCCAGGGCGCGATCCTGGAGACCCGGAATCGAATCCCACATCGGGCTCCCGGTGCATGGAGCCTGCTTCTCCCTCTGCCTGTGTCTCTGCGCCTCTCTCTCTCTCTCTGTGTGACTATCATAAATAAATAAAAAATTAAAAAAAAAATAAATCCAGAAGCATCAAAGACAATTCTAAAATAGACAAATTTAACTACATAAGAATAAAAATAACTTTTTCAAAGCAAAAACAATCACAAAACAAATTAAAAACCTAGAAGAAAATATTTACAATTTATATCACAAAATTATATCAGATTCACCTAATTATTAAAGAGCTCTTTAAAATGGAAAGAAGCCCAAATACCAATGGGGAGAGAATGTGAATAGAGAGTTCAAAGAAAAGGAAAGTCAATAATGTCCTTCCACTTGTGAAAAAAGGCTGACCTTCACTCATAAGAGAAAGGCATATTAAAATTACTGAGAGATACCATTTTCCACTTATTCAGACTGTCAAAAATCCAAATAAGTTGAAGAAATCCTGTGATGGCAAGCGGCAAAGAAATGGGCACCCTCAGGCTTTGCTAGTGAGGGTGCAAAATAATACAACTCCTTGAAGGGAATTTAGCGATACCTAACTGCATTGTTTGCTTTGACTCAGCAATTCCACTAAAGATACACTGCCCTGAAATGAAATACTTATGAATCATTGCTTGTAACACCAAAAGATTGGAGATAACCCATACATCTATCAATAGATGACGGTTGAATAAAACAATGGAAAGGTAGGTGTCTGGGTGGCTCAGTCAGTTAGACATCTGCTTTTGGCCTCAGGTCATGATCTCAGGGTCTGTGATCAAACCCAGAGTTGGGCTCCCTGCTTGGTGGGAGTCTACTTCTCCCTCTGCCCTTCCCCATGTGTGTATTCTCCCTCTCTCTCAAATAAATAAATAAAATCTTTAATAAAAAATTAAAAAATAAGATAATGGAACATGATGCCTGCATTAAAAAAAGAAATGAGGAAGATTTCTGTGAACCAAGTAAGTTCCAGGAGATATGATTAGGTGAAAAATGTAAGGTGTAGGGAATTATATATGAGTTGAGTTGTGTCTTTCAAAGAGATGCTGACATCCTAATACCGAGTACCTACGAATGTGAACTTATTTGGAAATATGACCTTTGCAGTTGAGTCAAGTTAAGGTAAGGTCTTACTGGATTAGGATGGAACCTAATCCAATGCCAGGTATCCTTATAAGCAAAGGAAAATTTGTACACAGACATCACGTGGAGGGGGGGGAACCCCATGCAAAGATGGAAGCAGATGTTGAAGTCATGCTTCTAAAAGCCAAGGAACACTGCAGGTGGCTGGTGACCGTCAGAAGCTAGGAATGAGCCATGGGACCAATACCCACTTTGAGCCCCAAGAAGGTACTTCTGGCCTCCTGAACTGTGAGGGAATAAATTGCTATTGTTACAAACCCCTCAGTTTGTGACTTTGTCATGGCAGCCCTAAGACACTAATATAATATGCTACATATTTTTGTGAGAAAAAAATAAAAATAAAAATAAAAATACATATAGGGGCACCTGGGTAGCTCAGTTGGTTGAGCACCTGACTCTGTTTCAGCTCAGGTCATGATCTCATGGGTTGTGGGATTGAGCCCCACATCAGGTTCTGCAATTGGCAGGAAGTAGGCTTGAAGATTATCTGCCTCTGTCGCTTCCCCCACTCACGTGTGCACATGTATGGGTGCTTTCTCTCAAATAAATTTTATTTATTTATTTATTTTTATTTTTTTAATTTTTTTCCCTGGTCAAAGTCCCTTTTTTAATTAAGCGTTATCAAGCTGTACACAGTTCCTACGCCTTCCGCTGTGAACCCGGGCAGCACCGTGTTCCACACCCACAGCGAACCGGGCCGGGCGAGGGGTTGGGGCGGAGAGTAGGAGCTGTCTCTCAAATAAATTTTAAAAAGAATATATAGGGCAGCTCCAGTGGCCCAGCAGTTTAGCGCCGCCTTCAGCCTGAGGCATGATCCTGGAGACCCGGGATCGAGTCCCACGTCGGGCTCCCTGCATGGAGCCTGCTTCTCCCTCTGCCTGTGTCTCTGCTTCTCTCTCTCTTCCTGTGTGTGTGTGTGTGTCTCATGAATAAATAAATAAAAATCTTTACAAATAAAAAAATTTAAAAAAGAATATATATAAGGCTTTACATATACTTACATACATCTTATATATACAAGATATGATATAGTATCTAGTACTTATATGATATAGTATATAGTACTTATACAAGATAAGTATACATGACTGTATATATGACTATGTATAAACTACCCCTCCTCCCACTTGTGTGCACACGCCTTCTCAAATAAATTTTTAAAAAGAATATATATACAAGGTTATACATATACTTGCATATACCTTATATACATATGTATGTTATATGTATATATACATATACAGAAGATATATGTTAGTATATATATACTCTGTATATAACCATATATAAACTCATTTTTGTGAAATGAAACATAAAAGATGAGCCAGAAATTGATAAAAATTGTTACACACAGAGGATAATTTGAAATGGCATGGAGAGAATGTGTTAGCAAGACTTCTTTAAATAGACCTTGTTGTCTCATTTGACTATATATGTTACACATGTTTTACATCTTTCTAAAAAAGTAAACCAGAAAGAAAAAAAAAAGAAGACTGAAACTGAACACAAATACTATCGAAAGAACCCAACTGTATACAAATTGACTCCATAACCACAGAGAGAAGACAGATTTCACAAAACTGTCAAACACAATAAATATTCTGATGGGATATATAGTGTAGGACAGAGTTGAAGGACAAAAAGAATGTAAAATGATCTTAAATTTCTCTCGGTAGGTTTACTGTTTGTGGAAATGCTACAACTGTAATTTAAGAGTATGCAATTGTTGCAAGAAAATGCAAATAAGTAATATGTTGGTAATGTAAGGAACATAGATTTTCAGTGTAAGAGAAAAGAAATGCAAATACAAAGGAGGTGAAGGAAAAACAAATCTCTGATGTTCAATTAGAACTGGTACAAAATGTAAGAAATGAAACTGTATAGTACAAATGAAACTATAGTATTTTGTAGCTCTCATCACTGAAAGGGGCCTGGCAGCTGCCTAATCTCATTGCAAAGGTCTGCTCTCATTTTCTGTTTGTGAGATTCTTAATCACTTCCCAGAATTTTCCATCTTAATAAATCATTGAAAGCCTTAAACAGTAGGCATCTTACTTGCAGTGTGTATATCCCCGTGGATTATCCGTTCCAGTGTTGCCCCTTGCAGAGACCACTGAAATGAAGCTGTTGATTGACTGCCCCTGAAGCTGCCAGATTTTTCCAGACTAACAGTTACAGGAGCTCAGGGGGTGCTATAGCAACAGATCTCATTTTGGACAAAATGTGCATATCTAAATTAGAGAGGTTTTACCTTCACAACACACCCAAGCTGCCTACTTCCTCCTACTTAACGAAGGGAGGAGAGGAAGCCATCTTCTCTCACCACATCTACCAATCAGCTTGCACTGTAACCGTCCAGTCGGGAAGAGCCTATACTCATATCAAAGACAGACCTTTCCACTTCTGTCCTGGACTCCAGGGCACAAGCACTCTCTAGTAGTCCTCACCTTGGAACACAACACAGCAAAGATCACACATCTTCTCTGGTCGCACATCTTCCAGAGACCACCTCATTTGTCTGATCACCTGTATCACAAATTCATCAAAACATCTGTTATTTCTATTTCTATTCCTCATGTTCAATATTCCCTCAACCGTCTCAGTGAGGCTTTGTCCTCACCATCCCACTGGCGCTGCTCGTCTTGGGGTGGCCATGGCCTCCCTGTTGTCAAATCCAACCATCATTTCTCTGTTTTCCTCTCACTCAAGCTTCTGGGCAGAAGACCACAAAGTGCATCATTCCCTCTTCAAAACACTTTTTTCTTCCACAGACCTTTGGTTTTCCTCCCTTCTCTCAGACCTCTCCTTCTGAGTCTCCCTCCTCTTCTTCCTGTCCGTGGTCACCTATGTTGGAAGGCCCTAGGACTCAGTTCTTAGACTTCAATTTATCCTCCTGTGTGAGCTCATTCAGAGTTATTTAAAATATTTTCTACATGCAGGGGTGCCTGGGTGGCTCAATTGGTTGAGCATCTGACTCTGGATTTTGGCTGGGGTCATGATCTTGGGTTTATGGTATCAAGCCCCACATAGGATGGGGAGTCTGGTGCAGATTCTCTTTCTCTTTGCCCCTCTTCCCCTCAAATAAATAAATACTTAAAAATAAAACAAAATAAAATAAAATATTTTCTACATGCAGATGAAGACCAAAGTCACATCTTAAGCTCCAATCTCTCTCCAGGCTCCAGAGACATTCATCCACTTGCCTGTTGAACTTCTCTACCAGGATGATCTCTGGAGTCAGGCTGCTGAGGTTTGTATCCTTATTTGTGAAAAGGAGATAATAGTGATACCTACTTCACTGGGTTACTTAGAACAGTGTGAGCACAAAGTAAATGCTCAGTAAATACCCTGTTTGTTTACTTGTTTAAATTCCCTAAAAGTTAGAGAGAAGGAACCTCGTATAAGTGTGTGGGTGTGCCCCCATGTGCATACATGTGTCTAATTGTACAATGAATTCTAAAGGCCTAGAACAGGGCCTGGCCCCTAGCAGGAGCTGGATATTGATTGAATGAGTGAAGGGATGAATGGATGAATCCATTTCTTTAGAGGAGGAAAAGGCGGTGGTGAGCCCAGGAACCCGGCAAACTGCCACTGGTTGTCTGTGTCTTAATTGCAGGAGTCATCCATCTATGGATTTTTTCCAACTCCCCTACACAGTGTCTTTGAAATGTCCCTTCTTATTGGCCAAGTGTGGCATTTCTGCCCATTTCTGCCTCTGGCGTCTGACAGTGCGGGGCATGCCCTGCTTCGTTTCTTGGAAAGTGTAAAATACAGTTAATTGTTCAAACTCATAAATAAATGCTTTTACAGTGAGACTCTGTTTCACCAGCACTTAGTAGAAACCTAGAAAGCAGTCCTATTAGGTAAAATATGTAACTATAGACAGAGCTATATCTATATATAACACAAATAAATGTGGCAGTAAAAGGTGAGTAGGGGACTGGAGGTAAAGGAGGGATTTAGAAAGATTTTGCTGAATACCAGTAGTGAAGCTTTTGGGAAAGTTGACACGCACCCGCAGCAGCGCTAAGGTTCTGGCCGATCGCCCCGCCCCTGCCCCGCCCCTCCTGTTCCCGGGCCGCGCCCTGCCGGCACCCAGGTTCCTCCCGGCCCCGCCTCTGCTCGTACTCCGCCCCGCCCCTGCCCCCCGCCCCGCCCCCGCCCCGTTCCGTCCCCCGGCCGCGCCCTGCCGGCACCCAGGTTCCTCCCCGCACGCTCTCCGGCCCCGCCCCACGCTGCTCCCAGGTCCTGCCCGGTCCCGCGCTCCGACCCGCCCCACACCTTGGCCCCGCTCCCAACCCGTTCTACACTCAGGCCCCGCCTCACAAGCCGACCCGCCCGCGCTCCCGCCTTGCCCTGAATCAGCCCCGGCAGAGCCCGGCCAGATTCCCCCGGCCGCCCTGCACTTGGTCCGCGGTGCCCCCGCGCCCCTGTCCCGCCCACGACTCGGCCCCACCCTGCCCTCCGCCCCGCCGCACGTCTCGGCGCCGCTCCGGCGTCGGCCCCGCCCCGCGCCCGGCCCCGCCCCGCGCCCGGCCCCGCCCCGCGCCCGGCCCCGCCCCCGCGCCCCGCCCCGCGCCCCGCCCCGCGCCCGGCCCCGCCCCCGCCCCGCGCCCCGCCCCCGGCCCCGCCCCGCGCCCGGCCCCAACCCGCGCTCCCGCCCGGCTCAGCATCCCCTCGGAGCCCCGCCCTGTCCCCCGCCCGCGCCCTATCCCTCCGGCCCTCCTTGCACTCCCGCCTGCTTCCCAGTCGGCCGCGCCCAGCAACACCCCCAGCTCCCGCCGGGTCCTGAGCCGCGGCCCAGCTCGACGACTCGGCTCCACCCTCCATCTCCGACCTGCCCTGCCCTGGCCTCGGCCCCTCGGCCCCTCGGCCCCGCCCCGGCCCCGCCCCCGCCCCTCGGCCCCGCCCCCGGCCCCGCCCCTCAGCCCCCGCCCCGCATCCCGGCCCCGCCCTCGGCCCCGCCCCCGGCCCCGCCCTCGGCCCCGCCCCGCATCCCGGCCCCGCCCCTCGGCCCCTCGGCCCCTCGGCCCCGCCCCGCGCCGTGGCCCCGCCGAGCTCTGCGTCCCCTGGGGCTCCGCCGCGCAGGGAACGTCTGCAGGACCAGGAGCTCCCGCGGCCCGGACCCCGTGGCCCGCGTGGCCGCTGCAGCCCGAGCGGCCGGGCGAGGAAAGATGGCGGCCCTGACGACGGTCGTGGTGGCGGCGGCGGCCACGGCGGTGGCGGGAGCTGTGGCGGGGGCGGGCGCGGGCGCGGCCCCCGGGAGCGGCGTGGGAGCCGCGCAGGTGCCGCAACAGGTAACCCGCGGAGGGCCGGAAGCCGTTCCCGCGGGGGGGCGGGGCTGTGGGCGCTGTGGGCGCTGCGGGCGCCGGGGCCGGGACGGGGCCGGGACGGGGTCGGGCCCCCGCCGAGCTGGTGTCCGCCGCAGCGCCTCCGGGGGCGGGGGCGGGGGCGGGGGCGCGGGCGCTGGGAGCCTCCCCTGGCCGCGGCCGGGCCCACGCCGGGCGTCGCGCTCTGTGGGCTTGTGCGTGCAACTGCTTTTTCAGAGCCACGGCCATGTGGCTTTGGCATCGAGGCAAAGTCTGGGTGGAAACCCTGGCTCCGCCGCCCCCAGCCCCGTGATGAGAACCTAACGTCTTGGCGACTCCGTGCCTTCTGGTCCCCACGTCCGCGGGGCCCTGCACGGTGCCCGGTCGTTGGTGGCTGCTCCGTTATTGTGTCTGAGCGAGGAGCACAAGAAGAGCTAAACACGGGGTGGTCTCGTATCTGCCTAGGACCTCGGTCTCCGCGCCGGGGACCAGAGGATCCTCAGGGACGGCTGGGTCCAGTTGCTTCCGCCAGAGACCTCCACTGCTCTCGTTGTCCCGCAGCCCACACCCAGAGCGTGGGCAGCCCCCCGTGTCCTACCTGCAGAGTAAGTCAGAAATCCCACTCACTCTTCACATCTCCAGTGCCGCTGCCCTTGTCCACACCATCATTTCTCCCTGGCTGAAATACTTTCTGAATTGGTTTCTGTTCTAACATTCTTGCCTTCTTAAAGTATCCTCAACAGCCGGGGCAGTTCAGTCCAGTAATGACACTCTTCAGCTCAGAGCCCTCATAGTAAAAGCCGATGTCCTTTCCACGGTCTGCAGAGCCTTCTGCTTGTCCCTCAGGCATGCCTAGCACTCTCCTACCTTAGGACCTTTGTCATTGCGATTCCCTCTTCCCTCTTGATTCTGTGGCTAGCTCTGTTTTCTTCTTTTTTAAAAAAAAAAAAACTTCTTCTATTTATTCATGAGAGACACACAGAGAGGCAGAGACATAGGCAGAGGGAAAAGTTCCCCTCTCTGCTGAGCAGGGAGCCCCATGTGGGACTTGATCCCAGGACCCCGGGATCATGATCTGAGCCAAAGGCAGATAATGGTCAACCACTGAGCCACCCAGGCACCCCTAGCTCTGTTTCTTTCATGTAACTTTGTTCAAGTGCCATCAGCTCAGTGATTCTTTTCTTTTTTTAAAATTTTATTTATTTACTCATGAGAGACACAGAGAGAGAGGGAGAGACTTAGGCAGAGGGAGAAGCAGTCTTCATGCAGGAAGCCTGATGTGGGACTCGATCACCAGACCCTGGGATCACACCCTGAGCCAAAAGCATCTAGACGCTCAACCGCCGAGCCACCTAGGTGTCCCTCAGTGCTTCTTTTCATGACTTACCCAAACTGAATCCCCTTACTCATCACACCCTATTCCCTCTTCTGGTTTTGTTTTGCTCCATGGCACTTATTACCAGTAGGCTACATGTTACATATTTTCCTTTTTCTCTTGTGTTTTAGTCCTGAATCATAGTAGGCACTCACTGAGTATTTGAGGATCAATCCAGACTTGAAGGAAGGCTTTTGTGAAGTGAGGATAGGTTCTATTTCTTCTTCTAAGAGAATATAGCGATTTTCTATCTTGATTTGAATTATTAGCTCAGGAAATTCCACCTCAGCCAAATGTTTCACAGCATCCCCCTGTAATTCTATTATTCTACCTCTGGCCCAGATGTCCTAGGGGGAAAAAAGTAAAATATAATAATGCATTAAGTACTTTAAAAATAATTTTTAACATTTTATTTAATGTATGATCCCAGGGGTTTAGCCAGCTTGCTGGCTTTTTCCATGAAGCCTTTCTGGCTTACTCTAGTTCAAACTGATTTGTTCTCTAAATACTGTCATCATGTTTTGCCTGATAATGTCATTAATGGGCCTTTTTATCACTCCTTTCTGGTGATGTTTGCCTTTCCAGGGGTTGGATCAAAATCACCTGTGGAGCTGTTTGAAATATTTTATCTATTTCTGACATTTAGCAATGTCTGGAGACATTTTTGGTTGTCACAACTGGAGTGGGGTTGGGTTGTGTGTGCCACTAGCATCTGGTGGGTAGAAGTCAAAAGATAGTCCCCCAACAAAAAAATTATCTAGCCCAAAATGTCAGGAGTGTTAAGGCTGAGACACCCTGCTCTATATGCTTTCATCATTTTAGGGAAGGAAGAGCCTCGTAGTTGATGATGACAGCAGTAACAATCTTTCAAGGGTGTTTGGGCTTTAAAAAAGAAATTAGAACCACTGCTGTACCATATTGTGAGGTTTTTGAGGATTTTAGCTAGGTATAATCCATCTTTGCACTTCCCTCATATACCACACACACCTACACACTCAAATTCTCAGCTTACCACTGAACTTGAGTATTTGTCATATGATTAAATGCATGAATATTCCCACTGACTCTTATAGTGAAACCAACTAATGTTTTTTGAGGAGAGATTTTTCCTGATGACCACTTCATGGTGTAAGAAATGTTCACTAAAATAGCTAAAATTCCTGTATTAGTTTGTTAGGGCATACTAACAAAGTATCACAGACTAGGTGGCTAAACAACACAAGTTAATTTCCTCACAGTTTGGAAGGCTAGAATAGTCCAAGGTTAGGGTGATGCTAGGATTGCTTTGTGGTGTGAGCTCTCTCCTTGGCATGTAGATAGCTTAAGTGTCTTCACATGGCCTTTCTACTGTGCACAGAGAGAGAGAGAGATCACCAGTGTCTCTTTCTCTTCTTCTTCTTTTTTTTTTAAGGTTTTATTTATTTATTTGACAGAGAGAGTACAAGCAAGAGGAGCAGCAGAGGGAGAGGGAGAAGCAGGCTCCCCACCGAGCAGGGAGCCCAGCATGAGGCTCAATCCCAGAACCTTGGGATATGACCTGAGCCAAAGGCATGCACTTAACCAACTGAGCCACCCAGGCACCCCTCTTCCTCTTCTTATATGGACACTAGTCCTATTTGGGTGGGGCCTCACCCTTATGATCTCATTTAGCTTTAATTACCTCCTCAAAGGCCCTATTTCCAAGTATAGTCACAAAGGGGGTTAGGGCTTCAATATATGAATTGGGGGGGAAGACATAAATTAGTCTATAACAGTTCCTTCGCATTATTTTGGAGAAATTCCCTTCGAAGTTTTAGAAACATTTTGTATTGTATTTTATTCTACAACCTCCTTAGTGTATGGAACCTTATAAATTTCTTACCCATAATGAAAAGTAATAACGCACCCTGTTTATCCTTTCTCGTAATTATATGTTTATTGATAATCCCCCTCACCATTGTTTTACAAGTCTGAAGACCACAAATCCTTACCTTCCTCTCAAATACCATTTCCCTCTTAATCATTTTAATAGTTGAATTATGAGTTTTAAAAGGTATCTATAACAGCATCACACTAGCGTGTGTCCCTGCTTTAAACTAGGATAGGGCTGTGTCCTGTTCTGTTTTTTTCTTAAGTAAACTTCCCTCTGATGGCCTAGATGTTATGGCCCTTGGCTGCTTGGAGTAGTCCTTTAGTAATAACTACATTTCTTCTCTGACTTTACCTTATTACTTACAAGGAATTTCCTCTAGAAGATCACACACATGTGTAGGGTTATGTCTGTGTTTAGGTGTGGTAGGCTGAATAATGCATCCCTCCCCCCAGGATATTCACATTCTAATCCCCAGTACCTGTGGCTCTGTGACCTTACATGGTAAAAGGGACTTTGCAGATGTGATATAATTAGAGATCTTAAAATGGAGAGATTATCTTGGCTTATCTGTGTAAGCCTAATGTATTCACAAAGGTCCTTTTAAGAGGGAGGCAGAGGGATCAGAGCCAGTGGTAGGAGATGTGACAATGGAAGGAAGAGGGTGCAACAATGTGAGGAAGGTGCATGAGGCAAGGATGAGGGTGGCTTTTAAGAGCTGAAAAAAAGTATGGAAGTAGATTCTTCCCTGAAGTCTCCAGAAGGAACACAAACCTGCCAACACCTAGGGCTCCAGAAATGTGAGATATTAAATTTATGTTGTTTAAGCCAGCAAGGTTGTGTTAAACTTATTTGTGGTAAGTTGTTACAGTAGCATTAGGAAAACACTACACTGGGGAAGACCTGAGAAAGCCCTAAGCCTTCATCCTTGGCTGACCTTGAAGCTCTGTGCAAGTGATGAGTGAAGGCTGAGTTTGACTTGTAAACAGCCTGCCTAAGTGTTGAAGGTGTACCCTGGTATGTGTGCAGACCTCCTTAGCAAAGGCTGGAAGACGTATTGGTTCTCAGCATCTAGGAAAACCTCTGACCAGTCAACCATAAGATGACAACTGAGCTAACCAGGCAGAGATTTCAGTGCCACACAAAGAATATAGTTTTCACAGAATTAGTTCAGGAAGTTGACTAAACAGCAACAACAACAAAGCTTGGGGTTAGAAGAGAATCTCATTTTGAGGCAAATTATATTTTTAATATAATTATTATATTTATAATGTAATATAATTATGTTAATATAATAGATTAACCAAATTATATTTTTAAATATCAAGTTTTTAACAAAAAAAATATGAGCTATGCAAAAACCAAAAAAAAACACAAGATTTTTTTTTTTTTTTAAGCAGGATAAAGAAACTGTCTTAAGGAAGACTAGGTGTTGGAAATAATAGACAAAGACTTTAAATAAGCTGTTTTAAATTCATTCAAAAAAAACTAAAGGAAACCATGGCTACAGAACTAAAAGAGCATGAGGATGATGTCTCACTAAATTAAAAATACCTATAAAGAGATTAAAATTGTAAAAAATTAAATAGAAATTCTGGAGTTAAAAAGTACAAGAACTCAAATGACATGTTCCCTAAAGGGGCTCAACATCCAACTTCAGCTAGCAGAAGAAAGAGTCAGAAACTTGAAAAAGGCCAATTCAGATTATCCAGACTGAGGAACAGAAATGAAAAAAAGAAAAATGAACAGAGTCTCAGAGTCCTGTGAGACACCATGAAGATCATATATACTGAGAATCTCAGAAGGAGAGGAGAGAGAAATCAGAAGGGGCAGGAGATTATAAGAAATTATTGCTGAAAAACTTCCCCAATTTTTTTTTTTAAGTAGGCTTCACATGCAGTGTGGAGCCCAACATGGGCCTTGAACTCATGACCCTGAGATCAAGACCTGAGCTGAGATCTAGAGTTGGAGGCTTAATCAACTGAGCCACCCAGGTACCCTGAAAACTTCCCAAATTTGATGAAAAATATTAATCTACATATTGTTAATGCTTGATAAACTCCAAGTAAACTCAGAGTTCATACCTGGACACATCATAATCAAACTGTTGAAAGACAAAGACAAAAAAAAAAATCTTGAAAGCACCAAGAGAAGGAACTTGTCATATACAAGAAATCTTTAATAAGATTAACAGCTGACTTCTTTTCAGAAACCTTGGATTCCAGAAGGCAGTGGAATGATTTAGTTAAAGTACTAAAAGTAAAGAACTGTTAACGAAGAATTCTGTGTCCACCCAAATTATTCTCTAAAAATGAAGAAATTAAGACATTCCCAAACACTAACATATATGCCAGTATATATGCCCTACAAGAAGTATTAAAGCAAATCTTTCAAAGTGAATGAAAAGACATAGAAATTCAAATCCACATGAAGAAGAATATCAATGAAAAGTACTGGTAAAGTAAATGGGGAGGTAAATATAGAAGTCAGTATAAATGTAGTTTTTTGTTTGTACCAAAATTGTTTCAGAAACTAGAGGAGGGGATTTTTTCAATTCATTCTGTGAGACTGGTTATTATCACCCTGATACCACAATCAGACAAAGATCACAAGAAAGAAAATAACAGACTAGTATTTCTTATGAATACAGATGCAAATTCCCCAATAAAATATTAGTAACTCAAATCTAACAATATATGAAAAGGATTCATACCATGATCAGCTGGGATTTGTACCAGACATACAGGTTAGTTCAGCATATGAAAATCAATCAATAATAGAACTTATTAATAGAGTAAAGGACAAATCACATGATTATTCCAGCAGATTTAGAAAGAGCAATTGACAAGATCCAACACCTTTCCATGATAAAAAAAATTCAACAAACTAGCAATGAAAGAGAACACATCAATCTGATAAAGGCTCTATAAAATTCCCACAGCTGACATAACACTCAGTGACAAAGGATTAAAAAGCTTTCCGTATAAGATAAGGAACAAGACAAGAATGTCCGTTTTCACCACTTACTCACTGGAGATTCTAGCAAAGGCAATTAGTCAAGAAAAACAAATTGGAAAGGAAGAAGTAAAACTATTCTTATTTGCAGGTGGCATAATCTGTATATAAAAATCCTTAAGGGTCCACATAAAAACTACTAGAGCAAATAAATTCAAGATTGAAGGATAAAAAAGCAATCGATAAAAATTAGTTATAATTTTATATACTAGCAATGGACAATTCAAAAATGAAATCAGGAAAATTTTGTTTATAGTAGAATCATAAGAATAAAACACATATGAATTTCACAAAAGAAGTAAAAACTTATGCTCTAAAAATTCCAAAACATCATTGAAAGAAAAGAAGGAAGACCTACATCATTGGACATTTTAGGCTCATGAATATGAAGAGTTAATATTGTTAAGATGGCAATACTCCCCAAATTGATTTGCAGAGACAGTGCAATCCCTGTGGAAATCTCAGTTGCCTTTTTGTTCATAAATTGATAAGCTGATTCTAAAATTCATATGGGAAATGCAAGGGACTCAAAATAGCCAAAACAGTCTTGATGAACAAAGTTAGAGGACTCATATTTCTTAATTTCAAAACCTATTGTGAAGCTACAGTAATCAACGGTGTGGTATTGGCATAAAGATAGACATACAGATTAGTGAGAGTTAAGAGGTAAAGCCTACGTTTATGGGCAATTGATTTCCAACAAGTGTGCCAAGATAATTCAGTAAGAAGATTCTTTTCAGCAAGTGGTGTTGGGATAACTGGATATCTACATACAAAATGAAATTGGACTCCTGCCACACACCATATATAAAAAAAACTAACTCAAAATAGATGGAGACCTAAGTGTAAAAGATAAAAGTATAAAACTCTTAGAAAAAAATGTAGATGTGAGTCTTCATGACCTTTGAATGTTTCTTCTGTATAATATCTAATACACAAGCAGCCAAAGATAAAATGGATGAATTGGATGTTATAAAAATTGAAAATGTTTGTGTTTTGAAGGATGTTATCAGGAAAATGGAAAGATGGCTCAGGAAAAAGGGGAAAATATTTGCAGGTCTTTTATCTGATAAGGGAGTTATATCCAGAACATATAAAGAATGCTTCCAACTAACAATAAAAAAGACAACCCAATTTTTATTCTTTACTTTTTAATTTCTTAATGATTTTATTTATCTGAGAGAGAGAGAGTGCATGCATATGCACACATGCATGAGTTGGGTGAAGGGCAAAGGAAGAGGGAGAAGCAGACTCTCCTCTGAGCAGGGAGCCCAACCTGGGGCTCGATTCCAGGACCCTGGGATCATGACCTGAGCTGAAGGCAAATGCTTGCTTAACCAACTGAGCTACCCAGGCACCCAAGACAACCCAATTTTTAAAGTGAGAAAGTAAAACAGAATTTCCTTGTGATCCCAAAATTCCACTGTTAGGTGTATGCCCAAAAGAAAGCATATTCATACTAAAGCTTGCACAAAAATGGTCATAGTAGCATTATTCATATTGGCCAAAGAGTGGAAATAGCTAATTTTCCATCAACTGATGAATGGGTAAACAAAATATGGTAGATCCATATAATAGAATATTATTCAGCCATAAAAAGAAATGAAGTACAGATTTATGATACAATGTGGTTGAATATTAAAAACATTATACTAAGTGAAAGAAGCCAGACACAGGGTTACACATTGTGTGATGCCATTTATATTAATTGTGCAGAACAGGCAAATCCATGGAGTCGAAAATAGATTAAAAGGTTGCCAGGGGCAAGTGGGGAAGAGGGGTGAGGAGTGACTGCTGGAACATCCGGGATTTCTTTTTGGTATGATGGAAATCTGGAATTAGGTAGTAGTGATGTTTGTACACATTTGTGAATATATTAAAAACCATTGAATTGTACACTAGATGGATATACTCTATGGTAATATGAATTACGTATCTCAATGAAAAAATATTTCCTAAATTCATTACTTTTTTTTTTTTTTTGGTTGCTTCTAGAAATGTAAACTCTTGTTTCCTTTCTCTCTCATCTCCTACATCAATCTGTCAGCAGTTCCTCTTGGTTATAGATCCAAAATGTATTTGATCTTACTACTTTTTTTTTTTAAGATTTTATTTATTTGAGAAAGAGCAGGGGGAGGGGTAGGAGGGAGAGGGACAAGCAGACATCACACTGAGTGCAGAGCCAGACGTGGGACTCAGGCCCAGGACCCAAAGATCATGACCTGAGCTGAAACCAAGAGTCAGATATTCAACCAACTAAGCCACCTAGGCAGCCCTGGTCTTACTTCTTATTATATCTGCCACCACCCCCGTACTCCTAGACACCATCATCCCTCATCCATGTTCTAGATGTACCAGCTTCTTCCTCCATCCTTCTACTTCCAGTCTTGCTTTACCTCCTCCCCCCACCTCCCACCAATTTATTCTCTGAAAATGGCCAGAAAGTGTTTCTTAAAAATTTCCATCTATCATGATATTCTTCTGCTCAAAACTCTTGAGTAAAATCCAGACTCCCTAAGTGACTTGAAATGCCAATGAGATAGGCCATGTACCTGCCTGTCTACGTTTACCTCCTACCAAGCTCCCCACCTCTGCTAACATCATGTCATCACTGCTCTTTGTCTGCTTGAACCAGCCAAGGTCCTTCCTGCTCTGCAGCTTTTGCACACACTGGGCCCTCTGCCTGGGACCCCTTTCCCTACTCTTTGTGGCATGGCTGGCTCCAATATTCCTTAAGCGTCATCCCCTCAATAGAACTTCTGTGGTCATTCTAACTAAAAAAACAATCCTTTTATCCATTATCTCCATCTCAGTCCTGTTTCTTCCCTCTCCCCCGCTTTTCTTTTTTTTAAAGATTTTGTTTACTTATTTGCGATTGAGAGAACAAGCAGGGGAGCAGAACAAGCAGATGGAGAAGGAATAGCAGGCTCTTCGCTAAGCAGAGCCCAATGTGGGGCTTGATCCCAGAACTCTGAGATAGTGACCTGAGCCAAAGGCAGCCCTTAACCGACTGAGCCACCCAGGCACCCTTATCCTGTTTATTTCTTAAGTAGCACTTACTGCAGTTGGTGTTTTTTCTTTATTGCTGGTTTACTTTTTTCTTTTTAAATGTTTCCCTCATTAGACTTTAAGCCTGGGGCCATATTGATGTAGGTCATCATTATTTCCCTGGTGTCCAGAGCACCACATATCACATCATAAGTGTTTAATACATATTGCTAAATGACTGAAATAATTAGATCTTTTTGTAAAAATCCCCAGACTTAATATTTATTAATTTAGCATTTTAAAATTAAATAAGATCGGCCCCCAAATTATCCCTCAAGAAACTTGATTACTGACACTTTATCTCCGAAAAAAAAATTCTGCCTTCATCTTTTGCCATTTTTATTATTGATGGTAAATCTGTTTTTGTTCTCTGTGTAGAATGACAGTGGTTTTGATACTTCGGGTGGGATTCGTCCCTTTCAGCTTCAAAACTGGAAGCAGAAAGTCAGTCGGACAAAGAAAGCAGAGTTCATACGCACAGCAGAAAAATTAAGAAATCAGTAAGTATAAGAACATTATCTTCAGTTAACATTATTAGTTGTGTTATTTGAATCAGTGTATTTCAAGGGAAACAAGACAGTTATTTGTTTAGATCTCATACATTGGTACATTTTCAACCAAGATAAGCACTTGGTAAATATTTTTTAGTTCAGTGATTTTAATGAAGAGTCTGTACCCTCGAGTTGTTTTTCTTGAAATGGCCTTTTAATTGATCTCCCTCCTTCAGTCTCTCCTCTTTCAGATCCGTCCTGCACATCATGTCTAGAGTAATGGAGAAGTTGCCATTTACTTTCATTTTTCATTTTTAGCATATGTGTATTTTTTCTTTAAATAACCAGTGATGTCTGTCGAATGTTCATCATCAGCAGGACCATGATATAAGTATTGTAAAGGATGATCAAAAGAATTAGAACTTATACACCCAACCCTACCCTGCAGTTGAGGGCTTTCTTTTTTTTTAAGATTTTTAAAATTTATTTATGAGAGAAGAGAGAGAGAGGCAGAGACATAGGCAGAGGGAGAAGCTGTCTCCCTGCAGGGAGTCGGATGTGGGACTCGATCCCGGATCCCAGGATTACGCCCCTGAGCTGAAGGCAGATGCCCAACCGCTGAGCTACCCAGGCATCCCAGTTGAGAGCTTTATACGAACACTGCTTGACTTTGTATAATACTAATTTCCTAAGGAAATCAGAAATAGAGCCTATTGTAAGGAATGGTCTCTAGATGGGCAGGAATGAGGCAGTTCTGTTTAGAAATTCTGCCAACAAAAACGTATACTGTTTGACTTTTGAAACTTATACCATACTGTAGCTTTGGGAGATTGAATTGTCTCTGCATTGATATAATAGTTTTATTTTTAATATTCAGAATTTGAGGAAATACAATTTTATTTTATTTTTTATTTCTGAAATGTATGATTTTAAGTAGAACTGGACTCTAGGTTAGGGGTCTGGCTTATGTTTGTCTCTAGACAGAGTAATCGGCCAAGTGGTTAATAGCCATGTTTATAGCAAACCAGTCAATTATGGCAGTATATATACTTTGTTTACCAGTATGTGTTAGGTTTTATAGCTCTGAATAGACTTTCTTCATCTTGTTATAAGATTTTGGAAAATCTCATGGAAAGAAACAGTGTTAGAAAAATCCATTAATAGAGTGTTTCTGGCCAACAATTTTCATTGAATACAGAAAAGCAACAGTTTAAAATATAGTTCTGTTTTTGTTTTCAGCATAGGTAATACATTCACATGGTTCAAAAATCAACATACATCGAAGGGTACAGAGTGGAGAGTCTGTTTCACCCCAGATCCCAGTCACCCACCTCTCCTCCCTTCAGACAGCCACTATTTTTATTTTCTTGTATCCTTCCACAGGATTTTTATTTGCTTAGGAGGAAATAAAAATACATATTCAGATTTTTCCTTTTTTATATAAGTGGTAGCATACTGTACACACTTTTACGCATCTTGTTTTGTTTTTAACTTAAGAGTATATCTTAAATACCAAGGAGTTGTTGATTTTTGTCAGACATGATCATGGCATTACAGTAAGTCAAGTATTCATAATCTCTAGAGATGCATATTCAGGTATGCTGGGGTGAAATTGAATCATATAGTAGATTTACTTTAGAATGCTTCAGTTAAAGAGAGACAAAGAGAAAGGATTAAAAAGTAGAAGAGCTTGGTGAACCAAGAGAGGTAAAATTATCAAATCAGAGTGATATGAAGGTAGGCAAGGGGAGTCATTCAATCGTTTTCTACTTTTGGGGTGTATCTGATATTCTTATGTAAAACCTTTGTTAGAAGAAGAGTGCATTTTGGAACTCTTTCCATATCAGCACACAGAACACAGTATTGCTGTGCTGTATTCCAGGGCACAAATGCACCATAATTTATGTACCCTGCCCCATAGTGATGGACATTTAGGTTACATTCGGTTTTTTGTCATAATGAATCATAGTTATCTACATCTGTCCAATTGTTTTCTACATGTGTAAATATATCTACAGGAAAAATTCCTAGAGGTAGAAATGCTCAAAGGCCCATGGGTTTGTAGATGTAATAAATAAATATTGTTAAACAACACCCCACAGGCAATTTGTAATTCCACTAGAAATGTGTGAGAGGACTTATTTCTCCACAGTTTTATCAACAGAATATGTGTTTACACTTGTGATTTTTGCCAACCTGGTAGGTGCACAATGTTACCATGGTGTAGTTTTACTTTGCATTTCTTCTACTATGAGCAAGGTTGGGCATCTTTTCCTATATTTAGCTATCTGTCTCCATTAGTACATTTTGAATGTCTTAGCAGGTAAATATTTCTAACCTAGGAATCACAGAACATAACTTACTGTTATAGCAAATCCTGTGTACATGCAGACATTTCTCTCTGATCCTATAATTTCCCCCACCTGCCACCAGAACCTGGATGGCCTTCCCAGTCCTCAGCACAGGACTCCCTCAGTCCTTTAGAGTTGACATGCAGACTGAGATCTCTTTATATATTTTTTTAAGATTTTATTTTTTATTCATGAGAGACACACACACACAGAGGCAGAGACATAGGCAGAGGAGTGCTTCTTAAGCAGGCTCCATGCAGGGAGCCCAATGTGGGACTCGATCCCGGGTCACCAGGATCAGGCCCTGGGCTGAAGGCAGACGCCAAACCGCTGAGCCACCTGGGCTGCCCTGAGATCTCTTTGACAGCTCTGTTCTATCTTTGGCTTCCTCCACCCATGCTCATGTATTACGGTAGTAATCTTCTCAGCCTTTGGGGCAGCCAGGTAGGGCCCAAGACATCTCATCATCTGTTTACCCCACTGTACCTTATAAATATTAACTTTTTTTAAATGGATGCCAAAGTAGAAAATACTGGGAAACTCTCCCTTAGGTTATATGAAATTAAGTCATGGCCAGAGATATCCCAGTATTTGTTAAATACAGGATTACTAGAGAATAATTTGTGTTCATTTCTGGAAGAAGAAAATAAACTTCTTTGACCAACCAGAAAATCTTTTTGCTAGTATTTGTTTTGTCTTACCCCAGGGTTCATGCTAGCATTAGCACTCCTTACTGGTAGATGAACTAAATCCAAAGAGCAAAGATGACACTGAAGAAGCTCTGAAGTCCTTATAGGTGATTTCCCTAAATATACTAAATATACTAAATCACCTTGTAGATGACTTCCCTAAATATACTAAAGTTCCTGTCTTTGTAGATCATTTGCCTCTTGAAATTTTAGGTTTATTAATATTAGTAATGCATTTCTATAGTACATTTTTACTGCATGAACGTCTGTCATATAATTTAATCACATCCTGGTTTAGGTCATTGAGATCTGTCATTCACATTTAGTGAGGAGGAGGTTCACCGCAGGGGAAGTTAAAGGTCTTGGCTCAGTTTACAAAGCTAACCTATCTCCTATTGAAAGCAGCCATTTGCAGTGGTGGCCATTTTCAGGCCACAGCAAGACTGAGTTGGAATCAAGAGCCAAATAGCTATTGTGTTTTCAAAGTAAGTCCACGACTGCCTTTTCCAAAACTTACATTTTATAATTTTAATAGCAGTTCAATTACTCATGATTGTAATTGAACTTGACTCTTTTTTAACTACTATTTTACTCTTTAGATGTATTAATTCTAGTAATTATATTTGGACTCCTTAGATGAATTAATCCATCTATAAGTACTGATTATAATGAGTGTCTTCATATTTTAAACAATTAAAAATATGTTTAATCATATTTATGCCATTTGTTTCTTTTTCTGAAGAGTTATTAACATAGAAAAAGATAAACACAGTCATTTCTACAACCAAAAAAGTGACTTCAGAAGTGAGCAGAGTATGCTGGAAGAATTAGAAAATAAATTGATTAACAGCAGGAAAACAGAAAGTAAGTTGAGTTCATGATGAGCTACAAACTGTTGAGTGACACTAAGTTGTAGTTGTTTTGCTCTCTCTGTGTGCATTGACTGTGTGCATTCTCTGTCAAAATCACTTTCTAGTTGGTAATAACTCTGTCTTTTAGGGATCTGTATTTTTTCAAGTCCCTATTCAGTCATTCGAATTGGATTGTTTTCTATGTATGTTTTTTTCTATTTAAGAGGAAAAAGAGGGTTTTGTTTTTTGGTTGCCACATCAGTTAAAATTTCTTAAAATGAAGGGAAATCAGTTCTAGGGCTCTCATCGCCCTGGTGTTGTTGACTGAATAAGTAAACACCAAGAGATGCAGATGCCTTACTCAGCTGTGGTAGGAGGTGGGCAAGGCCAGAGTTCCTTAAAACGGAGTTCCTTGTCTCTGATAGAAAACCTACCATTTCTGCCTCAGAGGAGCTGTCTGTGCATCCAATGAAGTGTAATACATGAGAAAGTACTGTATAAAGTGCACAATGACTATGTTCTGCTGTTACTAATAAATACTAATCATTGGTAACAGTGTATTAAATATTAAATGTTGCTCTTAAAGAATTCTGTAAAAATATCTTGTTTTGTTGTAAAGAGTTTCTATGTTGCAAAATCCTTGTTATAATGAAAAAAAAACTGAAGCATTGCATAAAGGAAAAATAATGGTTATCAACTAAGCATTATGAAATATTAAGACATATAAAAACTACACTGCTTATACTCCTTTATAGTCGATTAAAAGAAATTCTTAAATGTTTTCTTTCAGAATCTAAGACTGCAGTATTGTAAAAAGTCATCCTCTGTCAGTTAGTGGCAAAAATCATTCTTCCTCTTCTGTTGGGATGACAGCAGGCCCTAATATAATTATCAAATGTCTAGTTTTTTACTTTGCAGAGAAATCTTAACATCCCTCATTTAATATTTTTCTCAGTCCTTTTGTAGACAACTGAGAGATGGATCTTTTTTTAAAATAATTAATTAATTTATTTATTTATTTATTTTAGAGAGCGAGAGTGTGAGCAGGGGTAGGGGCAGAAGGAAAGAGGGAGAGAGTATCTCAAGCAGACTCCTTGCTGAGTCAAAATCAAGAGTCAGACACTTAACTCCCTGAGCCACCCAGGCACCCTGAGACTGATCTTTCTATGTCTTAATCATACCATTACTGGAGTATTTCCCTTCTGTGCATTCCCTTTTGTAAGACAACTTTATTCCTATCTTTTCATTTCCCATTGTTGTACAGTTCTGCCTCTCTTTATTCACACTTTGTGTTTATCTTATCTAGGAGAGGATGTAATGCACTGTTTTAGCATAAGTATATAGAAAGTTTCTTCTTCCCATATTACAACTTACAAGTAATAAATACCTTTTCCTTGCCTCAAATATCGCACTGCAGTTTTGGCCTGCACTTATGTAATACTGTATGTGATGGTTGGCCTATTCTTAATATTAGTTCCAAATGAATAATTAAGGGATCATTTTCCCTATGACAGTATCACTGTAGCTGATCAAACTGTGGCAAAAACAAAATAACAAAACTTTCCTAGTTATTATAGTTTGCTCGAGAAGCTGCCCAACCTAGAGTTCTAACAGTGAGTGAATGAGACCCTGTAAAATATGTTGGATATGTTTCTGCTTTTATGGAATTCTTGAATTTTAATAAAAAGTAGAACAAACCATGGGGCACCTGGCAGGCTCAGTTGGAAGAACATGCAACTCTTGATCTCAGGGCCATGAATTCAAGCCCCACATTGAGTGTAGAGATTACTTTAAAAATTAATAAATAAATTACTTTTTAAAAAAAGGTAGAACAAACCAAAACCTCATACACATGTGTGAGGTTTGTTAGCACTGACTCTGGGCCTATGGGTAAACTTTAAAAAAAAAAATTGGTTTTAAGGGACGCCTAGGTGGCTCAGTTGGTTAAGTGTCTGCCTTTGGCTCAGGTCATGATCGCAGGGTCCTGGGATTGAAATTGTCCTGCCTTGGGCTCCCTGCTCAGCGAGGAGCATGCCTCTCCCTCTGCCTGCCACTCACCCAGTTTGTGTGCATGTTCTCTCTCTCTCTGATAAATAAAATCTTAAAAAAAAAAAAAAGTAATTGGTCTTAAGGACTTTTGGACAGAGCTGTTTAGTGCTTCATGCTTATTTGTGGAAAAGTTGCAAAAAAGAAAGAGGGGGTATACAAAGTACCCAATGATGATGAAATAACAATATTATTATATGAATATATGATATTAACATAATAATTTAAATAAACATTAAAGTAAGGTTATTACTTCAGAAAGAAAATAGGAAAAAAGAATCCAGTCTTTCTGCTGATACAGAACATCTGAAAATGTCTTTGAGACCATCATCTGGCTTTTATTGTGGGTCTAGCATGTTCTTTCAGGCTAGTCCCTTGTTTGAGCTTGATAACCTATAACAAAGGTACCACTACATGGCAGCTGGGTATCTCCTCAAGGCCATGACAATGACACCAGTGGGTCTTACCAACCCCTGTCACAGAGGATGTGGTTAGATAGCAATAATTCTCATTAGGAAGTTTGTTGGTATATTCATGGAGTTAATATTGGTTAGACAGTTTTAATATTCCAATAGTAGAGATCAAATTCTGTTTCTACAACTGATAGCAAATTAAAAAGAAAAAAAACTTTTTAAGAACAAAACATGACTACATCTGAGCTACTATTCCATGTATTTAGAACAGTGTTCAATCACTCAATCTCCAAAGAGTTAAAAAAAAAAAGAGAGAGAGAGAGAGAGAGAAAGAAAAAATTTAACCTAGTGGGCTTTTAAATATTGGAGGAAATTGCGAGTTACTTTATTTAGATCAAGGGTACTTGAAATGTTCAGGCTGTTTTGACACAAATACTCATCTTTTGTCCATTATTTAATTGCTCTTGCTTGTCTTCTAAGTGATAGGGATCAGTCTTTTGTGTTGCAACCACCTTTGTCATAGAGTTATTTAAAAAGTACATGCTTCTTCCTTGTAGGAGCAAAAATCCAGCAACAGCTGGCCAAAATACATAACAATGTAAAGAAACTTCAGCACCAGTTAAAAGATGTGAAGCCTACACCTGATTGTGAGTGAATTTAGATTTCATGTTCTGTCTTATGTGTTAGTATTTGCTATTGCTCATTAGAAATATTTATACTCTCCCAATAAGTACTTTTTCTGTTTGGCTTTACTAGAACTAGGCCATACTGTATTGGTTAGGGATCAATAAAGATACATTAGATCATTAACTATAATATCTGGCCTTTATGTAGTTGCTTTACCTTTAAAATGCTATCACATCCTTACAAGTTATGAAGTAGGTAGAACAGAGAATAGTGTGTACAGAATGGAAACTCTGGTCAGCTAATGAAGAAGAAAAAGATTAATTTTCTGATTCCTAGCCTAGTGCTTTTCCCACCATTGCTTTTTCAAACAGTCACCTTTGAAATAATTGCATTTCGAACACATAAGGAAAAGGTTAATAGTACTGGGACAAAAGGTAGCGATTTGGAAAAAAATGAAGTGGCATTCTTACCTCCCTGCGTACACCAACATTCATTCCTGAAGGATCAAATCACTTATTAGTTACGTGCTTTTAGGCAATTACTTGGTCTTTCTGAGCTTTTATTTCCTTAGCTGTAAAATGGAGATAATCATAGGACCTACCTCAGGATTCTGGAGAGATGAAGTGAGACAATGCATATAAAGCACTTGTTCAGTGTTTATAACGTAGGAAGCACTAAAAAATGATAACTATGACTCTCCTAATTTTTACTAATATATGAAGCCATAAATATCCTAGGAAACAAGTTTTTATAATTGTATTCTAGTTTGTAAGTATGATGAAAAGAAGCCTTAAAGCCAAAAGTAGACATCACTGACAACTTCACCAAAAAAAAACAAAAAAAACAAAAATACCCCCCAAAAAACAGAAAAAAACCCAAAACCATAAAGTTGAAAAACAAATTAGGAAAATACCAGCAATACATATGCAACTTAAAAAAACTAATGTCCGTAACATATAAAGAGTGCTGACAAATTGGAGCAACAAAGGTAAATAACCTAATGGAAAAATGGGTAAAGATTATCAGGTACTCATTTATAGCAAAAGGAAAACAAAACACATTAAAAAAATGCTCAGGCTCATAAATGATCATAAAATATCAGTGAAATCAGTCATGATCCGTTTCACCTCTCATTTTGGAAATGGTTCAAAGTGCATAGGAGGTGGCTCTCAGGACCTGCATGTGGGTTAAGCCTCCCTGCAGGACCATGCACCAGCATGAATTATACTGTAAAGTGCATATACTTTTTAATTTGGCATTTCAAATTTTCAGTTATTATCTAAAAACACTTGAGCATATAGAATCACTACACGAAAAATATTGACCTTAGCATTGCATCTATTGGAAGGCTCATCACTTGGGAGAACTAATTAAATGGTTGAGGGTGAATGTATAGACAATGAAATCCCATGAAGCCATGAAAAGAATGAGAGTGGACGCATGTATATTGACATGGAAAGTTCACCACATATTTGACTGCATTTTGTTAAATGAAAACTACTTGTCACAAAGCAGTACATGTAGTATAAAAACATTTCTATGGGAAAAAATAATGATATTAAGGTTTAATAATACTTATTCAGAGGAATAAATCTGTTATTGGAAAAAAATAGTCATAAACATTAGCTTTATAAAAGCATAAGTGTCTTATCCTTTAGGTTAAAAAGTGTGTTTAAAGTAAGGCAACATTTCATTTTTTTCTAACATTTTAGTCTTAGTCCTACTAAAATACAACATAACAGTCTTTGCGTGTGTGTGTGTGTTTTTTTTTTTTTTTTTTTACAGTTGTTGAAAAGCTCAGAGAAATGATGGAAGAAATTGAAAATGCGATTAACACTTTTAAGGAAGAACAGAGGTTGATGTATGTTTTAAATTCATTTTGATATAAAATTACTGACTTTTAGTTTTCAATAATTCTCCACTAGGTTGTTGTATACAAACCATTTTATTGTTCTGTATTTGGTATTAGTCATAACACGAGAACGGTTTAACACCTCTCTCCTTTTGTTTTATTTTTTAAATTTTTTTTAAGATTTTATTTACTTATTCATGAGAGACACAGACAGAGAGAGAGGCAGAAACACAGGCAGAGGGAGAAGCAGGCTCCATGCAGGGAGCCCGATGTGGGACTCAATCCTGGGTCTCCAGGCTCACACCCTGGGCTGAAGGTGGTGCTAAACCGCTGAGCCATCTGGGCTGCCCTCAGCTTTTGTTTTAGCTTTGATTGCTTTTTATGTTTCAAGTGATTTTTTGCTTGTATTTGGACAAGATGAAAACTCTAGAATTTGAAAGATGTGGGTATTATTTTCCCCTTTTGGGAAACTCTTTTAAGGCTTAGATTTACAATGTTAATAATTTTAAGTCGAGAAGATGACATGAAAAGAGTAAAGAATAATGAAATTCAAGAGGGGGGAAAAGGCAAGGTTAATATGGATTGGTTTCTATCTTATTATTCAAAATTTACCTTTAAAATTTTAGATATGAAGAGCTTATTAAAGAAGAGAAAAGCACCAATAATGAGTTGAGTGCCATATCAAGAAAAATCGACATGTGGGCTTTGAGTAATTTGGGAGCAGAGAAAGCTTTCAGAGCCATGTCAGGCAAGCTTCCTGGAGACAAAGTAATGCCAAGCACTCTTCCAGAAGAAGTGGTAGATTTTGAAAAATTTCTTCAGCAAACTGGAGGGCGGCAAGGGGGCTGGGATGACTATGACCATCAGAACTTTGTAAAGGTGAGAAACAAACATAAAGGGAAGCCAACGTTTATGGGAGAAGTTCTAGAAAACCTTCCTGGAAGAACACAGGATGAAGTTCAGCAGCACGAGAAATGGTATCAAAAATTTCTGGCCCTGGAAGAAAGAAAAAAAGAGGTAATAGTCATGATAATAGCTATTATTCATTGTATGTTGCTGCCTTCTAGGCATTGTGCTACCTCTTTAACACGCGTCATTAACTTTACAACTGCTCATGAAGTGCATTTAGAGTTTCTCAACCCACTGTCTTTTAAAAGAGAAACTGAGGCAGTGAGAACCTAAGTAATTTTACCCAGCTAGTGGAACTCCAGTTGGATTTCTTCAAGGCTGAGAAATACAACAACAGGCCAGAAAACTTCTGATAGTGGGCAGAACCCTCTGTGTCTGCCTGAAATGTGGGAAATCCAGAGCTATTTAGGGTTCAGTAAAAGTTATCTTACCACCAAGGCCAGATTGTTTTCAATGGAAAATAGAGGCAGTATGAAAAAGTCTTTGGTTCTTAAAAGTTTCTTGGAGTTTGGGAGTGTAAGCCTCACTGTTTATTTTAAAAGACTCAATATGTTGGCTACCCCAGAGGAAAGAGTAACTCTTCATGGTAGCAAATACCTAACAGGTTCCATTTTCACAATAAGATGACTCTGGTTTTGGTTTAAACCAGGACTTCTCACCCTTGGCACTGTTGACTGGGCTGGAGACCTCTTTGCTATCTTGTGTCATAGATGGTTAGCAGCATCCCTAGTCTCCACCCTCAAGATGCCAGTAACACCCCCTTAGCTGTGATCATCAAAAATGTCAGATGTTGAGAGATGCCCCATAGATGGCAAGAATTGCCCCTAGTTGAAAACCATGGGTTTGGATAGTCTGTCTCAGTCTCTTACTTATAGACTTCAGCTGTAATAAACGTCAACTAGCTTGGTTTGACAGCAAAAGTATGATTGTTCAACAGATGACATACCTCAAAAGTGGTGAAGAAATGTTGATTCCACATTTAATTTAAAATTCTAGAGATTCGGTGCCTGGGTGGCTCAGTCAGTTAAGCATCTGCCTTCAGCTCCTTGGGTTGTGATCCCAGGGTCTTGGGATCGAGTGCCACATCAGTCTCCTTACTCAGTGGAGAACCTAGCTCTCCCTCTGCCTGCTGCTCCTCCTGCTTGTGGGCATCCTCCCTCTCTCTCTCTCTCTCTCTCTCTCTCTCTCACAAATAAAATCTGTATAAAAATAAAATTTTAGAAAAAAATAACTAGGGTTCATTTGTTGTTTTTTCCCTTAAAAATAAGTTGAATGCAGGAAAATTGACATTTGGGACATAAAGAAAATTTTTTAAAACAAGTAATTTTTTTTTTTTTTTTTTTTAGTGAGAGAGCACACAGGCTCATGGAAGGGAGAGGGAAGGAGGGCCGGAGGGAGAGGGAAAGAAAGAATCTTAAGCAGACTCCACACCTAGTGCAGAGCCGGATATGGGGCTTAATCTCATGACCCTGAGACATGACCTGATCCAAAATCAAGAGTCAGATGCTCAACTGACTGAGCCACGCAGGCACCCTGAAACAAGTCATTTTTAAAAAGCCAAAATATGAGCTATTAAGAATTTATTTGGGCTTTTTTTCCAGGATACTGAAAACATGGGGTCCCTGGACCAGCAGAGTCAGCATTACCTGGGGACTTGTTAAAACTTACCAGACCCCCCCCAACCACAGACTGAATCTGAACCCTGGGTGTGGGGGGAGCAATCTGTGTTTTCACAAGGCCGTTAGGTTATTCCATCACAAGTTAAAGTTTGAGAGCCACCTCTCTAGGGAAGAGGACCAGACACGGTATTCTGGTAATAAACATAAAACTGGATTCTGGCTCCCTCTTCTCACTCTATTTCCTAGTGTGTGATGACTTATCGAATATAAGGGTGAGGTGGGTGGGGTGTGCACGATGAGGGGCCATTTATTGTGATACGACATGTTGGAGGAGAAGAGGGAGGTTTGGGGGAAAGGATCAGGACTGTAGCTTTAACTCTTCTGAGTTTAAGACGATGAGTAGGAGGGGTGATCAATGGGCTCGGTGGGTGGAGCAGGTGACTGCATCTTGGGGTTGGGAGTTCGAGCCCCATGTTGCTGTAGAGATTACTTAAATAAAACTTAAAAAAAAAAAAAGCTGAGTAGGAAATTCTCCATGCTTACTTCCCACTTCCCTTAACATGTCCTGTATTTTGCCCAAATGAAGATACTGATTTTCAGACATGCCTTGAACTTTCTGGCCTGAGGACCCTTGCTTGTTTCTGTTTCTGGAGCCTCCATCTTTCTTTCCCCTTCCACTGCCAGCCCATCACAATCTGACCAGATCAGATGCTACTTCCTGCTTGCCCATCAGACACAGGAAGTCCTCTCATAATTTAGATTCTTCATATATACCTTTTTTTTTTTTTTTTTGAGAGAGAGGGAGAGAGAGCATGAGCAGTGGATGGTGGGAGGGAGAGGGAAAGAGAGGATTTCAAGCAGGCTCCCCAGTGAGCGCTGAACCTGACCTGGGACTCGATCCCAGGACCCTAAGATCATAGCCTGAGCTGAAATCAAGAGTCAGATGCTTAACCAGTTGAGCCACCCAGGCGCCCCTTGTTTATACCTCTTTTATGATGTGCGAGGGCGCATTCTCTATGCTGGTGTTTATGCACATATCTTATCTCACCTAGAACAGTGCTACTCAAACCTGGTCCATGGACTAGATGTTAGTTTGTTAACTATTACTGGTTTCCAGGAGGATAAATTGACTGCACCAGAATCAGATACTCAGTAAGCTCACTGTTTAGTCAGTTCACTTTTTTTTTTTCCCTGTAGAAAACTTTCTCTTGGAAGGAACCAGGGCATTAATGTACATTCTGGTGTGAATTCCTGATATTTTTGTGGACCTGTGCTTTGAGAGAATCTGTACTAGATGGCACTTGGTATTGTTTTAATTATCTGTGGCTCCTACCACATTGCCTTGCATATAGTACCCTTATCATAGGGATTTATCTAATGAATGTATGATACAGCATGAGAAAGGGTGAAGAAACTGTTTCCTGACTAGTGGGGGAAGTAATTCAGTAGATATATCCTTAATGGCTGCTAGCAGACTGCTAGAATTTTAAATAATATTTATATACCCATATGCAATATAGCAATTTTACTTTTTTTTCACACTTGTGAATCATTATGTGCCAGGCACTGACTCACTGACCCTTCACAACAGCCCTGTTTGAGAGGTACTACCCACCACTTTTACAGATGTGCAAAATGAGGACAGAGAAGTTTAGTGACTCATCCAAGTTCACACCTACTAAAATGCAGAACCAGTATTCGGTCTCAGATGGCCTGGCTTCAGACCCCATGCTCTCCATCAGCCCACTTTTAATTCCTCTTCTGATTTTTGACCAAAGGAAAGTCACTCAAAGTATTCCAAGCTTAGACAGAGAATTTGGAAGCTGAGTGGGATGATCAGAAGAAGAGATGTTCCCCATGAATGCAAAGGAAGGAGGTAAAGGAGAGGAGGCTACTTGATGAGGTGCAGTCCTTGTGAACCTAGGGATTCAGAGAAGAAGAGGAAGGCCAAAAGAATAAGCCACTACTCAGGGTTTAAAAGATAAATTTATTTTAAAAAAATGAAGTAGAAAAAAACCTGCATTTGTTTAGGGGGAAAAAAGCTTTAAAACTCCAGCAACCAGCATTCTGCCAACAATATTCTTTTTGGGAAGATGGATATGAGGTTGCATTTTCAAGTGCTCCTGGTTATTAAAAATATTTTTCTCTTGCTGTCCTTTTTATTTGTTTAATCATATAGTCTATTCAGAACTGGAAAACCAAAAAGCAGCAAAAGAAGGAGGAAATTTTCAAGTTAAAGGAAAAAGCAGAGAACCTATCTCTACTCTTTCATAATAAAAAAGAAGATAATCAAAAACACAAAGAGGAACAAAGAAAGAAGCAGAAACTGGCCGTGGAAGCGTGGAAGAAACAGAAAAGTCTGGAAAGGTCAATGAGACGTGCCTCCCAGGTGAAGGAAGAAGAGGAGAAAGAGAAGAAGCAGCAGAAAGAGCGCCGACGCCAGTTTAAGCTAAAATTACTGCTGGAGAGTTACGCGCAGCAGAAAAAAGAACAGGAAGAATTTCTGAGACTTGAAAAGGAGATGAGAGAAAAGACAGAAAAGGCAGAAAAAAGGAAAGCCGCTGCCGAGGAGATCTCCAGGTTTCAAGAAAGAGTGAGTCAATACAGTTCCCGGGACATGCTTTCAGGGCTGCACACAGCAGAACCCAGGGCTTCTCGAAGCCTGTCAGGCTGTACCCAGCGTTCGTCCAGTTGGAACAGGAAAGGCTGTTCCCTGATTTCCAGTAGATTGTAGTCTCGAGGGAGAGACAGGTGTTCAAGTGGGAGACGTCAGGAGAACGCGGTGATGGAGGTGGGTGGGGCCCGGTACTTCGGGAGATGGACAGGCAGCCCGGGCAGCTTCCCCCATAGTGGCGAGTGTCAGACAGGAGGTGATGCTGGCATTGACCCTTGGAGGAGAAGAATGGAGGGATCCTTCCTGGCAGAGGGAACAGCAGAAGTGGCCATGTGGCTTGGCCGGGAACCCGGGAGAACTGCAGTAGTCTCAGGGCACTGTGCACACAGGAGATGGGAAGCAGCTGGGGATGAGGCTGGACAGGGAGCTGTGGGCCCAACTGCACAGGTCTGGTCTTTGCCAGACCAGTTGGTCCTACACCGTAGGTGATTTGCTTACTGGTTCACTGTCCATATCCCCCCCATCATCATGAAAGTTCCATGAGAGCAGAGGTTTTTGTCCTTTTTGTCCATCCTTGTACCCTAGGGTCTGCTACTGTGGAGAAACCTGGGATATATTTAAGGGCATCCAGGTTACTGCTGAGGGGTGGGGATGATCAGGGATTTTAAAAAAAACATGCAGAAGAAAAATGCTAATCAAAGAAAGAGTTTACGATTTTACCAGTGAAGTGGAATTCAGTCCAAAAAATATTTTAAAAGACCAGGAAGGACTCTTTCTTTATTTTTTGAAGATTTATTTATTTATTAGAGAGCTCGAGCACATTCAAGAGGCAGAGGAGCAGGGGTGGTGGAGCAGAGGGAGAGGATCTCAAGCAGGCTCCCTGCTGAGTGTGGAGCCAAGCTTGAGCTGGGGTGGGGGAGCTTGATCCCACCCTGAAATCACCCCCTGAGCTGAAAGCAAGAGTCAGATGCTTAACCAACTCCACTACCCAGGCGCCCCAGGAAGGATACTTCAGAATGAAAAAGTTAGCATGAGATACAACTGTTAGGAATATAATCATTAGGAATTCTTCTATGCATCCAAAAGACATAGTCGCAACTTTTCATAAAGCAAAAAGTAAAGGAAATACAAAGAAAAATAATAGACAAAAACGCAATAATAGGATATCTCTTAGTCCATATGTAAAAATATTCCTAAATAACAAAAGATCACATGCATTCTCCCCACCCCCCACCCAAAAAAGGTGAGCAGGCCACACAATAAAAGACCATAGGGAAAATAAAGAAATCCTGTAAAATGAAAAAAATTCAAGAGATCTAAAACCAGACATATCTATATCAGTAAGTGAAAATGGGCTTAGGTCAACTATTAAAAGGAATTTTAGATTAAACCATAGAATAAAACAAGATAGCTAAAAAAAAGTGCATGTCTTACATTTATATTCAGGAAAAATACAGCTCTTAGCTTTTGTTGCAAAAAAGTTAATTATTGGAGGAGTAGTGATACTTAGGGTAATTTAATTTTACCTACAAGCAATCAACCTTTAAATCAAATTCCAACTAATTTTATTTTCTTAATATTGCCCTTCTTTTGTTGGTGTATTTCCTAGGATTTACATAAACTCAAATTGAAAATTCTGGATCGACAGTTAAAGGAAGATGAAAAGGCAGAAAAACAAAGAAAACTGGCAAAATTGAAAGAAAAGGTACTGCGTGCTGAGATTCATTTATTTTTATTGGTACTATCCTAGACCCTTGATCTGTAAGGAGACAAGCATAAAACCCACTTTCCATCCATCCCGCGCTGTATTTTGGTGTCATTTCCCCCAAGTCTCGTACTTGCCCATTCACATACCGCGAAGCCCACCTTCGTGCAACTTAAGCAACTGTCATTGGAATTCTCTTGTTTCACCTCCTCAGCACCTTATTCTCTTTTACCCTGAGTTTTCTCTTCCTACACTCCCTTCTGTTTTTCATTTTCTCTTTATGTACCTCTGTGTCAGACGTCCGGCAGCTTAGGAGCACTGCTCAGTATCCCTGGTAGTGCATGGACTTCAGATGTTGGTGCCTTTCATGGGAGCAAAGAACTTCTGGTGGTTATTTATCTTAAGTCCATTGTCTGGCTATCCCACCATCGTACTTGGCCGCATTACACTTCCCTCAGAATAGAAACAGAGAAAAATAGAACCACAGTGGAAACAGAACAAAATAATTGGACTAGAAAAAAATGAAATTAAATTAACAGTTTGTTAATAGATTGATGGAGTCCAGGTTTTGTGTCAGCTCTAGGAGCACAATGAGAAGTTTACTGAAAAGGTTATTAACAGTTTTATTTCTGTTTAGCTAATATCAAGGATGTTTCTTATAACTGCTTGCTCTTGTTACTAAGGATCTCACTCACTAGTCAAAATTGATAGTTCATTTTCTTTCTGATTACAGGTTGAAAACAACATTAGTAGAGATCCCTCTAGGCTTTACAGACCTACCAAAGGTTGGGAGGAAAGGGCCAAAAAGACAGGATCCACCAGCTCTGGGCCACTTCTGCATATCCCACACAGGTAAAAAGGAGTTAGAGTGGATGTCCACTTTATAACAATTATTAAATATAACTACATGTTTATATTTTGTACAGTTTCTATATATATGCAGTATTTTACAATAGAAAGTTGATAAAAATTGCTAAATAATGTTCATTTATATAGATGTTCTAGCATTCCTAGACTTTGAAAACTTGAGCTATTTATTCTTACTTACCCAGTAATATAGAGTGGCATTTCACATGCTGGACTCTGTCATGCATTTCTCAACAGTCTGTGTGGTCAAAATCACCCATGAAAAGCCTTTTACTTACCCAGGAGGCATATTGTAATCTCTCTCAGTGAGCCCACCATAGAATTTTAATTAATTAGGATTTTTAAAAATTTTCCTTTGTATTTATAATTGCTCTTCTTCTTTTTCCTAGGGCTATTCCAACCTGGAGACAAGGACTTCAGAAAAGAATATGAGATAATGAAGTTGGTATTCAGTTGATGAGAATGTCCGCATATTCATAGTGGGAGAGTCACTAACCATGTTCTTAAATTGTACTAGCCCTATTCAGATTGATAACTGTGTTGTATGCGAATCAACAGGCAGTGAGTTACGTGTGGCACTGTCGTATTTCCTGTTTCTACTCAGAGGGTATTTAATGTGTCTGTTGGCCTATTATTGATGTAAAAGTCTTTTAAATAAGTTGATGCTACAAACGTTATTTCATTTAAATTCTCAGAACACTGCAAAGATATTTTGTTTTTGTCATGGCGTGGCAAAATAAATTGGGACAATCATAGAGTAACATTTTTTTTAAACAAAAATTTTGTAACATTTATAACCTGGAGGTGAATTAGCCCAAGTAACAAAAATATGAAGGTTTTCCTGTTGGCAGGGGTGGGGTGGGGGTGGGGGAATAAGGTAGTATTTTTCTAAGCTTAACAAATTGGTAGTTTGTCAGTTGCTACATTTTTTGTGTAATAAATATTTTGTATTTGTTGGAAGCATGCTTTGTTTTAGAGAATATTTATTTTAAAAATATGCCTTACCTCATCTATACCCTATTATTTGTATTATCAATATTTTTTTATTTTCTTTAGCTATTCCAAATTTCCCTCCAGCCTTTCTGGACTTGACACATTTATAAAATCTTTGTGTCTTTCACATCTTCCTGGCTGATGCAGTTTTCTTTACTGCTTCTGTTTGGCTTAAAATATTTGGTCAAAAGAATTAATTTTAAAACTCCCAAACTTTTGTACATGAAAACACAACTTAATATGACTCAACTTTTCCTATTATAAAATCTTAGTCCCTATATTTAATCAGTCCCCATCTTGTAGGAAAGGTACTACGTACATAATAAATATAGGAAACTTGTTTCTTTTAACTTTTATCTTGGAGTATCTTTTTTTATATATAAATTTATTTTTTATTGGTGTTCAGTTTGCCAACATATAGAATAACACCCAGTGCTCATCCCGTCAAGTGCCCACCTCAGTGCCCATCACCCAGTCACCCCCACCCCCGCCCACCTCCCCTTCCACCACCCCTAGTTCATTGCCCAGAGTTAGGAGTCTCTCATGTTCTGTCTCCATTTCTGATATTTCCCACACATTTTTTCTCCTTTCCCCTTTATTCCCTTTCACTATTTTTTATATTTCCCAAATGAATGAGACCATATGTTTGTCCTTCTCCGATTGACATTTCACTCAGCATAATACCCTCCAGTTCCATCCACATCGAAGCAAATGGTGGGTATTTGTCGTTCCTAATGGCTGAGTAATATTCCATTGTATACATAAACCACATCTTCTTTATCCAATCATCTTTCGATGGACACCGAGGCTCCTTCCACAGTTTGGCTATTGTGGACATTGCTGCTATAAACATCGGGGTGCAGGTGTCCTGGCATTTCATTGCATGTGTATCTTTGGGGAAATCCCCAGCAGTGCAATTGCTGGGTCGTAGGGCAGGTCTATTTTTAACTCTCTGAGGAACCTCCACACAGTTTTCCAGAGTGGCTGCACCAGTTCACATTCCCACCAACAGTGCAAGAGGGTTCCCCTTTCTCCACATCCTCTCCAACATTTGTGGTTTCCTGCTTTGTTAATTTTCCCCATTCTCACTGGTGTGAGGTGGTATCTCATTGTGGTTTTGATTTATATTTCCCTGATGGCCAGTGATGCGGAGCATTTCTTCATGTGCTTGTTGGCCATGTCTATGTCTTCCTCTCTGAGATTTCTGTTCATGTCTTTTGCCCATTTCATGATTGGATTGTTTGTTTCTTTGCTGTTGAGTTTAATAAGTTCTTTATAGATCTTGGAAACTAGCCCTTTATCTGATACGTCATTTGCAAAAACTATAGAACACTTCTGAGAGAAATTGAGGAAGACACAAAGAGATGGAAAAATATTCCATGCTCATGGATTGGAAGAATTAATATTGTGAAAATGTCAATGTTAGCCAGGGCAATTTACACGTTTAATGCAATCCCTATCAAAATACCATGGACTTTCTTCAGAGAGTTGGAACAAATTATTTTAAGATTTGTGTGGAATCAGAAAAGACCCCGAATAGCCAGGGGAATTTTAAAAAAGAAAACCATAGCTGGGGGCATCACAATGCTGGATTTCAGGTTGTACTACAAAGCTGTGGTCGTCAAGACAGTGTGGTACTGGCACAAAAACAGACACATAGATCAATGGAACAGAATAGAGAATCCAGAAGTGGACCCTCAACTTTATGGTCAACTAATATTTGACAAAGGAGGAAAGACTATCCACTGGAAAAAAGAGAGTCTCTTCAATAAATGGTGCTGGGAAAATTGGACATCCACATGCAGAAGAATGAAACTAGACCACTCTCTTTCACCATACACAAAGATAAACTCAAAATGGATGAAAGACCTTAATGTGAGACAAGATTCCATCAAAATCCTAGAGGAGAACACAGGCAACACCCTTTTTGAACTTGGCCACAGTAACTTCTTGAAAGATTCATCCATGAAGGCAGGAGAAACAAAAGCAAAAATGAATTATTGGGACTTCATCAAGATAAGAAGCTTTTGCACAGCAAAAGATACCATCAACAAAACTCAAAGACAACCTACAGAATGGGAGAAAATATTTGCAAATGACGTATCTTGGAGTATCTTTAATTATAACTTGATACATCTAGGTCAAATGATTCAGAAATTTATTAATAGTAGTAACCTTTACTTATTTTATAGTTAATATAGTCAAAGTAGATGGCTTCCAAATTTTGGAAACAGATTTTTTTTTTAAGATTTTATTTATTTATTCATGAGAGACAGAAAGAAAGAGGCAGAGGGAGAAGCAGGCTCCCTGCAGGGAGCCTGATGTGGGACTCGATCCTGGGACTCCAGGATCACGCTCTGAGCCAAAGGCAGATGCTCAGCCAGTGAGCCACCCAGGTGTTCCAGAAACTGAATTCTAATTACACTATTATTGGTGCAAAATGAGAGAAATGACATAAAACACCCTTACTCAGGAATGCTTGTTTTGTTTGTAGTCCTTGTTCTCTATAACCTTTTCAAATGATTGGAGGCAGCTTAGAAATAAAATATTGGACAACAGATTTTAAAAACAGAATGGAACTATGAGAAGATACACAAAAGAAAGTTTCCTTACATACAGCTTTTGAACATGTTGCTTTTTGTTGTGCACAAAAGCAGCTTTCCATTTCCTGCATCTAAGGAAGCATACTGGGTAGTATGATTTTATGGCTTTTTACCTGTTTTTTGGTTTGTTTTTTAATAAAAGTATGGAATTCTTATTCACAAAACCAGTCCTTCAAACTGAATCCAAAATAAATGAGGGATTTATCATATGGATCCTCTAAAGAAAGGATGTAGAAATAGCATAATTAAGAGTACCTTCAGTTACAGGCTCATAGACAAGATAAATAAACATTTCTTATAAAGGATATGGGTAAGAAATTTAGGAAAAACTCTAAAGGGAAAATGTTAATAAAACACTCATAATTCCATCACTCCAGGGTAACTTTTTTCAAAAAATACCTACATATTTTAAAATAGTTACAGTCATAGAGTACATTTTATTTACCATACTAATTACCTAACATTACGTTATACATACTTTCCTATATTTTTATAGAATTCAAACATTATTGTTTAATGGCTAAATGTTCAGTTTTATAGATATTCTATTATTCATGTACTTTGAAAAATCGAGCTATTTACACTTCTTACCTAATGATGTAGAGCGGCATTTTATGTGGGGGTTAGGTTCTGTCATGCATATGTCAACAATCTAAATGTGGTCAAAATCATCCATGGAGAAGAAAAAAAAAAAATATATATATATATATGTATGTATATGCACCTAGAGGCAGTGAGTCCACCATAGAATTTGGATCAGGCTACTGGTTCTTGAGCTGAGAATCATATGAAATATCTGGGTTTCCTTTAAGGCCCGTTGAATAGGATTTTCTTTCTGAGCACATATAGACTGCATTATTCATTCTAGTAAATTAAATGTGTGTGATATGACTCATTTTGAGCATCCTCAGACATTTGGTGGTGTATGTAACTGTAATAACAGAATGAGCACTCCTCTAGACTGGACATATCTGAAAAGCAAGGAATGTGGCCTCCCTATTTGTAAGGAAGCACCAAAAATGCCCTCCAATTGTATCCAGCCCTTTGGTGATGCTGTATTTGTTAAAGACGTAACAGGAGGGGATCCCTGGGTGGCGCAGCGGTTTGGCGCCTGCCTTTGGCCCAGGGCGCGGTCCTAGAGACCCGGGATCGAATCCCACGTCGGGCTCCCGGTGCATGGAGCCTGCTTCTCCCTCTGCCTGTGTCTCTGCCTCTCTCTCTCTCTCTGTGACTATCATAAATAAATAAAAATTAAAAAAAAAAAAAGACGTAACAGGAGTACTTGTGAATTAGTAGTTACTAGAACCTAAAATTAGGCACTTTGGATAACTCTAGTCCACACAGTATGTATTTTAAATAGATTTTCTAAGAAAGCTAATAATAAAACTATACTCAAACTCAGCTTAGCTGACTATAAAGAACATAGGTTTTGACTTGATATTTGGCTCAAAATGATCCCCCCCTCCCCAAAGGCTGCCTCATGAACTTTTATTTTTTTATTATTTTTTTTAATTTTTATTTATTTGTGATAGTCAGAGAGAGAGAATGAGGCAGAGACACAGGCAGAGGGAGAAGCAGGCTCCATGCACCGGGAGCCCGACGTGGGATTCGATCCCGGGTCTCCAGGATCGCGCCCTGGGCCAAAGGCAGGCGCCAAACCGCTGCGCCACCCAGGGATCCCTCATGAACTTTTAAAGGGAATGATAACATACTGCTGAAGCAAATCAATCTCTCTTTAAAAAAAAAAAAAAGCTAGAAGCATGTTCATTTTTTTAATATACAGGTAGTTGGAGAACATTTTAGGTTGGTTGCTATGTATGGTAAATTGGTTCAACAATGATGCTAGATGGATGCATTGACTCAAGCATGAGGACTTGAAAAAGAAAATGATGCAGTCACATATGAATAGGTTATAAGTGTATGTTATATTTGGGTGTGTGTGTATATATATGTATATATTTTTTTAAGTGATTGCTGGTATCCTAGAGAGGACCAGGAATGTCTCTGAACTTAGGAAGTGTCAATAATTATTTAACGAACATTTATCTCCACAGCTCTATTTGCAGGCCTAGCTTGCCTATCCATTCAGCTTTAAAACTGTGGCCTTCCAAAAAGCGATTTACTCTGATCCATCCGTTTTCATATGTACCATCCTTTAAGCCCCTGATGGTTTTAAGCGATCTAGGAGCTTTTCATCTTGCACTTCCACAAATATCGAATGAGGATAAGAGTTCTGCAAGGATTTGTGGATTTGTGGGCCGCATTTTACAAGGCGTGAGAGGGGTCTCCAGGCCTGTGGAGCTCAGAACGGAAAAGGTGGGGTCCAGAGAGAAATCCGAGGCCTAAAGCGCAGCGTAAGTCTGCCAACGCCGAGCGGCATCAACCGCAGGCTCCCTGCGCCCGGCGCGCCGCCCATCCCCCCGCGCCAGCCCCGGGTTGCCCCTCGGGCTTCCTTCCCGCCGCGCGCCAACTGCTTCCGGGTCGCGGCGGACGTCGCTTCCGCAGCAGCATGGCGGCCCCGGAGGATGAGCGGCCGGCGGGGAGCGGCGAGGGAGAGCGGCTGGATTTCCTGCGGGACCGGCACGTGCGGTTCTTCCAGCGCTGCCTCCAGGTCTTGCCCGAGCGCTATTCCTCGCTCGAGACCAGCAGGTAACTGGCGGCTCCGGGCCCCGGCCCCAGCAGAAAGGCACCGCGGAGCCTGCCGGCTGACCCGCCTTCTGTGGGGCCTGCGCCGCCGCCCACCCGGCGCTGCCCGGGGCCTCTCCGCTCGGGCGGCTCGGCGGTCACCCTCCCGCCCCCGAGCTACGGCGGGAGGGTTGGGGCAGCGGCAGGGCGAGGGCGTGGGAACCTCCAGTTTCCGCCTTTCTCTCTTCCCGACCGTTTTCCCTGTCAACTCTGAGCTTCCTTTTTACTCCCTCTGCGAGGCTGCGAATCACTTGGCCTCACCGACTTCCGAGTGTAGCAGGAGAAAGACCAGTCATTTCGTCTTCGCAGTTTAGGTGTATAGTCTCCCATGCTACCCTTTCCTCCGACACCTGATTAACTCTTGATTGAATATCTGGATGGTGTTCGATGTATAGGAGCGGCGCAGACCCTGTAAGGTTTGTAGAAATTAACTTTCCAGGAATTGTGACTCTCGGGGTAGGAGAAGGTTGGCGGAAGAGGTGCAGCGTTCGTGGAGCATCCTGTTAAAAGTGTATTTGCCGTAGCCTTGGGAGTTTGGAGTTGGCTGAGGAGTGTGATTTGGCTGCGGCTAAAAAAACTGTGAATTAGTCATTCAGAGTAAAAGTCTGGAGATGAGAAGAAGGAGGAGGCGGTCCTCGCTCTGCATTGCTGTGTTTTGAAGTGGGGCTCCCAGGCTGCATGGGACTGGGTAAGAGCAGATTGGTTTTGCTCTAATCTCTCCGTGTTTTCTGGACTCTGATTCTCTGGTGTGTTTCAGACGTTGCAGGGCTGGGTCAGACTTGGAGGTTTGATAGTTGACTTCTGCCTAGTGTAGTGGCCTTGAAATGTATGATGCTGGGTGCTGGAGTACAGCCGCACAAGACAGCTGTTCTGTGCGGTGTGTTCGCCCAGGGTTATTGGGAGCATGTGTGAGAGCAGATTCCCAGCCCAGATGTCTTTAGAGACGCCTTCCCAAAAGAGATCCACCCCTTCCAATCACCACCTAAAATTACATATTTGTTGGTTTATTTGCTTACTATTTTTCTTTCACGCTGGATTGTAAACTTCACAAGGTATCTTTTTTCTAGTTTACCTGTATGATACTAGAGGTGCCCGGTCCAATGTAGTCACGAACCACATTTGGCTGTTTAAATTTGGATTAATTAAAATTAAATCACATTAAAAATTCAGTTCTTTCCAATTGCAGTAGCCACTGCATTTGGAGGGCTCCATCACCTCGTTGGCCAGTAGCTTTTGTTTCTGCTTTAACATTTCCATTATCCCAGAAAGTTTATAGGGCATTGAATATATTATCTCGTATATAAGAGGCATGAAGTAAATATTTGTCGAATAATGTGAGCTGAGCCCTGAACAATGAACATATTATTGCTAAAGAAAGAGTGAAGCATCATTTTATATTCCTTTCTGTACCCATAGGTGTTGATTGACTAGCAGAGCATCTCTCTAGAGCTAAATTAAGGTTTCCAAAACTCACTCTATTGATTGGAATGATATGTGATGAAACAAATGATACTAATAAATCACATATTTTATGGGGATTAACTTTATGTGAATTCAAAGCATTTGGATAAAAAAAAAAAATCTTCCATCCTATTGTGCTTGTTAAACAGTTGAACTTTGCTCATAGGTATCATTTTAGGTCTGTGGTTGCATTTTCAAAATGCCAGTGTTTGTTCTGTTTAAAATTTCAGCATGGACAAAACCATATATACTAATGTATGTTGGTAAACTGATGATGCTCATAACAAATAAAACTGCAAAAATTGATTGAAAACTGATTTAATAACCTTAGTGTAATCTTAGAATCTACAACAGGCATTATAAGAGAGTGTATTATGTCATGGTGCGTTAAATATTATTTCCTTTGTAATGCCTAATGTTTATCACTTGAATATTTATCATTTCTCATTTTCTTAGGGCACACTTAATAACCACGTTTAAGCTAATGTGCACATAGCAGTTTTTGTAGTAATTTTTTAAAGTTTGTCAGTTTTTCTCTTTTCTGATTCAGTCTTTAGCATTAAGTCCTTTCATGGTGTATGTGATCTCTAATTGACTTTAAGATGCTTGTGAAGGAGCTCTGAGCTTTTAAGGAAAGGTGACATATCACAAAATTTCCACTGATACCAGAGTTTTCAGATGAAACAATGTGTTTGCTAAGTCACAGTTCTTCATCTGGTATTGCTGTTTAATCTTTCAGATATTTATTTGAGGGCCTGCTGTGTGTCTGGGTACAGGGATACAGTGCAAAACCAGTGATTTTGGTGTTCCTTTTTTCTTACTGATAGATATGACACAGGTGACTCTGGGGAAGGCTGATAACAAACTAGATATTTAGACACTTATTTTCTGACCCACCCACCTGGCAAAATTACCTCATTCCCCTGTTTCTTTTAGTCTGACAAATAGGACTAAGTAATTTTTATTTTTCTAATAACTATGGGTTTATGAAAAGAACAAAGTCTTTGTTGTTTCACTTGTAGCTTTCCTTTCATATTAACTTCTGGAAAGTGGCAGCTTTTAGTTACCTCAGGTGAATATCAAAGCTTGGCTTGTGAGCTTTGTGCATTAACAGATTTCTTTTCTATGAGCTTTTTGGTCATGAGTTGTTACTGCCATTTGTAGTTGGGTAATGGGAGTTAGAGTAGGTTTTTTTAAATCAAAGAACATAATACTGACCATTTTCTATGTATGTTATTTTTACAGATCCAGCTGCTCTCGAAGAAGGGTTTAGACATTTGGTTTTTATTTTCTGAGACCTCACAATCTACCTGGTCTTTCTGTTCATGTGTCCTTCCGTTTTCCCCTGTGTAATCTGTGTCATAACTGTCCACCTGATTAACATGTAGCAACTACTCTGCTCTTTCATTCCCTCCCTTATCTGAAATATATTGCAGTCCAGCGGTGTATTTCTTAAGATGTGATGATGATAGCAGGAGGCTCCAAATCAGTGACATCATCACATGCTTTATAAGACTGCAAGTACCTGGGCCCCTCCCCAGCTCTGCTTCAAACTCTGGGCTTGCCAGTGTGCATTGTGACAAGCATTCCAGATGGTATTCATGCACACTGAAGTTTGAGACTGTTTGCCTGATAGGAGAGACAGATGTACAAACATTCTTAAAATGTTTCCTCCCAACTCAAATGTGCATATAAATCACCTGGGGATCTTGTTTAAATGCAGATTCTCATTGCATAGATCTGGGAGGGGTCTGCATAGAACCTGAAGTTCTAACCGGTTCCCAGGAGGTGCTGATGGTGCTGATTGCCTGACCACACTTGAATTTGTTTGCACAATGATTGTGGTATCCACAGACATTATGGAAGAACCTTAGCTCAACCTGAAGAGAGACATGTCTCAGAGATGGCTTCTTGGAAGAAGTAATCCTGGAACTAAATATTAAAGAATGTGTTAGGTTTGGAGGAGTGGAGGATGGATTATAGGCAAATGGACAAGACAATAAAGGTAGACGAGTGAGTGTTGAGCAGAGAAACTGCAATCATTTGTCTCATAGTGGTTCAAGATGTAAGGCAAGTGTGGTAGGAATTGAGTCTGGAGGGCTGACATGGGCCAGATCACAGAGGGCTTTGTGTGCCAGATCAAGAAACTTAAATTTGATATCACATAAGTGATGGAAAGTTGCCCAGCAGTGGATCTTTCTGGTTAGATATGCATTTCAGAGTCATCATTGAATTTGAGATTGGTTGCTCTGGTAAGTGGAACTAGACTAAACAAGGAAGACCCGTTAGGGAGCTGTTGTAGTATGCAGGAGTCTGAGAGCTGTATGCTGGGGCAGTGGAAGCAGGGATAGAATGAAGAGGTATAGGAAGAAGGAGGAGTTCCAGAATTCTAGGTTTGGATCTGCCATCTGGTCTAGAGAACAAGAGGCAAAAGGAGTAGGTTGAGAAAAAAAAGATGATTTTTTTTTTTTTTTTTTTGATAGCAAGAGCACTAGTTGTGTGACATGGTGGGGTGGAAAGGTGGAAGGGAGGAAGGAGAGAGAGAATAGAACCTTAAGCTCCATGCCCAACACCAAACTGAGGCAGGGCTCGATCTCACAACCCTGAGATTAAGAGTCATACACTTAACTGACTGAGCCACCCAGGCACCCTGAAAATGGTTTCTATTAATAGTACTTATATAACTACTTATTTTCTCTCATAATTTAACCTGCTTAAGGTTTGGAGGCTTGTTTTATTCGTTTTTGTCATGACATCTCTCTAGTAGATGTTTAGTAAACACTTCTTATTGAAAAATTATTTTGCGTGTAAAATAATTCCAAAGATGTGTGACTGTACTTAAAAATACTTACCATTGAACCAGCTATTTAAAAATATTACAGATAAAGAGTAAGGCTTATAATTCTAGCATTCTTGCAGCATTGCAGTCATTCATTCCAGAGTATTTATTGGGGCCTCTGTTTGCTGTGTATTTTAACTTCATGATTAATTTCCACCTGTCCTCTAAGGCTCTCTCATCATTTCGACTGTTAGCAATTTTATCCAGCAACTGTGTTCCTATTTCTAAATATTCCCTACTTCTAAATGCTTGTTTATAATTTAAAAATTCTTTGCAATATGGTTTAATTATAGCCCCACCTGAGAGCTAGGCAGGAATGCAGTTACATTTGGGGATGCCAGTAAATAGACTGTACTAGAAAGAGGCAGAGCAGGTAATCCAAAGTTTGGGAATCTAGTCAGTGCCCATAAATTAGTGTTTCCAGTATATTCCAAATGGTTACTTACCTGTCATAGCCTAACAGTACACTACTCGTTTAGTAGTACAGGAAATCATATTGCTATTACTTAGTTCTTTTATCTACTGCCCAGACTGGTTTTCTTTTCTTTCTTTTTTTCCCTATTTAATCCATGGGAGCTTGGGCGACTATTTCTTAAGCCTGAAAAATTGGAGATCTTCTGGTGACATCATTTAGTTGATGCCTACCATCTGTGAATTGATCCAGTGGGGCAGCATGTTGATTTATTTATTTATTTATTTATTTTTTAATTTTTATTTATTTATGATAGTCACAGAGAGAGAGAGGCAGAGACACAGGCAGAGGGAGAAGCAGGCTCCATGCACCGGGAGCCCGATGTGGGATTCGATCCCGGGTCTCCAGGATTGCGCCCTGGGCCAAAGGCAGGCGCCAAACCGCTGCGCCACCCAGGGATCCCAGCACGTTGATTTAGAGGAGACAAACTTTACTGCTTCATCCATGTAAGATATACTTTCCATATGTATTGTTCAGAGTGGAAGAAGGGGCAGGAAGATGTGGCTGGCTTACTTTGCTTTCTCAGGTTATAGTTTCAGAGTTCAATTCTAGGGAAGAGAAGAAAGGAAGAGAACAAATGAATACTCACCAAAGTAACAAAATTGAAATACCTTCACTGGCTTGATTTTAGGCATGTGTCTTGACACGATTTCCCCTCTAGACACCTGCGCCAAGGTGGGTGGGCAGCAGTCCATACCCCAAGTACCACTCAATGGAGCACTGTAAAACCCTCCATTATTTCTCTCAGAGGCCCACAGCCCAAAATTGCTTTGTTTTTCTTATGACTTCTGTAATTCTCTCCCTCTCAGAATTTTAGGACTGCTTGAGAAGTCTGCTGTGATGAGAAAGGATATTTTTCCAGCCTATCTTAGAGGGAGGCCAGACATTTGCTGCAAATTGATTCCTTGGTTCTGTCTGCCAGCCGCTGCTGGGTGTCTTATTTTATGACCATAAGCTTTTCTCTATAGCTGTGTTAATCCTATAAACCTTAGTCTTACCTGCTAGTAGTTGAAAATCCTGGACTCTCAGAAGCCTTTAATAATTAAGTATGCAAGATTTTAAAGTAGTTTACCAGCAACTGACTTGATTTCTGGTATTTGCATCCATATTCAGAAGCAAGTAAAATGGGGATCCCTGGGTGGCGCAGCGGTTTGGCACCTGCCTTTGGCCCAGGGCACGATCCTGGAGACCCAGGATCGAATCCCATATCGGGCTCCCGGTGCATGGAGCCTGCTTCTCCCTCTGCCTGTGTCTCTGCCTCTCTCTCTCTCTCTCTCTCTCTGACTATCATAAATAAATAAAAATTTAAAAAATAAATAAAAGAAGCAAGTAAAATGAAAAACAATCATTCATATAACACTTAACATGTAGGTAACAGTATGACGTTAGAACAGGGTTACTTAACCTCAGCACTGTTGGCATTTTTTTGAATGACGCTGCCCTGTGTGTTGTAGGTGGGACATTTAGCAGCATCCTTGGCTTTACCAGCTAGCTGCCATTGGCACCCTCCTCTAGTGACAGCCAAAAATGTCTTTAGAATGTCCCTACCGGCATCACTGCTCTAAAGCAGTGCCTTTTTTTTAAAAAAAAAAAAAAAAAGAAACAAGCTCCATGCCCACAAGTGGAGCCCAACATGGGATTTCAACTCACCCTGAGATCAGGACTGGGCTAAGATCAAGAGTTATACACTTAATTGACTGAGCCACCCAGGCACCCCTAGAGCAGTGCTTCTAAAGCCCTGCTGTACATTACCCTCACCTGGGAAGCTTCCCACACCTGCCTCCCCCACCCTAAATACCAGGTACCCAGACCCCACCTTCCACCTAGAATTTCAGTTTTATAGACTAAGGCCCAGGCCTCTCTGTTTTATTAGTGGTGTTTTAGGTGTTTGTTTTTAAGCTAATTCTAATGTGTAGACGGGCTTGAGAAACACCCTTGTGGAGAACACCACCATGCAACTCAGAGTTCCTAAGTAGCTTTTTTTTTTTTTTAAGATTTTATTTATTCAAGAGAGACACATGGAAAGAGGCAGAGACATAGGAAGAGGGAGAAGCAGGCTCCCTGCAGGGAGTCCAATGCCTGACTCATCCAAGAACTCCAGGATCATACCCTGAGCCAAAGGCAGAGAGGCACAACCGCTGAGCCACCCAGGTGTCCCGAGTTCCTAAGTAGTTTTAAGTGGTTATCTAGGGTTGAAATCTCAAGCAAATTACTGGAGTTCTTCGGACTTCATGATCTTGAGCTAAAAAAATTTGAGAATACTTCACTTAGAAAAGAATATCAGCTTATTTTTATAGCTTTTTAGATGTTTTCTAACTATACATTTTTTATTGTGCAGAAGATCTTCAACTTATTCAGCCTTAGTAGGTTGTCTTATCGACAATCCTATGCTGTCCTCCACTTTTATCTTCCTTTTATTTTTTCTATAATAAAGCTTTAATAAATGTAATTATTAGATAATTTTAATTAATTGTATCTGACTATATATAATCATTTACAACAAAACTGAAAATCCCAGTGAGAGTTCTCCAAGAGGGCTGATGAGGTATTGCAGGTCTTTTATTAGTTAATTCAGTAAATATTTGAGTACATATTACCACAAGGCAGACCTTATCTCCTGAGACATAATTATCATGAAGAGCAGTAATTCTCACACATGGCTGCTATTCTATAGATATTCTTCTAATTTCTAAAGTAGCATTTTGTTTTGGGAAAGAACAGGGTTGTCTCGGGGGCAGAAGGTGCCCAATGACCTAGAGAAAGGACCTGTAGTGTGATTGTGTTTAGATCCTGAGGTCGTCATTAACTCCTGTCAAATCAGGGAAATATCAGTAAGGATATTCCTTACTGATTTCCCTGAGGTCTTGCTTGCGGGCAGGTATTGCAGTAACTGTGAGGTGTAATGTTTTACAGATAAGGAAGCGGACTTAGAAAAGATTTAGCAAAGGTCCTACCTAGGTTATAAGTGGCTAAATCAGCCCACCTCGGATTTGAACATAGCTCATTTGATGGTGAAGCCTGAACTCTGAACCACAGCCTCCCACTTTAAGGGGTTTGTTCACTGCCCTGAATTTAATCCTGGTCTCAGATAAATCACGTCCCTAGTTCTGGTGGATCTCAGTGGTTTGTTAGAATTAGGGTAGTATGTAAGAAATTTTCTAGCTCAGTGTCTGGTACATAGTAGTAGTGTCTCAATAATTTGTGTTTCCCAAAATCTGTTGTTGTTAAGTGTACCAATATCTCATTAATCTTAGTTTTTGCCCTTAAGCTTTGGTTAGAATTAAATTACTCCCTGATTTCTTCTCCTATTATTTAATGTACACCAGTCCTTTTCAACCAGAGATCAAAGAGAATTATACCCTTTTAAAAAAAAGTGACTTTTCTCATTTTTCCTTAAGTTGGTAGTATTTTTCTAGATGCATGGGAAAGAAGTTAATTTATTACACACAGTGGATGCCTTAGGATAGTAAGGCTTATTTATTTCTCTTTTTGAATCTTAGTTGAAAAGGTTACAGGGGATCCCTGGGTGGCGCAGGGGTTTGGCGCCTGCCTTTGGCCCAGGGCGCGATCCTGGAGACCCGGGATCGAATCCCACGTCGGGCTCCCGGTGCATGGAGCCTGCTTCTCCCTCTGCCTGTGTCTCTGCCTCATTCTCTCTTTCTCTCTGTGGCTATCACAAATAAATAAAAATTAAAAAAAAAAAAAAAAGAAAGAAAGAAAAGGTTACAGAATGTGTCCAGTGCCTTTGCTGTCAGATTTTAGGCCAAAGTATTGTTATTAGTCATAGGAATTATTAGAATACAGAAATGAGATAACCATGCTCAGATAGCAGTTTTGCATCTTAGCCTGAAAAGAATTAAATATAACAAACTCTTTGTATAAAAAATAATCACCAAAGTACTAGTTTTTATATGAAAACAAAGTTAACACTTCTCATTTAGTGTACAGTCTTGGAAGGAAGGGATTGTGTTGCCTTACTGTTTTTCATTCTGTCACAGAATCCTCTCTGGGAAAATGGAGTTGAGACGCATATGTATTTTTAAAGTTTTATTTCCCAAAATTCATTTTAAGTTTTTCCCAGTCACATTAATTGTAAACCAATTTGAATACAGATGGATTCTAACATTCCTTCAGAATTAAGCACCAACTGTAAGCATAGTTGCTCTTGGCAAATAAGTGGAAATTGGGATTTTTACATATTTTCCAGCCTTTTTAATTTATTTGTACTAATTAGGTGCAGAGAATTCTTTTTTAAATTCTGCTTTAGCCTTTAGGTTGCTGAGACACTGCCTTCAATGAATCCATATATGCTTCAGATGAGTAGCACAGGTTTTTTTTTTAACTCCTAACTATTCCTTTTTACAAATGAAACAAACGTGTGATTGATATTAAACTAGAACTATAAATAGGATTTTTTGGCTTTTGCAAAATGAGACTATTTAATTTTAAATTAGAAAGACTTTATTATTTTTCTGAATCAGAAAGACTTCAGTGTTTTGATAGTTAAGATGGAAATTTTATGTTTGTTTGTTTGTTTTCTTTTAGGCTGACAATTGCATTTTTTGCGCTCTCCGGGCTGGATATGTTGGATTCCTTAGATGTTGTGAACAAAGATGATATAATAGAGTGGATTTACTCCCTGCAGGTCCTTCCCACAGAAGACAGTGAGTGAGTTTTTAGCATTTTATTTTTAGTGTGACTAGTTAGTTGTACTTGGCATAACATGTGTCAGACTAGCAAATCTCAGTATTAATTTATAAACTATTACCAGATTTTATTCATCCATGTTTTCCTTGCAGTGTTGCACTCCCCTTGTGTTCAAATACAAACACTTAAGAAGTCTAATCATTGGAGCACCTGGCTGGCTCATTCAGTGGAGTGTGTGACTCTTGATCCCAGGGTCGTGAGTTCAAGCCCCATGTTGAGGGTAGAGATGACTTAAATAAAAATTAAAAAGTCTAATCGTTGCTCTCTCTTTCGAGAGAACCATTGTGCAGTTGTCTGGGACTCGAGATTTGCAGTTGTAGCCACATGTTATGTTCCGCACTTCCTCATTGATGATTGCTTATTGATTATTTGTATTTGGTATTTATGTTTGATTAGTTTTATAGCCTTTGCTGTATTTTTCATTCCCAGCCATTCTTTTTGTCTTTTCAGTGAACTCTTTGCTGTCAAAAAATTTCTTTTCAGTCTCCTGGTGGTTTTCTCTCTTGTGTTTCACTAGCCTTTCTCTGATGGTTTCTTAGAACTCTTACTAGCACTACAGTCATTTTTATGCTTCTTAAACTTTATAAATTTTGGTCAGTTATTTTTCTTTTCATAACTAATTTTCAAAATTTCTATGTTTCCTGATCAACTAAATGCCCACAAGTTTTATACACCTTATTGTTCACTCTGTTAAGTGTAACATACCTAACATTGATTTAATTTACAAATGTTAGAAATTCTAACCTTCAAAAGAGAAGCAGATAAACTCCTGAAAATGACAGTTTTTATCATGCCTAAATGAGTCAACATTTATAAATTAACTGGGTGTTTCGTTGGTTGAAGTAAACATTTATAAATGTCTCACCTAGATGAACTTTAGGGAAATAATAAGCTGAAACTTTATTTAGAAAAAAAGAGGTTTGGGGACACAGGTGGCTCAGTGGTTCAGCGTCTGCCTTTGGCTCAGGGTATGATCCCGGAGTCCTGGGATTGAGCCTTGCAGGGAGTCTGCTTCTCTCTCTGCCTATGTCTCTGCCTCTCTCTGTCTGTGTCTCTCATGAATAAATAAAATCTTGGGCAGCCTGGGTGGCTCAGGGGTTAGCGCCGCCCTTCAGCCCAGGGCCTGATCCTGGAGACCCGGGATCAAGTCCCACGTCGGGCTCCCTGCATGGAGCCTGCTTCTCCCTCTGCCTGTGTCTCTGCCTCTGTGTGTGTGTCTCCTGAATAAATAAAAAACCTTAAAAAAAAATCTTTAAAAAAAGAAAAAAGAGGTTTGATCTATTAGCAGATGTTTTTGGACATTGTTTTATGTCTTTCTACATTATTGTTATTGGATTTCATAGTGTTTGTGTTTATATAATTTTTAAAATCTGGCCTGTCAGTGAATTCTTACTTAAAAATGATTAGACATTTTGAACTAGGTCTGGCATACACAAGTATCTACTCACTTTTCACCAGCTGCATGAAGCAGTATGTATGATATATTGGTAAGTAGTTAAAGATTCTAGCATGTTGGTGAGTAGGATTTACTGAATGTGCTGCTACACCTGTAAATACGGGCTGTGATAATTAATAAGATGCTACTCATTTTTTTCGGAGCTTATGGCTGAGATTTGGTCACAATTCTAGATGCCTGCAAAGTGGAAGTAATTTGTGTTTTCCCTTTTTACTAGGTTGTTTTTTGGGTTGGGGGGGGGTTGACTTGTTTAAATCAGTCTGGGTTATTTTTTTTTATTTTAAAAGTTAAACATTACATATAGTATTATTATAGATTCTGATTTTGGATTATTAAAAACACATGTCCTGATTAAACTATACACTAATTTCTTGAAAGCACCTCACATAGTATGCATAAGGAAATTATACAGTGTGAGTCATAGAAAAGCTATTCTCTATTATGTTTTTGCTAAAATATATATTATTTTTAGAAAAAATTTATTGCTACTCATTTCCCTGAAATAGCCATTGCTACTCTAGAAGAGTATAGATCATAACATTTGAGAGAACTCATACTACTATATTCTTTGCTGGCCTCTGTGATTGAACTAAGCTATTGTTTTTTCTTAAAATATGTTTACTTTCTTCTACCATTTTATTGTAAGTTTTTCATGGTAGTTTACTATCTATTAATACACACTTTTTTTTTTTAAAGCAACTTACAGAATGGTTAAAATAACTGATTAATTATTCCCCCAGTGGAAAAGCAGTGGCCACAAAACAATAGGCTGCTGGTTTTATGCTCTTAAACATGGATTTTACACATGTCATTTTGTTATCCCTTGGGTGTGTGACTGTGTTCATGAACTTTTTTTGTGTGCAATTAGTTTAATTAAAACCCATATTCTTGGGACATCTGGGAGGCTCAGTCGGTTGGGTGTCTAAGTCTTGGTTTTTGTCCAGGTCATGATTGCATGGGTCATGGGATTGAGCCCCTCATCAGGCGCTGTGCCCAGCAGGGAGTCTGCTTGAAGTTCTCTGTCCCTCTGCCTCCACTCCCCCCATCCCATTCACACACACTCTCTCTCTCTCTCTCTCCCTCCCTTAAAAAAATAAATACATCTTTTTAAAATACCTGTTTTCTTTCTAAAGACTGCTTTGTTGTGAGAGGTTTGTTAATATCTGAACTCTCATATTATTCATAATGTGTTTGCTACATACTCACTAGAAGGCTAAAATGGAAAAGGCAGAAAGTAACAGCACAACTGGAACTCACACAAGCTGAAGGAAAACTGCCAATTTACCAGCTCCTTTGGAAAACTGGCCGTACTCACTAAAGCTGAACATGTGTGCACTTCTCCCTAGTCCACACCCATCAGAAGTGAAAACATGTTCACCAGAAGGTATGTTTACAGCAGTGTTCTTCACAAGAGTCCAGAAGTTAGGAACCATACAAACTACCTGTCTTGGGTATAATGGATGAATGATGTATTAATACAGTCACACAATGGAATTCTGTACAATGGAAAGTGGGAAAGAACAGTCTATAACTATATGCAAAAATTTTGATGAATATCACAAACCTGTTTTGAGAGAAAGAAGTTACCTAGTGCATAATTCTATACAGAGTACAAAAATAGACAAAACCAGTGGGAGCTTTTGGGGAGCAAAGGAAGAAGAGGAAGTAGGAGGGGGTTTCTGGAGTGCTGTCATGTACTTTCTCTTGAGCTGAGTACTGGTTATGTGATAAGTTTACTTTGCAAAGTTCATTGAGTTGTTTATGATAATGCGCTTTTCTTATGTGTATTACAGTTTGATGGAAGTTTTAAAATTTTCTTTGAATTCCAATTGGTACTCACCCCATCTCTTTTGAGACTTACCAGAATTCTCTTTTGTGTTGCACTGCCCTCTCCATGGATTTCGTTGGTTTGAAGCACATTGCTAATTGTTTTTTCATTCATCGCTGCTTAATTGTTACTTAAAATATTTTTGCTTGCGCCTGAATTGTACACTTCTGGAAGGCAAAGAATGTATCTCTCTTATATTTCTTTTGTCTTTTAGTGCCTAAAGCTTTGCTGTGTATCAGGAGTTGTTGGACTCTTAAATCACCCATTCATCCTCCAACTTGACTTCTCTGTGTTTTCACATTTGGTCTAAAGCATCGTGATATTGTGATTTATAAGAAATGTGTATTTGGTCTTCATCCACAGTTCCTGGCTCACAACTCCCAAGACCTTTGGCGTTTCCTAAGGCTTGAGAGTGATAGAAATTGTCTTTTGTTACCTTAATAAGGTGACTTTTGTAAAGCACCTAAGGATGGGGCCTTTATGCCCTTAGAGCCAGCCAGAGATTAGAGTCCCACTACCTGAGCTCCAGGGAGGGGAGTGGTGAAGGGCTGGGGGCTGAAGCCATTGCCAGTGGCCTGTGATTTAATCCATCATGCCTATGTAATGTAGCCTATGTAAAAACCTAGAAGGACAGGGTTCAGAAAGCTTCCAGGTTGGTGAATACGTGGAAATGCTGGGAGAGTGCCACACCGGAGAGGGCATGGAAGCTCTGTGCCCCTTCCCCATACCTTACCTATGCATCTCTTCCATCTGCATGTTCGTGAGTTACATTCTTTTACTGTTAACAAGTTTTTCTGAGCTCTGTGAGCTGCTCTGGCAAATTAATTGTGCCCAAGGAGAGGGGCTCATGAGAACCTCCAGTCTGTAGCCAGTTGGTCAGAAGCAGCACAGCTAATGGGGCTTGCATCTGAGGTCTGAAGTTGGGGGGTGTGTTGCAGTGGTTTGCAGTCCTGGTGGACTGAGCCCTCAGCCTGTGGAGTCTTTTTTTTTTTTTTTTTTAAAGATTTTATTTATTTATTCATGAGGGACACAGAGAGGAGAGGCAGAGAGACACAGGCAGAGGGAGAAGCAGGCTCCACGCAGGGAGCCCGATGTGGAACTCGATCCCGGGTCTCCAGGATCAGGCCCTGGGCTGAAGGCGGCGCTAAACCGCTGAGCCACCCGGGCTGCCCCCCTGTGGAGTCTTCATAGTGTCTGCAGCCTATCTCTGCATAGTGTCAGAATTGAGTGGATTGTATTGAGTTGTATTCAGTTGAGTTGAATGAATGGCTGGCCTTCTGAGAATTGCTTGTTGGATATTGCATCTCAAAACACCTAATTTTAGCATCCTCTGGCTCCTCAAATATTTTCTCATTCATAAGGGTTTTGCAGAATGAGTAGAGTGTGCCTTCTGTGACTCCTAGGTCTGTATTTGTCCTACCTTGTGATACCATGTAAAATCTTAGGGAATTGAAAAATCCAGAAATGTTAAAAATCCAGCACCATAAAATAAAAATGTGATAAATTTGTTTAAACAAATACTTTAAAATGTTTTGTAGTAAAAGATAAGGCTGAGTAAGTGACAGGCTTGGAAATTGTGGTAATATATGTAACAAATACTCATATCCAGACTGTGAAGAACTCTTAAAGATTGAAAGGTAAATGACACATCACTGTTTAGAAGATGATGAAATTTAAGAATGGAGGACCTCAAAGAAGTCAGTAAATAATATATAAGAGAATTAGCCTTACTAGCAAAGTCAGGGAGATGCAGTAGAAACAAGGTTGCATTATTTTTTATGTAACATCAATTTAGCTGGAAGTTTTAAAAATTGGCAAGAGGGGTGCCTGGGTGGTTCAGTTGGTTAAGCGTCTGCCTTGGGCTCAGGTCATGTTCCTTGGGCCCTGGGATAGAGCCCCACATCAGGCTCCCTGCTCAGCGGGGCAGGGCGTCTGCTTCTCTCTTCCTCTGCCCCTCCCCCTGTTCATGAGCTCTCATTCTGTCTTTCTTTCACTCACAAATAAATAATGAAATCTTTTAAAAGAAATAAATTAAAAAAATAAAAGTTGGCAAGAGTACTGGGGAAAGAGCACTTCATTTTTGTGGAAGTGAAAATCATTGTAACCTTTTGAGAGACATTTTAGTGTATGATTTTTTTTTTAGCACATCTGACACAGTCTCATGTGTGTTATAGTGGCTCCGAAAAGATAGATCTGCTTAGAACCTCAGAATATGACCTTAGTTGAAGAAGGGCCTGTGCAGGTATAATTAAGGTAAGCATCTCCAGATCACTGCCTAGTGCCCTTCTAGGAGAAGGGAAGAGGGAGATTCTAGACCCCGAGGGGAATGCCCTGTGGGGGCAATGGCAGAGGTTACTGTGAGCTTACTGCACAGAGGAATGCCAGGATTGCCCAAAGCCACCAGGAACTGAGAGAAGCATGAGATGATTTCTCCCTCAGAGCCTTCAGAAGGAACCAGTCCTGCTAGCACCTTGATTTTGGACTTCTGGTTTCCAGAACTCTGAGAGAATATATTTCCATTGCTGAAAGCGTCCAGATTTGTGGTGATTTGTAACCTCAGGAAACTAATAACATGCATAAAAATCTTTGTAGAATATGTTTTGGCATTGTTCGATACACAGGCAAATTAGAAGGGGAATAAATGTTCACAAAAGTGAAACAGTTAAATTAACTATGGTCTACCAAGAATAGTATGCAGTAGTAAAGTGATTGAAATAGACCTATGTATATAATGACATGAAAATGTTCATATATAGTTAAGTTATAAATACTAACGTGTACAGAGATGTTTTGTGTTAATCTTTGACTAATAAGTATATAGGGAAAACTCTGAACGGAAACATAGAAAATATTTATGGAGGGGAAGTAGATGGGAACACATGTAGGAGGATGACAGGATAAGGTAGTACTTTGTTTTTATTCTATGTATCTGCATTATTTGTGTATTCAAAGTATGTTTCCATATTTAAAAATCCAAGTTAAAGGAGAGCCTTGGCAGGCAGATCAGTTGGTTAAGTGTCTGCCTTTGGCTCAGGTCATGATCTCAGGGTCCTAGGATGGAGCCCCACATTGGGCTCCCTGCTAGATGGGAAGCCTGCTTCTTCTCCCTCTCCCGCTACCATTCCCCCTGCTTGTGCTTGCTTTCTCTGTCAAATCGATCTTTAAAGCAAAATTCAGAAAACTTCAACCTCTCTTCAAAACACAACTAAAATTAAACTAAACTTAATGTTATATGGTTATATACAAATGCTGATATTTTGCTAATGCAGAAATGTTATACATTAATTAAAATTTTATGCTTTTTAAGGCACTGTCAAATACATTGTCACATTGTTCTAATCTGCCTTCCCCAGAAGAGGAGAATGAGAGACATAGCGACTAAGAGCTGCCTGAGGCCACACATAGGTATTAAGTGATAGATCAGACTGAAATCCCAGGCTTCTGACTTCCAAGCCCCAGGTTAGCTTTACTGGTGAAGTTTTTGGTCCATGGTGGGGACTATGATGTGTGGTACTTAAGTACGTTGTGAATATTTAATCAGAATTAACCCTGGCTTTCCGCTTAACTCCAGGGGTATAAAGACCCCACTGGTATCTTAGTAAGGTGTATGGTTAGACCATTGGAGGATTGGGCCCTTCTCATCAATCTCTGGAAGTGTTTAGAAAACACAGAGGATCAAGCTGGGGGTTGTGTGTTCCCTTCTCTTATCAAGGGCACAGCCAGAGAATTTTGGAGCTAGAGTAGAGCAAGGAATATTATAGTCCATCATTTTACACATGAGGATATTAAGATCCAATGGGATGAATAATTTGTCCATGATAATATAGCATGATAATGCTAGAGGCAAAATTAGCGTACAGTTTTTTGTTTTCTAGTCCTTTGAGATTCCCATTCCTGGATATCTCCAGTACTGATTCCGTACAATAGGTGCGTGTTTATCGTGTATGTTGTCCTGTGAGATTTTTTTTAAAATAGATTAAGTCCTATTACTGCGTTTTTTAAATAACATACTTACAAGTGTGAGTATAGTTGCATGTGGCTAAACTGGGCATGTTGCACATTTAAAAATAGCATGTCTGGTTTGGAAGAATTGTAGATCAAGAATTTTTTGCAGAGATGGCTCCACAATGGTTATGTGCCCAACTGTCCCTCACCATGTGTCTGGTAGGCCACACCACCAATCTTGTCACAGTCTCATTCTTCATTTACTGTTTTGTTGCATGAAACTGTTAAATCTCTATGAAGGGAAGTCTCCCACCTGCCTTTTCCTTAGTTAATCTAGTTCTGACTCTGAAACGAATTTGTGAAATTTAGAAAATAGATAAACCTATTTTGTAGGCTCTAGAATGTTTTGTTCACCTTGTCCAGTCTCTTGAGAATCTGAAACCAGGAGTTGTGTAAAGTGTGTCTAGATGTTTATGAGATCCTGCTAACTAAACTACTTGCATGTAACAAGATAAACTAGTTTGACTCTGTGACTCTGATTGTGGAGCCACATCAGTGGTTCTCGATTCTGGCTGGCTATCAAACAGGGATTGTTCTTTGTATATATGATTGTCCAGGCCCCATTCTGAGGGTTTTCATGTGGGCCTGAGTTAGGACCCAACAGGCCTGTATATTTTTTCAGACTCTGCAATTGATTCTGTTGAGACCCAGAGCCACACTTCCAGTTTATTCTGCTGCTACTGAATAGGAACACTAGATGGCACCGTGTAATAACCTCCAAGGAAGCTTAGACTACTGTGAATATGCATCTGGTTATAAATTTAGAATGGCTCATTTATACTTAATAATTATCATGAATAGGTAAGCTTGCTAGAATATAAAGGAAAACACAATAGCAGGCAAATCTTGACAAGAATCAGAATGAATTGCCCAGTGAATTTTTTTGAGTGACAATATATACTCTTTTGGAAAGGGGGAAGAGGAAGTCGTTTTTGTTTATTTGTTTTTTGTTATTATATTTTTTAATAATAACTTTATTTTTTATTGGTGTTCAATTTGCCAACATACAGAATAACACCCAGTGCCCATCCCGTCAGGTGCCCCCCCTCAGTGCCTGTCACCCATTCACCCTCACCCCCTGCCCTCCTCCCCTTCCACCACCCCTAGTTCGTTTCCCAGAGTTAGGAGTCTTTATGCTCTGTCTCCCTTTCTTATATTTTCTCCCTTTCTTATATATTTCTTATATTTTCTTATATTATCTTATATTTCCCCCATTTCTTCTCCCTTCCCTTCTATTCCCTTTCACTATTATTTATATTCCCCAAATGAATGAAAACATATAATGTTTGTCCTTCTCCGATCGACTCATTTCACTCAGCATAATACCTTCCAGTTCCATCCACGTTGCAGCAAATGGTGGGTATTTGTCATTTCTGAGTAATATTCCATTGTATACTTAAACTTTTTTTGGGGTGCCTGGATGACTCAGTTAAGCATCTGCCTTCAGCTCAGGTCATGATTTCAGAGTTCTGGGATAGAGCCCTGCATCAGGCTCCCTACTCAGGGGGGGCTTCTGCCTCTTCCTCCCTCCCCCTCATGCTCTCTCTCCTTCTCTCTCAATAAATAAATAACTTTTTTTTTTAATTTTTATTTATTTATGATAGTCACACAGAGAGAGAGAGAGAGAGAGGCAGAGACACAGGCAGAGGGAGAAGCAGGCTCCATGCACCGGGAGCCCGACGTGGGATTCGATCCCGGGTCTCCAGGATCGCGCCCTGGGCCAAAGGCAGGCGCCAGACCGCTGCGCCACCCAGGGATCCCAACTCTGGTTTCTCTTCAGATCGTATAAATCATTTGCCTTTAACTTCTTTTAAAGAAACTTTTCTTGTTCAGTTGCAACAGAAGCTGATACTTTTTTCCTGTTTCACTTTTTGTAAAAATCTAATGAATCTGTTTGAACTGGGTTACTGTTGATTTCCGTTGGTCACTGGACAGAACATCATCTGCCTGTGTCCTTTAAACATTGCAAGAACCCTGCAAAGTACTGCTTGCAATACGTTACGTTCCTTATGTTCCTTGTTCAGAAATGGAGGGAACTAGCTCAGAGAGGGTATTATTTGCCCATAGAATACAGAGCTAGTAAGAATAGGATCTTGAATTAGATTCCAAACGTCCATGCCACAGTCTCCTAACCTTTGGTGATATTTTTGAACATCAGTATTTTTGCTGCTTTTCAGATAATTTAAAGGTGTAAGTAAATAAGCTAAATACATAGAAATAAACAATTTCCTTTACCTGTAAGGAAATAACATTTCATTCAGAAACAGATTTTTTATACTCTAATAGGCATTCCTCATTTTATTGTTTATGCTTTGAAGATACTGCATTTTCTATAAATTGAAGGCTGGTGGCAACTCTCTGTCATGCAAGTTTATTGGTTCCATTTTTCTAACATTTGCTCACTTCATGTCTCTGTTTCATACTTTGGTAATTTTCTCAGTAGTTCAGTTTTTCATTATACTTACTATAGTAATCTGTGATCAGTGATCGTTGATGCTACTATTCCAATTGTTTTGAGGCATGACAAACTGTGCCTATATAAGACGGTGCACGTAATTGATAAACATGTGTGTTATGACTATTCCATTGACCAGCCATTCCCCTTCATCCCTCTCCTCAGGCCTCTTTAGTCCCTCAGACACAATATTGAAATTAGGGCAGTTAGTAACCCCATAGTGGTCTCTAAGTGTTTAAGTGAAAAGAAGGGCTGCACATCTCTCACTTTAAATCATAAGCTAGAAATGATTGAGCTTGGTGAAGGAGGCATGTGAAAAGCCTAGATAGGTTGAAAGCTAGGCCTCTTGTGCCAGTTGGCTAAGTTGTGAATGCAAAGGAAAGGTTTTGGAGAAAATTATAAGTGCTACTCCAGGGGTCCCTGGCTGACTCAGTTGGAAGAGCATGCAGTTCTTGATCTTGGAGTCATTAGTTCAAGCCCCGTGTTGAGATTACTTAAAAATAAAACTTAAAAAAAAGTGATATTCCAGTGAACACACCAATGTCAAGAAAGCAAATCAACCTTATTGCTCATGTGGTGGAAGTTTTATTGGTTGTACAGACACTAGGCACTTATGGACTTTAAAGATGAAGTTAAGGTTCCTGGTCAGCTGACCTCAAAATAGGGAGATAGGTGTTTTATGTACTGGGGCGAGGAGTTGCCTGGTACAACCACATGAGCCCTATTAAAGGAGAAAAGGCAGGAAGAGTCAGAGAGATGCTGCAGAAGGAGAAGCTAGAGAGAATCCCAACACAAGAAGGATTTCAGCTGTGTTGCAGGCCCATGGTACAGAGGCCCAGATACAAGCAGTGGCAAGAGTGGTCTCTAGGAGCTCTGGGGCCCAGATGACATGAGCAAAGTGCCACACCTGCTAAGCAAGCTGAGGGAACTTGAGGGGAGGTTGGTTATTCCCCAGAGCCTCCAGTGGGGAGTGCAGCCCCCACTGGCATGCTCATCTAGCCTGGTGAGACCTGTCTTGGACTTCGGAACCTGCAGAGCTGTGAGATAATAAAGGGGTGTGGTTTCAAGTTAATAAGTTTGATAATTCATTAGGGCAAAAATGACTCATACAAAAAACAGAATTCACTCTCCTGTCATTCCATACAATGTTACTTTATTTATTTCCTTCTGGACTTTGTTGATAAGCCTCCTTTGCTTAATTATAAACATGATCACATAAATGTTTGTGTCCTGTTTTTTCTCTTAACTTGATCATTTCTCCATGGGGCTATATAGTTTTCCCTAAGTATTTTTGTAGCAGTTTAGTGTTCCTTTGAGGAGCTAGAGTATTGCATTTAACCTGCTGGACTCCTGTTTGTTTCTGAATCTTACCACATGTAGCACTGTATTGGGTGTGTCTGTGCATCTGGCCTTTCTTATACTGAAAGTTACAAGAGTAAATTCTCAGATGTATCCTTACCCTGTCAGTCTGAGCCTTTTTGTTACTCTTATTATACATTGACAAGTCTTAAATAGTTTATGCACTTAAAAGTCTTTAGCAAAGATAATAGAGCCATGTTCGTTAATATCCACCATTAGATAATACCCTTTTTCAAATAAATTTTTTGTTAATAGGGGAAGGTGGTTAGTGGAAAGTTTTAAATTTGGTGTGTAAAGTTTCCTAAATTGTTCAAGAAATTAATGTTTAAGCTATTACTCTAAGTACTGTGGGAAATACAGAGAATAGAGTACCTGATTTGAAGAAATATAAGAATGAAAACCAGTTATTATGAATTAGTCATGTTCCAGTCATAAGAGATACGAAACTAGTTTCTCACGTCAGAACCTATTTATAAATCTACTTGATTTTTTATTAACAGTGCTTGTACAGTCTACGGATATTACATTTCTGTCCTCTTCATCTGTAATGCTGATTGTCTAATAGGTATCAGAACCATAATTACTTTCTTACTGTGGGTATAACTAATTTTTCATTTATAGTTTTTTTATTTTTCCCAGTTTTATAGAGATATTATTGACATAGAATATACTTAAGTATAAGTTATACAACATTATGATTTGATACGTGTATATATTGCAAAATGATTACCACAGTATCCTCACATACCTTTTGTGTGTGTAGTGACAACATTTAAGATCTCTCCTATCACTTTCAGGTATATAATACAGTCCTATTAATAATAGTCACCATGCAATACATTAAGTCCCCAGAATTTACTCATCTTACAGATAGACTTTTGTATGACTAACATCTCTCCATTTCTCTCAGCCCCTGGGAACCACTATTCTACTGTTTCTGTGAGTTCAGCCTTTTTAAATTGCACATACAAGTGAAAACATAGAGTATTATAGTATTTATTTCTCTCTCTTATTTCATGTGGCATAACGCCCTGAACTTCCATCCATAATGTCACAAAAGGCAGAATTTCTTCTTTTATGACGGAATCATATCCTGGTTGGTGTGTGTGTTTGAAAAATTTTCTTTATCCACTCATCTGTCAGCAGACACATCTTGGCTATTGTAAATTATGTTGCAGTAATCATGGGGGTACAGACATCTCTTCAAGTTAGCGATTTTGTTTCCTTTGGATATATACCCAGTAGTGGGCTTGCTGGATCATATGGTAGTTCTATTTACAATTTTTTTAAGAACCTCCATCCTATTTTCCATACTGGCTATACCAATTTACATTTCCCACTACCAGTGCACAGGGCTCCCTTTTCATGGACGTGACTGAAGTTTCCAGCTTATTTTCTTAACTTCCCAGTACTTTAAAGTGGGTTATTGTGTTGAAATGCAAAATACATAATATTTTTTGTGACTAGAGCAGCTTCTTCTGCCTTTAGTTTGCTCACATATAAAAAAGCAGTGAGTTAAAGTAAAAAGACACTGGATGGGAAGTTAGAATTCCAGATCCTGATGCATTACTAACGGTTTGTTACCTTGAACATGTCACTTAACCTCCGGGACTTCTTCCTTTTCTTTAGCATGGGGATTAAATATGTTGGTCACATGAAAAATAATCATATAGAAAAGGTAAGGAAGCATTTTGTATACAGTGAGGTAGGCTATAACCTAAAGGTACATAGTAGGAAATCATTATTTTGTCTCTGGTTTGAAAATTAAATGAAAAGGGCATCTGGCTGGCTCAGTCGGAGCGTGCAACTCTTGATCTTGGGGTTGTGAGTTCAAGGCCCATATTGAGTATAGAGATTACTTTAAATAAACTTTAACAAATTTTTGAAAATTAAACGAGGAAATTCCCGTAAAGAGATGACAGCTTTTGCACATAGTGAGCATTAACCAACCATTAGCTAGAATGAAAATGGACACAGTGACAAGGCTTTGGTACTAAAATGCTCAGTTTCTGAAAGAATGTTTAATTGAACGACCTAAGAGTCTGTAGAGAAATAAAGTATGCCTTAAATAAGTACACGTTTTTATTTTCTAGGATCAAATCTAAATCGCTGTGGTTTCCGAGGCTCTTCATACCTGGGTATTCCATTCAACCCATCAAAGGTGCGTTCTATCTGGGTCAGGAGGAAGGAGAAGGGAGGTGGTTGGATTTTAGTGAAAAAGAAAACTAAGAAATTATACAAACAGAACCAAGCTTCCAAAAAAAAAAAAAAAAAAAAAAAAAAAGAACCAAGCTTCCATGTTTTGATATACCTAAAATAGTGTCTGTTGATGTACATGATGACCTACAACTCCTACAAAGGAGTGTGGTGCACACCTTATTTCCTGGCACAATGTACAGTACATACACACACAGAAATCTCTACTGTCTCAAGCATTATATCCTACTGTCACTTGTGTTTGTAAAAATTATTGGTGATTTCCTGGAGAATTGGAAATAAAGCACTCTGCTTGGTACTTGCTCTCTAGGAAGCCAGAGAACTTCTGTGTTAGTGAAAAACTGTATATTCGACTCACATACCTTAGAAATAAAAGAAAAAGTTCTTGCCAAGGCAGTAATAGAAGACCCTAGCAGTGATGAGTTTGAGGACTTTTGCGGCAATAGGCAGACAGTCTTCCAGGGTTACAGCCAGTGACTTTGGTACCAGCACATGCTGTATAGAAAGCAGTGACTCCTAACAGAGTGAAGAGCTTTTCTCTTCTTCGAAGCAGTGGAACCAGCCAGCTCTGCAGGTGTTTGCATCTAGACTCAAAATAACAATATTTTTCTATAGCAGAAGCAGAGAGAAACTTCGTCATTTTCTTTTTTTTCAAAAGAGGGCCATACAGCATAGACACTTTTCCTTTAATGGGTCACTCTGCTTATATATTGGTTACAAGCTACTGTCTAACAATACTGAGTACATTAATATTTATATCCAGTTGTAACCTAAACATAAATGGCATATTGCCCATTTTTTAATGCTCTGCTTCTAAATTATGGAATAAATAGCAGTGGATATGGGTGGGTGAAAGCAGCATGATTGATTTCCTAGAGGCACTGCTTCAATTTTCTTCCTCTGTCCTAGGCTATAGATCATCTTGCCAGTGTCAAAGTCATGTGACTCGGTCAAGTTGTCTTCAATCATGTGTGCCCATTGCTTTTAGCAGGGAGTCTAAAAACCAAGGATTCATAAAATATGTTCCCCTTTTCCTATACATATAACATTTTCCAGTTGATGCCAGTCCTGAAGAAGATGGCTCTCCCTTTGCTCATAGTGGACAAGGTTTCTGGGTGCTATGACACTTGGTCATGATGACCCCCCCCCCCTAGAATGCCATAGCTTACTTACACAGATGTATACCTACCCTTGTTGAAATTAAACAGGGCTTTGAAAGCATTACTTTTAAAAGTCAGTCGCCTTCCTCTTGCCTTCCCACTTCCAAGACATTTTTAAAATAACAGGAATAAAACTGAAGAAGAAACAATCTTTTTTTGTCCTGATTTACAGTCTCTTCACACCCAGTTTTGGTCCTAATTCACCTGGATCCCTGGCATCTTCTGGGGAGGCCAGGTCTCACTCCAGGTCTCACTCCATGCCACATTGTGTTCATATGAATTTGAATGCTGGGAGGACCAGGAAAGTCCAGGGGGACTCATAGGCCCCGCAGGAGTTTTCACTGAGGGTGGTTGGTTGAGAGTCTGTAAGAATCTGAGGCACATAGGATTGTCAGATATAGTATATAAATACAGTAGTGTTCTCAGTTTTTCTTCTGAATCCAAACCATCTATATAGGCCATTGCCTTACCTGTTAAATGCCCAAGATCTTCCATGGCCTTAGAGCACTTTTTAAGAAACACTGATGGATGCTCTCAACCCACTTTTCTCACTGTTTTCCTTCACAAATTCTGTATTGTCTATTAAATGAAGTGTTGTCCCTAATACATGCTAAATACCCAGAATTTTCTTTCTCTGCTTTGCTTTTACTTTTTCTTCTACCTATAAAGCTGCCTCTCCTTTCTACCCACCAAGCTCCTCTTCTGCTGCAAAAAAGAAAAATCCATTTAAAATTTTGTGTTACTGGGGCCCTTGGCTGACTGAGTCATTAGAGCATGCAAATCTTGATCTCAGGGAGATGAATTCAGCCCCACATTGGACATGGAACCTCCTTAAAAGAAAATCAAGCTAAACAGTCTATTGATTTGGCTAACAGAAGATGATAGTTAAAAAAAAAAAAAAAAAAAAAATCAGTGTGTTGCTATATCTCCCTCCTGACACTACATTCTAATTTGTATTGTAATTACTAGACCAGACCCTTTTTCTGCTCTTAAGATTAAGTTCTGCATTTGATTTCTGTTTGGGTTCCCCCACAGTGCTTTTAACATGGTAGATGTTTAGTTTAAGTACCAAAAAATGAAATATGCCATAGGAGTTCTAGGTAGACTATTGTATATGTGGAGTAGAATAAGCAGGAGTACCAGAGTTTGAGCTCTACGAAGGAGCTCAGAATTGAAAGTGTTAGCCAGATGAGAATTGGTTTGGCGCGTTTGTGAGACCATATAAAGAATCATATATGTAAAACCAGATGGGTGGGGTGGGTTCAGATTATAGAAGGTATTGGAAACCATGCACACTTGTTCTGTGAGGAACCACAGAAGATGGGTGAGCAGGAAAATAATGTGATTCACTCCCTAATGATTCCAAGATCCTGGTTCATGACTCCCAGGAAGTAGTGGCCCTTTGGATATTTGCCTTGTACTTGCATCATCATCAGGATAACTAGCATCTTTGTCCCAGTAATTTTATTTAATCCTCACAATAACCCCATGTAGAGGTACTAATATCCTTTTTTCAGAAGGAGGAAATGAAGCAAGACAACGAGTTGTAGAGCCAGGATTTGGTGTGTTTCAGTGGTTGTAGAAGTTACCATTTCTTAGAGTGGGTACAGGAGAGAGATGAATTTTTTAAAATTACTCGTATTCTGTCAAAATTAAAATATTCTTTGTCATATGTCACTGTAATTCAATTTTAAAAAATTAAAACATTTAAAACATTTTTATGTGGTGATTACTATGGTATTTAATTTGGATTTGTACAGTAAAAGAATTTTTATTTCTTTTATAAATCTTTGAAAGGCTGTATGCTTTTCTAACTTCATGAGACTTAAATTGTAAGTAATGTGGTTGACTACATATGAAGCTCAAATAATGTGGTTTATTTGCATATCAGAGCTGCTTCTATAAAGTTTGAGGTTTGCAGGATAAATTTAAAAATTGTGTAGCCTGGCAAGCATGCAGTCATACTTACATTGAGACCTATAAAATGGGGTTTGTTTTTCAATCTGGTGTAGGTACAAATCAGTACTAACATTTAATTTTACTAGTTCCTGAGACCTCATGCCGGATTACTTAATGAAGTAAGTTTTCAGTTTACCAATTAATTAACATTATGTTAACTTTGAATTTAGAATCCTGGAACGGCTCATCCTTATGATAGTGGCCACATAGCAATGACCTACACTGGCCTTTCATGCTTAGTTATTCTTGGAGATGACCTAAGCCGAGTAAATAAGGAAGCTTGCTTAGCAGGCTTGAGAGCCCTTCAGCTGGAAGATGGAAGGTATGGGTCACTCTTTGTTTTTTGTCTTTTTCTTTTTCTATTTTTTCTTTTTCGGACAAATTTTGTAGAACTAAAAAATGGGTATAATACTGTACTAGAACTTTTAGAGTTTATCATAAACCCATTTAGAAGCCTTTAAAGCTCACTGTATATACATAGAGTTAAATCCCTAATCAAAAAACCCCCCAAGATTTCTTAACGTGAGTAAAAAGAAATCACAACAGCAGAGCTCCTTGTTTTTTCTCTTTTTTTTTTAAACTGAGACAGTGAATATGTTCACAAGTAAGTGGTTGAATGGTTTCAGTATTAGGATGGACTTTAATTTACCTTCTGGGTGAAAAAAATGGATATTTTGAAGTAAGCATACATTTAGTCTGAACTTTTATTCCTTAAGATATAGTGATTGGGGAATAAGGGGGTGAAGACAATAGTGTATAGTTTCAGTGACATTTGTAAAGGTTAGAAAAAGAACTTATGAATATTAGGTGGTTTGTATGGTATGTCTGAGGAATCGTCCCAGAGTTTTAAGGTGAAACTCTCCACTCTCCCCTCCACCCACCCCCCACCACCAAATCTAGGAAGTGACAAAACAGTAGTGATACTGTCTAAGGAAAAGATTTTGCAAACCAATTCCCCATAATGTTATGTCAGTACTCCATCAGCTAATACCTCTGTTTTCCTTTCAGTGTTTAAAAGACACGATCAAAAAAATAAAAAAAATAAAAATAAAAGACACGATCTTGGTGAGGGGAAAATTAAGTAGACTTGTAAGATAAATTGTCAGTAATTGGAAATACTATAGAACTCAGTCTTTACCTCAGCCAGTGTATGTGACCAAGTTCTCAAAGTTTCCATATGGTCTTTGATTACTGCTACCTTATCCTTGTTTATAAATAAAGGAATAGATATCAGACTCAGACTGTTACCTCTCTAAAACTAATGAAATAGGTAAAAATTAAATTGTAACACAATATGATCGATTAGTTAGTGGTTACATACATATACATTTAGAAGAAATTACACATATGAAAATGTGGGTTTGGAAATTTCTTACTACCCAGTGGGTCCTAGGTATATTTCCCCCCATCAGTTCTCAAGCTGGTGTGCTATGACTGTCCATGATAGGGACCAAATAAACTTATTCTGTGTGGTGCCATCTGGGAAGGAGTAACTGGTAGTGTGTAAAACTACCCAGATATCCAGAACTTTGAAATAGAGTGGTGACCTAGGGATGATTTTGTGTTATTCAAGTTAATAGTCCTGTTCTTTACTAATAAAAGTAGTATATGGCTTTTAAACCCATATTTAATAAGTTTTTCTGTGAGTTAAGACATGAAGTAGATTTTCTTGCTTCCCCCATCCCCACAAAAAAATAAAAACTAGATTCTAGTGTGGTGTTACTGTAAATAATAACTGTTATTACTTTCAGCTTCTGTGCAGTCCCTGAAGGCAGTGAAAATGACATGCGATTTGTATACTGTGCCTCCTGTATTTGCTATATGCTCAACAACTGGTCTGGCATGGATATGAAAAAAGCCATCAATTATATTAGAAGAAGTATGGTGAGTTATGTTGGTAAATTGACTGTTTTAGGTTATTATTGTTACTATATGGAGATTGCAGTACAATGCATGTCTCAGTCGCTCTTCCACCAAAATCTGGAAATAAGGGCAGTAAGATTGCTTTTTGGATACGTTGTGTAATCAGAATATAGAAATAATTGTAAAGGGCAGATTGATTCATTGGCCATTAAAATTTAAATGTAATTTGATTGTGTCTAAGGAAACAAATGTCTTTACTAGAAAGAGATTGGTCAAAAAAGAAGTAAAACCTCAAAGGCACGTGTTTGATAGCCTTTGCTTCCAGGGGCCAGTGAAGAGCCCTGGCTAAGTGTAATGGAAAATTATGGTTTCTTTGATGAAACTATTTCTGTATTTGGTGTGAGGTGGGAGTTCCATAAGTCATTGGATTAGCAAGAACCAAATATAACAAGATTGACTGAGTTAACAATAGATTTTTGGGTCTTTTTGTTAATACTTTTGCATGTGCTTTTTTTTTTTTTTTTAATCTAAGGTTTATTTTAAGGCTTGTATCAAATAGAAGTGTTACTTTTTTCATGATACAATTTAAACTTTTCATTGGCAATAATAAGGAGAGCTTAGTCTCAGCCAGAGTGATCCTTGTTCAAATGTTGCTTCCCAGGTTTATTACTTCCCAAATATGAGGTTTTGTTTTTATAGAAGTTATGTAGATAAGACTGTTTTAGGTTGTTAATTCAACTTTTACTAGTCAGTATTTCAAAATGAAAAATAAGTTCTTAGTGTAATGAAATTTTTTTAACCGAACGTTTGAGTATGGATCAGATTTGGTAGATTCTGCAATAGCAGAAAGAACAGGCCCTTAAAGGAGCTTTAGAGGGAATGGAGATTTATATGAAATAGAAGGATGTGTGTTTTGGCGTTACTGCCACAGAAGTAACACCATATTCTCCGTGTGTTGTATTTGGAAATACAGTGTATTGATTTGCCCTGCTAGCAGTGTTGGTAACTTTTGATCACCAGTTAAAGTGGTGTATGCCATATTCTTCTCTGTAAAGTTAGCATTGTTCTGCTTGTAATTATTCAGCATCTTCTGGCAAGGTTTTGGAGACTGTTAAATAACTTGTCCCTCATTAAACTTTTGTCTACCAGTGTCAGTATGCCATTGATGATTTTCCAGTTCTATCATTTCCTCTGTAATTTTCAGTTGAAATTCTGCTTTTAGAAAAAACTTTCACTTTACATCTATCATCTATTCATCCATCTATCCATCCATCCATCCATCAATCTGTATCAGTTTGAACTCTAGATTCTTGTTTTATCTGGTGTGGGCTATTGCCTGTTACTGTCCTTACTTATTTTGATGGTCACATTGTCCCACATTTAGCCAGTGCAAGCCCCTTCACACAGATGCTTGTGTCTTTTTTTGTCTCACTCCCTTCATTCTTTGAGCAGCTCTTTGCATTCTGGTACAAGATATTCCAGGTTCATCTTCTACTTTCCTGGAATCAGTCATTTCAGCAAGGAGCTCTGGTTCTTACTGGAGAATGGTGTGTAGAAATGAGGATTTGGGCATAGTAGCAGTGCTCCCTGGTGTTGGGATATCACTGCCTCTAACCCTTCTCTCAGCAGGCCGAGCTAGGAAATCATGTATGTGTGTGTATCTATGCACAGACTGCCCCCCTCCCCTTTTACACACATTGCCCATTCTATTTCTTTATCCATATGTGTATTAAAAAACATGAGTCCTGTTGATACCTCAAATTCCAATTCACCACAGGTTTTTTTGATCTTCCTCCTTTCTTTTTGTAACCCCCTTCTTGGACAGTGATGAGCCTGGTTCCCATCATCTAGGATACATTGACTCTTTTTTGTTTTGAACCTGAAGGTATATAGTCAAAATACCATATTTAAGAAATACTTGATGGGCACCTGACTGGCTCACTTGATAGAGGACGCACCTCTTGACCTCAGGGTTTTGAGTTCAAGCCCCACATTGGGTGTAGAGATTACTTAAAAATTAAACCTTAAAAAAAAAAAAAAAAAAAACTTGTGTTCCTTCCTTTATTCCTCCTCACCTTCGCTATGGTTATGTTATCTGTGTAAAATACAGCTAAGTTTGTTTGGGCTCCATTTTAGTGTTTTTCCCCAATTTTGTTGATTTTTTTAAATGTATTTAATATGTGAAATATTGACTTGGTTCTGAAAGACAGAACTGTACACAAAGGGGTATTCCAAGATGTGTTACTCATCAGCTCCTGTTCCTTCTGTCTCACCTCTTTCCTGGCTCCCATATTTGCCACCTTGTTCCCATTCACTCTATAGGGAACCAGTCTCATTAGTATTGGGTTTGTCCTTCCTGTATTTCTTCTTGATGAGCAGATAAGCACATTTTTGTTTCTCCTTCCTTCTTACAAGGTAGCACACTCAAGGTACCTAGTTTCATAGTCCTCTATTGTGTGCATGTACTTAGTTTTTTGAACTATTCTATGCACTTATTTTCCAAATCCAGAGTGTTGAAATTAATAACCATATGCATACGCATTTATGTATTGTTGGAGATAGATCTTCAGAGTTCTTAGTAGTGCACTTGCATGATCAAAAGGGAAATGCATATGTAATTTTATTAGACGTTGCCCATTTTCTCTTCCAGAGGGGTGAACCAGTTTATATTCCTGCCAGTGTAGGTGAGTGCCTGTTTCCACACCACCTCGCCAATGGAATGTGTTATCATTCTCTTTACTTTTTATCAGTCTTGTGGGTAAAGAATGTTTTCTCAGTGTATTTTTGGTTTGTTTTGAGTGAGCATGATCATGTTCTTCACTCCAGATGATACTGAACCAGACCACAGGCACATGTAGCCTGCGGCCCATAGTTTACTAATGCCAAGTTCCAGTTCATTATTTTCCTTTAGGCACTTCAGTTTTGTGTATGTATCTTCATTCTTCCTTGCTTGTCCTTGATCAGTCACTGTTCTCTCTGACCCTTTTTACTGTTGTATCTCAGTTTTCATCTTTTGGCTGTTTTCTGCCTTTTCATCCATGTCACTTCCTGTTTTTTCTTTTGAGAATGTTATTCCTTGGTCTTATTATTCCTTATTTTCTTCCATTTCTTTGCTGAAGTTATTGAACTCTGTTTATTTCCTCCTACTGTTTGTCCTTTCTGTTTTTAACTTTTAGTTTCCTTTGCATACTCCCAGGTGCTTACTTGATGATATGCAGTTGAGTTTGGGGTGCTGTATGACAGTTTCCTGCTTTATGGCCACTTTGAGGAGGCGGGAGCAGATTTTCATATACTGAGATGTTTTCATTGCATTTGCTATGTTTTCATTTCAGAGTTACTTTATATAGATGTGTCTCTTTGTTTAGTCATTTTGTGAATTTTTTTCTCTCACAAACATTTCTATTTAAGAGTGTACTCTTTTTAGTCAACAAAGTCTGATTTCTTTAATGAGCTTTTGTAGGGTTTGATTTTGTTTCTTTTTTTCACGTTGAGGAAAGTGTTATGTGTTTGATGATTTTCTGGCAGGACAGAGGTTCTCTTGTTTCTCAGGTCTCTGAATGTTGCCCTTTTGAGTATCTTTTATTACCTGATCTTCAGAGGGCCTGTCTCTGCTTCCTTGTTAACTTGACTCATCAGTCATGCCCTCTGAGTACTGCACACTCTGAAGTCCCTTCCCTGCAGGCAAGTGCTCTGTTCTCCAAGAGCTCATGCAGTTCAGGCAGCGCTCACTTTGCACAGTGGGGCCCGACCATGGCAGTGAGCATGCCGGCTGCCAAGAGGCCCAGTGATGTGAATCATCTGGGGGAGATCACCACTGCTCTGTGACCTATGCCACTTTTTGCCATAACATCAAACTGGAAGTCATAAGTGTACAGAGAATTTTGAAGTGGTAAAGCCAGTACTTAGTACATTGTAATATTAAAACATTAGAAATTGTGAATTAAAGTAATTTCTTTGTGGAAAAAAATATATATACAAGAGTAGTTTGAACAGTGCTTGCCTTATTTTCATTTTGTAACTTAGGACAGGGTTCGAGCATCTTTTCTGCCTTGGTAGATGATCAGACTCCTTATATTTGTAGCAGCTTCCCAACACTTTATCCTTTGTGTTTTCATTGTTGTGAAAACATCTCCAAGAATTCCTTTCCTGTCAGTGTTTTGGCAGCATCCCTTTTGTAGACCATCTTCATCCCTCCCATCACAGCCAGGTCTTCACTTGCAGTACTCTGCCTTCACGTAGTTCTCCTGATAGCATATCAGGTCTCCGACAGCAGCACCAGCACAGGAGCCCAGGATCAGCTGTGTTTTCTTTACTTTGTGTTTGATCTCACTTTGACTTCTAGGGTGCTGCTTCTCGTTTCTTGATTGCACTTTGGGTTTTGGTGGTCTGTCTGCTCTTTTGGTTCTGCCTTTTCAGAGAATGTCGTGTGGGTTTATTACTAAAACAAAGGAAGAGACAACACAACCATATGTTTTGCTGTCTGTGCATGAGCTGAATAATATGTGCAGTGACCAGTTACTAACAGATTTTGAAAAAGATGATAGGACTGGTTACTGATTATGATGCACATCTGTATGTAGTGATTTATAAACTGAGGTGCTAGCAGCAAGTTTGTACTCTGTGCAGTTGCTCACAATTAACTTACCATGGTTTCTGGATTGGAACCGTATTGTGTTTAGCTAAGGTATGGCACCTGGAATTTGTGCGTATCAGGACTGTACAAAACAAGGACTGCCTGTATTGCGCCCTTAGGGTGGACCTTCTCCTTCCCGCACTAATTTTAGATCTGTCTCAGGCCTACTGTTGGCTCCCATCCTCTCCCTCCCTGATGATTTTCCACAGACTTCCCTTGCTCTCTGCAAAAGGGTGTCAGGAGTGTGAGAGGTAACATGCTGGGATTTGATGTTCCTTTTTCTATAGACAGGTAATTTAAAGCTTGTGCGCTTCCAGCTTCCCTGAGATTTCGGTTTTATATAGTTGTATTGTTCTTCTGTTTTGATTTTGTAGAATACGTAGGGAGATCCAAATTTAGGCAGGCATTGTTATCCTCAGCTACCCACGAGCCTCAAAATAGACTTATTTCATGTTCATGATATTTTATTAGTACAGACTCTTTACATTTTCCTTAAACTTTATGCTCTTGCAAGTAGAAAAATAATAGGATTGGGACTTTTTATTGGGTAGAAATTGAATATATAGGTGCCATCTTTGAACAATCTGTCTTAGAATGTGCCTACTGTATGCATTTGACTTGGTAAATAAGCCAAGACCAGGTACTTGAAGATACCTAAAACTACTCTTTTGTGGGAAAGGATTTTTAGAAGATATGAGAAACCAAAAATGGATCAAGAGACCAAAAATTATCATAACGAGGACTTATTTCTTATCATTTCCCTATTAAACTGAACAATGTTTTTCTTTTTCAGTCCTATGACAATGGGCTGGCACAGGGAGCTGGACTTGAATCTCATGGTAAGACATCTTAAAGTAAATGAACGTTTAGTTTCTTTTGTTCTTTTAAATAACATGATGATGTCTTTGACACGGAGGACCCCAGAAGTTTGCCTCAACCCAGGGTTGTTGTCTTTCCTACATCTCCCTTTAACACTTTTTGCCACTTTGAACATCGTCAAGGTCAGTCATTGGTCAGAAAATATTAGACCAGGATATTCACACTCCTGTAATATTTTCTAGTTACCTATTTGAGTGTCAGCGCTTGAAAATATCCCAGGGTGATTTCTTAAGATAGTGCTGGAAAACAGCAGGTTCTCTTTTTTGCTGTAATACTGGAAGACTAGCTGCACTATATAAAATCAATGAATTTGTGAAGAAATGAAAATGTTTTTTGTACCTTTCTTAATAATCCTTAATCATTACCATAAGACATTTTGCTGCATTGCATATGTTTCAGTACCTACATTAATACAGTTTCTCCTTTTACTCTTTGCCCACTTTGGGCAGAACCAGATTGGTGAGTTGCTATACTTAATTTGTCAGCACATCGGTAGCCTGAAGTTTTTCAAATTGAGTATTTCTGTGTAGGAGTTAATAAGCTGCCATGCTCCTTTATTATTGTTTTAATATTTTATTTTTAAGTAATTTTAAGTAATCTCTACAACCAGTATAGGCTCAAACTCACAACACTGAGATTAAGAGTTGCATGCTCTACTGACTGAGCCAGCCAGGCTCTCCAGCCATGTTCCTTTTTTAAAAAGAAAGAGTGTAGATCAAGGAGGCTCTGAGTGAACTCCTTAAGTTTCTTCTGTCATGGCAATCTCTTTGTACTTGCCTGTTTATCCCTCCCTTTGGCAGCATGATAGAGTGCAAGAACAGATCTCAGAAAGAACAGGTCTCAGCCCTGACACCTGCTTGGGACCTGGCCCCTCACTTTGTCCCTCTGAGGATTTCCCCATGGACAGACTAGAAGTAATTGGATCTTCCTTTAATTTTAAAATTGTTGCTAGGATTGTAAGAGATGAGGAGGAAAGTGACTTGTAAACTATAAAACACGTATAAAAAGATTTTTTTTTAAAAGGTATTTTTGACATATACTCCTTGACCCCATATCCTTGTAATTCCCCTGAGGCCTTGTCCTATCTGGTCACTTCTCCCTCTCACACATCTTCACTCCCTCCTTCAATGCAGATATTTATGGAGTATATATCCCTAAGGGCTATGTAGAAGACTGTCTTGGTTTTTCTTCTGAAGCCGTACTGTAGTTAGGACACCTTAATTCTTGTGTGTACCTCTATTTGTGTGAGATTGGGCTTGGGGCAAGCTGCAATAGCAGTTCTGTCATTCATCATCACCACTTGGTAAGGAGGGATATGTACTCATAGGTGCACATAGAGGAAATCTGGTGTCTAAGAATTCAGAGAGTTCATGCTCAGTATTGTAGCGGGTGTTAATGGGCACTGTGGCTGAAGAGACACATTACCAGTACAGGAGACCTGTGGAACTGATGTTCTTGTTCCCAAGAAAAAAGGATTGCATTTGCTGGGACTTAAAACAGAGGGCTGCTCAAATATGATTCTCTCTGACAGATCCAATCAGGAAAAAAATCTTGCTGAGTCACACTGGTAGTGATTTTAAGTCTGTATGACTTGAGAAGGATTATACCCATCAAGATCATCAGTCATGGACTGTGATTCATGAAGAAAGCTTTTCTCTCTCTTCTTTTTCTCTCTAAATTTGATGGGTTTGAGACCTAAAGCTCCAGAGGAGGGCGTCCTACTCAGAGTACCGCAATACATACATTAATACACAGGGCTGGTGTCCTGTGAATGGGTTCTAGGTATGTTAAGATATAGCGCTCCCTCCACCTTTGGGGCAGAGAAGTAGAGCTGTGTGTCTGGAGCCCCTGGAGAGGTGGCCTCTGACCAGGATCCCCTCTCAGGGTACACCGTGTACGCACACACATCTGGCATCATGTTCTCTGTAAGGTTAGTTAGGCTGAGGAGACTGCTCTGTAGGCCACTGGTGTGGCCGTCCTACCCCACCTCCTCTCCTGTCTGCGCTGGTGACCAAAACCTCTTCCTCAGAAGTCACCCTGCAGTTTGTCTGCCCCTTCAAGTCTTTTGTCTTCTCCTCTCTTCTTTCTATTGTTAATCTTTTCAGAATAGCAGTCCAAATATACTATTCACCCTTCTAAACAAGTGGCTTGTTCTTCAACTTTCTATATAAGCCTTCAGCAGCTTAGGAAGTTTCTATTATAAAGTCATGAGCGATCGAGATTTCAAACCCATTGTCGCCCTCTCACTCCTCACCTTGTGTTTACTGAAGCACCGGAAACTTTCAGCTTCTTCCCTGCTTTCTGGAAGCATCAGGTTCCTCTTGCCCCACTTCCTTACAAGTTGTTTCTGGCTCCTTCACCATATTGGTGTCTTCCCCTCACCCCCTTACCCAGACCCAGCTTTCTTCTTTCCTTCGAGTAGTTCTCTTTCTGAATCTCCAGGCTCTTGTACTTGCTGTTCATGTGTATAAAACCCTCCACCCTCACCCCTAGCTTACACTTGGCTTTGTTTCTTATCCCTCAGGTCTTGGCTCAAATGATTATTTTTAATGATCATTTTTGAGGTTGCAGACCGCCCACACACACCCTGTTTGGCATCATCAAACCTCCCCCCCACCCACACACACACACAGTCTGTTTCCTATCTACCCTTTCTGCCCTCGTTTTGCTCTGTATTCTATCATTTGTGTATTATCTGTCTGTCCCCACAGGAGAACAGAGATCTTTGCCTGTTCCAGTCAGTGTTGTATCTCCCATACCTGCAGCATGAGGCATGCACTGGGGTGAACTGATGGACCGTCCTTTATTAGTCAGCCCTGTGCTGATGGCTCCCAGAACTCTGTGTCCTTCCCACCTGCCTGCCCAGCATATCTCCCTCCATACCACTTCAGCGTCTCAGACTGCACATTTTTTAAACCATTCTTTTCCTCTTTCCTTCTTCCCATGCCTGCATTTGCTCTTGAGGAATGTGGAACAGCTACTCCCAGGTCTACTGGTTTTTCAATCCATAGAAGCCAGAAGTCCAGAATTCGGGGTGTTTGACCTCATGCTCTGTTTTATTTTGTTGTTTTGTTTTTTATTTGCGGTTATACCAGTGTTCTCCTGTAGGTCACCTGCTTATAATCCTTGATCTACAGGTGGAAAGGACTAGAATTTATGATGAGGCAGCTGCTCTGTGCCAGCTACCATTTAGTCTCATTTAATTCTCACACCAGCCCTCTGGGAATAGACATCTTTGTATTATTCACATTTGATCAGAGACCTAAAACCACCACATATAGTAAAGAATAGGGATTTATTGTGGGAATAAGCTTGTCCACAACTGTGGAAGAATACAGAGAAGTAAGAGCTTGATGGGGAAGTTGGTGGATTGAGGAAAAGTCACTGGAGTCATCCTGCAGCCCTGGCACAGGTGGACAGTAAAACCTTGCAGGAGAATCTGGAAAGCCAGACACATCCAGCTGCCAGAGCAGGACTGTGGTAGAGAAGTCTGGTGGGGGCTCTTGCTCCGGCATCTGACTGTGGGTCTTGGGTCACCAGGGCAAGAAGTAAGGCAGACTTGGCATTCCACATATGTGGGAGAATAAGTACAAGTTGGAATCTGCCGGCACCTCTGCCCTGTCTCTTAGCTCCTAGAACCACAGCCAGGATAAGGACTGCTGTTCCTCTTCCTCCTTACAGATCACACCCAGATTTCTTGGACTGTAGCCCATCCAGGGAAACGCTTCTGGTTTAGCTAAGTTGACATGGTACCAAACCACCACAATAACCATTGTCATACTAGGCTCACATATGATTGGGTATATGTCATAGCCTGCTTAAAATCCTGTCGATGCTCAGCAGTGCTTTTCTGCCCATGTTTGTGTCCCTCATTTTAGTTCTCCTTGTCCACTTCCAGCCTTGCTTTGTAGACACGTGTGTGAGTGACCCCTTCCATGCTGCATTCCAGGCTGCAGAGAACATGTGTTTCCCAAATGTTCTCACATGCCTTTTCACCTCTGGACATGGCTAACATTCTTCCCTTGCCTGAAATGCTTCCGCTTCCATCTGCTTCTCCTCTTTTTCTTTTTCCAAACCTTGAGAGTTTTCCCATCTTCCTGTGGCTGGTTCCATTCTCCATAAAACTCTTCATTGTCTCTTGTGCTGTAGCTTTGAGCAGTTCCTCCCTTTGGAGTAATACCTGGCTCATGCCATCTTCATGGCACTTACCTGTTTGCCTGAGCTTCTTTGCTATGTTGTGAGCTGGTATGTCTGATTCGTATCTAACTCCACTTGTCTTCATACATTGCAGTTGTCCAGTAAGTATTTGCTTATCCTCTACCCCACTCGACATCCTGAAGCTCAGGAGGCTGAGTGTGGGTTGTGTCCTTCTGCTACAGTTCATCGGCTCTTCTCCCACAACTGTTTAGCTGAGAGCCCATTTGTCCTGTATACAAAACAGACACATGATACCCTTCTATGCTGAGATCATCAAACGGGAGGATTCCTTTTTGTCCTAGTGAGTCTCTTAAGCCCTGGCACAATTGTAGGGTAAAGCATTCCTGTGTTTGAAAGAATTGGATTTATCTGCTTTCCTAGGATTAAAGCTCTTTTTTCTCTCAGGATTCAGGATATAACAATAATACTTAAGATAAATTAATTTTATTGCATGATTCTTCAAAAATATCTCTACTCCTTAATCCAGAAGAGAAGGATGCCTGGGTGGCTCCGCAGTTGAGCGTCTGCCTTCGGCTCAGGGCGTGATCCTGGAGTCCCAGGATCCAGTTCCACATCAGGCTCCCTGCATGTAGCCTGCTTCTCCCTCTGCCTGTGTCTCTGCCTCTCTCTCTCTCTGTCTCTCATGAATAAATAAATAAAATCTTAAAAAAAAAAAAAATCCAGAAGAGAAATATTCAGCTCTTTGGCCTAATTTCATGTAAGCATTCAGTTTCTTGAATTTTCCTCACTTTACCTTTTCCATGGGGTATTTGAATATAAAATGGTATAGTTACTTTTATTTATATACCTAGTTTTTGCTTTCTACTTTAGCTGTATGGTTGTTAGCCATCTTAAATTACGTATTTCAGAGCACACAGACTCCTTCAGATATTTTGATACATGCAAATAAATACAAGAGAATGTTTAAAAGTGAGCTTTAACCTTATGGGAGCAATAAGCCTAATACCTGTTACACACTTAAAATGTCAGTAAGTCTTTGTATCCAGGACTAGAATCAGGAATACCTTCTTCACCCCACCCCCAGGAGCACTGAGATCCATTGTTAGAGCCTGCCTCTCTGGTCCCTTCCATGAATCATCTGTGTGATTGAAGCATCTCACTTAAGTTGACAAACTCAGCAATGTCCATCTTTCTCGTATTTGCATGTACCTTAATATCACATGTTGTAATAGCCTTCAGGAAAGATATCTTTGTTACCCAAGATGTAATGAACACAACTGAACCTTTTCTTGATGAATTCAGATAATTATAAGAAGCAGTTTTATATTGTACTTTAATGTAATGATGTAATATTCTTTTTTTTTTTTTTAAGATTTTATTTATTTGAGAGAAGGGGTACATAAGATGGGGGATGGGAAGGAGGAGAAGCAGACTCCATGCTGAGTGTGGAGTCTGACCTGGGGTTCCATCTCCCAACCCTGAGATCATGACCCAAAATCACGAGTTGGACGCTTAACTGATTCAGCCACCCAGGCATGCCTGTAATGATGTAATATTCTTGAAATGTTTTGAAACTTATAGGAGTCATTGATGTAACCTTGTTTAGCCCTCTGGAGGCTAAATAAAATATGAGTTCCTGTGCCTACCTTTTTTAATGGTATTTCTTAGTTATTAAAATGTTACCTGTCTTGTTTTGCAGTGTTTGTATCTGCATCTAATACTGTTCTAACTAAATACTGTTAGCCTAGGTTTTTAGAACTAGTTTTTAAGAATTTTGTGTAAAATAAGACCCTCTAGGGTAAATGTTGGTAAATGAATTTTAGATTAAAGCCTAGACTGTGCGGTGTTTTTGGCTACTCAGAGCTCAGACTTACTTCAGAAGTTATCATTGTGCAAAGCTGGTGATTTGGGCAGAGTGGAGAGTATTTTTACTTTAAATTGTGCCAGTTTGCTTTAAAGCATCCTAACAAGTAATTTGGAGAGTAACAATTAAATAGCTCTTTTTATCTTTTGGTAGTATTTTTTTTTTTTAATGTTTTATTTATTTAAGTAATCTCCACACCCAACATTGGGCTCAAACTCACGAACATGAGATCAGGAGTTGCATTCTCTTCCGAATGAGCAAGCCAGGCACTCCTATTTTTTAGTAGTTAATAAGTACATGTTATCTGTTGAAGACTTTATGTTTAATGATGTAATAATACCTGAAGTGATGGCCAGGTTGTCATGAAAGAGAAATTGAAATCAGTGGGTCACTGAAGAGGAAATAAGATTGGTAGTTGCTTAATAGGAAATTATTCTAAACAGTTATTGTAAATTTATTTTTCTGTTTTAATTCACTCATGACTGACATAGATCTCCCAAGTCACTGGGAAAAATTCTGAAGATTAAATAGTTCTTACTGATAGTGGCCTTTTTAACGTGATGACTACCTTGAGTTTTCTAGAGGGAATGTTCACTTTTCCTTTGCCAGAGACTGCATCCAGGACATACAACAGTAAAAGAGAAGTTGTAGAATGAAGCATATTACAAACAATCCATTTCTGTAGCTGAAATTAATCAGTAGGTGAGGTCACAATAAATTGGAAGTGTAAATGTTTTCATATTGTTTGGACTTGACAGTAAACATTGCCAGTGGAAAGTGTCGTTTCTTTTCCTTTGTGGAAAAATAATGGATTTTTCAATTCCTGAGGAAAGGAATCGCCTTTGAATGCCATGGTCACCTGTTGCTGCTGTAACATTTTGCCGAGGACTTAGAGGTATAAAACAACACAAGTTTATTCTCTTATAATTCTGGAAGACAGAAGTCTGTACTGCACTTTACAGGGCTGGTGCCTACTCTAGGCTCCCAGGGAGAATCTGTTCCCTTGCCTCTGCCAGCTTCTGGATGTGTTGCCAAGCCACTCCAGTCTGCTTCCATAGTCACATCACCTCCTCTTTCTGTAATCACCCTCTGTCCCCTTCATGAGGACACTTGTGGTTGCATTTAGGGCCCACCCAGATAATCCAGAAAAATCTGTCTCAGAACCTGTAATCACATTCACCAAGTCTCTTTTGCTGTGGGAGGTAACATTGATGTGTTCCAGGGATTAGGACCTGGACATCTTAATCTTTGGAGGGCGTCATTCAGTCTCCTGCAGTGAATGAATACTCATCTCCTTCCTGACAGGCTCTTCTCTCTGCCCCCAGTACACTCTCCCTCATCCCTTGCTCTGACTTTCCATCCTTACATTTTGTAAGCTGAGTAGATATCATATGTACATATCCACTTCTAGCTTGTCTGTGTTCTACGTGAAAATTAGTCTGTGCTCTGGGGCAGATGGAACCACAGTTGACGAGCACTGTGCATGTGGTCTTGAAGGAAACGGAATCAGACTTGGGCAACAGAGTCCTGGACAGGAAGAAGTCATCCTTGGTTCAAGTGTCAGCTCCTCCAGTAAACCATGTAATTTTGAACATGTTCCTTAGCCTCTAGAGTCCTCTTTTCATAAGTAAAATATTTTTTACGGCTTTAAATTATCTTGTTTCATCAAATTAATATTGAAGACTTCAGTGCTTTGTGATTATTTTAAACATATAATTAATCATCTTCACAATTTATATTACTGATTTCCAAAATTATATAACCATTGGTTTTTTTTTTTTCTCCAGCCATTTTATACTATTTTCCTAGGCATCTGATTTGAAGTTTGAAGTACTGTGTGGTTTTGATTAACAGGAGGATCGACTTTCTGTGGCATCGCATCACTGTGTCTGATGGATAAACTAGAAGAAGTTTTTTCAGAAAAAGAATTGAACCGGATAAAGAGGTGGTGTATAATGAGGCAACAAAATGGTTATCATGGAAGACCTAATAAGCCTGTAGATACCTGTTACTCTTTTTGGGTAGGAGCAACTCTAAAGGTAAGAGAAAAAGTAAAATTGAGAAACCTAAACTCTATGTTGATACAAACTGTGCTTCAAAAGGTTTGATCTTTGTAATGTTCATTAAATACTGTTAAATTTAGGCTGCTGAGATTCTCTGATGCTCCGGCAAAGTTAATTCAGTAATCTGTTGTGCTACTTGAAAATTTTCATTCTTACAAAACTTAAGTGGCTGAGAACTTAGATAAGAAAGGATAGCATACAAAGTATAAGGTTGTAAAAATCTTATTACTAAAATGGCTGATAGTTTATCTAGAGTAAGGATCTGTCTGAACATGATACCAGCAAAAGCTTTATGGGAAGTTACTAATCTTATAAGACAAACTATGGGTTTTTCCTTTGAAAATGATTCATGGTTTTTAATTTTTCATTGATTTGCCTAACCCTTCTATATAATTTACTGATTGATGTTTGCACATTTTTTCCTATCTCTTACCTTTTGACATACCTAATTTCATGAGGTTACTAGCCACTAAATTCCTACAAGTTTGCTGTATCTTAAAATTGCCTTTTCACTTTCAAAATGTATCACCTAATTCTGATATTTGGAAATCTGACAAAAGTCTGTTCATCTTTTATATAATATCCTAATTTTTTTCTCTTAAATTCTGAAAACAGAATGATTTAAAATGAAGACAGTATGTCTCCCTCTCCTCACTTCTAGTACCATTCTTCAAGTGTACCACTTTAATTTTTTTTAATTATGGGAAATTTCAAACATTCTAAAGTAGAATAGTATAACAAACCCCTGTATGTCCACAGCTAGACTCATCAGCTTTCATCCCAAAGCCAGCCAGTGTTATCCATATTCCAACTCCCTTCCGTCCACCTCACTGTATTATTTTAGGGCAGATCCCAGATACCATTTTTTATATTACCTGGAAATTTTTCAGTATAATTCTTAACCAAAAAGAACTTTCTAAGAAACAGTAGTGTCATTACTACATCTGCAAAGCCAGCCATAATTCCTTGATAATATTTTGGCCAGAAATTATGTATATTTCTTTTTGCATCACATCAAGAGGCACATAATCTCTGGTTGTCTCCTTTTGATCAAAAGGCTCCAGAGTTGTCAAACCTGATTTATCCCGTATAAAGTTCCCCATCAGCTTTTTTTTTTTTTTATGGTGACAAAATATACATAATGTACTACATATCAGTTTAACTATTTCTAAGAGTATAATTGGGGTGGCATTAATTACATTTACAATGTTGTGTAACCCTCACCACTGTCTTTCCCCAAAACTTTGATTTTCCTCAGTTTGAACTCTGTCCTCATGACCATTCTCCACTCCCTCTAGTCCCTGGTAATCTCTATTCTGCTGTCTGTTTTTATGAATTTGCCTGTTCTTGGTGCATCATGTAAGTGGAACCACATGGTATGTCCTTCTGCATCTGGCTTACCTATTAGCTTCTCATAACACTCTCAAGGTCCATCCATTTTACAACACATAGCAGAATTCCATCCCTTTTTATGGCTGAGTAATATGTTGTTACCAGATTTTATTTATCCACATATCTGTTGATGGACACTTTAGTTATTTCCATGTTTTAGCTGTTGTGAATAAGGCGACTCTGAACATTGGTATACAAATAACTGGGTTTATGCTTTCATTTCTTTTGGATATTTACCTAGGAGTGTAATTGCTGGATCATATGGTAGTTCTACGTTTAACTTTTTGAGGTACTGCCATACAGTGCAGATGTGCACCATCTTACATCCCTACTAGCAGTGTATGAGGGTTCCAGTTTCTTTATACTCTCAGCAACATTTGATTTTCCTGTTTGGTTTTGGTTTTTATAATAGCCATCCCAGTGGGTGTGAAGAGCTATACTCATTGTGGTTTTGCTTTGCATCTCCCTAATGATTAGTGATATTGAGCATCTTTTCATATTCTTATTGGCCATTTGTCTATCTTTGGAAAAATGTCTATTCAGGCCTTTCACTCACTTTTTTTTAAAGATTTTATTCATGAGAGACACAGAGTGAGGCAGAGACACAAGCAAAGGGAGAAGCAGCAGGCTCCCTGTGGGGAGCCTGATGTGGGACTTGGTCCCAGGACCCCGGGGTCACTACCTGAGCCAAAGGCAGACAGACACTCAACCACTGAGCTACCCAGATGCCCCACTTTCACTCACTTTTTAATCGGTTTTTTTGTTGTAAGGTTGTAGGGAGTTCTTTAAGTGTTCTGAATATTAATCCCTTATCAATGTATATAATTTGCGAATTATGCTCTCCCACATGGAGCATGGGATGTCTTTCCATTTATTTAGATTTTTAATTTCTTTCAGCTCTATTTTATAGTTTTCAGCTTACAAATCTCTCCTATCCTTGATCAGATTTATTCCTAAATATTTAATTATTTTTATGCCATTATAAATGGAATTGTTTTCTTAATTTCTTTTTGGATAGTTTGTTGCTGTTGTATAAAAATCTCATCAAGTTTTTTTTACAGAATCATTTTAGTGGCCATTGAGGTTAACACATTTTAATCTGTTACATTATTCTTTTTGATGCCATTTTTAGCCAGTCAAAGCCCTTTGAGTAGGTTCTTGAGTCTTTTTGATGGACAACTTTCTGAAAGCAACCACTTTTAAACATTTTAAAAATTCTTAATTCTTATGGATATCACCATAAGTTTAACTGATTTTTTTGGTTTTTATAAATATTTATTTTTAAGTAAGTTCTACACCCAACATAGGGCATGAGTGCATGATCAACAGCCAGGCGTCCCAGCTTAATGGATTTCTTGAGTTCTCTTTAGACATTATTTTTGATTCCTAACTGTGAAGAATGAAGATTTAGCCTCCCTTTTTTTCAAGTAGATTGTTACTCATTCTGTATTTTTTGGTCCTGAACCTTTTCTCTTCCCCTTCCACTTTCTAATTCTGTCATATTTTCTTTACTTTTATAATACCAAGTTAAGTAACATTTCTATTTTATTTAGTAACAATATGCACATATTTTATACTTTCCCTGTGGGTTGATTCTAAAATTTAAAACCCAAGAATCAACACTTAGTACGATCATATAAATATTGTTTATTGCTAAACCAAGTACAGTGTTAAGATTATAGTTTCTTCTTAGTTAATGACCCCTAGGCCACTGGCTGGAAAATATTTCTAGCTGATGGATTCTAAAGAGTCTCTTTCCTTTTATTGTATGGACTAAATTAAAATGAATAAGTTTGTTTCTTATTTGTATCATAATTCATTCAGGCTTTTTCTTTTTGAGAAATAACACTGCTTTAATCACTTATATCTTCTATGGCTCTTTCTGATTTATTAACATACCTTGTGTCTTACAGAAATTTTTTAAACTCTCTTGTCTACTGCTCCACACCCCTTTTCATAGTTTAATTTAGCCTTTATTTTTGTCTATTTAATGGGATCTTGAGAGACAGAGTAAATATATGTTCTAAGTCTTAAAGCTATATAGTTTTTTACACTAAAGTTATATTTATCTCACCTTTTACCTTTCCTGGTTTTTAAAGAGCTACAATTTTTTACTGTTCTCAAGTAAAACTGTCTCTAGCATCTGGTTAATAATTTTTGTTTCTCTTTTTTGTTTTTGTTTTTTTTTTTGTTTTTGTTTTTTTTTTACATGAAATAAAGATAGCACTTTATCTACAGTAAACACACAATTACAAGGATGAAGTACAAGCACTCATTCACATTTTTTTTTTTTTTTAACAATTCATTTTTATTGGCAGGCATTGTATTTCCTAGTTTCAATTTGTCAGTTTTACTTCTTTAGTATTTTTAACCAAAAGAAAGAGAAAAATAGTTTTAACATTCTAAATGTAATTTTTTTTTTCACAGCCACATATTTTTGTTTTGATTTTAAAAAGCTGTGCCTATCCCAAGGTCTAATTTTTGATATGTAGTATGGTTTTTTATTATTCACTTCTGGATGGTTTTAAATTCCCATTAGGATTTCTTTTTAAATTATGATTTATTTAAATATCAGTATATAATGATTTAATTTCTAATTATTCAGGAAAATTCTGTATATCTTTTGCTATATACTTTTTGATATATTTACTTATTTTTTTACTAACAACTTTTTAAAAGATTTTTTTTATATATTTAGTTTTTAAAGTTGTATTTAAATTCAGTTAATCAACACATAATGTATTATTGCTTTCAGAGTTAGAGGTTTCAGAGTAAGACTGATTCATCAGTCTTATATAACACCCGGTGCTCATGACATCACTTGTCCTCCTTAATATCCATCACCCAGTTTGTTTCTCTTTTTTGAAATATTTGTGGTTCAAGTTACTACCGGTTTATAACTAATATCTCAAAAGCCTGTCTTAAGAATTAAAATATATGTAGATAAATTCTCCTTTTCAAAATGACTGGTTAAGTAGAACAGATTGGTAGAGTTGTGTTTTGAACCTAACCAAATGTGATGCAAAGAGATTTGTTTAGGCATGGCTTCAAAGAAGGAAATAGTGAGTAGATCAAGAAAAGGAGAGTAGTTGTGATCAGATGATAAAAATGACAATAATGTGGTTGACTGATTCTAAGTGCTCAGGTTCCCGAGAGGCTTGCTTTGAGAGCCTTAGCTAAAGAAAAGCATATTTAATTGATGTATATCTGAAAATTGAGCCAAAGGTCAATATGAAAGCTTGATGTTAGTAAATTTATATTTGTCCTGTCATTTCAGCTTCTGAAAATTTTTCAGTACACTAACTTTGAGAAAAATAGAAATTACATCTTATCAACTCAAGATCGCCTTGTAGGGGGATTTGCCAAGTGGCCAGATAGTCATCCAGGTAATTTATTTTTTATATGAATCTACAACAACTTTACTTTTTGTTTATTTCTTGAGTAGACCTTCAGTCATCTTTGTTAGAAAGGGCATAATATAGAAAATTTAGCTACTACAGTTTACCTTTTTAAAAACATATTATTTAAATTTAAATTGTTTAAGTTTAGGGGAATTTAGCATGTTGAGAGTTGTGACGGAAGGGTTGGATTATCAAGATGTATTGCTATTAGTATGCCTTTTTTCCCCAAATATTTCACTTACTAATGTTTTATTTCATTTGAGGTAATAAGGCAGATGGCCTGAATGGGCCCTGTCCAAATAAAGAATCATTTGGCCTATCCAGAATCTTAAGGATTATTAGCTGTCACTAGAACTAAGTAGAATAAATCACTAAGTCCATAAGGGAATCTGTTCTTACTCTGTTCAGAAGCCATTAAATCAAACATCTTTAATTCTGAAGATAGCTGTCCCTCACTGTCCACACCCTTCTCTGAATTTCAGCAGATTCAAGTTATTTTTTTAGAAGAATACTTTGCTGTCTGAACTCCGTATCATTCACTGTCTAAATCTCAAGAGCCAAATCGATTCAGACAGTGTGATACTGTTTTCCAAACTCAGGAATAGCAAAAAAGTAAAGAACAAAAGATTCTTGTATTTGAACTGTGCCTGTCCACTTATAAATGGATTTTTTCTATAAGTATTATGCTGTACTGTGAATGTATTTCTCTTTATAATTTAAAAATTTTTAAATTTATTTTTACAGTTTTCTTTTTTTAGCTAACTTTTACAAAGTTTTCTTTGTAGCATTTTCTTTTTTTAGCTAACTTTATTGGAAGAATACAGTGTATAATATATAGAACATAGTAAGTGTTAATTGTTGATGTTACCAGTAGGCTTTCCTGTGAACAATAGGCTGTTAATTAACCTTTGGAGGAGTCAGAATTTCTTTGTGAATTTTCAAATGCACAGGAGGTCAATGATTATAACCACTGCATTGTTCAAGGGTCAATAATGACATTTCTCCAAAAAATGTGGATAATTCTGCCATTTCCCAAACCTAGACATACTTTATTCCAAGCTGTATACCCTGATATAAAACAGCCTGCTCAGTAACTACATGGATGCTGTCCACAGGCTCCTTAGACCTAGGCTGCCAGCTGAGCTCGTCTCATTCTCCATCCTGACCCAGAACTTGAGTGGCACAAGGACCAAGTTCAGGTCTACGATTCTGCAACAGTTGGACTATTAATCTTACTGCCTCTATAGTTTGGTCCCCCTCACATTGACACCATGTGTGTGTACGCATGCATGTACGCCTTCACCCACGTGTGTGTACATGCTTGAATGAGAGGAGAGAGGCCAAAGCTTTCCTTAGACTATCACAGGGATCTCTGATGCAAAAAGGCTGAGAACTTCTCTAAACTGTTCTCGTAAATCTCTTATCATTGAGAGTCTCTCAGCACCCTGAGGTGGTTCTTCCCCATAGCACACAAGGCCCTCCTGAAATAATGCTCCTCTACCTCTAGCATCTTTCTCCAGGCTACCTGTCCCTCTCCCTGATGTTTTCACCTGTAGCAAAAGGGCTTTATTTACAGCTTCCCAAAAAATCAATTTGAAAGTTCTTTATAAATAATTCAGAACACTGACATTTTTGATAAGCAAGTTGACAAAATATTAGCTTTACTACATGAACAAGGAATACAAGGAATGATTGTTTTTACAGCACTGAAATAGAATCATGGTTTTTACTATTAGTTTAGAACCTCATCACATCTATCATAGAACTGCTGCAGTCAGAATATATATATATATATTTGAATGAAAATAATAAATATGGGGCTCATGAAATCAGATTATTTTACCTGAAGTGAGCAGAAATATTTCCTCACATCCATACTTACCTGTATTTTCATGCAGGATATGCTTCTTTTTAGGAAAGGTACAGTGCTTTTAATTTCTACAGCAAAAGAATATTTTTTGCCATTTTTATTGAGAAATCATTGGCATACATCACTGTGTAGGTGTAAGGCATACAGCATAATGGTTTGACTTACATCTGTTGTGAAATGACTACCACAATAGGCTCAGCTAGCACCCATCTTTCTTATAGAAGATAAGAAGCACCCATCTTCTTATAGAAGATAAGAGATCTTCTGATCTCTTCTTAGAGATACAGAAGAAACAAAATAGTGAAGGGCAAACAATTTATTTTTGTGATGAGAGCTCGTAGGATGAACTATCCTAACATGATTCCTATATATCGTAGTGCAGTGTGAGCTGTGGTCCTCATGTTCTGCATGACACCTCAGTTCTTATTTATTAGTGGAAGTTTGTACCATTTGACACCCTTCTTCCAATGCCTCCTCCCCCCAACCCCCACTTCTGGTAAGCACAGGTCCAATCCCTTTTCTTCTGTGAGTTTCGTTTTTTTGTTTTTGTTTTTTAGATTCCACATAAGTGGGATATTTGTCTTTCTCTGACTTCATTTCACTTAGCATTACACCTTTAAGGTCCATCCATGTTGTTGCAAATAATAGGATTTCTTCATTTTTATGGCTGAATCCTATTCCATTGTGTATGTATATACCACAAAGTCTTTTTTTTTTTTTTTTTTTTTTTTTAAGATTGTATTTGTTAGAGAGAGGAGCACAAGCAGGAAGGAGAGGCAAAGGGAGAGGGAGAAGCAGGCTCGCATTTGAGCTGGGAGCCCCACACAAGGCTCAACCTCAGGACTCCAGGATCATGATCCAAGCCAAAGGCAGACGCCTGGCTGAGCCACCCAGACACCTGTATACCACAATTCTTTATCCATTTATCTGTTGATGGATACTTAGGTTGTTTCTATGTCTTGGCTAATGTAAATAATTCTGCTGTGAACATGGGGGAGTAGATAACATGTTAGTGTTTTCGTTTCCTCTGAGGATATTACTGGATCATGTGGTAGTTCTATTTTTAATTTTTTGAGTCTTCTCTACTACTCTACTCCCTTTCCATAGGGACTATACCAATTTACATTCCAACTAGCAGTACACAAGGGTTCACTTTATCCATATACACATCAGTGTTATCTCTGTCCCTTTGGTGATGACCATTCTAATAAGAGTGACATGGTATCTTACTGTGTTTTTAATTTGCATTTCCCTCATAGTTAATGACGATCCTGCATCTCCTCATGCATTGGTTGGCCTTTTGTGTATATTCTTTGGAGAAATAGCTATTCGGATCCTTTGCTCATTTTTTTTTTTTTCTGTTGAGCTATGAGTTCTTTATGTTTTTTTTTTTTTTTATGTTCTAATTTCTAAAGCAAAATAATATTTTTAAATTTGGTATCTGTAACCATAGCTATAAATGTTACAACAGTACCTCAAGAAAAGTGAGAATTGTCTTGATGCCATTGGTTTTCATCAGGTCTTGTACTATTTTACCAAATGGTAATAGAGAAATGACAGTATCTTAGCATGTCTGGCATAAACATACTTGAAATACTTTTTGAGTATTTACAATAGATTTGGTTTTTAAGATTTATTTATTTATCTTAGTGAATGAGCATGAGTGGGGTAAGGGGCAGAGGAAGAGAATCTTCAAGCAGACTCCCCACTGAGCACAGAGCCCACAAGGGGCTTAATCTTACAGCCAATAAAATCATGACCTGAGCCAGAACCAAGAGTTGGATGTTTAACCAACTGAGCCACCCCCCAGATGCCCCACAATAGATGTTTTTTTTTTTTAATTCTTGAAGCTTTTTTCTAGCAGTCAGTTCTTAATATTCGTGTAAATGCTTGAATATAGAACTTTTTACAGATATGGTAAAATGTCTTCTGAACTTATACACCACAGAGCATAGAAAGTCTGTGTCTGGTAAATTGAGTATATGTGGAAAGACCTGTTTAACAGAGTCTAGGAAAATCATTTTTTTAAGAGTCTTTAAAATTAGCTTATTCTTGGTTCTAGTAAATTTAGTAACAGAATTGATACAAAGCAATTTTATATACATTTATAGAAGAAACTTAATGAAAAGAATGAACTTTTATTATGAGGAAACTAGATATTTTAGCATCTAATATTCTTGAATACACCTACGGATAAGGAAGGTTAAAATAAAAAAAAAAACTTTGAGATTTGAAACAAATCTTGATTCATTGGCTTTTACAAAAATCTTTGCAAAAAAATGTTTTATTTTTACATTATGTAGAAAGTAGATGATCCTATTTTATGTTATTCTGGATCGATTTTATTTCTCTTTCAGTTGTATTTTTTCCTAGAAATATTTCCTCATTTCTAGACAGTAAAACATAATGTCGTTTTGTGCCTTTTGTAATTTTAGAATAACTAGAAGGAAACTTTCATAGTATAGGGGAAATCAAATTTTTTGTGGTCTGAAAATGAGAGAAAAGTGAGCTAAAAGAAACCTAAGCATTCTCTGAGAAGACATGAAAGGGGAGTGACATGGGCCTCACAAATAATCTTGAGTAGGCCCAACTCTCTCATCACTCCTGTTTTGAAAAGTAAATGATACTCACATAAGTAAAACTTTTTCTTTAATTCTTCTGACAAAGTTTGAGTTGGTAAGGTGTCTGAACTTCAGTAGCTTTTGCCTTAAATGATGGCCAGTACAAAAATAGGAAAAATGCTTGATGACTACAAAATCTGTTTTTTGTAGTATGCCCATAACTGCAGAGCTCTGAGCTCTTCAGAGTCCGTATAAGGCTGTCCAGGAGGAACAGCCATGTGATTTCTCTGGCTGCTTGAATGCAAGAGGGTCACTGCCCCTTGAAAGATGGGAAACAGTAGTGAAGCCAGTATAGAAGAAAGATTATGGTATTTATAACCACAGGGAATGTAAGTTTGTTTTTACTGTCAGGTCGGACATTTTTTGGATGACTGACATTCCCCTAAATAGGAAAACTAAATATGGTGCAGCATTCCACAACAGAGTATTCTGTTTAGACCTCTTTCACTGAACACAGTATGAAGATACTTTGGTTATGGAAATGTCAGAGGTAAAACTTAGAGGGGAAAGGTATTGCTACTTAGAGTCAGAGGTCTATTTTCATTTTTAAGGAAATTTTTTCCTTTTACTATACAGAGCTAAAAGCAAAGGGAAACTTATAAGCAAAGGGAAAACTTAGCGAGAAGTCTTATATTACTGCTACTCTATTTTTTTTAACCATAGAGGATGTTGAGAGTGTCACCTCTTCCTTTGAGAACTATTTTCCTTTGTTAATGATATTTTCTTGGATAAAATACCTGATTTTGATCATCTTTTTTTTTCTTTTTTTAATTGGTGTTTTGAGACCTTGAGAGCACGTTTCAAAAACTAACATTTTTCTAAATTTAATTTTAATGTGATGGACTAATAGATATGTAGCTACAATACTTTGCAGCATGTACAAATAAGAATGCCTATTATGATTAAAAAAAAAAACAAAAACCAAATACCTCATTTTCAGATGCTTTGCATGCATACTTTGGGATCTGTGGCCTGTCACTAATGGAGGAAAGTGGAATTTGTAAAGTTCATCCTGCCCTGAATGTAAGCACACGGACTTCTGAACGCCTTCGAGATCTCCATCAGAGCTGGAAAATCAAGGACTCTAAACAGTGCCCAGAGAATGTGCACATCTCCACATGACTGACTTCATTTAGTTTGGGAGGGCGGGGGGATTTGTAGCATAACTGTAGCTCAAGGTTAAAAGCCATGTATAACCAAGTGTGCTCTCTTTTTTTTATTTTTATTTTATTTTTTATTTTATTTTTTTTAAGAAGTAGAGTCTCACAATCAAATCTTGTGCCGATGTCACTTTGGAATATGGTCTTGAGCCAGTAACCTTTGTCCTGGGTTTCAAGAAAATTTTTGTTGAAGTTTGAACCACAGTGGACTCTGTTGTGGTTCTTAAATGTTTATACTGTATTTCTAAGAAGTTCTTTGCGGCAAATTAACTATATGTATGTAGGTTATCTTTTTAAAAAAAAATCTTCAGTACAAATTGTATCATACTGTAAAATGGACACAAATCTTCAAAATAAGTTTACAGTTCACATAGCATTGATAATCTTCAGGTGAACACTTAATGGTCATTTAAAAAGCTTGACAGCTGATGGTAGAAAATTGCTTTAATGAATTAAGTATCTAGGATTCTTCTTTGAAAAGATGATTCTGTAATTTTTAAAGAATGACTTTTGTCTTATTAAGTGTGCCAGTTAAACTTATGTGGCCTCTATAAATGAAATTAATTTCATAGCAAAGATGAATAGATTTAACTAATACAGTAATTTTCTAAAGGGACATTGATTTAAGAAGACTATTATGTAATTGAGGGAAAAATAATTTAACTATGTGATTGTGAATGAGAAAGTTTTGTGCTGTGTGGGTCATTTATTTAGATGTCACTGGGGTGAATAACAGTTATGTTTGATTTTAATTTCATTAGTTGCTTTTTCTTTCTGGAGAGAAAATAGTTATCTAGAAGGAAAGACATTTAGTGGTTTTGTTTATTTTTCTGAAATATGTGATATTGTAAATTGTACTTTTATAACCGTTACTTTTAGCCATTTGGATTTTTTTTTAGTTTGTTGCCTTCAATATGTTAGTGGTTCTGATTTCAAAATGACAATTTTCTAATTTTTTCAAAATAAATAAGTAAAATTCTCAGTAAAAAAAAAAACAGAACCACTAAGTAAATTTAATGGTACAGCTCCATACATGGTCATTTATATTTTTATATTTTCAGGTAAGTGGAAGGGAAATGTTCTGTTCAGGCGTTAATGATGGGGGTGTCACTTTTGTTTTTTGTTTTCTTCATTCTGTGAACTAGCTAATTGTAAAGGAAATAGTGTAAAAACTCATCTTCATTAGTAACAAATTATCAATAAATCACATCCATCACTGTTGTTGAATGATGTTCAAAGACTGAAATAGATAAGAAAATCTCTTCACTAAAGGAGCTGAGTTTAAGTTCAAGTTTTGGTGATAATTGATGTTGAATTATTCCACAACTATCAGTATAAAAACTAAATTATTAGTATTACTGTTTAGGGATTATTTAAATTTTAATTTCTTTCCTAAATTGGAGGGGAGAGTGCCCTTAAATAATGGTCCTTCCAAAGAGAAATCTGGTATGTGCTTGGAGAATTGATTCATTTGTTGTTGGCATCCTTAGTTTTAAAACTCATCTTGCCAAAGTCAACTTTATTATTTTTTTAATTAGAAATAAAATCCCTTTTCTGATTGTGGGGAAAATATAAGCTTAACAGCAGATGTTATCTTTCAGCAAGTTATTTCAGTTGCTTCTATTTAAGTCCTGCAAATTAAGACATCCCTATCTCAAACTAAGTAACTTCCTAGACATGGGGAGTTAAAATAACATTTATGGAATGGCAGTAGAGCTATTATAAAAAAACCCAGATTGTTTTTCTGAATTGCCACTAGCAGTTATAAAGTAATAATAGTAGTTATTTGTAAATGGGAGAGAATTCTAAGTTTAAAAGTATTTCATAAAACTTAAATATTTCCTAACTGCTTGTATACTTTAATAGCAAAAGATTGTAAATTTCTAAATTTACAATAAGTATGATAGAATTTCTAAATGGTACACATGTGAGGGGCCTTTTTATGCAGTCTTGTTGCCCAGTGGGTGTTCACCGTCCATAGTGGCATGCTGACCAGAACACATCAGCCAGTGAACTGCAGAAAAAGGATTCCTGTTTTTAAATAGTTATTTACAAAAACAATATTTATTAATAAACTGAATTATAAGTAATATTTCACATATTTATTCTTTAGCATTGGTTTATAATGAGCAAGGAAATAGAAGTCCAGAACCTCAAATAACTCTGTGTTCTACCCTCATCCTCTTTGTGGTTTTTTTCAGAAGTTAGTAGGAGAAGCTTTGAGCATCTGCATGAAAACAAGATTGATCAGGTCATACCACACAGTTCAGCCTATTCATCATCTATGGTGTTTTTAGATTTGACCTGTAACGTGTATACGTTTTTATCAGATCTTCAAATATTCTTTAATTTCAGTTCACAGTGGCCCGTAGTTTGGAAATGGTTGGACCTGCTACTGTTTGAGAGTCAGCTTAGTAAGGAGGTGGTCTGGAGTCTTATGGTTTGGGTTTAAGTCCCAGATGTGCAAATTTAGCAGCATGATCTTGGAACCTAACTTTCCTATCCATAAAATTGGGGTGAGGAGGGGATGAACGCCTAAGGGTTATTCAAGGATTAAATGACATAATGCATATAAAACACTTGGCATAGTTAGTACCTGAAATACAGTAAATTCCTCGCTATAATTTGTCGTAACCATCATAAAATCATTATTAAAATCTCTTTTCTGTAATAGAGATTTCACAAGGGTTAAGCTTGGGGATGATGACCACAGGAGGGTCCTTCTGAACCTTCCCCTAGGAATACAGAGTAACCAGGTTAGCCCCAGACCCTTTTCTACAAAACTAGATGACAGTTGTCCCTGTGAACTTAAAAACACAAGGAAGGAAGGACAAATGACTGGCCAGCATAGTTTCAGCATCTGTATTCTGACAGTCCCTTGCTTCTCAGCCAGGGTGGTGTCTCAGCAGTGTAATGAAGTCTGACAAATGTACTAAAGCAGTTTGGACCTGGTGCTGTGTAGGTCTCAGAACTAATGAGATGAAACCTAGCAGCACTGAGGAGAAACAGCTAGAATTAGGATTTCAGCTTGACGGGACAGATACAATAGCACAAAGAGAAGAGAGAGTCCAGGTCAACGTTGGGAAGGAAGGTGGGTAGCAATGTCCTGTCAATTCTTTGTCAAAACGAAAACGGAGCTTTAGGGCGGTGGAACTAAGAAAAGGCATCCTAGAGCCGCTCCTCTCCTAAGAAGTACAGGAAAACTCTCAATCAGGAAACTCCACAAAACTGTGAGAAGGATGACCATGAGATCTCATTCAAAAGTTCGAAGAAATAAGAGAATAAGCAAGCCGACATCCCCAAAGACAGTGAAAGCACACCAGAAAGACATGACCACAAGACTGACGAAAACTTCAAATTTTTTAAAAAAGGAGTTATGACAGGTAATTTACAGTATTTAGAATATATCATTAAAAAATGGGAGAGGCTGAAAATTATACAAACAAGTCTTAAAATCTGAACGAAGAAAAAACAGAAGGAATTTGTAAAAGCAGAGAGGGTGTGAATCTGCTAACTCATTCAAGAGAAAAGGGAGGAAGCAGAAATACACAGATTGAAATGACAACAGGAGAAATAACCACAAAACATGAAATTTTTCAAAATTATAAGACTAATTTGATGTAATAAATTAGAAAAATAACTTGTTTAAGAAAAGGCAGATTGCCAGCATTTACCCTCCTAGACACAAATTTAAAACCAGTTGTCATTGAAGAAACTAATAAAGGACTCCTTACCAAAAAAGTGTCAGGCATTGATGGTTTCCAGGGATTTCTACTAAACTTTTAAGATTAAATGATCCCAATGTTGTTGATGTAATTCTAGAAGCTAGAAGAAAAGAATCTTGACCTCAAAGTGCCAAAAAAAAAAGTTTTTAAGACTTGCAAATTGATTTTGTAAAGCAAATACAATAGCGTTGTTTCCAAAACTTGACAAAGATTGTACCAAAGAGAAAATTATAGACCACTCACAAATACCAATGCAAAAAACCTTGTGTATTAGCAAACATTCCAACAGCACTTTCAAAAACTAATAAATCATGACAAAGTAGGATTTCTTATAGGACTACAAGGATAATTCAATAGTAGGCAATTATTAGTACCATCATATTAAGAGCTAAGGAGAAATTCATTCTCCATTTTTCAGAAAAGGCATTTGACAGAATTGAGCATTCAATTCATGCTGAATGTATTCAATAAACAGAAATTGATGAGTCATTCATTACCACTGTACCTCTGCCCAAAAGCCAGCAATACAAAAGTGGCTTTCCACAAAGTGAAACAAGACGCAAGATGTGCCCCTGTCTCTCTCTTCCCCTTAACATTGTTAAGGCTAAAACCAATGCAGTTTGACAAAACAAAGCCATATGAAATTTGTGGAAAGGAAGAAGTATTTGCAGATACGCATCTAGTATCTAGAAAACCTTAAGAAATTTGTTGAAAAACTGTAAGATGACTTAGTAAAGTAGCAATTACAAGTATACATTGAAATACCATATGCATACAAGTAGCACTCCCCAGACAGAATATATATAACTGATTTCATTTAAATGAAGTTCAAAACAGGCAAAACTTATCTATAGGTGTCAAGAATCAGCATCCCCTTTCACTATCTCCCTCCCCCAAAGGTAAGCACTGTCATGATGAAATTGTCAGTTTTGTCTGTTTTTAAACTTTATATAAGTGGATTCGTATACATGATTTTTCATCTGGCTTCTTTAGCTCAACAAAGACCTGGAAGAGGAAGAGTATGAGGCAGCTTCTATGGTGCTGGTAATGTTTCATCATCAGGTGCTGGTTACATAGGTGCATTCATTTTATGACTACTTATCAAGCTGTACATTTATGATTTGTGCATTTTTCTGTATGTATAATTATAGTTCAATAAAAATGTTTACTAAAAAATAAAAGACTTTATATATATACACACAAACTTAAGCTAGTTAGAAGATGCTTTTGAAGAGAAGACCCTTTTATTATTAGAAAAAGAAATTTATGTGTAAACCTTTTTTAAAGTTTATTTTTTCAATCTCTATGCCCAACGTGGGGCTCAAACTCACAAACCCCAGATCAAGAGTCCACAAGTTCTCCCAACTGAGCCAGCCAGGTGCCCCTAACAGGAAGACTTTTAAAAAATAAAACTCTTGATAGAAAAGTAGGCTTTAACTATTGAAAAGATGTATCATATTCTTTTTTTTTAATGTATCATATTCTTAAGACTCATCATGAAAATATTTTTCTCCCAATACAGATGATCATGTTTACTTCTATTTGAGAGAATATACAAGAAAAGCTATGGAAACTAAAAAACAAACAAACAAAAAAACCTAACCTTACCAGACATTAAAACACACTCTTAAATCTTCCATAATTCAAAGTTTGGTATTGGCACGTGAATAGGCCATACAGCAGGACAGAAAAATTCCAGGAGTAGACTCAATGGTAGCCACATAAGAAAGGTAGCATTTCAAATCAGTGAGATTAACTTTTTTCTTTCTTTTTTTTTTTTTTTAAGATTTTTAAGTAATCTCCACCCTCAATGTGGGGTTCGAATTCAAAACCCCAAGATCAAGAGTCACATGCTTTAGCCAGGTGCCCCAAGAAGATGAACTTTTAAAATAAATCATATGGGAATGACCATTGATTACTCCGATATCTATATTTATTGTTAAAGAATTTATAGCTTCTTTCACTTTGAACCCTTTATTTTTTTTACACTGAATATTTTTTATTCTTTTAATTTAAAATATTCGAAAAACAGTGATATACCCCACCTCTCCCCTATCTTGTAATTCCTGGAGTTAATAAACACCACTGTTGGATAAATCCTCAATCCTTTCATCTCTCTCCATACACACGTATGTTTGTATATCTGTATATTTAAGCCCTCGTCATTCCACCACTACATACATCCACAAATACATGTGGATAGGCATTATAAACGAGATACTGCATTATGTTTTGCAACTTGTTTCCAAGTTCAGTGATCTTTATGAACATCTTTCAAAATCCATACTTTGTTTTCAACAGCTGGGTAATATTAGTAATATCAGTATTATGTTAGTATTGTATAAAGCTATAATTAGTATCTATTTCTCACAATTACAAAAATATTGGTGTAAGATCTTTGAAAATGTATCATTGCCTACTTGGGTAACTCAGCTAAATTTATGGCTGTGAAATGGCTGGGGCGAAGATTGTGCACATTTTAAATTCTGGTAGCTTTTCCATAAAAGACATTGCTTTCAAAGACTGATACATGCTTCTACCTTGACACTTGAGGTTTTAATTATCAGAAAATAATCTTCCAATAATAAAACACCATCTTGTAATTCACAATTGTGGCATTGGGAAAGACCTCCATGGTTCCATTCCTCACCCAAGGACAAAAGAATTCATGCAAGATCATATATGTACCATATTCTTAGATAACATATCTATCTATAGAACATATATCTACATATAAATAGAGATATATAAGACAGATGTGTTCTCTAACATAAAATTTGTGGTGATGCTGCAACTAGAATGCACGCAGTCTCCAGGATGAGGATTTTTCCCACACTGTGGCAAGTCTTTCCCCAGGGTATTCATCCTATTGCCCACTTTCCCATTTTTCCAGATGTTCAGTTCTAATAACTTTTCGTTGAGGCTCTCAAGGCTTTGGCTAAATTAAGTGCTGCCTTTAAAAGCGTATGTGGTATTTACTGAACTGACCGATGAGGCGTCACAATTCTTCACCTGTTGATGAAGCTGTGTGATGGGTGCTCAGGGCCCCTTCAGAGTCTGCTCACAACCTACTGTGAGTTTAAGTATTTCAAAAAAGTTTTTTAAAGTGTCTATGGGAACATGAGAGGCATAAATTCACTGGAGGAACTCCAAGCCACTTTTCCTTTCATGTAATCCTAGATGTGCAAGCCAGGCAGTTTGGTAGGGCTTTATGAAGTCTCCAAGGAGTGAAAGAAAATCATTAAAGGAATCAATCTGATAAAGTACAAAGGTAGCTTACTCAAATGTTAATGGATTTTCATCTTGCATTTGAATTTCAGCAGTTGATTTCCACGCTAGAATATCCACGATATTTTGCTACAGAGTATCTTCTCTGCTACAGAACGTACTGTAGAAAATTATTCAGTGATTAAATTATAGAAACACGCATAGGAGAACAATCATTCAGGTAATACCTTTTATGACATTTGCTACTGATTTTAATATTTCATATTAAGGGATATTTGATTATTTCCATCTTACCAATGTTGCTGTGAACATCGTACATATTTTTTATGGGGTTTCTAGCAGGCAAATTCTGTATTAAAAGATATGTACTTAAAAAGTATTGGTAGTTGCTGTTAAATTAGATCCAGAAACGGGGTAGCCATTCATAACATCATCAACAGGATATTGGAGTACCTCTTCCCTCATATTCTCTGCAATACTGGATATTCTCAATCGTAAATTTTCCCATCCTGCATGCCAAAAAAAAAAAAAAAATGGTGTTCCATTGTTGATAAACAACATGGGTAGACAACAGGCCCTGCCAAGTTTGGGGAAGGTTGATTTGTGCTGTATGAGTCAATGCTAATTGTTTCATGTCTGTAAGAATGAACTCAGAAAAATGGCTCTCCATTAACATAGGCTTAATAGCAATCATTTTCAAATTGTGTGGTCTGGAGACAGGAGCATTGGCATCATCTAGGAGCTTTTCGAAATGTGAATCCTCTGGTCCCACTTTAGACCTACTGAATCAGAAAGGGGGAGGAGGGGCTGGTGAAGAGCAGCCATCTGTGTTTAAAAAGCCTCTGAGTGGTTCTGCTGTGCCACTCAAGTGGCACTGATGAAGGAAAGTTTGAGAACTAGTCACTGATGAAGGAAAAAATAGCAGCTTGGGCAGGGGAAGCAAAGGAGATCCCTGTTAAGTATTTGCAAATTTAAATTTTAAGAAGATAGGCCTTTTTTTCCTTAAGTTTTATTTAAGTAATCCCAACGTGAGACCCCAACTCACAACCCCAAAATCAAGAGTCACCAGCTCTTCCCTAATAAAAACATAGGGGTTTTAGTCAACAGTAAGCCAAGTATGTTAAAACAATGTGATCTTTACCCCCAGCCCCAAAAGTTGATGCTGTCTTCATGTGTGGTAGTAGGATTGCAAATGTAATTAATGCTCAGATATGCAAAGAAAATATTCATTTTCTCAAATGGACCCAGTCTCCGTTTGCCAGTAACTTTATCTGTCAGGGTAGGGCAGGTCCGGGAGTGGAACTATTTAAATCTGTCAATTAACATTTTAAGTCTTTGTCAACATCATTGGTTGCTTCTCCTGCTCTTTGCTTTCTGGATGGTTGTGCCTCCTGGTGGCTGATAGAGTCTCTGTTGCAGGTTGCTGCTTTGATCTGGTCCCTCGACTGGTGCCCGCTGAATTGTCTGCTGGTGTAGTATGGTCATTCAAGGTGGGTTACTGCCATTTGCCTCTGATGGCACTGTCCCAGCACCAGGGCCTCTTTGCTCTCAGGCCAGTCCTAGATTTGTATGCCCAAAGCTCTGCCTCCATCTCGTATTAACCAGCTCCCTCCCCTCCCACTTTGGTGCTGGAGGTGGAGCTAAGCTAAGTGTGTTTCCTCTAGGACTCAGCCTCTTGTAGGCTGTGCTTGGAGAAGATCACAAGGCCACCCCATTACTGCATGTGCAAATATTTAAGAGTTACAAATCAAACTAGAAGATGATGATGTTCTATCCTTCCTGGTTGACGAGTACACATAATGACAGATTTGGAAAAATATCAGGTCATATAAATAACTATGAAGAACAAAAATCCATAATTCATTTTCCACCCAAGGCCATGATTTGACAGTGGTGGTTACTGGCCTGGAACAGAGTGGACCATGTGCAAAGCTTTCTCCCTGGTGTGCTGGTTGACCAGTCCTGGCTTCCTGCTGTCATTGGTGATATTCATAGAATAAGCATTGGCTTTCTCTTATTTTATTTTATTATTTTATTTTATTTCATTTCATTTTTAAAATATTTTATTTATTTGTTAAAGCATGCGAACAAGCAGGGGGAGCAGCAGAGCCAGAGGGAGAAGCAGGCTCCCCACTGAGCAGGGAGCCCGATGGGGGCTCAATTCTAGGACTCCAGGATCATAACCTGAGCCAAATGCAGATGCTTAACCGACTGAGCCACCCAGAGGTCCCTATTTATTTATTTTTTTAGTAAAGTCTGCCCAACATGGGGCTTGAACTCACAATCTGGAGATCAAGAATTGCATGCTCTACCAAATAACCCAGCTGAGGGTCCCAGCTTTCTCTTCTTACAGGGGCTATAGGGACCTGCACCCTCTCCAATAAAGATATGCCCCAGGCAGTCTTTACTCACATGTCCCCAGCCCTCCTACCTCACCAACATCACCCCTTTCAAGTGCATCAGCAGAACAGAAGCCTGGAAGGTCAGTCTCAAGTTTAGAAATTTTGGCGGCCTCAGGGTTCCCAGCCTGTGGCCAGCCCTCCTCTCCCCCACCTCGGCACCCTCCCACAAAAGCTTCCTTCCATCACACCTTGGACCTCGGGTATGCAGCCTGACAAACACAATCCAAAAAGGACCCAGAGAAGAAGCCCATGCAGAGCCAGGAAGTGGGTTCAGACAGGAATACCAGGATCTCCAGTACCTGGAGCATGGTCTAGAAAGGGGCCTCTCCAATTCCCCATCTTAAAGGGAGTGTTGGAATGGGGTCCTGGCAGACCACCAGCCCCCATGTCTGGACCTTGCTACTAGGCATCTTCACACACCTCTCCTCCTCTGCCTCTGCCTTCCTCCTTTCCAGGCTGTCCCAGGGCTGGGGGACACCGAACTACTCCCCTTCATCTGTGGGGCGACCTGCCTTTCTTCACTTCCCAGGTTCTCTCTGCCACTGACCTGATGTATTAATTGGACTTCTAAGAAATCTACAAAATCCTCTCCCTCGTGACAAAAGCCTGGCTTTATGATTCTCATTTTGCTATAAAAACAAAAGCTGCCCCCTTCTTTCTGTCTCAATGATGAAATGTTCTAACCTTTTGAGGCAAATGAGTGCCTCTGGAGGAACAGGAAATACCCAGGCAAATGCATTAAAATTTTTCATAGTTGGCTCCCCCGCTGCTCAGGTTTGGGTAGCTAGAATGAAGAGAGGGTGACACCAATGTGCTCTGTACTGTCAGGACACCACTGTCTGTTCAGGCTGCTACATATTCGAAAGATCAGAGGTGGGAAGATCAGGTTTTGGGGGTTAAAAAAAAGGCTATTTGCACATTCAGATATATAAAGGGCTCTTCTATGGAAAGAGGTTAGTAGACTCAGTAGCAACTCCAGAATTTCTCCCCAGGTGGGGGTGGCATCAGTAAGCAAGTGAGGCTTGGACCAGTTGCTATGAAGGAGATTTGCATATCACTTGCACTCTTTTTTTTATTAGGCATTTATGTCAGGTAGCTTTAGAGGGAGCAGGTGAAGATTCAGGTTAATCTTAACCATATACCCTTAGCCACACTCTGGCTCCACCAGTAATTGGCTGCTGCAAACTCAAAGCGCATGTGGCAAATAACACTTGTTGGATAATGGAATTAATACATGAATTTCTGTGTGAGAAACATACAGCACTTGGGGACATTGAAGCTGCATGAAGCTGGACCCAGTAGCCCCAGTAAGTTTTCTGGTGCCGGAGAAGGGGTGGCTCAGCTGGAAAGCAGGTATGGAGCACAGGGCAGCACACAGTGAGACCCCCTTGCAGGTGTCATTCAGTTTGGAAAGGGCAGCATTTAATGCAAAAACAAACACGCTTATTTTATTAATTTATTTCACTAAAAAGTAAGCATTTATAGTCCCTGCTCTGAGCAAACTATTTTCAGAGTAAACAGATTATCCCCACTGGTGAGGTTAAGTTCCCTTTTTCAGAAAAATGCTCAGCTCATAAATATAGGAAGAATGATGGGGATTAAAAAAAAAAAAAGAACTGTTTTGCAAACACTGATGAAGTCTAGACCACAATCAACAATGGACACCAAAACTATTAGGAAAGAAGTTGATGGAGAACTTTACAGTGGAAGGTGTCATCACCTGAGTCCTTCAGCCTCCAACAGAATAAGCAGATGTCACATGCCTCCCAACATAATGCTGTATGAAGTAAAGAGTATTATCTATAAAGGATCACTGCCCAAAAAAGTTGAGACTGAATCTAATCATTCTGGTAGATCTAACAAGTAAAATGGTACTACACAGAAGCAATCAGCCACATCCAAAAGGTAGGACATTGGGACACCTGGGTGGCTCAGTGTTGAGCCTCTGCCTTTGGCCCAGGCTGTGATCCTGGGTCCTGGGATCGAGTCCCACATCAGGCTCCCTGCATGGAGCCTGCTTCTCCCTCTTCCTGTGTCTCTGCCTCTCTGTGTCCCTGATGAATAAATAAATAAAATCTTGAAGAAAAAAAAAAGGTAGGGCATCTGAAAGACAAACCTGGTTTCTTCAACCAGTCAATAGCATAAAAATTATGGAGCATCAGGAATAAGCTACACTCCTCTAAATTAAAGGAAATGCAAGAGACAGAATAAGCAAATGCAACACATGGAGTTTGGGTCCTAATCTGTACAAACTAACTTTTTTTAGGACTGATTTATTTGAGAGAGAGAGCATGAGCAGGGAGAGGACCGAGAGAGGGTCATAGGGAGAGAGAGAATATGTGCGGCCTTGTTCCAGGACCCTGAGATCATGACCTGAGCTAAAGGCAGGCACTTAACTGGCTGAGTCACTCAGGTAGCCCCAGAACTTTGCTTTCAAAAGACTATAGTGGGGGTGGGGTGGGTGGGGCAGGTGCCTGGATGGCACATTCAGTTGGGTGTTTCATTCTTGGTTTTTGTGATCTTGGGCTCTGGGATCAACCCATGCACTAGGCTCCATGCTCAGTGGCAAGTCTACTTAAGATTCTCTCTCTCTCTCCCTCAGCCCCTCGCCCACATACTTGTGTATGCTGTCTCTCTCTCTCTCTAAAATAAATAAATCTTAAAAAAATAAAAAGACTATAGTGGGGGGTGCCTGGCTGGCTCAGTTGGTGGAACATGCTATTCTTGATCTTAAGGTTGTGAGTTCAAGCCCCACACTGGGTGTGGAGATTACGTAAAAATAAAATTCTTTAAAAAAATTAAAACTAAAAATACTAGTGGAGTTCACCTCCAAAGCTTTTTATTCAGAAAACAATGGCAAAGACAAGAATTTTTCTCTTCCTTTTTTTCTTTTTTTTTTTTTTTAAGATTTTGTTTATTCATGAGAGACACAGATTGAGGCAGAGACGAATGAGAAACAGGCTCTGTGTGTGGAGCCTGATTCTGAACTCGATCCCAGGACCCTGGGATCACGCCTGGAGCCAAAGGCAGATGCTCAACCACTGAATCACCCAGGTGCCCCTTTCTTTTCTTTTTTCTTTTCTTTTCTTTTCTTTTCTTTTCCTTTCTTTTCTTTTCTTTTCTTTCTTTTCTTTTCTTTTCTTCTTTTTTTTTTTAAAGCTCTGTGGGCAATTTTGATGAGAAGCCAGGTTTAGGAGTCACTATATTAAATAACTCAAAAGGAGGGGATCCCTGGGTGGCGCAGCGGTTTGGCGCCTGCCTTTGGCCCAGGGCGCGATCCTGGAGACCTGGGATCAAATCCCACATCGGGCTCCCGGTGCATGGAGCCTGCTTCTCCCTCTGCTTGTGTCTCTGCCTCTCTCTCTCTCTCTCTGTGACTATCATAAATAAATAAAAATAAAAAAAAATAACTCAAAAGGTCCCTTCTACAGGGAGAGTGAATGGCCTTAATGCATTCTTAAAATAGTGCTTGGGAGCAATGTCATTAGGATACTTTTAAGGTTCTAACAATAGGATCCCTTTCCTTGAAGGGGCATCGATAATAGGAAACCTAGAGATTACTTTTAAAAAAGAATCAGAAGCAGAGAAACTTTTATTTTTCCACTTCAGGCCTTCCTGGTCTACACTATGCCCAACACTGGAAAAGGAAGATATCTTTATTGAAAACTTCAATAAAAGTTGGGGTTGGCTGTATGTTATTTGTCATTGATAGGGGCGTCTGGGTGGCTCTGTTGGTTAAGCATCTGCCTTGGACTCCGGTCATGATCCCAGGGTCCTGGGATCGAGTCCTGCATCAGATACCTGCTCAGTGGGGAACCTGCTTCTCCCCATCTCTCTGCCCTGCCCCCTACACTCATGTTCTGTCTCTCGCTTTCTCTCTCTCTCAAATAAATAAAATTTTTTTGAAAAAAAGCATATTTTATCTATACATACCTCATAGGTGAAACCAGCAAGAGTAGGAAAAATGTCTAAATGTCACATCTATTTAATGAGTAAATTGACAAAGGTGTTTTGGGAAGCATAGCACTTAAGTGTACTACCTGCCAGGAGGTGAGAAGACAGGCGACAACACACACAGCTCCACACCAAATTATTTCGGCTCCTGTTTCTACAATGGGAGCATACTAATATTACTGTTGTGTCTAGAGTTCATTAGGCTCACTCTAGTTTAGATTTTATTTAATTTGTAGATTACAAAGTGGGTTATAGCTGCTGAATGTCTAATTGTAGTATTTATAAAGGATACAATAATGCCTCTCCCCTGCTTAAAAATATATAATAACATAATGCAGGCTATGCACTAAATGTGTATGGATGGTGTATATCTGGGCTGTGTTTTCCCCACAGATCTACAATGGTGTATTTGGGAGCAGAGAGGAGGTAGTGGGAGGGGCATCAGTGAAGATGCTTGCTTGGGTTAAAAACAAATTTTTTCCTCCAGTTCCTTTTTATTTTGTAATATTACATCTCCTTTCGTTTATGTTTTGCTGTTATCTGAAGAGAGGGCAAAAGTGTCAGCTGGGGATGCAATTAAAAACGTTTCTGACATATGAGAAACTTGTAATTTCAGAGGTTTATTTCCTCATAACGGACTCTGGATAACACAGCAGCATGTTCAAACACAGGAGATATAAGGACTTTCATCTTTTCCCTTGGAACCCATAGAATGAGAAGAGTCTTGAGATTAGATGCATCAGGAGGAAAGTGAGTGTTCTCTCCAAACCAGCACAACGAGGGGGTACAGCAGATATCATCATGCTTCTCAACCATTGACATGACTCTTGTCTTTTCTATGTTGTTTAGGAAAGGTAAGCAATCATATCAGAAAAGTTGTAAGCAAGACAAAAGTCACTGTAGACAAGAAGGCCTCCTGGGGTGCCTGGCTAGTTCAGTGGGTGGAGCATGCAACCCCTTAATCTCAGGGTTGTGAGTTAGAGCCCCACTATGAGTGTAGAGATTACTTAAAAATAAAATCTTAAAAAGGAGGAAGGGAAGGCATCTGGGTGACTCGGTTAAATGTCCAACTCTGGATTTCGGCTCAGGTCATGATGTCAGGGTCATGAGATGGAGCCCCAGGTCAGGCTCCGTATTTAGCGAGGAGCCTGAATGAGATTCTCTCTCTCCCTCTCCACCTGCTCTCTCTCAAATAAATAAGTAAAATCTTAAAAACATAAGGCCTCCTTCCCATTTCTTTTCTAGAAATGGAACAGCAAATATAACCAAATATGTTTATACTCACACACTGCTTACAACAGTGACCCAAAGACCAATGGACTCAGCAGAAATCCAAATTGGCATTCATTTGACATTGGCTGGTATTTTTCTGTGCAGGATGGATGTCTATTACTGTCATTAGGAGAAATGGCCAACTTAATCATCTTGTTTCTGTTTTGAGGATGGACTAAGAAATGACTTAAAATAACTTAGAGAGCTGTACGTATAATAATGAACCAGTACAAACTGTCAGGTCCCAGAAGGAGATTTGGTGTTTTCAGCCCACCATTCCTTGGCTGCCATCACATAATAGAGTCTTGCCACTTTGAGTGGGACAGAGAGACTGCAACAGAAACCATCACAGGCTGGGATGAACTCAGCAGTTCACTGGCAGAGTACAACTCACTCCCACTGGCAGAGTACATTAGGAGTTGAGATTTCAGTCTCGAAACACTGAATGCTTGAGGAAAGGAGGCTCTGGGCCACAGGAGCTGTTGCAACACTGTGGGTTCCTAATACAAAGCCAGGTTGTGGTTTGTTAGCGCACACCTGCTTATTTGAACTGGCATTGCTTCCTCTCCCCTCCTTTTTAAAAGATTTTATTTATTTATTCATGAGAGACACAGAGAGGCAGAGGCCCAGGCAGAAGGAGAAGCAGGCTCCCTATGGGGAGCCCAGTGTGGGACTCGATCCCAGGCAAGGATCATGACCCTAGCCCAAGGCAAACGCTGAACCACTGAGCCACCCAGGCATCCCCCTGCTTTTCTTTCCATCACAGAATGCATAGAAAATATTACTCGTAGCACACCTGCCATAAACCCAGGATGCAGCCTGTGGGTACCACTCACCAGCCTGGAGGCTCTGGTGACCCAGGTCCCACTGTACACCCCTCCTTCCAAAGGGCAGAAGACATCAGAGCTGAGCACACAAGAAATCCATTCCTGGTGCTGGAATCTGTAATGATTTGCTCCCTTGGTGAGGCCAGAAGGTCACTTGATTGCAGCCACAAAACACGTGGGGCTCATTAGAAGTGGTGACAGACCTATCAAGTGTCTTTTTTTTTTTTTTTAATTCATTTTAGAGAAAGAGCAAGCGGGGGAGAGGCAGAGGGAGAGAGAGAATCCTGAAGCAGATTCCACACTGAGCACAGAGCCTGACACCAAGCCCAGTCTGGGGCTGGATCCTAGGACCCTGAGATCATGACCTGAGTCAAAATCAAGATCAGCAGCCTAACAGACTGAGCCACCCAAGCGCCCCCATCAAATGTCATTGTATTTTCATTTATTTCTTCAAGTATCATTTTATTTTTGCAGAGTTTTTTTTTTAAGATTTTATTTATTTATTTGGGAGACACAGAGAGTGAGACTGAGAGAGAGAGAGAGAGAGAGAGAGAGAGAGAGAGAGCCCAAGCAGGGTAAGGGGCAGAGGGAGAAGCAGACTCTTGCTGAGCAGGGAGCCTGTTGTGGGACTTGATCCTGGAACTCAGGGATCATGACCTTAGCCAAAGGCAGATGCTTAACTGACTGAGCCACCCAGGTGCCCTCAAGTATCATTTTAAGGGAGCTCCCTATGGGTATCTGGTGGACATTGAAGTTTGAGAAGTATTAGTCTGCAGGGTAATGTCTAGTGTCTGCCTCCTTTGTGTGCTGTATAAGGCCTTACATAAAGAGAAATGAGGGGGCTACCTGGGTGGCTCAGTGGTTAAACATCTGCTTTCGGCTCAGGTCATGATCCCAGGGTCCTGGAATCGAGCCCCACATTGGGCTCCCTGCTCCACGGGGAGTCTGCTTCTCCCTCTGCCTCTGCCTCCTTCTCTGTCTCTCATGAATAAATAAATAAAATCTTTAAAAAAAAAACAAAAAGAGAGAGCTGGGCCCTGCAGACCTTCCCAGCCTCATCTTTGATCATTCCTCTTCTCTTTATCCCAATCACAGTGAAGTGTCTATAATGCCTGAATGCACTCTGCATTCTCTATTCTTTGCACGGCTGATTCTCTGCCTAGGATGTGCTTTACCTGCCCTTCTGAACTCTTGCTTATGCTTCAGCTGTCAATTTAAAAGTCAAGTATCACCAGTCCCAGCTGAATTAGGCAGAGCAAGACCCTGGCCCCTTTATAAAGTCTTACTTCCATCTGCTGTTCCCATGCTCTGACTATGTGACTATTACAGAACACATCATACCGGACAATAATGTTCTGTTTACTATCTTCTCAAGCCAAGCTATGAGCGCTTGGTGTCAGCAGCTCGGATTTACTCATCTTTGAATTTCTAGGAGGTAACACAGCACATGGTAGGTACGAAAGTCAGCTTATTGGATCCATCAATCAGGGAATCTTGCTGGCCATTTCTTCCAGAAACCATTTTCTCTAAAAGCAATAGCGTGTATGATTTGAACAAATCAGTTAAAAATAATTCTGTTTGTATTCCTCTGATTTGTAGCCAGTTTCACAAAATGCAAAAATAACATGTAAACCCATTTCTTATCCCTCAAGCCAAATGTAAAATCATAGCCTATCTTTTCAAGATATTTTAACTATAATACAGTTATTGCAAAGAGAACTTAAGTCACATCTAAGTAAGTTATAGAAGAAAAACATCCTCTGATAAGACCACTATCACTAAATCACTGTTCAGTGCTTGCATTTTTAAAAGATAGGCCTAAATATTGATTTCTGGCTTTCTTTCCTTAAAGATACTAAGAAATCCTTATACTAGCCTATCTATATCCACTTTAAGGATCACATTTTCAAAAAAAAATCATGTTTCCATATTACATCCTTTTTCTTTCTCAATAATTGTAAATTTATCTCCGCATACCACTTTCTAAATCTTCATCTGGGATGTGTGGGTGGCTCAGTAGTTGAGCATCTGCCTTCTGCTCAGGTCATAATCCTGGGGTCCTGGGATTGAGTCCTGCATCAGGCTCCCCACAGGGAGCCTGCTTTTCTCTCCGCTTATGTCTCTGCCTCTCTCTGTGTCTCTCATGAATAAATAAATTTTAAAAATAAAAATAAAAAATAAAAATAAATCTTCATCCAGATACCAGGGCCATTTCATCATGTTCGGGAAATCCATAAAAGGAAGATGTTACAAAAGACCAATCCCCCCAAATCTGGGCAATTATTGGCATAATTTACCAAAGAATTATAGCCTGGGAGACTATACCATGTGCTGAAAAAAGCCAAGCAGGTAGAGTTTCATTCCTCACCCAAGTTTAGGAAGGGAAGAGTGTTAGCTCTGTCAGGAGATGATGCAAGCATACATACATCTTTGAGAGGGAGAACTTTGGGATGTGAGAAGGGGACCGGATGGTTATCACAAAGGCTCCAAGAAGCAAAGGCTCCAAGCAGAGAGACAAGAGGACCCCACAGGTATCTGCCCACCAGGCCTCAGAAAACATGGAAAAGTAGGAAGTAATTTCAAAATATATAGGATAAAACTTGGCACAGTTTGGGAAATTGCTTCTTTTAATGCAGAGACTTACTATGAAAAAGAAAGAAAATCTCTCACATTTGTACAGTGGGCTTGTACAGAGCTTTGACCTGAGGCCCAGAGGCTCCTTTATTCTCCCACAGGGAAGCAGGGAGGCCCTGCACCAGGAGTGTCTCCCAGACCTGGTTCCCAGCCTAGAGGAGATATGGCCATGCTTCACTATCAGACGGCAGAAGAAAATTGCATTCATCTCCCTCGTCCCGCCAGGCTAATCTGTCCCTAAATCCTCCACAGAAAACAAAGAGCTGTCCCTCTGTCCTAGGAGTGCCAACATGTTTTACAGACAGGAAACTCCTGCAAAAATCTCCCTTCTCTTTTCTCAGAGACCCAGGAGTAAGGGGGGTTACGTGGACCTTGTTTTTGCTCTTAGTTCCTGCACTAAAGCCCTTCCAGGCTCTCACAGGAACTGGGCCACTGAGGGTCAGACCTACGCCTTGTCAGAGCATGAGCCTTAGAGCCCGGCCCAGCCCACCACCAGGTGAAGCTCTATAAAAAGTCAGACGCAGCAGAGCCCCCACAGAATCAACAACCACCTTTTTCTCTGACGGGGTCCACCTGCACTTCAGGCTGACGTGTTTCCCCTAGGCCTTCTCTCCTGGCTCCCTCCAGGCCACCAAGACACTTCCCCTCTTGTCCTGAAATTACTTCTTTACAATATTTTTTTGCTTCCCAATCGTAGCACAAGGCCCTTGAGCAGGCAACTGAACCGTACCTGATTTCAGATTTCCAGGTGCTTCCACAACAGAAGAAGTGCTAGTAAACGTTTGTTGAACTGAATAGAATTGAATTCATCCCAGCTAGTCCCCCCTACACACACACACAAAGCCTACAAGTGATACTGGGAAAGGCAAACAGGACTCCCCACCCAGTTCTGCCTTTATTCTAGTAACTTCTAGCATGCCCTTCCCTGTGTCAGATCTCATTACTGTACAACACAGGAATCATAAAATGTGCCACCTGGACCAGCAGAAACAATAAAAACTGGCCAGTCCTTTTCTGGAAAGTGCCCAAAGCTCTTTAGAGTTGAGAGGGTGTTTTTGGTTCAGAGTTTTTATGATAAGACAAACAACACAGTCAGCCATTCCCAAAAATCTCAGATAAGACTTTCATTTTTTCCAATACATTTTTTATTGTAGAAATTCTAGATTTATAGAAAAATTGCAAAGATAGTTCCAAGTTCCCAAATACTCTGCATCATTTCCCTTATTTTTTCAAGAATTTATTTTTTAAGTCATCTCTACACCTGCCATAGGACTTGAACTCACAACCGCGAAATGGAGAGTTTCCCCTACTTTTTTTTTTATGAATTTCCTTATTTTTTAAAACTATTTTAATTTATTTATTCATGAGAGACAGAGAGAGAGAGAGGCAGAGACACAGGCAGAGGGAGAAGCAGGCTCCATGCAGGGAGCCTGATGTGGGACTCGATCCTGGGACTCTGGGATCACACCCTGAGCCAAATGCAGATGCTCAACTGCTGAGCCACCCAGGTGTCCCAAGATGAAGAATCGCATAGTCTACCAACTGAACCAGCCAGGAGACCCAGTTTTTCTTTTATTAATATCTGACATTCATGTGGTACATTTGCAACAATTAATTAACCAATATCAATGCATTATTATTAACTATATTCAGATTTCCTTAGGTTTTACCTGGTGTCCTTTTTTTATTCCAGGATCCCACGCAGGACAGCATATTACACTTAGTTATCCTGTCTCGAGTTTCCAGACTTTCCTTGTTCTTGATGACTTTGATAGTTTTAAGGAACACTGGTCAGGTATTTTGTAGAATGTCCCTCAAGTGGCATGTGCCTAATGCTTTTCTCCATATTAGATGGATTGTGGGTTTGGGGAGAAAGATTACCTTTTTAAAAGTCCTGTGTCAAAAAAAAAAAAAAAAAAAAAAAAAAAGTCCTGTGTCCAGAGTACCTGAGTGGCTCAGTGGTTGAGCGTCTGCCTTTGATTCAGGTCATGATCCTGGAGTCTCAGGATGGAGTCCCACATCAGGCTTCCTGCAGGGAGCCTGCTTCTCCCTCTGCCTATGTCTCTGACTCTCTTTCTCTGTGTCTCCATGAATAAATAAATAAAATCTTAAAAAAATAAAATCCTGTGTCCTTCCCCACCCTCATTTTTCTCTCCACCTCTCCCCCACACATACCCCGGAAAGCTGTTATTACATTGATAGTGCCAGTTAGGACCAAGGAAATGAGGTTTTATTCTAGTATTTTAGAATACTAGAATAGTAGTATTCTTACTGGGAGTCATTCTTACCCCATTGGATATCACTAGCAGGAATGGCCCCTCAGAAAAAAAATTTCTGTGACCTCAGAACCACAGACCAGAGGCCCTCGTGGGCTTTTGACAGTGAGCCTGCCTAGCTGCAGGACCATCCAAAGGCCACAACCCTCTGGCAGGAACAACAGACTTGTCCTGGTGGTTGACAGGCTAATAGAAGACACTGCCCAAGGGCTTTTATAATCTTCTGTGAGTAATAAAAGACTGGAATGCAGAACAACAAGTCATAAAAAATATGGCCACGCCTGGCCCAAGAAACAGACTCACTTCCTTGTGAGTGCCTGAGGCCTGAGGAGGAAAGGCAGAAAGTGGAGAGGTTAGGAATATGACAGATCCTGGACGGTGACCAAGGGCCCAGAATGTCTCTTGACTCTGCTGCTGCCTCTTCCGGTGACTTTGGGCTGAGCCGTTCCACTGTTGGTGGATTTCGGCTTCATGACTCTGGAGGTTGGATATCATGGGACGTGGCTTTTAGAATTCTGTGGAGACCAAACCGGATGATATCATTGACTGGATGTGGGGGCCAGCAGCAGAGGGTCAAGAAAGAATTCATGAGACTTTTTGGTGCAAAAAGATGGTTTTATTAAAGCACAGGGACAGGACCTGTGGCCAGAAAGAGCTGCCCTGGTTTTATAAAGAGACTTGCTTTGAAGGAAAAATAAAGATTTTATTTATTTATCCATGAGAGAGACACACACAGAGGCAGAGACATAGGCAGAGGGAGCAGCAGGCTCCTCATGAGGAGCCTAACATGGGACTCGATCCCAGGACTCCAGGATCACAACCTGAGCCAAAGGCAGACACTCAACCACTGAGCCACCCGGGTGCCCTTGATTATATACTTTTAAATTTGGGGGGTTGGGGATAAAGATAAAGGAAGTTTCCAAAGAAATTTTCATACGTTAACGAAAACATATGCAGGAACCTTGAGGTCTAGCTATTGTTGAGCTAAGGTTGCTTTTTGCCTCTAGCAGAGCATTAACATGAAGGCAGTTGTGAACTACTGGAGAAATGTCATATCCTGCCTATCTCAAATACTTGTCGATGGGCTACAAGTTGTAAGGAAACTTAATTTTATCTGCATGTCTTTGGCCTTTGTTCTCCTCATGAGTAATTACTTAAAATAGTGCATGACCCACAGTGAGTGTTCACTACATGTTAACTATTATCATTATTATTACTTTAAGATGGGAGTGGAAATAATCTGGCAATCATCCTAAAGTTCAAGCCCTAAGGCTCAGAAGGCTTCTAAATAAACTAGCTGAAAAAAAAATTCAGATTTCTGAAAAAGATTCCAGAAGCAACTCTCTTAAAAGAAAGGGAGGGGGGTTTCTCTTTACAACCCACCTGTGCACCCACTGGCAGGTAGGGAAGACAGAGAGTTAGGGTTTCTCTAGAGCATGGCTAAGTTACATTTCCTCATGTCCCCTCCCACATGATTTAAACTTGGAATTAGGTTCAGAGGGCAGTTAACCAGAGCTACGTATATGCTGCACGGTATACTGTATACTGTGTATACTGTGTGTTGGAATCAAGCCAACAGGCCCTCTCTGAACAGTGAACATGTGTGTCAGCCACTGAGCCAGCAAGCTAATGACCTGCCAACACAAACAGCTCCAACGGCCACTTCATCTGAGGAACTGTAGTATCTGAAAGCACTCAGTATAATCTGTAAAGTGCTTTTATTTACTTATTTATTTTTAGTATATACTTTCTTAAGTCACCATTTAAAATTCCAGTGTAATTAACATTATAAATTAGTTCACATTGTTAATTAACAGTGTTACACAATTTCAGGTGTACAGTATAGTGATTTGACAGTTCACATGACTCAGTGCTCATCACAGTAAGTATACTCTTAACCCATCACTTGTTTACCCCGTCCTCCCATCACCTCCCTTCTGGTGACCATGAGTTTGTTCTCTAGAGTTAAGAGTCTGCTTTTTGTCTCTTTTTTGCTGTTTCATTTGTTTTGTTTCTTAAATTCCACATATGAGTGAAATCATATGATGTCTTTCTCTGACATTTCACTCAGCATTATACTCCCTAGATTCATCCATCTTGTTGCAAATGGCAAGATTTCATTCTTTTTATGGATGAGTACTATTCTATTTGTGTGTGTGTGTGTGTGTGTGTGTGTGTGTGTGTACCACCTCTTCTCTATCCATTCTTGTATCAATGGACACTTGGGCTGCTTCCATATTTTGGTTATTGTAAATGATGCTGCAATAAACAGAGGGGTGCATATATCCTTTAGATTTAGTGTTTTCTTATTATTTGGGTAAACTCAGTAGTGGAATTACTGGATCATATGATAGTTTTTTAAATATTTTATGTATTTATTCATGAGAGACGGGGGTGGGGTGGGGCAGAGACACACACAGAGGGAGAAGCAGGTTCCCTGCAAGGAGCCTGATGTAGGACTCAATCCCAGACCTCAGGATCACGCCCTGAGCTGAAGGCAGATGCTCAACTGTTGAGCTACTGAGGAGTCTCGATCATATGATAATTCTATTTTCAATTTTTTGAGGATTCTCCATACTGTTCTCCGGAGTGGCTGCACCAGTTTGCATTCCCACCAACAGCATAGGAGGGTTCCCTTTTCTCCATGCTCTTGTCAACACTTGTTTCTTGTGTTTTTGATTTTAGCCATTCTGACAGGTGTGAGGTGATAGCTCATTGTGGTTTTGATTTGTATTTCCCTAATGGTAATTGCTTTTGAGTTCTTTTCATGTGTCTGTTGGCCATCTGGATATCTTCTTTGGAGAAATGTCTGTTCATGTCTTCTCATTTTATAATTGGATTATTTGTGGTTTTGGTGTTGAGTGGTGTAAATTTTTAAAATACTTTGGATACTAACCCCTTATCAGGTGTATCATTTGCAAATGTCATCTCTCATTCAGTAGGTTGTCTTTTTTTTCTGGTTGATTATTTATTTTGCTGTGCAAAAGCTTTTTATTTTGATGTAGTTCCAGAAGGCTTTTTTTTTTTTAAGATTTTATTATTTTTAAGTAATCTCTACACCCAACATGAAGGTCAGATTTACAACCCTGAGATGGAGTTGGCTCTACTGAGTGGCCAGCCAGGCACCCTTCAGCAATTTATTTATTTAGTTTCCCTTGCCTCAGGAGACATATCTAGAAAAATGTTGCTACCACCAATGTCAGAGACATTACTGCCTGTCCTCTCTTCTAGAATTCCTATGGTTTCTAATCTCACATTTAGGTCTTTAATCCATTTTGAGTTTATTTTTGTGTGTGGTATAAGAAAGCAGTCCAGTTTCATTCTTTTATATGTAGCTGTCCAGTTTTCCCAACACCATTTATTGAAGACACTGTCTTTTTCCCATTGTACATTCTTGTTTCCTTTGTCATAGATCGATTTACCCTAAAGTTGTGGGTTTATTTCTGGGCTCTCTAATCTGTCCCGTTGATCTGTGTGTCCATTTTTGTGCCAGTACCATACTGTTTTGATGACTATAGCTTTGCAGTGTAATTTGAAATCTGGCATTGTGATGCCTTCAGCTTTGTTCTTCTTCAAGATTGCTCTGGCCTTTTGGGATCTTTTGTGGTTCCTTACACATTTTAGGCCATGAAGTCCTTTTGATTGAGAAGTATTATCAGTGTTCTGTTAAGCTCTTTGCCCAGGTCTCTGCCTCTGAAGAATATGACAGGAAACAAACACAGCTGATTTCTCCTTTTCATTCACCCTTTCCTTTCACATTTATACTCCAGGCATTATCCTGGTGCAAATGAATAATAATAACAAGATCCTTTGAGCCCTCTTTCTGTGCTGCTTACACTTCTAAACTCTTTACAGGTGTGAATTCATTTAATCCTGATGACTCAGTAAGCCAGTGCTATTATAACATGCCCATTTGTACAGAGGAGTAAACTGAGATACAGAGAAGTTAAATGAATTGCCAAAGGTCAAATAGCTATCATGTGGCTCTATCAGGAGGGACTAGGTTTAGTTGCATGTAACAGAAAACTCAAATATCAGGGTTTAAATGGGTGAAGGGAAGTGAGAGGTACAGGCTTCTAGTTATAAAATGGGGATGAAAGATGCAGCATAGACAACATAGTCAGTGGCATTGCAATAACTAGGGTGGCACATGGTAGCAACACGTGGGGTGAACACAGCATAATGTACAAAGATGTTGAATCACTATGCTGTACACCTGAAACTGATATAACATTGTGTGTCAACTGTACTTACAAGGCTAGAATGGCAGCCCCATCATTCTTAGAGATCAGGCTCATCTCTCTTTCTTCTCTGGTCAACTTAGCGTGTGACTTCTATCCTCAGGCTCTTCTCAGTAGTCCAAGCTGGGGATCCCCTGCAATGCCAGACATCAGAACTGTGTGTCAGTCAGAAGAGAGGGAAGGAAGGGTGCCTGGCTAGCTCAGTTGGTAAAGTATGTGACTCTTGATCTCAGGATAGGGAGTTTGAGCCTCATATTAGACAAAGAGTTTACTTATAAAAAATAATAATAAATAAAATGTAAAAAAAAAAAAAGAAAAGAAAAAGAGAGGGGGAAGGAGAGGGCAAAAGGACTTTCCAGGAGACCCCCCCTCCAACAACTTCCATTGACATCTCATTGGCCATACCTAGATGCAAAGAAGGCTGGGAAATTTGTTTTTGTTTTTGTTTTTAAAAAACTTTACTCATTTATTTGAGAGAAAGAGAGACAGCACAAGTAGGGTAGAGGAGCAAAGGGAGAGGGAGAAGCAGACTCCTTGCTGAGCAGGGAGCCCAACACAGAGCTTGATCCCAGGACCCTGGGATCATGACCTGAGCTGAGAGCAATCACCCAACTGACTGAGCCATCCAGGCACCCTTGTTTTGTTTTTTAACTAGGGCACATTTAATAAGGTTCTATAACAAAGAGGAGAAAATAAATTTTGGACACATGTACCATAAAATATAATTTTTCACACTGGAACTGGGCTGTTGGTTAGCAGGTGAAGATGGGGCTGAATTACTGTTTTTATTTCCCACTTGTGGCATTCACTTGGAAAATCAAACAAAGGTGATGTATACACCCTTTAAAGTTAGAACTTTACTAAGATTTCCAGTTTTCCCTTGTCCACACTTCAGAGGTATAATGAATGAGATCTTGTAATTTCATAGTATTTAAATGTTATTTAGGCTCTAACAATTAAGATTAAAAGTAAGACAGAAGTAGTATTTTAATGAAATAATTTCCTTCCATATTTTCATTCTGAAACTCTTAAAAAGATTTGTTTATTTATTTATTTATTTATTTATTTATTTATTTATTTATTTGAGAGAGAGAGACAGACAGACAGACAGACCAGGGGAGGGCTTGAGGGAGGGAGAGAGAGATATCCCAAGCAGACTCCTCACTGAGCACAGAGCCCAACTCAGGGCTTGATCCCCCAATCCTGAGATCATGACCTGAGAGGAAATCAAGAGTCAGCTGCTCAACCCACTGAGCCACCCAGGAGCCCTTTTTTATTCTAAAATTTTAATCTGAAGGGTTTTTTTTAATTCCTCAAGACATCACTCTCAGATTTTCCTTTCAAGAGTAAATGTCTAATATCAAAACTTTCATTTATCTTTTAAGGAAAGAAAGGAAAAGAATATTTGAATTAGCTATTTAGAGGATTTCTTAATTAGATTAGATACAGTACTTGATAATGGCCCAAACATTTCATTTGACCTCAGTTTCTCCAGTTGAAAAGTAGATATATTCATTTTTCCTTCAACAAATGCTTGTAGTGGGCTTAATAGGTGTTGGATGCTTTATATGTGACAGCCATTTTCCTCTTGTTATCAAAATAATGGATTAATGTGTAACAAATTATTTAAAATCTGTTAGTGATACTTTTATGGTTAAATTAAATAAAAAGTATACTGTTTTATACGGATAAACCAAATATGTTTCATTGCAAAAGGAAACTTAAAACTCTTTTGGAATCATGAGGTGCAAATATTTTAATTAGGTACACATTACACAGAGCAGAACATATTAGGAGTTTTGTATGTAAGGATACTGGAAGATAAATATTAAGCATTTTCCTTTTTAAGATTAAACAACAGGGGAACCTGGGTGGTTCAGTCCATTAAGCATCTGCCTTCAGCTCAGGTCATGATCCGGGGGTCCTGGGATTGCATCCCACATTGAGCTCCCTGCTCAGCGGGGAGTCTGCTCCCTCTCCTCCCCATTCGTGCTATCTCTGTCTCTCTCAAATAAAGAAATAAAATCTTAAAAAAAAAAAAAAGAGTAAACAACATACTATGAAATGCCTTTGTGGAACATAGTGCTTATCCCTAGCAAGCTGATGGAACTCTAAAATGGGATATATTTGGAGAAAATATTTTCACTTATATTAATGCAGCCATATTGCTTCTCTAAGGAAATATTTATAAATATTACTACTGTGTTCTAGAAACATATTAGAAAGAAAATCAGAGTAGAAGATTCCATTATGATGGAAAATATCATAAAAAAGTTTCCCCTGATAGAATTCAAAATTGTGCATGTCACAGTAAATTAAGAGACATGAGTTCAGAGTCAGAGCCTAAGGCTGTGGCTACGATGTTGTGGTTGGTCTTCAGTTCATTATTAATTCTGATTACCTCCTGACACTAGACAAGCCATTCAAACCACTGAATTGTTCACTTTTTGTTTGCCAGCACGCAGCACACAGCCAGCAGTTGGCTGTGGGAGAAACCTCAGAGCTTTGCTCCACCAGTTAGAGACATATCTAAATGTGTGGGGATTGGGAAAAGGCACCCCAGAAGTGGTTTGAGGCCTTAAAATAGAGTATATTAACTTGAAATTACAAAAGACACCAAACCCTCATTTCAATTATGGATCCAGGTAAGAAGCAGAGGTAATAGTGCAGAGTCAATGAGAAGAGAGGCAGTGAGAATAGCAAGATTCTGAAGGAGAATGTTCTGCAGAAAGGCAGTAAATGTGGCAGATACTAAAACACAGCAAACAGGTTAACAAATACACTTCTCAGCATGCTTTCCCTGTTGTGCCCTTGATCATATTCAGAAAAAGGTGATAGGTAATTTTAAATATATACTGTAGCTCTTCCCCTTGCCTTGGCTTGTAGTTTGAGACAGGTGAAAACATGCCTACCTCTTGGCCAAAAGTTCGTCCTTCCTGCTCCTCAAAGTCAATGTCATTTTTACAGTAGGATGTTAATAGAATCCCTTTCTTAGCATTTGTTTCTATTCTGCAAATTTGTTCCAGATATTTCCCCTCCCCTATAATAGAACAACAAACTTGAGCCCCAGCAAATACATTAACCAATAAATCAGTAGCCTATATTAGTGGTGTTAATATTCTTAATATCAAAATAATGGAGATACAAGCTGTGCCCTTTGTTGAGGAACACCAGCACAACAAGAAGGAGATTTTTAATGTATACCTTGGTGGTAAAATAGGATAATAGACACACTTTGTCATTTTTGCCAATCAACTCCTTCTTCGATAATTAGCGCCCATCCTATTACTAATTAATACCTCTTAATATACCATCTCCTCATTCACTGCCATCAAAAACAGTACTAAATTGGAATCTGGGATCCTATAAATCAGCCCTCCACCCTCCTCCCTGTATCTTCCCTCCCCCAATACTCACAAAACAAAACCACCTTCTAAAATAAGTAGAGGACAACAGGAAGACAGCTCCTAGAGCCACCCCATTTAGCTTATTACCAGTACTAGTGAGTAACTTTCTTTAGCTCTGACTTGTGACATGCAAAGCAGCAACCTACTTGAGATCCTTCAGAATGGTAACAATGTCAGTACTTAGTTATGAAGCTGAAAAAATTGATACAAAGTGGAGTTTTCCCCCAGGGAGATGACTGAGGTGCTAGGAAAGGTTCTTCAGCCCTCGAAGAGTAAACTTTTGTGGCAGTAACACCACATGATGAGAGAAGCAGATCAAAGAAACTAAAAACGGAGTATGTCTTAAATTATTTATGATGCTGCTGCAGCTGTATCGATCAGAGGTGGTTTTCTCTCTTAACCTTCCCTTCCCTGTACCTCCAGAAGCTACCACCTGCCCCCCAAAGAATTATGCCATGGTGTGCCAGTGTGGCAGTTCAGGGTGGGTTACTGGTCAGGACCTCGGTTAAGAAAGGACTGGTTATCCAATATACCTCTGCCATATCTAATGACAAACAAACCAGTGATCTCTTTGTATATCTCATTTCCTAGGAAAGAAATGGGATATCATTGCACAGTGTCCCCTGCAGGAAAAAAGGTTCTGTCCTCCCTTTCAAGATCGCATTACCTGAGCATCCAAAAGCCTCATACGAAATTGAAGCTTTCAAAACACATTATGGTCCTGGGAGGATGTTTATATCTTAAGAGCCTTGTTTACCTTGTTCACTGTTAAATCTGCACTGCCAGGACACTGCCAGGCACACAGTAGGCAGTCAGGCATGGCTAGTGGATGAATGTTGGGGGTATATAGGAATTCAGGCAATGAAGGCTGTGTGCTCAGCAGCATGTTGTAGGGAGTCGCTGGCTCCCCAGATAGCCTGGGTTGGCCGTTCTAGGCTTCCTCCTGGGTAAAATCTTATCTACTGTAGTCATCCTAGAGTGAGGATGAATTTAGGATATGTGCACAGAGTTCCAACTTTGCCATTTGGGGAACTAAGACAAGGATTGATCCTTTGTCCTTAAACAAGCAATCCCAAGGCAATTTGCCCCACTCTTTGGGCCAAAGATTAGGTGTGATAAACTTTTTAAAAACAGAAAATATTAGAAGTTATGATGTCCTTTTAACCTTAGGGAAAAGGGACTTGAAAATAATTCTATTCGTTTTTCTTCTTTTTTTTTTAGATTTTATTTTCAAGTAATCTCTACACCCAATATGGGCTCAAATTTACAACTCTGAGATCAAGCGCCATATGCCTCTCTGAGTCAGCCAGGTACTCCAAGAATAGTTTTCTGTTTTGTTTTGTTTTGTTTTTTTTAAAGATTTTATTTATTTATTCATGAGAGAGAGAGAGAGAGAGAGAGAGGCAGAGAAACAGGCAGAGGGAGAAACAGGCTTCATGCAGGGAACCTGATGCGGGACTCAATCCTGGGTCTCTAGGATCACACCCTGGGCTGAAGGCAGATGCTTAACCTCTGAGCCACCCAGGCGTCTCCAGGAATACTGTTTTAATGCTGCTGAGGTAATCAACACTTCATTTTCTAAAAAAATCCAATCCTGATATAGAGAAAAAAAATTGGTAGCTGACCAAACTGGTTCACTCCAAGAAGAAATTCTAAGAATTTGTCCCAAATTGGTTTTGGAAGACATCTAGGAAAAGCATATTATGACATATCTCCATTACAGAAAACTGGTCAAGGTACTACCTTCCTTCCTAATTGTCTACGTTTTTATGGAATTAAATAAAAAAAGCACCTTTTTAAAAAGATTCTATTTATTGGGGATCCCTGGGTGGCGCAGCGGTTTGGCGCCTGCCTTTGGCCCAGGGCGCGATCCTGGAGACCCGGGATCGAATCCCACGTCGGGCTCCTGGTGTATGGAGCCTGCTTCTCTCTCTGCCTGTGTCTCTGCCTCTCTCTCTCTCTGTGTGTGACTATCATAAATAAATAAAAAATTAAAATCAAACTGGGTTGTTAAAAAAAAAAAAGATTCTATTTATTTATCATGAGAGACACACACAGAGAAAGAGAGAGAGAGAGAGAGGCAGAGACATAGGCAGGGGGAGAAGTAGGCTCCATGCAGGGAGCCCGACATGGGACTCGATCCTTGGTTTCCAGGATCAGGCCCTGGGCTGAAGGCAGCACTAAATCACTGAGCTACCGGGCTGCCCCACCCCCCCACCCCCCCGCAAAGCGCATTATTAAAAGAGATGGAAAATGTTAGGTAGGTGTGCCTAGTTTTCTGACAATATTTAAATCAGAGAGTACTAGAAATAATCAGGTGCCAGGAAGAACCTACAAACAGCATCAATCTTAGATTTTAGAGAGGATGAAAGGTTACAAAGGCTTCTGTCCCTCCCATCCCAAGTTCCCAGAAATGGCAGATGTTATTATTATTATATTTTAAATCCATAACAGTACTAGGAAACAGAAACAGATACCCTGGGTGGGCCAGAGATTATTAGAAGGAATCCCTGAAATATGCAAAGCAGAGGCAATCTTATTAACAGAGAAAAACTGCTACCTAAAAATGAGAATGACTTCAAATGTGCTACTGGCTTGGAAAGGGCAGATACAAGGATGGGAAGAGCCCTAGGCCACCAGAAAGTGATCAGATGGGATGAATGTGAACATTAAACCAAAAATACTGGAGAACATGTTAGTACATCAGATTCAGTAATGTGTTAATAGAATTATATATGACAACCACGCAGGATTTACATCAGGAGAGGTTCCATGCTGAAAAACTAGACTAATGTAATTAACTCTATTACTAGATTAAAAATGGAAACCCAGGGGTTGCCAGGGGTGGCTCAGTGGTTTAGCGTCTGCCTTCAGCTCAGGGTGTGATCTCAGGGTCTGGGATTGAGTCTTGCATTGGGCTCTCCCTGGGGAGCCTGCTTCTCCCTCTGCTTATGTCTCTGCCTCTCTCTGTGTTTCTTTCATGAATAAATAAATAAAATCTTTAAAAAAAAAAAAGGACACCCAGGATGCCTGGGTGCCTCAACTGGTTAAGTGTTTGCCTTCAGGTCAGATCACGATGTCCATGTCCTGGGATTGAGTCCCATATGGGGCTCCCTGTTCAGCAAGGAATCTGCTTCTCTCTCTCTCCCCCCACTCTGTGTCTCCTCCCTTATTCTCTCTCTTTTTCTCTCTCAGATAAATAAAATCTTAAGAAAAATAAAAATGGAAACCCTGTAACATCATGAAAATAGATGTCCCAGAAAAAAATTTGATAAAATTCAGCATTTATAATGTAAATTTTTTTTTAGCATACTGGAAATAGAATCTTCTTAGCCTAATACAGAATATTAGTCCAAAATCCTTCAGCCAACAAATCTTCATCTACGGAGGATCGTTTCCATTAAAATCAGAAATAAGACAAGAATGGGGCACCTGGTGGCTCAGGTGGTTGAGCATCTACCTTTGGCTCAGGTCATGATTCTGGGGTACTGGGATCTAGTCTCACATCAGGCTCCCTGCTCAGTGGTGAGCCAGCTTCTCCCTCTCCTGCTCCCCATTTGTGCTCTGTCAAATAAATAAATAAAAATCTCTTTTAAAAAAAGAAAGATGACAAGAATGGATATTACCACTTTGTTATTCAATGTTATATTGGAAGTTCTGACTAAGTAAAGGAAAAAAAAACATTTAAATATTGTCAAAGAATAGGAAAAAATGACCTAGATACATATTCAGCAAGTGTAACTATCTTTTTAAAAAACAACAGGAGAATCAACTAACCAACTATTAAAAATAACTAGAGAACACAAGGTGACCAGAAACAAGATAACAGAAAAAATTCATACTCTTTCAAAAAAAAAAAAAAAACTTATAACTTTCCAACATAGTAGCAATATCCACATAAAGGTCCTTGTTATGGACTGAATGTTTGTGTTCCCTCAATAATTCACAGAAATCCTACCCCCAGTGAGATAGCTTTGGGATGTGGGGCCTTTGGGAATTGATTAGGTCATGAAAGCAGAGGACTCATGAATGAGATTAGTTGCTCTTATAAAAGAATGCCCTGAGGGGATCCCTGGGTGGCTCAGAGGTTTGGCACCTGCCTTTGGCCCAGGGGCGATCCTGGAGTCCCAGGATCGAGTCCCAGGATCGAGTCCCAGGATCGAGTCCCGCATCGGGCCCCGGCATGGAGCCTGGCATGGAGCCTGCGTCTCCCTCTGCCTCTGTCTCTCTGTCTGTCTCTCTCTGTGTCTATCGTGAATAAATAAATAAATCTTAAAAAAAAAAAAAAAGGAATGCCCTGAAAGCTCTCTCACCTCTCCCTCCATATGAGAACACAATCACACACACAATGCAGACTACTGTGGCTAGGTGTGAACCTCTTTGGGTTTATCTTTCTTGGAGTTCATTGAGTTCTTGAATGTGTAGATTTAATGTTTTCCATCCATTTTGAATAGTTTTTAGCCATTATTTCTCCAAATGTTTTCCCCACCTTCTGTTTCTCCTCTCTTTCTCAATATCATATATATGTTTATATATATATATGTTTATGTATAAAATACCATATTTATATTTATATATAAAATTTTATTTTTTTTAAATTTTAATTTTGTTTTCAGTTGTTTAACGTACAGTGTAATATTAGTTTCAGGTGTACAATATTGTGGTGCAACACTTCCATACATTACCCAGTGCTTATTACAAGTACGCTCCTTAATCCCCACCACATATTTCAGTCATTCCCCACCTCCTCCCACCTGATAACCATGAGTTTGTGTTCTCTAATTAAAGGTTTGTTTCTTGGATTTTCTCTCTTTTTTCCTCTTTTGCTCATTTGTTTCTTAAATTTCACATATGAGTGAAATCATATGGTATTTGTCTTTCTCTGACTGATTTACTTTGCTTAGCATTTACTCTCTTAGCTCCATCCATGTCCTTGGAAATGGCAACAATTTCACCACATCTTCTTTATCCATATGTCAATTAATGGACACTTGGGCTGCTTCCATTATTTTAATGGAAAATAAATGGAAATATAATAATGGAATAATATAATAATGGAAAAAATATATATATATATAACTCGTATGCTATATTAAAACAAGAGTATGGATATAGCATAAATTATTCAAGCATTCCTTTATTGGTAAAAATTAAATTTCTTCCAGTGCTTTACCATTATAAACAATGTTATAATGAACATATTTATACGTGCCTCATTGAAGGGTGCTTCTCTGAATAGATATTGAAAACTGGGTCATTTAACATTGTAATCACTGCTGCCAAATTGCTCTCCAAAATAGCTGTTTCAGTACTCAAAACCAAAAGTTCTTAAAGGTACACATTTCCTTATACTCTGACAAAATTTTATATTTTCGATTCCTTTTAAAATTTGTTATTAATTTCTGTTTCCCTGATTACTTTTGTGGTTCTGCATCTTTTCATGTTTATTGGTCATTTGTTTTCCCTCATTTACAAATAATTTGTCCATATCCCACTTTTCTGTTGGGCCACTTGTTTTTTTCTTATTGATGTATTGGAGGTTACTTATGTATTCTTTTTTTTTTTAAGGTCTTATTTATTTATTAGAGAGAGAGGGAGAGAGAGCAAATATGTGCATGAGTTGGGGGAGGGGCAGAGAGAGAAGCAGATTCCCCACTGAGCAGGGAGCCAGCCATAGGCTCCATCCCAGGACCCTGAGATTATGACCTGAACTGAAGTTAGATGTTTAATGGACTGAGCCACCCAGGCGCTCATGCATTCTCTTTTGAGTTAAGTTTAGAATTAACTTAACCAGGAACACCTGAGTAGCTCAGTCAGTTGAGTATTAGACTCTTGTTCTTGGCTCAGGTCTTAATCTCAAGGTCATGAGTTTAGGCCCCCTGTTGGGCTCCATGCTGGGTGTGGAGCCTACTTTAAAAAAAAAATTAATCTGACCAGTTCCTGGATAATTCTTGAGATTTTTATTGATTACCTTGGATTTTCAAGTTAATTAAAAGATTGAAGGAGTTCATGACTAATTATAAGGTACACTACAGTAAGTCTTCAAGGTGAAAGGAAATGCTTACAGACAACAAAAAATGATAAGCACCAGAAATTATAAACTTGTGAGTAAATTAATTTTTTTCTCTTAATTTCTTTAAAGAACATACAGTCCTTTGTTAGATTGTGTAAAATAATAATTATGACACTGTACTGTTGGGTTATAATGTATATAGATGTGATATGTGATAGACAATGAAGGGAGAAGGATTGGAACTGTATTATAAAGTTGCTATGTTTTACCAACATTTAAGTCAGTATTATCCTAGTGTAGATTGTGATCAGTTAATTTTTTTAAAAGTTTTATTTACTTATTTGAGAGAGAGAAAGTGTGTGTTATAAGGAGGGGAGGAGTAGAAGAATATGGAAAGGTAGAGTTTCCAGCAGACTCCCCACTAAGCATGGAGCCAGTTGCAGGCTCCAATCCCAAGACACTGACATGACCTGAGCCAAAACCAAGAGTTAGATGCTTAACCAACTGAACCACCCAGTGCCCCATGATCAGTTAATATTTATATTAAATTCCCACAATAACTATTAAGAAATAAAAATGTTAAAAATCAGCAGAAGAATGGGACAGATATACTGAAAAGTATCTAACTTTTCAGTATCTAACTTTACCTAACTGATTCATGGGACACTCTACCAACTGCAGAGCACACATTGTTTTGAAGCACACATGGAATATTACCTCAAATAGATGATATTATAGGCAGGGGTCAATTAGCTAGCCCAAGGGCCAGCCACCTAAATTTTTAAAGCCATTTTTGGGGCACCTGGGTGCCTCAGTGGTTGAGCATCTGCCTTTGACTAGGTCATAATCTTGGGGTCCTAGGATCCAGCCCTATGTTGGGCTCTTCGTTCAGCCAAGAGTCTGCTTGTTTACCTCTCTCTCTCTCTGCCCCTGCCCCTGCTCATGCTCTCTCTCTCTTTTGAATAAATACGTGGATCTTTTTTTAAAAAAACACTGAGATTATTTAATCTTAATTAATGGTTTTTCAAAACAGAATTAGATTAGAAATCAACAAAGAAATATGAGAAATCTAAAATATTAAAAAATTTGGAATTACAGGATCCCTGGGTGGCGCAGAGGTTTAGTGCCTGCCTTTGGCCCAGGGCACAATCCTGGAGACCTGGGATCGAATCCCCACGTTGGGCTCCCGGTGCATGGAGCCTGCTTCTCCCTCTGCCTATGTCTCTGCCTCTCTCTCTCTCTGTGTGTGGGACTATCATAAATAAATAAAAATTTTTTAAAAATTTGGAATTATTCGGAAAATAAGCAACATATTTCCAAATAACCCAGGGACCCTTGTGAAGAAATCCCATAGGTAATTTAGAAAATATTTGTAAGGGGTAAAAGAAAAAAAAAGAGAGAAGGAAGTAAGCCATAAGTGGTTTAACAATAGAGAACAAACTGAGGGTTAGTGGAGGGAAGTGGATGGGGGATGAGCAAGATGAAGGGTGGGGATTAAGGAGGGCACTTGTGATGAGCACTGAGCGCTGTATATACGTGATGAATCACTGAATTCTACTCCAGAAACCAATATTGTACTGTATGTTAACTAACACAATTTAAATTAAAAAAAGAAAATACTTCTAATAATGAAAACAAAAACACTGTATCAAAATTTATGGAATATAGCTAAATCAACACTTATGGTTAAAGACTGAGTGCTTCTCTTATATGACTGGCAAGGATGTCCACTGTTGCCACGTTTATTTGATACTGTGCTGAAGGTGTTAACCAAAGTAATAAGGCAAGAAAAATAAAGACTGGAAAGGGAATAGTAATACTTGTTTAATTACAGATAATATGATAAGGAATCTACAAATAAAACCTACTAGAATTAATGAATTTTATCACAAAATACAAATTCATTATGCAATTATTAGTCATATTTCTATATACAAGCAATGAACAACCCAAAAGTGAAATTAAGAAATCAGCTTTGTTCTTAATAACAAAATATTCAGCAGTACATGTAGCAAAAGAAGTGCAGTGGGATCCCTGGGTGGCGCAGCGGTTTGGCGCCTGCCTTTGGCCCAGGGCGTGATCCTGGAGACCCGGGATCGAATCCCACATCGGGCTCCTGGTGCATGGAGCCTGCTTCTCCCTCTGCCTATGTCTCTGCCTCTCTCTCTCTCTCTCTCTCTCTGTGATTATCATAAATAAATGAAAAAAAAAAAAAGAAGTGCAGTATATCCAACACCGAAAACTATAAAGCATAGCTAGGAGAAGTTAAAAAACAATCTCAATAAATGGAGAGATATTCCAGTGTTTTTTTTTAAGATTTTATTTATTTATTCATGAGAGACACACACACACACAGAGGCAGAGACATAGGCAGAGAGAGAAGCAGGCTCCATGCAGTGAGCCTGATGCAGGACTCGATCCCAGGACTCCAGGATCATGCCCTGAGCCAAAGGTAGATGCTTAACTGCTGAGCCACCCAGGCGTCCCTATTCCAGTGGTTTAAAACTGGATCATGAGGTGATTGCACAACTCCATAATTTAATTAAAAAACTATCCACCTACAATTGGTGGATTTTATGGAATGTAAATCATACCTCAACAAAGCTAGTTATTTATTTATTTATTTTTAAATATTTTATATGTTTATTCATGAGAGATACACAGAGAGAGGCAGAGACATAGGCACAGAGAGAAACAGGCTCTCTCCTGGGAGCCTGATGTGGGACCTGATCCAGAAACTCCAGCATCACACTCTGAGCCAAAGGCAGACACTCAACTGCTGAGCAAGCCAGGTGTGCCATCAACAAAGCTATTTAAAAAGAAAAAGAGGAATTGAATTCTTTTCTTTCTTTTTTTTTTTTTATGATAGTCACACAGAGAGAGAGAGGCAGAGACATAGGCAGAGGGAGAAGCAGGCTCCATGCACCGGGAGCCCGACGTGGGATTCGATCCCGGGTCTCCAGGATTACACCCTGGGCCAAAGGCAGGCGCTAAACCGCTGCATCACCCAGGGATCCCAAGGAATTGAGTTCTTAAAATGACCTTTCTGGGTACAGGTGTTAGGATACATTCATGTCAGAAAGCCACATTTTATGCTTGTACTTTTGAAATAAAAGCCAAGTAAATATGAGGGTTTATTGGGGCACCTGGCTGGCTCAGTTGGAAAAGCATCCAACTCTTGATCTACAGGTTGTGGGTTGAAGCCCAAAGCTAGGTGTAGGGATTACTTAAGTAAATAAAAACTTTTTAAAAGATATAGGGGTTTATTAAAACCAAGATCTTTTTAATTCTTTTAAAGATTTTATTTATTTATTCATGAGAGACAAAGAAAAAGGCAGAGACACAGGCAGAAGGAGGAGAAGCAGGCTCCATGCAAGGAGCCTGATGTGGGACTCGATCCCCGGACCCTAGGATCACACCCTGAGCCAAAGGCAGACGCTCAACCGCTGAGTCACCCAGGCGTCCCAAAACCAAGATCTTTTTAGATTTCTTATTCCATCCTTTAACTCTTAAACTGCCAAATAGTCATCATCATAGATTTCAACCTTCTAAGCTTTCACAAATATTTGTGTCCACAGTTTTAAAAAACTTGAAATGTGTATTCTGTATTTGTTAAAACTATTATGTTTTATATTGTTTACCATCAGAAGGTTGAAGTAGGGCGTGGTGGATAAAAATGAAGTCAAGATGGTATATCTCTGTGAGTTATACTTATTTTACTAATTGGCATGGCAATGGAGGAGTTGTATCGAAGACTTTTCCATTAGTTGGAAGTTGGCAATTAGAGGGTTTCCTACAGCAAGGAACCCTTTCATATTGCTAGTCTTCTCAGTATGAAAAATTCACACATTAGATAGTCCTTCTGTTAAATATCTTTCTCTTAGATAGGGAAGTTCCCTGTGAAGCAGCATCTGTCATGTTAGTTTCATTATACTTGAAAAATGTGAATTAACCTTTTTCTTGCTTTTAGTTCCTTTGGAGAATGAAGTTTATTTATTTTTAAAAAGATTTTTATTTATACATGAGAGACACAGAGAGAGTGGCAGAGACATAGGCCAAGGGAGAAGCAGGCTCCCTCTGGGGAGCCTGATATGGGACTCCATCCCAGGACCCCAGGATCACAACCCCAGCCAAAGGCAGATGCTCAACCACTAAGCCACCCAGGTGCCCTGGGGAATGAAGTGTAATTGATATCTGTGTGTATGATATTAGTCTTTATTTGTTCTTAGAAAAGAAATGATAAAGCAACTTTTGTTTAGTACTTACTGACTGACTGTCCCTGTGTCTTTGAAGTCCACGCATAAAATTTCAGGAAAGATTCCAGTGTAGTCTTCATTTTTTATGCCTGCTGTCTTTGAAACGTCTTTAATATTCCATAGTGTCTCACAGGCTGACAGCAATAGAGTGGTGAATGCCAGCAGGCATATGAGTGACTGCCAGGACCCAACCAAGGTTGTAATTTCTGAACACCGATCTGGACTCTCAGGGCACTTCCACTCCCTGCCACTGCAGCAAGTGATTCTAAGACCCTTGCCCCCACCCCTGTCTTGGACTTGGGATTCCAGGCAACTGAGAGGGATATGTTCCCTGAAGTATCTCCTAGTAGCAAGTGATCAGGTGGACAGATCTTTTATAATATAATTTTTTTTATTTGACAGAGAGAATGAGAGAGAGCACAAGCAAGGGTAGCAGGAGAGGGAGAAGGAGAAGCAGACTCCCCGCAGCGCAGGGATCCCAACGTGGCGCTTGGTGCCAGGACCCCAGGGTCATGACCTAAGCTGAGCTCAATTGACTGAGCCACCCAGACACTCCTAAAAGGAACTTTTTACAAGGAAAAGAGTGGCAACTAGTGCTGCCAGCAGACAAAGGGATCCTTAGATCAGAGATCTTTGCATTAAAAGCAGGAAGGGTTAGAGACGGTTGGTTCAAAACCAGTCATTTTGCAGAAGAGAAAACGGAAACTCAGAGAATTGAAAGCACTTACCTGAGGGAGAGCAGAAACTAACAGTTTCCTACCCAATATCTGTTTCTTCTTATATAGTAACAAGTCCTTGATTTTGTTTAGAGTGGCAGTGTTCCCAGAGTGAAATAATCACCTTCCAAATTTTCCTTGAAGCTAGGGGTGGACATATGACCCAGTTCTCACAAGGGATATGCGAAAGTCATTGAATGGGGTGTGAGGGAAAGCTTTTTAAGAGGAAACATTTGGTTTATATGCCCTTTGTCTCTACTTTCCTCCTTCTTGCTTGTAATGCAGACATGAGATTAGTTCACTGCTAGCACAGGTTTTTATCATGTGCCAGAATCCACTGTGGGCAGGAAGCACTTTCACTTTTAGAGCAGAACCTCTTTCTGGTAGTGTGTCGGGTATTGCTACTATTAGGAAAGAATCCATTCATAAATGCTACTGGCCTTATTTCAGTTCTCCAAGTTTCTTAGAAGCAAAGAGCACACAGGAAGTTCTACAGAACCTGAAAAGGACAAGATGCTTCCAAGCAAGGAGTAACATGATTGTGTCTTACCTCTTCCTGAGCCCCAATCATGAATACCCAGCACCTTACCTTTTGCTGCTTTGCTCTGAGGCTGACACCATCAGCTCATAGAGGAGAAGTAGCAATGTCGTGGCAGATGAACAGTCAAGGAACAACATAATTGGAGCTTTAAGGAGAGGTGCCTGGGCGGGGGGGTGCACGGGAAGCAAGATGCTGTTAAATAGCCTTCAGGGCCAGACGGAAGAAATCAGAAAATGACCTGAGGAGGAGGCAAAAGAGGAAAAGCCCCTGTGTCTTACTTACAAAGGCTTCCACATTGCTGTGTGCGGGCACAGTGGATGGATCATCTCGAGACACACCACCCTGCCCACTGATGCCGTGCCCAGCCCAGGACCCTGCCAACTCGCTGAAGGCAAGTGACTTCATTCTTGTAGTAAATCTCCTATTCGTGGCTAATCCAATTATCAATGGCAGATTTTGTTTGTTTTGGGGGAAAAACTCAAGCCCTTATCACTTTCCTCCTTTTCAAGAAAGCTAAGAGAGCCTACAGCGGAGCAATAGACTAGGGCAGACTTGTTAAGCCAAGTTTTCTTTTCAAGGGAAGCACAGATTGTCAGGTATGAATGAAGCAGGGAGGCAGGCCTCCGACAGGCCATTTCAGCTGCAGCCTCCTAGGGGAGCTGCTATTGTAGAAAGAAGCCTAAAATGTGAGCGACATGCCCTGAATGTTTAAATCAATTAATGAAACGAGTAGTTGGAGAAGTGAGTTAGTCGTAACTAAGGGTGACAGGATCTGTGCAGGAACCTTGCTGGCAGAAATGGTGCTATGTTCTTTGTTTTTTTTTTTAATTAAGGGAAAGTTGAGTATCTGGAAGATATAGAGATACAATCGCCCTTACACACTTAGAGTGTTTAAAATACAATCCTTGTATTCTCATCTCAGAAGCGCTGGGCTTGGGCTTTGTTACCTATTGGATTTCAGGAAGGCTGACTTGAGATGCGGCGTTGCCATTTCCTGGGCCCTCGCATCTTTTTTTTTTTTTTTTTTTTTTTTTCCGGCGCTGGCAGCCAGATCCTTTGTTGTTGCCTGCTCTGCCTTCAGTCTCCCTGGCCTCGCACCTCCAGACAGTGTGATTGGGTTTTGTTGTCTTTTTTCTTTCTGGTCCTCGCGCCGGGAGCTCCGGGCGGCCGCCCGCCTGCCCTGGGCAGAGGGACCGCCTTAACCACCCCCGGGGGCCCGGGGGCCCGGCTGCCCGGCTGCCCGGCTGGGGTGGGGCGTCCGGGCTGGGGCCGCGCCGCGCCGCGAGCGGACCTGCTTTTGTGTCGCTGTTTGTCTCCGCCGCCGCGCGACCCCGGGGAGGGGGACGGCGCGGGCCGCGACCCCCGAGGAGGCGGGGCCGGGCGCCTGGCTCCGCCTGGTGTGCATTTCTCGGCCGCCGCCGCCCGGCTGCGTCCCGCCCGCCGCCCTGCCCTCCCGCGGCACCCGGAGCCCAGGGCGCTCAGTGGCCTCCGTCCCGTCCCACCCAGCCGCGCTCTGGGCTCTCCCCGCGCGCTTGCTCACTTTCCCCAGTTAACCGCAGGCGGGAGCGGCGCTTGGCAAAACTCGGAATAAAGGAGAGAAGGGGGGGGGGGGGGAGAAAAATCGGATGCGCCGGCCTGGTCCTCCAGTTTGTGAGGGGTCGTAACCATGTCTGAGTCGGAGGAGATGAGCGAGTTTGGCTACATCATGGAATTGCTAGCCAGAGGCAAGGTAAGTGCTGGGGCGCGCGGTGCCGCGGCCTGGGTCCCCACCCCGGGCGCAACCCGACCTGTGGCTGCGGGCGCCCCCGCCCCTTTCCGGCGCCCGCGGAGGGCGAGGGCGTCCAGCAGCTGCAGAACGCAGAGTAGCCGCCTTTTCTTTATCGCGCGGCATCCCCGAGACGAGCCAAGGGGACTCGGCCGGCTGGGCGACTGCGGGGGCTCCTGGGAGGGCGAGGGGCGAGAGCTCGGCCCCCGGGGTGGACGGGAGGGCGGGGGCGTTGGCCGGGGGCAGTCCTCGACGCCCCCAGAGCTGCCCAAGCGCGGTGACTTGGAGCGGGTGACCTCGGGCGTGCAGGCGCGGAGCCCGCAGAGGGGCTCGGAGCAGCGAGTGGACAGTCGGGAGGCGGGGTCGGGTTCAGCGCGCGGTGACCGAATAGCGGGTAAATAGCGAACAGAACCCCAGGCGGCTGGCCTCGGCGTCTTCAGCCCTCCTTCCAGATCCCTGGCCACTGCCCGAGGCCGAGCTCAGTGCCAGCAGCCTGCCTTTGGAGGGGAGGGGGATGCCAAGGAGCGGAATTTCAGCTCGGCACCTGTCGGGGAGCCAGTTCGAAACCCGGGCGGGCGCCGTCGGTGGCGCCTCGCGACCACGCCCTCGGCCGGCCCGGGTGGCGCCCACCCTGGCAGAAAGGCTGGCGGGAGGCTGGCCTCCGCGCCTTGTCCGAGAAAATGCCCAGGGAGGCCCCTGAGGTTTGCCGACGGGAGGTGTCGGGAAATGCAAAGGCTGCACCGGGCGCGCCCAGCCGGGACTCGCAGCGGGCGAAAAAGCGAGAAACGGCGTCTGCCTTTGCTCTGTGCACCTGGATTTGCGAGATAGTGCTGGCAAGGGGGAAAAGGACGTCCTGCGCACGGTCATCAGAAAGAAGGATGATTCTGCAGCCCTGCTGTGATCACCTGGAACTTCACGAACTCCGACTCCGCTAGGTCGGCGGAGCCTCAGGGCGGGCGGTCCCGCGGCCCCCGGAGCTGGGGAGCCCGTTAAAGCCCTCGCAGATTGCAGTGGCCCCGGCGCGCCGTGCGCCTCCTGGAATCCTATCACGGGATACACGCAGCAGAAATAGACTGCTTATTACCGTTTCGAAGACGGGGGCTGTGCCCCGGACCACAGCGGCCGTCTACACCCCGGGACCAGAAGTACACGTGGAGGACCCGCTTTCAACACTTTTCTTCCTACCCTGGGCTTCAGCCTGCATCTGGAGGGGCCTATCGCACAGGCGTGGGGGACACCTGGGCCACCACATCCAAGCTCCTTGTCGTTGGAAGCTGTTTCCCATTGGCCACCCCCTGGGCCTAGGGCGAGGGCCACAGCCGGCTCCACCCTCTGCAGAACCGACCCTCGGGGAAAGAGGAAGGCCAGAGAAAGCGCTGGCTCAGAGGAAGAAAGAGACTTGGAGCCAGAGGGTCAGAACCTGGCCTTCTAAAGCGAGCAGCAGGACCCTGGCTGTCCTGGAACTGGGGGGTGAGGTGGGGGAGGGGAGGATGGGGCGGGGAGAGGATGCCTTTTGTTGATTACAAAATAAATGGACCTTTCTCGATAGGACCAGGAATGGGGTGACTGAGAGGTGTTAGTCTTCAAAATCAGTCATAATTGCATTAGTTGGCTAATAGTTTCCTTCGGTACAGGCAAAATTTGAAATTCTGAGAGAAGGGTTCTGGGGTGGGACCCAGGGATCTGCATGTTGACAGCGCAGCTGATTATGAAGCAGACAGATGTTCAGTGTTCAGTGTTCCCATAAACACTAAGTGGGCAACTCGGGGGCAGAGCCATTAGTTGAACTCTTAAAACATGATAAAATCAGGTAAACAAAAACAAACACAAACCTTTCAGAATTACCAATGTGTTCACAATATGCTTACTGTAGTGAAAAACCAAAGCCAAAATAACCTGGCTTCCTCCACGGAATTTCTCTGCCTCACTCAATAGGCCCTCACTGGCTCAGACACTGGGTAGACCCTCTACCAGGCTTCAGCGATGTACCTGCCGCTGACACCCGAGCCTTCTCAGCTGCCTTCCAAAGTTAGGGAGGGAGGCAGGCGTTCCTGTGAAATCCCTGAGGTTGGAGAGCAGGCTCTCACTGTAAGAACGTAGTTCCTCCCTATGCCTTTAAAAAAAAAAAAAAAAAAAAAAGATTTTATTTATTCATGAGACACACAGAAAGAGAGGCAGAGACGTAGGCAGAGGGAGAAGTCCCTGCCGGGAGCCGGATTCGGGATTCGATCTCAGGACCCTGGGATCACACCTCGGGTGGAAGGCAGATGCTCAACCAATGAGGCACCCGGGGGTCCCTCCCTCTGCCTTTTTTGATGGGTCCCCTCCAGGGATGTGGAGTAGCCTCTGAACTATTTCCGCTGGAGCTTATTCCCCGCCCACTCTCCTCATACCTCCGCCCCCAGTCCTTTTAAAACCCTCCTTCTGTGTGTGATTGTATAGGATTTGAACACGGAATACCTCTCGGAGTATTAGCCATGGAGTAGCAGAATTTTAAGACTGACTGGCTTTATTCTGCGTTGGGAAGTTAGGTTCCACCGTGTAGTTCAGGTTTTAATGTGAAGGATAATATGAAATAGTTGCATATAGCCACGCCCCCTGAGTTAAATCAGCACAGAATCCCATAATCTTCCTGCCTCCTCCTCTCCTGTCCACTCTTCTATCCTCCTCTGCCGTCTCCTTCCCTCCCATTCCTTCTCTTCCTTTCCTTAGAAGTGGAGACCTGATGGGCTTGACCATCATCCTAATTTCTTTCACTTTTCTCTGATAGCTTTAAAACTTGACAAAATTAACACGTGCTTTCTGAGTAAAAGCCAGGTACAGAAAAGTTGTATGGAGGAAAAAATGGAATTTCACTCCCACCTCTAAAACACTGCCTTCCCCAGTGACAGCAGTGTCTTATGTGTCTATTTCAAATTAAATTACCTTATTGTGTGTTCTCTGAATAAGGGGGATGCTGAGCCTTTCATCTTTAGGGTAACCTAAAACCCACATGACAAACTTGATCAACCTCCTTGATCAGCTTATTTTACTCCATTTTAATGATGACTTTAATATTTAAAGTTCCCGGAGATCTCTACCATAGTGGTCTTTCTGCTCATCAAACAGTACTCTGTGAGTGTAGTTAACGCCTATGATAATTCTCAAGAGGTTTAAAAATCAACATAAATGGACTTCCTCGTATTCACTATCAGAGAAATTTGTACCATTTCTCAAAGTTACTTTTTTCTTTTGTAGCTCCTCTTTTTATACAAAAAGAGACCTTTCCAAATCTGTGATCAATATCTCGGATCATCCAAAACAATGTTATTAAACTTTTGGGCTCTAGAAGGACTTGGCTGATAATTTTATTTTTTTTTATCATCTTCATTCACCTTTTCCCTTCACACCACCACACACTCTGGAACCATAGAATGAAGGTTTGATGACAGGGAATATAAAAGAATTTAAATTTAGCAGACTTCTTAATATTTAGACAATTTAACATATTTATATTTATGCATTAAGCGCCAGAAAGTACTTCCTGCGAAAAATTTCCATAGTTCAGTAGTTACTGTTCAGACACCTCCAAGGAGTGCAATAGTTTGAGCAAAATACTAGAAGCTTTGGAAAGCTTACATTTAACTTTGGTAGAGAAACAGGTAGTGATTCCATTATCTGGTGAATTACTTTTAACTTTGAAAGTCTCTGAGGCATAAAAAGTTGAACTTTCACAAACACAAAATTTACTGTAAAACAAGAAGATACTTGTACTCTGAAAGAATTAGGTTTAGAAGATCCTCCAATCTAGACTAATGGAAAGTCTTAAACATCTCCTGGGACAGAAACAAAAATACTACCAAATGATCTGTTTCAGAGGGCTCAATAGGTAGTTGCTCACATAACTGAAATCTAAACTGAGTGATAATACTACGGTTGGGTCCACTGCAAAGTATTCTTTAAAATTTTTTTATATCTCAGGACTGGGTGAAATGTGTGCGTGGTGGTGGGGGGTAGGAAGGGCAAACAGAGGATTTAGACTTTAGCAATATCATTTGAAACTAGCTAATTTCATAAATATAATTTTCCTCTGATTTTTTTTACCATATTCAAAAGATAATTTGAAAAAAAAGAGTATCTTAAACTACTTAGTTGAGTAATGCTTAAATCATATTTTTTATGCAACTGTAAATTATGTGTTGTATATTCACCTGTGGGCAGTGCAAATAGGGATGCTGGAGGGAGACCCAAGTTTGAATCTCAAGGCTCTTTGATATCTAGTCATGTGACCTTGAGGGTATTACTTAATCTCAGTGTCACATGGTCCCTCTGAAGGGAATCATACCTATTCACAGGGTTATTGCCAGAATTAAATGAATATTTTATGCAAAGTTCCTCACACTGTTATTGGCACATAGTAGTAGGCCCTGAATAAATGAAAGTTATTACATCTAGCTTCTATGACATCAGTGTTGGGTTTTGAGACACCTTTATCCAAACTGTGATTATCAACAAGTGGACATAGGGAGTTGCCAGATAAAATAGAGAACATAGAATTACATTTGAATTTCAGATAACAAATTGTTTTTAAGATTTTATTTATTTATGTTACAGAGAGTTGCAAAAACAAGGGGAGCGACAGGCAGAGGGAAAGGGAGAAGCAGAGTCCTCGCTGAGCCGGGAGCCTTATATGGGGCTCCATCCCGGGACCCTGAGATCATGAGCTGAGCCAAAGGCAGATGCCCAATCAACTGAGCCATCGAGGCACCCCTAAATAATCGTTTTAATATAAGTAGGTCCCTTGCAATATATGGGGCATACTTAGTTTTTTAATATATAATTTTATTTTATTTAAATTCAATTAGTTAACATATGGTGTATTATTAGTTTCAGAGATAGAGTCTAGTGATTCATCAGTCTTATGTAAAACCCAGTGCTCATTCCATCACATACCCTCCTTAATGCCCATTATCCAGTTGCCCCATCCCCTCACCCTCCTCCCCTCCAGTGACCTTCAGTTTGTTTCCTATAGTTCAGAGTCTCTTATGGTTTGTCTCCCTCTTTGTTTTTATCTTATTTTTCCTTCCCTTCCCTTATGTTCATCTGTTTTGTTTCTTAAATTCCACATAGGAGTGAAATCATATAATTGTCTTTCTCTGATCGAGTTATTTCTCTTACCCTAATACCCTCTGTCCATGTTGTTGCAAACGGTAAGATTTCATTTTTTGATGGCTGAGTAATATTCCATTGCATACTTATGCCACATCTTCTTTATCCATTCATCTGTCAATGGATATCTGGGCTCTTTCCATAGTTTGGCTGTTGTAGACATTGCTGCTATAAACATTGGGGTGCAGGTGTGGGGCATACATATACTAAAAAACTCATTATCTGAAATTCAAACTTATCTGGGTGCCTTGTGCTTTTGCTAAATCTAGCAACCCCAAGTGTGGGAATGACACGTAGTCAAAGGGGACCTGCTGACAACCTCTAAATATTGCCAATGTGGTTCACCACATGTTGGTCAAGGGACCCCATTTCCCACCAGTGATGCAGCCAGTACACTCCTACCATTAATGAAAAAATGTCTGCCAGAGCAGCACTGTGTTCTTATCATCAAATTTCAAATTATTGGTGGTGCTACTGTTTAGTAAGTAAATGTCTCTTGGATTTTCTCTTAAACAAACAGAAGCTTAAATGGCTGGGAAGATAAGGCTTACAAGACATCAAACATTCATGTATGAAATGAGAGTATGTAATCGTGTTAAACTGAGTGGACAGACTAGGTGCCAAAGGAGTTCAGAGTCAGGGTTGCTGATCAATGAAAATGAGACCAATGAGGGAGGAGGCTGTAGATCTGCAGCTTGAAAGATAAGTAGGACTTGGCTAGGCACTGGACATCTGAACTTCCGGCCTTGCTGGACTCCTCTTCCCTGAGGTTGTTCTCATTGAGCACTTTATGACAAGTAAGCTTGGCCCGCCAGAGACTTGGGTCAATAATTGATAATTATCATTCACCTCTAATTTCCCGATGCCCAGCAGTGTAGACAGCACATGTGTTAATCTGTGGGAACCCCTGTGATTTACTTCCTCGCCTGCTATCTTGTTCCCCCAAAGTCCAGGGGCTCTCTTAATTTTTTACCCAAGTTGTCTGATGACTAAGATTCCCCAACTGAGCGTGGGGAAGCAAAGTATAGGTATATGTGGCCATATTGCCCTGTTGAGACTCCTTGTCGAAGACTTGCTAACAGATTGGTAGAACCTCAGACCTGGCTGTTGAACCTCAGACCAAACAGATGAAGGGCCGGTGACGTGGCACAGCACTGACCAAATACCCACGGGGGTTGTTCGCAGTGGACTCTGTCAGGAACTTAATATCTTGTGGGGTATTGGGAGTCAGTATGGAAAGAGACCAGGTCAATTTAGTGAGTAGTGGATAGCCCGAAAGGTAACAGGTTTAGATTTTAAATGTCAGATAATGAACCTACCGAGCGTCTCCTTTACCAAACCTGAATGGTGGTGGTGGTGATGGTGGTGTGTACTGTTGGGGGAGTGGTGGTTGTTGGCAGTTGACGTAGGGGGGGAATTGACAGCATCCTTCCCTGACCTTTTGGGCCTGATGAAATAGATGCGAGACAGCTCATGCATCTGTGACCGCAGAGCAATTAAGCAACACAGCATGAGATAGTGTAGGCAAGTGTGCTGAAGGTCTCCGGACCTGCGGACCTGCTGGGGGTGGCGATAGGTATGGAGCAGGCTTCCTGGTGTTGAACTTTGACCATATTTCAAAAGCAAGTCTTGGTATAGGAGGTGCTAAGATACTGTAAATTGGGAAGGGATAGCTACCAAGGGATAGCATGGGCAATGCAAATTGGGAGAATAAGGATTCAAAAAACAAAACAATACAGATGGCTCATGTCATTCCCACTTAAAAGCCTTCAGAAGCTTCCTGAAGTCTACAGAAAAGAAGCATGGCATTCCAGGCCCTCTGTACTACATAGGCTCATTTTGTATTATTGAAAGTTCACCACTCCTCCTGTCACGTTGGCACCCCAACACACAAACGTTCAAATACATTCATTCGTGTGCACATGTATCCCTCCCTGGTATAGTCCCACACTAAGCTCCTTGTAGTCTAGGACTGCAGCTTACTCTGCCACTGTCACAAACAGAGCTGTAAGGACAGTGATACCCGTATGGAAAGTCATCTGTAAATATCTACTTGATAGGCTGTTGTAATCTAGGCACGGGGGGCGGGGGTGTGGAGGCTCAGGGTGGGCAGGGGAATTATCTGTAAGGATGAGAAAGGATGGGATCTGAGAAGAAACAAGAGGATTTGAAGGCTGACCAGAGGTAGAGATGAAGGAGAGAGGAGGGTTATATCAACAACAACAGGCTCAAACCCACAGGATTTTAACTTGAGGAACTGGGAAGGGTCGGGTATCTTTGATAACTGGGAAGCTGGTATGTGTGCATGTTGAGAGAAATGGGTGAGATGACCCAAAACCTGGTAACCAAAGGGGGGACGGGGTAGAAAGGATTAGAAATCGGCAGAACAGGGACGCCCGGATGGCTCAGCGGTTGGGCATCTGCCTTCAGCCCGGGCGTGATCCTGGAGTCCTGGGATGGAGTCCCACATCAGGCTCCCTGTATGGAGCCTGCTTCTCCCTCTGCTTGTGTCTCTGCCTCTGTGTCTCATGAATAAATAAAATCTTAAAAAAAAATGGACAGAACGGTTCAGAATGCTGGTATATGTATTTTGCTATCTTCCTATCAATATACCCTTCACCACCTTTTGCTTTTAAAATGTATGGGTTAATAGTTTAAGTGAATACAGATGAAAACTTTTATGAATTATGTAAATTGCATCAGAGAGTTTCTAGAAGTAAAATGTGCACATAGCATAAAGTGCAAACAGTGCAAAATACAGTGTGACTGAAGAAGTGTTTCCCACACTTGATTGCATCCCCTTCTCCACAATTCTGTTGCTATTTCTTGTGCTTTATTTCAGACTTATTATTTGCCTATATAAGCTTGTATGCCTCTCTCTCTCTCTCTCTCTTTCTCTCTCTCTTTTAGCCAAAGTGGCAACATACAGAATCCATATGGCTTTTTATTTTTTCAACACAAGGTTTTGGAAATCCTTACTCATCAGTACATTCATTTGAACTGCTGCACAGTATTCTATGGTATGGTTGTACATCATGGATGACAGTTTCTATAAATAAGGTCCCAACAAGATCTTTGTACAGGTTTTTGGGCACACATATAAGTCTTTCAGTAGGGAAATTCTTAGAAGTGGAATTGCTTAGTCAAAGGTATGCACATTTAAGATTTTTGATAGGATTTGCAAAATTTCCCTTCCAATAAGCTGTACCCATCTACAGTGTCACAAAAAAGCTTGAATGTGCTTAGTCCCCTACATTCTTGTCAAGTGTGTTAAGATAATTTTTGAACCTTGAGAATCAGGTGGAAAAGGCTATCTCATCAAAGTCTAATTTGCATAACGGAAGGAGGGCCTTCAAATTTATTTTCAGCCAAATATTGTCTGTACAAGTCTAATCTTTAGCTCATGTATAATGAAGCCTTCTAATCTCTTTTACTAGGTTAACTCGTTAGTTTTTCACCAAAGCGCTATTCAGGTGGGCTGATGTGAGATCACAACCTTGGGGGAATAATTTAACCCACAGACCAGTATTAAAAACAAACACTGATCTGTCGTGCTTTTTAAGGGCTGCATCTTTTAAAAACTATATGGGGAGCATGGTGTGGCCCATGATACAGGTAACCGAATTACGGAGGCACTGGTTATTCTCATTCCCCTCCAGAGGAGGATGTTTCGGAATCTGGGGGAAGGAAGCAGCCTCAACTCCAGCCGGTGGGGCCCCAGAGCAGGCATTCATCCGGAGAGCAGTCCAGTCGTTGCTGGGCAGGGGCCCATCCTCCCCACACCTCAGCTGTAAACAGACCGTGCCCTTCACGACATCATTTAAATCGTCGGGCTGGCGAAGAGGCTGCACCGCTGCTGACCGTGCTACGACGGGGGGGGCCGTAGAACTTTTCACAGCGACGGACGTCTCCCAAATAGAGAGTACAAGCAGGAAGCTTTCCAAAGCCTCGGCGGGATTCCTCTGCTGCAGCCGAGGTCCCTTCACCCAGCTGTCCAGGGCTCCCGTTTCCCCTGTTCTCTACGCACGGGTGGACTCAGCCAGCCGGGAAGGCAGTGGCGGGATCCAGTAATGCGGCTTTCCAAGCACCGCAGGTCAGCCGTTTCCCGCGGGCGGGGAGAGGAGACGGAGGAGCGGCGCCCGGGAGCCCCGGCAGGTGGAGGTCGCGCTGGTCCCCGGGGGGCACCGCAGGCCGGCGGCCCCCGCCCCGCGCCACCTGGCGGGAGCCTGTCGTGCGACAGCGCCGCGCCCCGGGGTGTGCGAGCAGCAGCGGGGTGCGGGCGGCTGGGGACCGGCGAGAGACGCCAAGTTCGCCCGACGAGCCGGGCCGGAAGAGGCGGGCGAAGAACCGGGCGGAGGTGGACCGGGAGCCGCTCGGGGAAGCCCCGGCCCGGGTCTCCCTGCGGTCCTGCGGTCCCCCCGCCCCGCCCCGGCCCGGCCCGCGCCCGCGCCCGCGCCCGCCCCCGCCGGCCGTCCAGCGTCCGAAGACCCGGCATCGCGGTGACGGCTCGCCCAGGCGCGGGGAAAACGAGGTGAAGGGCGGAGGGGCCGCGCCGGGCCAGCAGCCAGGGCCGCAGTCGCCGCAGCCCCGCCGAGCGCTCCACCCCGGCCCCGCCCCGGCCCCGCCCTCCGCCCTCCGCCTCCCCAGCCCCCAGCCCCTCGCTTCCGCCCCCTCCGAGGCTTCCCGCCGCGGCGGGGAGGCGACCGCGGCCGCCCGGGAGGGGGCGAGCGGCGGAGGGGGCGGGGCCCGGGCGGCAGACCCAGCGCGCGCCGCGCCCCCGCCCGCGCCCCCGCCGCGCCCCCGCCCGCGCCCCGCCCCCTTTGTGCGGTGGGCGCTGTTGCCCGGGCGACGGCCCGGCCCCGCCCCGCCCCGCCCCGCGCCGCCCCGCCCCGCCCCTCCGCGGCGTCGGCGCCCGGTCTCCGCGCGGCCGCCCGCCCTCCCGCCCGCCGCAGTCCGCAGGAGCCGCCGCCGCAGCCGGCCGCGGGGCGGGATTCCGGGGCCGTCGCAGCGCGCGCCGCTCGGCTCTCGGTGCCTGTGCTTCCCCCGCCCCGCTCCCAGCCGCGTCGGTCCGCTGGCCGGTCCGGCTGACCCGCTGGCCCTCCGGCTCCGAGCCCAGGCTCCGCGACCGCGGGGACCCGCCCACCAGACCCTGCCCGGGCCGCCCGCCTGCCGGCTCGGACCGCGCGGTTGATGACACCCGGCACGAGGCTACCATGGAAGGGGACGGTTCCGACTCGCTGGTGAGTGGGCGACCGCGGCCGCCGCCCCGCGCCCCCGGGCGGCTCCCCGGGGCCCCTGCTCGCGCGCCGTCCACCCCCTCCGCCGCGAGCCGCGGGAGCCTCTCCTCCCCGGGAGCGAGGGCAGGGCGGCGGGCGGCGGCCGCGCTTCCTCTCCGCCTTCCGCGCCCGGGGTTCCGCAGTCCGGGGCGCCGCCTGCCTGCCCCGCCGGGGCTCGGAGCCCGGGGCCCGGGGCGCCGGGGCCTGCCGGGGGCGCCGACCGGGTGCGGCGCTCGCCCACCTGAGCACCTCGGGGAGTCCGGGCGGGGCGCCCTAACCCGGGCCAGGCCGAAGAGTCGACTGGCCCCGGGAGTCGGGGGCCGGGCGCGGCCCTTTGTCCCGGGCGTCGTGGGGCCGGACCCCGCTCGGACCCCGCTCGGACCCCGCGGGCGCTCCCCAGCCGCCCGCCCGCTCCGCGAGCACAGGCCCCTCCCCGGCTGCCGGCCGGGCGCGCGGGAGGCGGGGTGGCCCTGGCAGCTGTCGGGGCGCAAGTGTTTTGTTCGAAAGGCTCGGATCTGCCCTTCTTTCCAACCTGTTAGTTCTCGTCGAACCCTGCTGATCCTCAGCTCAATTGCGGGAGCCGCCGCATCCCATTTCTCGTAATCAAGTTGTTGCTGCCCTCGGTGGATCTAAAATGAGAGCTCATTTTTCTTTTGGGGAAGGATTACTTTATGTCTGCCGTGATTAAGAAGCTTATGTACCGCTTTTTGTACAAGGAAGTTGGAAGTGATCTGAGATCTTCCACCAGGAGGTAAACCTTTTACCAGATGGGAATGTGTTGTGGACCTTCATTCAGAACAGTATTTTCTTTTGGACCTATCTTGGACCTTCAGAGCAGTATTTTCCTTCGAATTGAGGTGTCAGATTCTTTGTGAAATGAGCTAGGATGCGAATATTCTATTTTCTTTGCTGTGAATTGTGAAGTGTGGCACTCTCCCAAATTTAATAAAATCGTGACATGATGTGGGCTTCTATGAAATATTTATTGAATGATGCAGCAAGAAACGCTTCAAAGACCATGGGCAGTGATAAAGCCGGTTGGATGTAGTGCTTCTGTCAGGGATTATTAAAGCACTTAAAGGTCGCTTTAGGGGGAATAGAAGAACATACATTTTCATTTAGTGGAAATGAGTAAATTGATTCGATTCTCATTTTCTTTGGATCTCCAGTAATCGAAATGATTGTACATGGGTTAGGAGCACTTTAAAATTGAACTGTAAAACTGCAGGGGTGCTGAATATAGATTCATAGCACCTGCAGTTTGGGGGGCTGCATATGGGAAGGATGGGAAAATGAGCATGAGGTCATCAAACCTTTTTGGTTGTGATAAGAGACTGAGTGTTTCTCATGGAAAATAATGCAAGCCTGTAGTATTGAGAGCACTTATAATGGTGCTTTCTAGTCCTCTCCACCCTTTCAATATTCATAAAGTGCTTTTAAGATAACCACTTTGATAGGCAGCAGAACCTCAAGCTTTTCAGCAACATTACAGTTGCAGCATGTGAAAATTGGCCACATTTAATGTAGACAATTGCTGATGATTCAGCTTGTAAAGAGATTTCAAGGAGGCTTCCATGAACATACTGGCTAACCCAGTTTTCGCCAGCTCTCTTTTGCCACAGAGTTAGTGTGCTCAGTAGGAGCAGTCTCATTCTTAGTGGGCTGTATTCTTAACTTTTACTGAAGTCATCTACTTTAAGGGTTTTTCAGATGTCCTAAATCAGTGAATTCATGATGATTTGAATAACTTCATGATTGGTGAAATATGGCCTCCTCATATTTGGGGCTGATATTGCTCAGACTTCAGTTTTTTCCATTTCTGCGTCCCTTCAGTTCTAGGCTGTGGGTGGTGAGGGGGGCTGATGGTACAGAATTTCATTGCCAGAAAGCAACCTCAGATTATAAACCGTGTCTTGATTCCCTTTGGCAAGGCAAACACATGTAACTGACACAAGAGGCATAAACATGGTAATACGTTCACTCACCGAGGGCTTTTGATTCTGATTTTTCTCCAGGTTACCATTAAGAATATCGAAAGAGAGCTCATTTGCCCAGCATGCAAGGAGCTGTTTACCCACCCACTGATTCTCCCTTGTCAACACAGTATCTGTCATAAGTGTGTAAAAGAACTCTTACTGACACTTGATGATTCATTCATTGACGTGGGATCAGACAACTCCAATCAGAGCAGTCCTCGACTTCGGCTCCCGTCCCCGAGCATGGACAAAATTGACAGACTTAGCAGACCAGGTATGTGGCCAAAGCCTGGGGCCTGGGAGTCTCAGCGATATTTGTGGAAGGGACATTGTTTTTGCCATTTTGCGGGTTGATCTTTCCAGGTGAATAAATTGAAACTAGTTGTAAAGGAGCCCTTCCCTTCAGAAGTTCAGAAGTGAACTTCTCCTGTCTCTGGGATACACTTAAAGTTGAATACTGAACCCCAGCTTTGTGTTAGAGCTCTTAATAATGGTCTGTATTTTGGGGTGTGTTCTGACCCAAGGGGTCCTCTAGATTAGATGAGGGATGAAACAATGGATCGCGGAAGTACTCAGTAGGGAATCCTCTGTCTATAGTAATATGGAAATAAATGTGACAAATTAAGGGATAAGATTCCATAATGACTGTTCCCAAAAGGCTTTTTAGATAGATTAATTTGGTGTCATTTTGTTCTACCTGAGGACTTTATCTTCTTCAGCCATTTTAAATCCATTTTTTGAAATCAGGAGTTTTGAATATCAACTAACTAGTGGTGGAATTCTGTAGTAATGATAGAAGTCCATCATAATTGTTACCTGTTGGGATAGTGTTAACTCTCTTTCTTCTGGACCTCCATTGCAGAATTAAAGTAGATCAAAACTAATTTGAAATCCCAGGAATAGGGCCACTGGGCATTTCAGGGCCAAAATCAGCAGTGAGGTCCAAGAGGAGGCCGAGATTTGAGTACCAGAATCTCAGCGTCAGGTTAGGTACTCGCATCATTTGGAGGAGGAGAGTATGTGAGTAGCTCTAAACACCAAACTTCACTGCCTCAGTTCTATCCGGTTTTGGTTTGGAGCTTTTAAGTTTGATCTTTTAGGACCCTCTGTTTATTTCTTCCCCCTATAGTATAGGAATAATTTTTTAATCTTTAATATAAAAAAAAAAACTTTGTAGAAGAGAATTTCCTTTTCCTCATTTGCATTTAGTGAATGCTGTCTTTTTTGGTCCACACTGTGATCTGGTGGTATCTTGTAGGGCAATGTATGTGTCTTAGTGCTTCATCAGACAGTGGATAAGAGTGGATTTTTTCTTTTTAAGATTTTACTTATTTATTCATGAGAGACACAGAGAGACGCAGAGACATAGGCAGAGGGAGAAGCAGTCTTCCTGCAGGGAGCCCAATGTGGGATTTGAGCCCAGAACTCAGGGAGCATACCCGGGGCCGAAGGCAGACAAACGCTCAACTACTGAGCCACCCAGGTGTCTCCATAAGAGTGGATTTGATCTAAAAGTAGTTATTATGCTGCTTTAAAAATGTCTTCTACTTTAAAGGGTAATCACGAATTACTTGGAAGATATTTTGCATATATAAAAATTATAAGCATGTATTGAAAAGGGAGTGTTAAATGACTGTGGCTGCAGGGAGTATGAGATCAGAGAGAGTTATGCTTATTATGAAGTCATCACTTGTATGTTTCCCTCCCTGCTAGGAACCAGCTGGCAGCCCTGGGGGCAGGGACAGATTTCCATAGCTGGAAATTACCTACAGGGAAAACAGATATTCTGTTGGTAGATCCTCATTGGCTAATTAGGGACAGACCCCTTGATTGATTGACCAAGGGAAATTTACTTTTTTCTATTAATATTTAACACAAATCATTAAAAGGAATTTTAGTTATCTACTAACATTTCTATAATTAGATAGAGCTTACACAAGTATATAAAATCCTGTATCTCATGTGGGCTTCTAATCTTAACATTTGGTTGGTATTTATATGTGATTCATATGGAGAATGGATGAAATACAGATAAATATATATATCTAACTAGATGAAATATGGTTAACTGCTTTTAGAAGCACACCTAGATATTACTTGGTGGATATCTTTTTTTTAAAGATTTTATTTATTCATGACAGAGGGAGAAGAGAGAGAGAGTCAGAGAGACAGAGAGAGAAGAGAGAGAGAGAGAGAGAGAGAGAGAGTCAGAGACACAGAGAGTCAGAGACACAGGCAGAGGGAGAAGCAGGCTCCATGCAGGGAGCCTGATGCGGGATTCGATCCCAGGACTCCAGGATCACGCCCTGGGTCAAAGGCAGGCACTAAACCGCTAAGCCACCCAGGGATCCCAGATATTTAATACATATTTGTGGAGTGGTTGTTGAATGACCCCTGCTACAAGATTTCCACAAAACATGCCATGATGGCTTTTAATCAATAATAGTGTTATTTTTTCGCCTAAAATAAGAGATCCATTCCACCATATTTTACACCATCTAGATCAGAAATAGAATTACCGAGATGTTCCTCCCTCTCCTTGAGGAAGAACCCTGTCAAGTTGGATCATGTCCTGAGATGGGGGGAGGTAGAAAACCTTTCTGTGAAAAGGAATGCAGATTTCAAGCTCAGTGCTAAAGAAAACAAACACCCATCATGGGTTTCCAAAGATGAGATTGTCAGCTCACTGTCAGTAGAAGTATTCAAATGAGGGGTCAGATTTAGAATGCTTCAGGGGCCATATGCATTAGGGAAGCAGGTCCCAGGCATAATAAACACCTTGGTTTTACTTCTTTGATAGAGAGTAAATATTTCATTTTCCCATTAACTCATCTACCTTAAGAAAACTAGCAGCCAGTTGACTCCAGGCCTCCCCTGTAGAACATGGTGGCACATGGTTTGAGACTGTAGACCAGAATGGATGCCTTGTCTAATTGGGCACTTAGCCACTTGGCACTAGTGCATTAGTTTAGGGGTACTAGATTTTCAGATTTACTGTCCTCCCCTCCTCCCCCCGCAAAAGAACCTGATAGTGTTTTTGATGTGTAATCTGTCTTTTAAATGTTGGTAGGTAATTCAAATTATTGAATGACTCCATACCAGCTCAACATAGGATAGGGCAGCCAATGCACATCTTTGGCTATGACCTTCCCATTCAGCATTTGGGCCATCAGTATTTGAAATCTTTGTTTTAAAGAGTGGGTGAGTGACCACCATTTGAATACATTGTAGAGGGGATTCCTGCCTTGGGTGGTAGGTTAAGTCGGTTGTAGGTCAACCGCCATTTCTTCTCCAATATTGAAATTCTCAAGCTTGCATTCATTTGCATTCATTCGTTCAACAAATACTGAATTTAACCTGCTGGTTGCCAGGCTTGGCTAAATGCTCAAAAGGAATGAACAAGATAGATCTGTCCCTCCTTTTCAAGAGGCATATAGCCTAGCATTATGTAGAGCGTCATAGTTAGAACACAATCATTCATCAAGAAGAGCCTACAGAGCAAATTAACAAATACAGATCGAGTACTCAGAGGGTTGGGGGGCTCCAAGTATAATAATCATTCCTGGAGGATTTTATCAAATGAATGTGGATTTAGGATTGCCATTCTCATGGTATCAGTTTTGAATTAATAGAAGTAATGATATTACAAATATAATGCTACCCTCCATTTATGGGGCATTTGCCTCTACTTTTTCTTTGGAGCGATTCAAAGAGAAATTCATAGGGAAGTAATGCTCCCCCCCCCCTTTTTTCCTGGCAGGCTTCTTTTTTTTTTTTTATTTTTCATCACTTAGAGATACTTGGGAAAGAAATCCTATTCTGAGTATTGGTGTGGGAGGAGTAGAATTCTAAAAATTAGTTTTGCCCCTGGTTTAATAAAGGAATTAATTAGATCAGGATTGTCCAGTGCAGTAGCCACTAGCCCCATGGGGCTGTTGACCACTTGAAATAAGCTAGTCTGAACTGCAATGTGCTGGAGGTATAAAAAATACACTGTGAATGCCAAACCCTTAGAATGAAAAGAATATCAAATGTCTCTAATAGTTTTTATTACATTTTGAGGTGTTAGTATTTTGGATATATTGGGTTCAGTAAATCACATATTAAAATTGATTTCACTTTCTTTTTAATTAATCTGGCTACTGGAAAATTTAATGGCATATGTGGCTGATGCTTTTGGCTCAGATAGCCCTTTTGGCTATCATTGCATTGGATATTTGGCAGATTTTTTAAAATAAAAGGGTACTGCCTTGAAAGGAGAGTAGGGTTTGTGTATGCAACACTGTAACACATTCAATTATATAAAAATAGCCATATTACTATACATTTTGTGTCACATGTGTACAAGCTTTCCCCACATTTTGTATTTCTTTTTGGAAGATGATACAGTCAGTTTTAGCAATACTTACTTACAGGGTTGGTTTGGTATACATCAGTTAAAAAAATCAAACAAAAGATGCTTGCTATTGCTGTGTATTTTCAAGTTACCAGAAATACAATTGTGTAAACATACGAATCTATAAGATAGAGTTTAGACCTCTTCAGGGCTGCGCCAACAATGATTGATTCTGAACTCTAAGGTCAGCTTGATGAATGTTTGACAGTGATGGTTTCATAAATACCACATGTGCCAGGAAAAAAACACATTTTCTTACCGTTAATGCAAGAATTGTGTTGTGTACAGGACACAGTTACTGCTTTATCTTTTGTTAACGAGTTGTGAATCTTCTCTTTGAAATTAAATTCTAAATCCAGCTTTCTGTTCATTGTTCGCAGGGTCACAACGGAGATCTTTGGGGTGGAGAGGTAGAAAACGCTTTATTGCTTGTGTGGCCGCAGGCAGTATAGTGTTAGAATTAAATTTAATAACCTTGTATACATAAAGTGTGTAAATATCAGTGGTCAAGTGTTCAAAATTTTGTAGAAAGTGGACAAATTGGGCTGAATGACTTAAAGGTCAACAGGACTAAATTTCCAAGCCGAGGCTGGTGTTTCTAAAGGGAGCTCCAGTCACCAGTGCCTCCCTTTTGTCCATTGGCATGACAAGATATTTTTGAAGAAAATGACATACTCGTGTCTATGAGTTCTTTTAATATGCCTAACGATTCTTTTCATTTACTTAGTGGAACTAAGATTATATTAATGGCCGTATTGCTACCTTGGGCATGGTCAAATGAGCCAGTACTCTCTTCTGCATTTAAAACTTTGCTTAAAGGGCAGTGGCAGTTTTTTGGGTACTTAATAATACAATCTTTGCTTGTTTTGTGCATACGGTGTCTCTCCTCTGGTAATGTTTGAAAGTGTTTGAGTTTTGACCTTGAGGTATTACCCATTTGTGGGTAAATAACGTACACTGCCTCTTTTAGGCTTTCCAAAGTATTTGACTTCTGGGCCCACAATGGGCCAACTCTTTTTATTAAAAGGATTTTTTTTTTTTAAACTCCAGTTGACCTTTAAAGTAAAATTGGCTACTTTTTATTTTTTTGCAGAATGCTGGTGATACCTTCTATTTTACTAGAGAAAATAAACACCTGAAATGTTATCCCTTTTCTGTCTTCCTTACCTACCTCTCTACGTGCCTCAGTTTACAGATCTGACACTTCCAAAAAAGCCATGTGGCATCCTTTCTCTTACAAGCTTCAGGGAGTCCCTGAGAATCTTAAGTGTTGAGACTTAGTAAATAGAAGGAAAGGCAGGAGCAGTTGGCTTAAGCATTGCTTGCTCCCTATTTCTTTCAGACAGTAGTTGAGATAAAGGTGTTGCAGTTTGAACATGCCCCTAATACTTGGAAGGTGATTGTAGCTTGTAGGCATCAGATGGTGAGAACGTGCTGAAAGAAGCATGAATGTGGCAGCACAATCCATGAGCCCTTTGCCAAGCACCTAGAAGCCCGACCTGAACTCGCTGGCAGCTGATGGTGGGGAAGTAGTTTGTAGTCAGAATTTGGGAGAGGATACAGCTAGCAGAGTTTTGAACTCCTTACGAACTGACTTGGTCTTGAAATCCTTTATCTTCTTTGATATTTCAATGACAAAACATAATGATTGAAAGGTAGTTTTGAGGGGAGATTTGCTAGAAACCAATTTGAGGATTTTTTTTTTTTTTGGAGTCTTCATTTTCAAATTGTGTCATGATTTTATGACACATGTGTCATAAATCTGTTACATTTATATGTGTCATGAATCTGTCTTTGAAGTCAAGGTGTTATTGGGGAAAAGAATTAATCCTGCAAGGGGACAGATTCAAATAATCTGCACATGTAATTGGCCCCATAAATGCAGTTTGACATATACTGTTACATTGCTTGGCCCGCATTGCTTCCTTACCTTTCAAAGTCATCATTACTTTTCTTTCTCATTATGTCATGCTGTTGGGGAATATTACTTGATGGAACATTCTATGATCATGGGAATGTTTTGTTTGACCATGCACTGGACAGTATGGGAGCCACCAGTCACATACGGCTCTTGAGAATTTGAAATGTGTCTAGTGCAACCAAGGAACTGAATCTTTCATTTAAATTTAGATAGTGATATTTGGCTAATAGTTACTATAGTAGAGAACACAGCTGTAGAGTAAAAAGTTGACTCTATTACATTTTATTCTTAGTTCTACTGTCTCGATTTTTTAAAAGATTTTATTTATTCATGAGAGACACAGAGAGAGAGAGGCAGAGACATAGGCAGAGGGAGAAGCAGGATCCCTGCGGAGAGCCTGATGTGGGACTTGATCCCAGGACCCTGGGATCACGACCTGAGCTGAAGGCAGATGCTCAATCACTGAGCAACCCAGGTGCCCCTCTGTCTAGATTTTTTTCCCCCACTAGATTTACTTCCTAGAATATCCTTAGACCTGTTCTGTTTTCTTATTGCCCTGAACATATATACTATCATTTGTTTTTGAAGACAATGGTGGAAGCCCAAGACATGAAATAAAACTTAAATACTTTGGCATTCACAGAAAAAGATGAGAATTTTTTTTTAAGATCTGTTTAGGAAAGCAGCTGAGATGTATCGACTTAATATTTTGTCTTATTAGGCTGTGTGATGCTTTACACCTTATTTTTGTTATAAAAATAAAAGAGGTTTACAGAAAAGGGACGAAACATCTTATTTGAAATTTCTGAACATGAAGGCCACAATCTGGGTGTCACCAGTATATACGTGAAAGCATGACTTTGTTGTCGTGATTTAATTTTGTTTGATCCTGTTACTTAAACTGATCTCCACCTTCAATTCATAAAAGCAGTAATAACTCATTTTTTTAAACATTGACTGTTTGGGTTTATCCATTTTTATTTCTATCACCTGGTTCACATATGGAAGCATGCAGTTAAAAGGGACTTTCCATTTGTTTCAACTTGACCACTGCACTATATCACTTCCAGAATTATTTGGCTTGTTTTTTTCATGAATGAAATTTTCATTGGCATGTGTCTTAAAAAGTGGCTTTGCTGCTTATTTCGTTATATGCCTGCTGTGTTGTGAAATATCTTGGACTGTGTTGCATGTTTTGAGGATTATCATAAAAATATATTTTATGTAGAATTTTCTAATTTTTTATGGGGCAGCTTTTTTTGTTATGCTTTTTTTTTATAGGTTTAGAAATGCAAAGGTAAATGAAGATATCAAAAATACTCTGCATGTTTGTTGCTTAAGTACTTTTGGGAACCCAGTGCCACTTAGCATGCTGTCAAGTCACTTCAAATGAATAATATTGTGAGCTGATGGCTAAAATTTACCTTTAGTGTTATCATGCAAGACCTATTTTAAGACAGTCTTTTCAGTGATGATAGTAATGTGCCAGAGCAATATTAACGTAGCTGTTGGAAAGACTTATTATAAATGTGGTAGACTAAGTTTGGCCATTCGTTTTTAGTACTGGATATATGGTAGAATGAAAGAGGCTTTAGGTTAAGAAGTTTGTGTTTATAATTAGGTAGTTATTTTGTGAACAACCAAGACTACGTGCTCTCAGGGTAGATTTATAAATGAGAGCAGGGAATAAGTATGCATGTGCTTAGGTTAAAGGAACAACCCCAGGTTCTCTTGAACCTGTGGGTAAGGACGGTCATGTCTTGGTTTCTTGATTTGTTAAAAATCAAGATAATATTGAACAAAAGTGTGCTCTTCATAGTCATTCACTGAATTATGTATATATTAGAAAATTATTAATTATACTTGTTGGGTTAACTTTTGGCTTACTGAATTAAGTAATTTTAATGGTTCTTTTTTTCAGGTCATAAGAAGATACTAAATGGTTGGTCCCTCTTTTAAAGTCACTAGTCTCTAGGTCTATGGATGAGGTTTTCACTCTTATAGATTACACTCAGTTAACTAATGATTTTGCCTACTTGGATAAAACAATACTACTGTGGGGAATGCTCTTTTGTAGTGGTTCTTAACTATTTTATGGTCACATATTCTTTTCAGAATCTGATCAAAGCGATGGATTGTTGAAATTGTATACACAATTTCAAATAGCATACAGAACTATTTGGATCTTTCTGGAGCCTCTCCATGGGGCACTGTTTAGGGTCTTCTGTCATTTATGTATGAGTTTGTTTCCTATCCATCAGCCAAGGCTGTGTTCATTTAAATGAAAACCAAATTACTTTGGATATGATACATAGAAATAACTGTAAATGTTAATTATATGCTTTCAAAAAAAAAAATCCTGACCCTGTGTAGTATTGTATTCTGTGTTTTGTCTATATATCTGTTTGGTTTGATATGGTTTTGTGTGGGATTTACTCTAGATTTTCCTCTCCTCTTTAAGACCTATCTAATAACTTGGGCTTGTCTTTTGTATACCACAGAAAAATCAGCATTATGCATTTTCAGAATACAGACTGATTCAAGTGGAGCCACCACTCTGAGCATTATTTTCGGGGATAGGGGTGCTGGTGGTGGTGGTGGGAATGTAGGTGTAGCTCTGTCTCTTTCCAAAACATCACTCCTTTCTCCTTCATTCTGTTTGCTTTCCTACTGACATAACTAAACAAGGACTTCCAATTACACAGGCTGGAAGCGCGGTTCACTGACCCCCAGGACAACCACTTTTCCTTGCCCCGGCTGTGAGCATGATGTGGATCTTGGAGAACGAGGAATCAATGGTCTGTTTCGAAATTTCACTTTGGAAACCATTGTCGAGAGGTACCGGCAGGCAGCCAGGGCAGCCACAGCTATCATGTGTGACCTTTGTAAGCCACCACCCCAGGAGTCCACAAAAAGTTGCATGGACTGTAGCGCGAGCTACTGCAACGAGTGCTTCAAAATTTACCACCCGTGGGGTACTGTGAAAGCTCAGCATGAGTATGTGGGTCCGACGACTAATTTTAGGCCCAAGGTAAGAGAAGTTCTGATTTGGTTAGAATATCGGTATCCTAACAGGAATTATTTATGCATCTAGACCTCGACAGCAAGAATGGGAGTAAGTTGAAAAGCCTATAAAAAGAGGGGCGCCCGGCTGGCCCAGTTGTTAAGAGTGTGCGACCTGATCTCGGGGTTGTGAGATCAAGCCCCACTTTGACTGTAGAGCTTACTTAAAATAAATAAACAAAATATATACATACATTAATTAATTTTAAAAAATGGATGGTGCTCACAAACACAGAGACGTGTATGTCCAAAAAAATATAAAATGAGAACATAAAAGGAAAAAAAAACCTGTACGAGAAACTAAGGCCTGGCATTTGGAGTTATTTTGTGTGTGGCTGGACACTCACCGCACAGCCCAAAAGCAATATCCTGGGTCGCTATGTTACAACACAGCGTCATGCAGCACGATACGCAAATGTTCGCAATGCTACCTCTGCAAACGGGAAGGGCTGAATTGTCTCAGAGGTGCTCCCTGAGATCCAAGTGGTTATAAAGTTCAAATGCTTCTGTGCTTTAATGTGATTAAACCCATAGTTGCCTAAAGGATTTGATTGGGAAACATTTTTCTGACGTTTTCAGTTAGCTGCTTATGCTGTGCATATATAAGAGTAAGTACTGCGTAATGGTTTGAAGACTGTGGTATAATGTTTATATAATATCTGAAGTGGAACTCACATTTCTTAAATATTCTGGGTAATTTCTCTAGTAACACTCACAAGACCCTTATGCATTGTGGTTTGCCCTGCTTCGTGGCAGAAAAGCAGAATGATGTTTGGCTATCTTCACTTATGCTGCTTTCTGATTTAGATAGATTACCAGAAACTTGAGAGATTCTTTTGATTAAAGTTTTTATTTCTTCTTAGTAACGTGTGTGAGTATGAAAATCTGTTTACATTCTTGAGGATAAATCTTTGCTGTTTAATTTGTCATAGAAGAATGGGGGCCGCCGTGACTCAGTAGGTTGAGTGTCTGACCCTTGATCTCAGCTCAGGTCTTGATCTCAGGGTTCTAAGTTTGAGCCCCAAGTTGGGTTCTGCATTGGGTGTAGAGTCTGCTTAAAAAATACAATGGAAATAAATCCCAAAAGTTATCTTGAGACTATGAGCTGAGTATTTTTTGCATCATATATCTATATTTTTAAGTAAGCTCTATGCCCATTGTGGGGCTCAAACTCATGAACCCTGAGATCAAGAGCTGCATGCTCTGCTGACTGAGCCAGCCAGGTGCCCCTCTGACATTATAGTAAGTGGCCCAGGACTGGTAGATCAAAAGAGAAACAATCTGGGCTTTCACACTGTGTCTTTTTTTTAAAACTATGTCAGTGTGGCAATATATTTATCAAAAAGTTTTTAATCTCCTATTATGTTCCTTATCTCATTTTAAATGCACCAGGTCATAGACTTTTAAAAATTTATGACTTCAACTTGGGGCTTCAATGCCTCTCTCAGAAGATTAATTAAACTGATTAATACTAGTTCTTTCCATTATGAAAGAACTTGTCATTATAGAATTTATTACACTTGGGCTTTTATGATTTAAAACACATGAAATCTTGAGTAAAAATTTTTTGAATATAATTTGCAGACTTAGTCTACTTACAAATACAATAAAAGATTGGCAAGGGAGAACTGAAGAGGTGGGTTATATTGAGGAAAATATTACTTTCCTTAAATAGTGTAATGCTAAATATAGTAAAATTCTACAAAGTTGTCTCTTATATTTGCCTATAACTTTGAGTTCTTATCCTTCCTTGCAGAATGCCAAATTTTCTATTTTATTTAAAATGCAGTGGCTTTGAAAACTAATGTAACACTGTGTATTAACTATACTGGAATTAAAATAATCAGAACAAATAAATAAATTTAATGGTTTTGAGAATGTAGGAACTTGGACATGCTGGAAAATTTCAATTTTTTTCCAGTTTTTATCCTGGTCCTGCATATTGGTATTAGGCTTTTTCATATTGGACATTTTCTTTGTGTCTTGATATTATCAAAACAGTTGTGGTTGCTGAAAATGTGAACTGTTGGAGCCACAGACAACTTTTTGATTTCATTGACACACTAGTCTAAAGAAATCTCTTTCTTGCAAATGAAACTCGTTATTTCATACATAGTGATAGTTCACAGAGTAAGTTAGAAACTTTAATCAGAAAAACAGTACTAAAAAAAAAGAAAACGAAAGAAAAACAGTTCTAAATTTGATCATGTACATGATTAATATGTAAAGGCAAACATCTGGAAGCTTATATCATAAAGTGTTCCAAGACTCCTTAGCAGGGTTTTTTTTTTTTTAAGATTTTATTTTTAATAATCTCAAGCCCACAACCCCCCAGATCAGGAGTCACATGCTCTATTGACTGAGCCAGCAAGGCACCACTTTAGGAGCAGATTTCTTATGAAGATGGTGAGGCCTTGGGTTCCTATCAGTTATTTGTCATGGTACCTTACAAAAGCGCTGGTCACGTCATTCAAATTTGCCTTGTCAGTGTGGCCAGAGGGCCTTTTTGTCTTGAATAAGCATGCAGACCTGATAGCAATGGAATTGTCACCATCTTACCACCAAGTTGGGGGAAATAATATCTGCATATTTAATTGGCCATTTGAATCCTCAAATTGAAAAATAGTGACTAATACACCAAATGCTTTTACACTTTTTAAAATTCATTCATTTAAATGGCTTTATTTAGTGGTTTGGTAAAGCACGTCTTTGCATGTTGGGATATTGAGTATCCTGCAGGCTCTGAGGACCCTTAATTACACCTTTATTCTGTGCTCAACAGATTTTAATGTGCCCAGAACATGAAACGGAGAGAATAAACATGTACTGTGAATTATGTCGGAGGCCAGTTTGTCATCTCTGTAAGTTGGGCGGTAATCATTCCAATCACCGGGTAACTACTATGAGCAGTGCCTACAAAACCTTAAAGGTAGGATTGTATGTTTGGAGAACTACATTTTGAATCCCTTATAACTTTTGTTTTACTTTTGCCTTTAACTTTTTCTTTATAAAGTAACAACTTGCTGTGTAGTCTTGTTTTACTGAAACGAGTCAGCAATGTAAAGGGTCCCTCGGTGATCTAATATGAGGTTGTTAGTGTGTGTGACTCAGCAGATTAGCTGGTTCTGAAGAAAGAGGGGTGAAGGCCACTCCGTTATGATTCCCATGTGAGCCCAGTGCCTGCAGTTGAGTGTGTGTGGAAATGACACACCCGTTGAGTGTGTGTGAGGAAATAACAGCCTATTGAGTGTGTGTGGACATAACCTGTTGAGTGTCTGTGTGTGGAAATGACAGCTTGTTGAGTGTGTGTGTGTGTAAATGAGAGCCTGTTGAGTGTGTGTGTGTGTGGTGTGTGTATGTGTAAATGACAGCCTGTCGAGTATGTGTTGGGGAATTACAGCCTCTTGAGCGTATGTGGAAATGACAGCCTCTTGAATGTGTGTGGAGCTGACACGCCTGTTGAGTGTGTGAGGAAATGACATACCAGTTGAGTGTGTGTGTGGAAATGACACCCCTGTTGAGTGTAAATATGTGTGTGAATGACACACCTGGAAGGATGGTAGTCATGTTAAGACACTTGATTCTTATTACTTGCCTATAGAAGTAGTGGGAAAATTTATTTATACTAAGGGTCTGGTGGACCTTTACCAGCTAAAACAGAGTTACCTCCTATCTCTGAACCTTATGCATGGACCTTTGAAAACTTTCAGACTTGACCGATAATCTACAAGTAAGGTAGGCAGTGATATAATGCTATTTTTTGTTTGTCTTATTCTTTTTTCTTTTAAATGGTATCTTCATTCATAAATCTCACCGATTTTAATTAATTTCCTGTCTATTTTTCATAATATGTACATGCCTTTTGGGGCCTTTATCTAATTCTTACTTACAGTTTTATCTTTTGCATTTTTATATGTCTATCATGCTCAGTCTTTGTTCTACTTTCAATATATGGATTACGGTATAATTGTTTTATTGTCCTGGTCTTCTAACTGTCACCTATGTCATTACTAGGTCAGTTTTGTAAATTTTACCGTGTTGGGCCATAGATACTTCTATATCCCACAGATATTCTTGAGTTTTCTTCTGATGTGTGGTCAGGTTACCTCAGAACAATTGGTTCCTTGTTGGGTCTTTTAACCTTTGTTAGGTAGGACAGAGCAGCAGTCTAAGGCCAATTTTACCAAATTACTCTTCTCATTTTACTCTTTTCAGTGACCTTTGGATTTTGAGTTTTGTTGGCATTTTTTGAGGGTTTTTAATTTGTTTTTTGTTTGTTTGGTTGGTTTGGCTGGTGAGTCACAGGCAGTATTCCCAGCCTTGTGTGAGCCCCTGAAATTGTTCCTTGTAATCCTTCTGGGTGATTCTTTCCCTGGCTTCTGAGAGTTTCCTCACACGTGGGAATTGATCAATACTCTGCTAAGGAAGCCAGGAAGCCCCTTTGGGCATCTTCAGAGTTCTTTCTGTCACTTTCTGTTCTTAGGGATTTTGCTTTACAAGCTCTGACCTCCCGGGACTCTGAGCCTTGTCTCCTCAACTCATGGGAGACCCAGGATCTATCTCAGTTCTCCTCCATCCTGGCCTTGGAGGAAACCGTGTCTGGGCTGTAAGGTGGGCACGGCCATAGACCCATCTTGTTGCCCTCTCTTCAGGGCTTTTTTTTTTTTTTTTAAAGATTTTATTTATTTATTCATGAGAGACAAAGAGGGAGAGAGGGAGAGAGAGAGAGAGAGAGAGAGATAGGCAGAAGCAAGCTCTATGCAGGAAACCCGATGTGGGACTTGATCCTGGGACTCTGGGATCACACCCTGAGCCAAAGGCAGACGCTCAACCGCTGAGCCACCCAGGCGTTCCTTGATGTCCAGCGTCTTGAGAGCCATTTCATATATTCTGTTAGGTTTTAAAATTTCTCCTGGTAGGAGAGTAAATCCAGGCTTTGTTACTCACTTGTGCACCGCCCCCGCCTCCATGGTGTTACCATTGTTTGCTAGTTAAATTTAACTTTTGACATATTTTTGTTCTATTTTTTAGTCCCCTGATCTTATCCAAGCTGTCCAAAATTTCTTTTTCTGCTACCTGGGATAAAGCTTTGATAGTACTCTTTACACTCTGCTATTAACTTTTCTTATTCATGTTTCAGACTTTTTTTTCCCCAATAGGCCCCCTAATGAGGTTTTCAATTTACTCACTTTTTAGTAAGGATAAACTTATTTTGATTGACACATTTGCCAAAAATGATCTCCTTAGATCTTTCTTTTGACTTGGTTTTAGGTTTTAAGCAGGTGGCTGGCTACATGATACACGTTTATATTATTTTCATTTTTTAAAAATGATTTATTTACTTATTTTAGAGAGCATAGTGGGGGGAGGGCCAGAGGGAGAGGGAGAGAAACTCAAGCAGACTCCCTGCTGAGCATGGAGACTGATACAGGGCTCGATCCCATGGTCTTGAGATCACAACCTCAGCTAAAACCAAGAGTTGGATGCTCAATCAACTGTGCCACCCAGGCGCCCCATACTGTTTTCATTTTTACACACTTGTGTGTTGCAAGAACAGAAGGAAAATGATCGTCGTGGTGGGGTAACTTTGTCCATCTTGTTGCTGCTGTTTGTTGAAACCACTGAAGCCAGGGCCAGGCTTCCCATCTACATCTGTTCAATTTGGCTTTTAATACAGGTAGACTGTGTTGTCGTGTCTGGTGTCTCTTTGGAATTTTTACCAAGTTATTTCATTGAGCGTGCCCTTCCCATTTTGGAAAGCGCTAGCACTTTCAAGTGAACTGGCCTAAATAGTGAATAGCAGAGAGGGCTAATTGTGCTCCTGGCAGTCTTCTGTTACAATGAGACCTGTTTTCTTGGCTTTTTGTTTTTGTATTTGCTTCCATAGAACCTCACCCTTGTTAATCTCAAAATAGAAAGACACCTGCACGCATGTGCACACGCTTCAGATGGAATGGTTCCATCTCTTTTGTAGCTTGTCTTTGTTTATTGGCCTCGCTCTTCCAGAATAGGGACTGATGTGGAGTCCTTCCCACCTTCCAACATAGGAAACCATGTTTACTATCTCCTCTGGCCAGTTTGAACAGCTAAGGTTCATAATTCTGTTTTACCCTGAAAAAGGCATTACAGTGGGATATTTACTGTCTGTCTCTCCTTCTGGTCCCACCTCAACAACTTGCTTCTCCCAACTTTGGGTGTTAGTGGGTTTTCTAGGATTTTTTCAACTTCTCACACTAGTATACAGGCTCTCATTAAGGAGGTTGGTTGTTAGTTCATCTTCCTTCAGTTGTCCACTTTCTAGTAGTTAATGGACATTTTACTGAAGACTGTTAACTTGAGGAGTTTCTCCTACTTTTATTTTTTCTTTATTTCCATTAATTTCTGGAAGAGAGTTAATAATTGTTCATGTGCGGTTATCTCTTCTGGAAGGGGGTCACTTTGTGATTTTAATCATGATGAGATGATTGGAAACTAAGACTTAGAAATGTAGAAAATGTAAACACCCCTAGAACCAGTCCCCATTGAATGAGAAAGTAATACAGCTTCTGTATTTTGGGGGGGTTTGTGAGATTTGTGGTGAATATAGCATTACCATATTTGGTGAAGTCATTTGGCACTTGACCAAGATGTATCATTCTATACCTTTTCTTCTTATCATTTTCTTCTTAACATTTTTAGACACATAGCAAGGCTGATATCACCTTTATAATGATCTGTCCTGGGGAGCCTGAGGAGCTCAGTGGTTGAGTGTCTGCCTTTGGCTCAGGTCATGATTCCGAGGTCCTGGGATCAAGTCCCACATCAGTTTCCCTGCAGGGAGCGTGCCTCCCCCTCTGCCTATGTCTTTGCCCCTCTGTGTGTGTATCATGAATAAATAAATTTTTTTGAATAAATAAATTTTAAAAGTAAAATGATATGTCCTAAGGGGGCAGGGAACATACTTATTATTCTCCTAGCTTGCTCCTATGAGAGATATTCAGTGTGATTGATGAATGAATTTCTCTCCCTTTCTCTCTCCCTTCTCCCTTGTTTTGTTGACTGTTTCTTTGGGTACCTTGGATCAGTGATCTTACTAAAAGCAGGAGGCAGTGGTTCTCAGACTTTGAGGGTGCTGGAATCATGGAACACTTGGTAAAACTAGAGGCCCTGTTCTCCTTGAGGGGCTTGGGCCTCTGTGGTCTTTATTAGTTCTTGGGAGACTCTGCTGCACGCCAGCTTTTGAGAATCACTACCCTAGGGGAAGGCTTTGGGCAAATTTGGAGTCCTTGAGCAGTTAGCTTTTGGTCAGTTCCTAAGGAACTGGGGCCCTAATATAGCTGAAGGATTTAAAACTGATTCCCCTATTAGATGGATTTCCTGAGGGAACCATTTCTGCTAATGTTTCACTTTTCAGCATCTAGTATCAGTGTCTGGTGTTTATACTTTTGGAGGCCTATGAATAAATGGACACACTGATTATTGGTTAAAATATGTCATCTTGGGGTGCCTGGGTGGCTGAGTCTGTGAAGCATCTGCCTTTGACTCAGGTCATGATCTCAGGGTCCCGGGATCGAACCCTGTATCGGGCTCCCTGCTCAGCTGGGAGTCTGCTTCTCCCTCTCTGTCTCTCCCCTGTTCATGCTCATGCTCTGTCTCTCTCAAATAAATAAAACAAATCTTAAAAAAAAACCCAAACCAACATGTCATCTTGACACAGACTGCGTCTTTGTGAGGGGACAGAGAAGACTGGTGCTAAAGGCCATGGTTGGCTGGAGACCTTGCCTAAGCTTTACTGCTCACTGACAGTGAACACCCGTGCTCTCTGACTTTCCATGTTCCTGAATTCCATCATCCTTCCTGTTCCAGCCCATCCTGCACTCCCAGTGTAAGCTGTCTAACCACCAAGCCCTATGTCACTTGAAATGGCCCAGTTCTCCTCTGTTGCTGTAGTGACAAGGGGTACAGCCCCTGGTCCCTTGTACCTTTGGTCCCAGCAGGAGCCTGATGGGATGGCATTTCAGGGGCTCTCCTGTCCCTTGTAGCTTGGTGCCAAGGAAGCATCTCTCAGCCTGCAGAATCATGGTCGGTGGATTGCATGGCGAGGAACCTTCTAGTTCGTATTGACTGTGTACTCTCTGCACTTAGCTCTGGTTTCCTCATCTGTAAAATGTGAGTCAAGACATGAGATTTCATGTCTCTTGCTGTCCTTGACCACCCACAGGTTCTTTCTGGTCCTATCCTGCCCTCAGGAATCTTATTCCTCTACCCATGGGTCCTTCTTCTGGCCCTGCAGTGAGCCATCAAGGCAACTCAGTGTGTCGATTACTGGGTGCTCCAGAGAATTGAAGACTGGTCCTGCCATGGGCCTGTCATATCCATTTCAACATATGTTCTCTTACTCTATCACGTGGTCTAAATGAGAAAAGAGGGAAACTATATAGGTAGAGATTTACTTCTTGAATTCCAAAAAGTTAGATCTCTGGCCTTCTTTTCTTACCCACCCTTTAATTGAGAGCAGCAGCAACGATTGAGAAATGCCCAGGTCCTCTTGTCAGGGCTCCAGCTTGGGTGGCATTTTCTGGATGATGTTCTGATTTAGACTCTGCATACATGTGTCTCTTAAAACTTTGTACCCCATGGTGCTTCAAGGGTTGGTTGTTTGGATTTTTAATATCCTTCAGTCACACACATTCTTTTTTCTGGGTTAAAGTAGGGATTGCACCAAAGCCCACAATGTTATCTCTATGGTGAGCAGGCTAACTTCAAAATCACTACTTTATAAATAAGTTCTTCAGTGAGCTCTGGAAGCTTAGCTCTATTTTTATAAATCTATATTTTCATTATTTTGTGTGATTATTTAATGAATATCTAGTCTGGGCTGAGATGTGCAATTCATTTTGGAAGGGTCTGTGTTCTTTGTGTGTGTGTGTGTGTGTGTGTGTGTGTGTGTGTGTGGCCAGAGAAAGCATGAATTATAAAATCTGATGGAAGACAATCCTATTTGAATTGCTCTTCTAGCATTTACTTAGAAACCTAGGACCACTGGGAATGATGAAAAGACAACAAAAATGTATTATTTATGTATTCCGTTTTTTTGACTCATCTGAGCATCACTGCCTTGTTCTTTTACTCAGCCTGCTTCTCATCTCTCATAGATCCGCGGGTCCCCATGCTCAAGGCCAGGAACAGTTAACCCTGGGTTAGTAACGAGACTCGTCAGGGTTGATTTTACTGCCTGTTCATCACAGGCGAAAGAGTGGTGTGTAAGAAAATAAAAGCACAAAGAAGGAAAGAAGGAAGAAAGGTAGATCTGCAGGGCCTTTGTTAAATTTCTGCTTATTTGTGTTACTGATCTGTTCTAACAGGAAAAACTTTCAAAGGATATTGATTACCTTATTGGCAAGGAGAGCCAGGTGAAGAGTCAAATTTCTGAACTAAACTTGCTAATGAAAGAAACAGAGGTAAGTGACAAACTGGTTTGCGTATTTTTGTTTATCCATCTAGAGAATTTATTCATTCGTAAAATCTGGAGGCTAGTAAATGAGCTGGGAGTACAGAGTTGCATTAGATTTCACCCCTGCTTTTCTGGGACTAGGAAAACAAGTATAAAATACAAGTTACAATGTGTGATCAGTGGCTGATAGAGGTGGTGATTAAATGATACTGAAGCACAGGGGAGAGAAAGACTAACCCTTTACGTGGCGGTTACGATCTCACAAGTAGGGACATAACGTGAATGATAGCTTTGGCAATTTATCTGTATTGTACAAAATTAACAGATTGCATTTAAAGTATACTATATATGTTGACTTAAAATGCTGCTGTTCCCAAGTGTATAACTGATACATTTGTCAAAAGACACACATTAGAATGAACATTAGAATGTTCATAGCTGCAGTCTAATAGCTGAGAAGTGGAAACTATCCAAATATTCATCAGCAGTGGAATATGATCAGCAGTAAGAATGAAGATCTGCAACTCTATGCAACAGTGTAGCTAAATCTTGCAATAATATTGAAAGAAAGATGCCAGAGACAAAGGAATACCAACTACGTGATTCCCCTTTATAAAAAGTACCAAAAAAGGTAAAACTGGACTTTCTTGTTAGAATTCAGGATAGGCATTGTTGAAAGGTGAGGAGGGGAAGGGTGGGTGTCTGGAAAGGTTCTAAGGGATGGCGTCTGGGATCCAGATAATACTCCTTTACTTTACTGGGATGTGGGCTACATGTGTGTGTTTGCAAAGATTGGTCGATCTCCATACTTAAATATACATTTTTTCTGTTTATATATTATATATTTCAATTAAAAATGGAGAAAATTGACAGCATTTTAAAAATCAAGTAAAAGAGGATAAGGACTGGGTTGTTTTAAAATTCCAAATACTCTGCATTGATTTTGCTGCCTGTTTCTTTTATCTCTTTGAAATAACTGAAGAGCCATTACTCCTGGTCACTTTAGAAGTTACAATGAAATATAAAAATATCTTGGCTAGTATGAGACTGTTAATGGCTTGAAATTTTATTTTCCAAAATGAGTGGAAAAAAATTGGGAAATTATGCAAATTAGTGCCATATCGCCGGCATTGCTCTTGTTCTTAATACTCTTTTTCTGCTACTGGCTGATTGCATTCCCCAGGTTGAGTAAGTTGTTTTTCCATGTACTTGCAAAGTGGGACTTTGTTGTACTTCTTTTTGTCTGATGGACCAGCTCTCTCACTGTGGTACAACCCTCCAGCCCTTGGCAGGTAATCACCTCCATAGGAGGTTGCTTCAAGGATTGAATCTTTGGTCATTTTAGGTTTCTTTTACTACTGGTCCTCAGTCATGCTGTATCCCTGAAACAAGGGATCCTCAGTACCCATTGCTGAGTTTGTGATTCAGTAGGCTGAAAACTGAGGAACTCTCCCATCAGTATTCATGCAGACATCAAGTCCTTGAGATCCTGGAGACATTTTTAGCTTTCTTATGTACCTTTGACCTAAGCTACCTCTGTGAGCCTGTTAGCAAGAATCTTTCACACACTGGAGAATTGGTCTGCATTCTTGACTTTTACTTGGTGAGGACTGCGACACTTTTTTTTCTATATAGTTACACTTAGCTGGAAAAAAATCACCCTTTTTACCTGTGTGCAATGATCTTTTGAGTTTAATATTGTGATGTATCACTGAAATTCAGCTACCAAAATGTCACCACCCTCTGTCCCCCAACCTTCTTTCCCTCCTGCCCGCCCTTTAAATTTTTTTTTTTTTTGCCTGTTGGGTTTAGGAAGCAGAGAAGGGAATCTGGAAAAAATTTCCTTTCATTAGAAATGTTGGCCAGAAGCCATTGGAAAGTGCACAATGCACTTCTTCCATATGTTGTCAGCTTTTAAGAATGTGTTTGAAGACATTTTTTTTTTTTTTTTCTGTTGGCTGCTGCTTATGGGTCTGTGATGATGGTGGCATATGTGTGCTCTGCTGGTCTTATTTTCAAAATCAAGTTGGTCTCTGATTTTATGGACATTCAAAATGTTTCATAAGCACTACAAACAGGGTCATTTTATGACAAAGTAGAGGAAGAGCTGCGTGCACAGTGAGTATAATAATACTGTGTGTGTACAGTGTATGTGCCATTGTGGTGGGCATTTTATGTAAATAATATTTTTCAGTCTTAAAAAAAAAAAAGCCCAAGGATGCCTGGGTAGCTCAGTGGTTGAGTGTCTGCCTTTGGCTTGGGTCGTGATCCTGGGGTGCTAGGATTGAGTCCCGCATTGGGCGCCCCTCGGGGCACCTGCTTCTCTCTCTGCCTATGTCTCTGTGTCTCTCATGAAAGAATAAATGAAATCTTTTCAAAAAAACACAAAACCCCCCACAACCCCGCTCCTTAAAACCCAAATGGCTTCTCTCATCCCCTGTTTTCAGAAGAGGAAAACTTAAGCATACAGAAGTTCCATAGCTTGCATAAAGTCACACAGGATTTAATTCTAATTCAATTCTATCAATTCAAAGAGAAGAGTCACACTCTTCTTAGTTAAAGGACATCATTTTCCTGAGTGTCATAGCTGTGATTTAACATTTTTCTTAAAAAATTGAAAAAGCATAGAAAAGGTCAAAAGTAACCTGAATTAGAGATCAAAAACTAAAAAAATTGTTTTAAATAAAATAAAAAATATTTTAAAAATCAATTAAAAACTCCAGAATTGTGTTATACTGTGTCTTTGTTTAAATCAGTTAATTTCTGCCTCCAGTTCCCTTGTATACAATGTTGCAGGTTGTTTATTTGTTTATTGCTGAACTTTGGAGAGTAAAACTTGCGGAGAGTACAGTATCACAAAATTAGAAAGGATGTCTAAATAAAAGCTGGTGATCATGCCCCCTGCTCAGTGTAGTTGATGCCAAATTATTGTTCTGAAGATGTCAGACTCAGACAAAATTAAATGTTGGTTATTTTGAGAAAAGACATTTGGATTTAGCAGATGAGGTAACTCTTTGCTTGTTTAATAATAGTGTAACGGAGAAAGAGCGAAAGAAGAAGCCATCACACATTTTGAAAAGCTCTTTGAAATTCTAGAAGAGAGGAAATCATCTGTTTTGAAGGCAATTGATGCTTCTAAGAAACTAAGATTAGACAAATTTCAGACTCAAGTGGAAGAGTATCAGGGGCTTCTAGAGAACAATGGGCTTGTGGGCTATGCCCAAGAAGTGCTGAAGGAGACAGATCAGTCCTGTTTTGTGCAGACAGCAAAACAACTCCACCTCAGGTATGTTGCTTTGGATTTAGAATCTCCATGGCAATGTCATTAAATACTCTGTTTCATCCCAAACTCTCAGGGGTTCCTAAGGCTGCACTCTATGCGCACACCTGCTGCACACTTAACCTGCATGTGAAGAGCAAAGTGTTTTGTTTTGTTTTAATCACATTGCAGATGTTTAGTCTGATTGGCCTTTTAACGAGTTATTTTTATATAAACTGTATCTGTCTGCAGAATACAGAAAGCTACGGAATCTTTGAAGAGCTTTAGACCTGCTGCTCAGACTTCTTTTGAAGACTATGTTGTTAATACATCTAAACAAACAGAACTTCTTGGAGAATTGTCTTTCTTCTCTAGTGGTAAGTTTGAGATGACTGCAAAAGCTTGCTCTTGTAATTTGGGTTCTCGTGATGTGGGATAAACACATGCTTCGGTTTGACAGTACGAAAGACCGTGTTTTTATGCACAGAAAGTATATTGTGTTGGCTTGTGTGGTTTTTAAACACTGTCTAAATGGCATCACGTTGCATGTGCATCCCTTTTGTGAATTGTTCAAAAAATGAAGTTGAAGATATTTGTTACTACACGGAGTTCTGGTCTATATTTTAGCTGTTCATTGTATTTCGGTATAGAAATCGTTTCCTTCCCGAGAGACCATTCGTTTCTCTTCTTTCTCCTTTGTAAACAACTGCTGTGTTGAGCATCTTCATCAGTGTTACTTTCTGCACATGTTCGTGAGTTTCTCTAGGGCGGAAACCTAGAAATGATGTCTCCAGGCTAAAACTGACTCTGAGATGTGTGTTTACCTGTGTTAGTTTGTTAGTGCTGCCGAAACAAAATTCCACAGACGGCATGCCTTAAACAACAGAAGTGTTGGCAGGCTGGTGTCTCCTGAGGCCTCTCTCCTTGACTTGCCGATGGCCACCTTCCAGAGCCTTCACATGGTCTTCTGAAATTTCTATTCCTGAGGATATCAGTCATATTAGTCATGGTGGGATTAGGGCCCATCTTTGTGACTTAATTTTAACTTAATTACCTCTAAAGACTTCTTTCTCCAAATAAAGTCACATTCTGAGGTCCTGGGGATTAGAACCCCAGCATATGAATTTTGGGTCCATAGCACTCACTTATGCTTGTGTTTTGCTGTTCCCCAGCAGGGAGGTCTTCCTTTACTTTTTCCCTTCTCACCCTGTTCATATCTTCCTCCAATTTCTCTTATGGTGGATAATTAATAGTCCTTAGAATAGTATAGAGTTTGATGACTGTAGAGGTATCAATGTGTAGATTTGTACAGTCACCTGGAGGAAATTTGTCCCGTTAAAAGTTAAAAATTCTTGGGGCACTTGGGGTTTAGTTAGAGTGTTTTGATCTTAGCTCTTGATCTCAGAATTGTGACTTCAAGCCCCACATTGGGCTCCATGCTGGGAGTGGAGCCTACTTTAAAAAAAGGGGGGAAAGAAAGTTTTAAAGCTAAAAACTCTAAAGGATTATTATTATGACTGACTTTCTTTCGAATCTATACCTGAATCTTCTTGCAGATATGTGCTTATCTTTTTTTTTTCTTAAGATTTATTTTAGAGAGCACACAAATGAGGGGGAGAGGCAGAGGGGGAAGGAGAGAGAGAGAGAATCCTCAAGCAGACTCCTCACTGAGTGAGGAGCCTGACATGTGGATGGATCCCAGGACCCTGAGATCATGACCTGAGCTGAAATCAAGAGCCAGTTGCTTAACTGACTGAGCCCACTAGGCACCCCTGGATATGTGCTTGTCTTGTTTATTATGACAATCTTGTTTTCCCATATCTGTACTTGTTACTCTTTCAAATGCTGATTCTTCTTCATGTAATGTAAACTTGAATTGTTTTCCATATACAAGCCAGTTTATTTAGGAGTACAAGGTCCTATCTCCCCTGGGCGGGGGGGGGGGATCCCAAAAACAGTCCTTGGAAGGATGATGGTGAAGGTTGATCTTGGGTTAGACCAGTGTCTAACCAAAAGAACCAGCAGAGTGGATGGATGAGGATGAAAAGTAGTTACCCAGCTTCTGACTGATGGATGGTCTCGTTGTTTTCCTGCATGCACATTTTTTAGTAAGCTATGTTTCAAAAAAAAGAAAAGAAAGGGGTGTGGGGTGGAGTATACAAGTCATGTTATTTTTTAACTAGCTTTCCCCCTCCCCCACCAAATATATTTTGAATGACTTTCCAGATCTCATTATAGCTGTAGAACATTCAGTTGCATGAATGTACCATATCCAGACATGCTTCTCTTTTGCTTATATATGTCTGGGGGAGGCCAGAGGGAGACTTTTATTTTCATTTCATAGAATCTCTCATTTGATATAAATATGTGTTATGTGTGTGTGACTTTTATAGCTTGTCCCAAGCAGTTAAGCTTATTGGAATTTCTTCTATGGAAGGGATTATGCATATGCACAAAGCTTCAGCTGCGATACTTTTTGTATTGTATTTTTCATGAAAAAAAAAAAACTAGAAACATATTTCTGAAAATTGTTAAAATGTTGATATAGCCATGGAGCATAATGCCATTGGGAGAAAAGAACTGGCAGGATCTGTATAAAATTATTGTAGTGATTATCTTCAGGTTACTTAAAGTGTGTTTTATGAAGTTTCTGATTTTCTTACAAAAAAATATTATGTATCATGTTTATGCCAAGAAAAATTCATTAAATTGCTTTACAACTCTTTGAAGAAAATATGAAAGTTGTGTATAATGTTTCACTGAACTTTGTTATACTCACCAAACTTAGATTAAAAAATATTTATTATAGGACACAGATTAAAAATGTCAAGTCTGGTGCTGTTAGTAAGTGGAAGTTAAAGGCAAATGCTTAAAAACTTTAATTTATGGTGTTTCAGAATTAATATAACATGTAAAGCTGAAACTGAATCTTTTTTTGTCTTTTCATCCTTCACCCTTTCAGTTATCAACCTAAATATATCTTTAAAAATCCTTATTGCTTATTGTTTGTCATTGTAAATTTTGTGGGAGGAGTACTTGCCTTGAGATCTGTTCTTTTAACAAATTCTAAGTGTGGAATATAGTGTTGTTGACTGAGTACTGAAATCTCTAAAGTTTATTTGTCTTGCTTGACTGATACTTTATGCCTCCTGATTAATTCCTGCCCATTTCTCCCTCACCCCAGCCCCTGGCAGCCAGCATTCCAGTCTTTGATTTTGTGAATCCAGCTCTTTTAGATTCCTCATGGAGTGGCATCATGCAGTTAGTATTATGTCTCTCAATGTCTGGCTTATTTCAGTTTGCAGGTCCACAAGATCCATCCATGCTGTTGTACATCGCCAGAATTACTCTTTCTCTGATACATAGTATTGCAAATTTGGAAAACACTTGGACAGTACAGAAATGACTGAAGTATTGTCAGTACCTCGTTTTTATTGATGAATGTCCAGATTCCAATATGTATCGATATTTTAACATTTTTTGTTTCTTAACACTTTCAGGCATAGACGTGCCAGAGATCAACGAGGAACAGAGCAAAGTTTATAACAATGCTCTGATAAATTGGTACCATCCAGAAAAGGATAAAGCTGATAGCTATGTCCTCGAATATCGGAAGATTAACAGAGATGAAGAAATGCTGTCTTGGAACGAGATAGAAGTGTGTGGCACCAGTAAAGTCATTTCAGATCTGGAAAGCAATTGTAACTATGCTTTCAGAGTAAGAGCCTACAAGGGTTCAATCTGCAGTCCTTGCAGCAGGGAGCTGATTCTTCATACTCCACCAGCTCCAGGTATTGCGAATACTGGGAATCAAAATGCCAGAGAGTTGGAAGGACCTTGATAAAAAAATAACCTAGCCAGTGCCTCTGGATAGACCTGCGTTGAAAAACCAGCTCTTGTGTGTTAAAAAAAAAAAAAAATCTAGAAAATAGATTGCATCCTCAGCAAGGATTTAGAAATAGACCGAATACATGAATTTCACCAGACAGGCTGGGAACAGGATTCGAGTTTGGCCTGACCTCAGATAATAGAAAAACATGAAGTCATTTGACTGAGCGGGGCTATTAATTTGAGATTAAAATAGCATCAGTGCCACCTTACAAGTTTAAATAGTATAATTCCATATTTCTGATAAGCTGATAGAAAGCTATAACCGAGACCCTGGTAGATTTGTAGAAAAATTACTGTTCTAATATGAAACACTATTTCATATTTCACTTAACCTCCTTCTGACCTGTCCGGATTTTCTATCTCTGCGATTCCCGGCCCGTGGGGGTGAAGGGCATCTATGAGAACCACGTGGTAGCTGTGCCTCCCACACTTAGAGTCCCCACACCCACCCACTTCCCCTGCCTTCCGAGTCAGAAACCACTGCTGTTCCTTACAGAGCGCCTGTGGGTTTTTTTTTTTTTTTTTTTTTTTCCGCCTGTGGGTTTTTATAGAATGAGAATCGCCAGGTGGGTGGCTCTCCGCAGGGTCTCCATAGACAAAGGACACGCAAAACCAAGGCTGTGCTTGTTCTGCTTTAGCAGGAAGACACCGTGGCCTGTTGTCACTGCCTGCCAGGTGCTTCCAGTTGGATCTGAGACTATTGCCCCTGCCTGGGTTTAGTGGCTTTATGTGCCGTCTTTTGTACACTCTTGTCTTTCCTTCCCCTTTTGTCCATAGCAGACTGACCACTACTTGTTTTTCATGCACGTTGTGGCCAATTTAAAAAAAAAAGAGAATACAGATACAAATTAGGGGTGGCTAAAATTGTCTTCCTTCAATTTGAATAAAATCCAGTAGAGTCTGAGGATGGATTTGCAAATATTAAATGAATTTGCCTTTTATCATCTATTCAGTTTCCCCTTTCTTTTCTCAGCTCTCTGACTGAAAGTGGAATTAAAAAAAACCTGGAAGTAGCTGCTGTTTTAAATAGTGATGTGGAAGGGGAAGCAAGAAAGGACATGTTCAAAGTTGTCTTTTTTTTTAATTTAATATTTTATTTTTAAGGAATCTCCACACCCACTGTGGGGCTCAGACTCACAACCTTGAGATCAAGAGTTGCATGCTCCACTGACTGAGCCAGTCGGGTGCCCCCAAAGTTGATTAGCTTTTCTCTGAGAGGAGCTGTGTGAATTGGGAGACCATTAAAATATATTTTGCCAGGTGCCTGGGTGGCTCCGTTGGTTAAGCATCTGCCTTCAGCTCAGGTCATGATCCCGGGGCCCTGGGGTCGAGTCCTGCGTCTGACTCTGCTCAGTGAGGAGCCTGCTTCTCCCTCTCCCTCTGTCCCTCCCCTCTATTTGTGCATGTGCGCACATTCTCTATCAAATAAAAAAATAAAATCTTAAAAAAAAAAAATTTGCAAATGGGGAGGCTTGAGATTGGAAGCAGGAATTATTATGGCAGGACAGCAGACATTACCAGGAAGAATGGTCAGCCTACGTATGGAGAATGACTTTAGCTTGCTTTATAGACTTTTTTTTTTAAATTATGATACAGTTAAAAATTACCATTTTGACCATTTTTAAGAGTACAGGTCTGTGACATTAAGTACATCCACAGTGTTGTAGAGCCACCACCACTCACATCTCTAGAATGTCTTCATTTTTTCCAGATGAAACTCTGTGCCCAGTAAACACAAACTCCCCATCCCTCCTCTCCATAGAGCCTGGGAGCCTCTTTTCTACTTTCTGTCTTTATGAGTTGCCTGTACCTCATAGAAGTGGATTGATAATAATTCTTCATTGTCTGTACCTCATAGAAGTGGATCTAATAATCCTTCTGTGCCTGGCATATTTGGAGCTTCAACCATGTTGAAGCATGAACCAGAATTTCTTGCCTTTTTAGGCTGAATACTATTCTACTGTTTGGATTTATCTATTCATGTGTTGATGGACTTTTGAATTGTTTCCACTTTGGGGCTAACAGCCAATTGTCCTTGCTTAATGGATATGAGTTGATAGAGACTCAGGAGAGTGGCATTATGTCCAATCTGTGGTTGAAGAAATTGAAAGTTCTGTTAAACTCCATTTAAGGGGCGCCTGTGTGGCTTAGTGGGTTAAGTGTCTGCCTTTGGCTCAGGTCGTGATTCCCAGGGTCCTGGGGTCGAGCCCTGCATTGGACTCCCTCCTCACTGGGGCATCTTTTTCTCCCTCTCCCTCTGCTTGCCTCTTCCCCTGCTCATGCTCACTTTTTCTCTGTCAAGTAAATAAATAAAATCTTAAAAAAAAACTCCATTTAAATCCTTGAGCAGGAATTAAAACTCATCTCTCTAACCCCAAAACTTTTGCCTTTTTAAAATACCATGCACCATGTCTCATGTCTGCCATGTTGATGGATAAGGAAAAGCCTCTATCACAATTGCTCATGTTTTCCAAATTTATAAAATGTGGAATACATGTTTAGGAAAATGTATTGATAATTATGAAAATGTACAACCCCTCGTTTTAAGGAGAAAAGGGACAGATCCATTTGTAAAATATTTAGAAGAGATCTGTAACTGTTGCAAGGAACCACACTCATTGGTTTTCTCATATGCTTAAAATACTTCCTTCTGCCTTTTGATATTTCTGAGGACGTTCAGGTAGAGAGAATCTATTGGAAGTGATTTCCCAGTCAGGGATTTGGTTTGTCACAGTTTGTCGAGGGTATTGTGAAACATGCCTCTTCACAGCTTTTTCAGACATTTCTGGTTCAGAGCCCGATCGTGTTAACCACCAATTACAGAAATGCAATTACGTAGTGATCAGGCTAATTTTAAGGTCTCTTTACAGTTTTCAGTTTCCTCTTTGATGAGAAATGTGGCTATAATAATGAACACCTCTTGCTGAACCTGAAGAGAGACCGCGTGGAGAGCAGAGCCGGGTTTAATCTCCTGCTCGCTGCGGAGCGAATCCAAGTGGGTTATTACACAAGCTTGGACTATATCATTGGAGACGTTGGGATTACCAAGGGGAAGCACTTCTGGGCCTTCCGTGTGGAGCCGTATTCGTACCTGGTAAAAGCAGGAGTTGCTTCCAGTGATAAGCTACAGGAGTGGCTCCGGTCTCCCCGGGATGCAGTTAGTCCAAGGTAGGTTCTTGTACTGATCTAGAATTCGATGATTCTTTTTTTTTTTTCGATGATTCTTTTAAAAGTAAATATCTGGGATTGCCTTGGTGGCTCAGCAGTTGAGCGTCTGCTTTTGGCTCAGGGCGTGATCCCAGAGTCCTGAGATCTAGTCCCGTATGGGGCTCCTTGCATGGAGCCTGTTTCTCCTTGTCTCTCACAAATAAATAAATAAAATTTAAAAAATACAATAAAAGTAAATATCTGTGTTTAGCAAGACAGGAAATCCACTTGGGTTTACTTATTGCAGTTGGAGTGCATTCCTTAGAGTCAGGTGCTCTGGGCGTGCCAGGTTGGCTTACATTCCCACAGTGACTAATGAGACTTAGTGGTTAATTTCTGGTGCCATGACGAACTGAGCCTGTTTTGGATACCTCTTGACTGTGCCTTGCTGTTTTAAATTTTCAAAGTTTCTTGTATCAGTTACCTTAATTCTGTAATAAGAATTACTCACATGGATGGTGAAGTGCTTCTAGTTGCCATAGTTCAGAATTTTTTAAAGATTTTATCTATTTAATCATGAGAGGCACAGAGAGAGAGGCAGAGACACAGGCAGAGGGAAAAGCAGGCTCCCTGCGGGGAACCCAATGTGGGACTCGATCCTGGGACTCTAGGGTCATATCCTAAGCTGAAGGCAGAAGTTCAACCACTGAGCCATCCAGATGCCCCCGCATAGTTCAGAATTGATAAGAATTTGTTCTTGTGTTATGGGACACAATTTCTTTAAACGCCCCTGTAAGTACTTGATAAAATTGGGTCATGGTAAACAGGTTTCCACATCAAAGAATTCCAGTTTCTTAAGAGATTGGTTAATTTGACTGAGTTCATATGGTTTTGTTGTTTTAGATGGTATAAGGTCTACTGGCCCACGTAGATAATGTTTGACCCCTGGTGTGAACAGAATCCCCAGTTAATCATCTGAGTTGATAGAAAAAGCTTTTGGCACAAGTGTGAGAAATTGTAACCAGGACATGGTTAATTAAACATAGTACCACAGGCCTAGAATATTGATAGAATATTAGTATTAATAATGTTTTAAAGAGCTTGTAACATCGGAAATACCAGAAGTGAGAAAAAATATTAGAAGTGAGAAAACCCAATTAAAAGCATTGATTTAGGGACCCCTGGGTGGCGCAGCGGTTTGGCACCTGCCTTTGGCCCAGAGCGCGATCCTGGAGACCCGGGATCGAATCCCACGTCGGGCTCCCGGTGCATGGAGCCTGCTTCTCCCTCTGCCTGTGTCTCTGCCTCTCTCTCTCTCTCTCTCTGTGACTATCATAAATAAATAAAAATTAAAAAAAATAAAATAAAAATAAGATTAAAAAAATAAATAAAAGCATTGATTTAGTATAATTACAAATATATAAAAAGTAAACTATGCATAAGAAGAAAATGGAAGAACCTTTGTATCAAAAATTTATATAAGCTGCTACTGTTGTATGATATTGGGAAAGAAACCTTCCTGCTTGCTTACCTAGATCCATGTAGAAATCCCAATCCAGAAATAGGGTCTTTAGGACCATGAAATATGACTTTTTCTCCTGCATTGTTTTGTATTTCACTCTAAGTTGGTAATTCCTTGCATTAGGGCACACATTTAATTTAATCTGTGACAGTTCCCTTCAGTTTTCTCCCCCCATTTTATTATTATCTATTTTATTTTAAAGAATCTCTACTTCCAATGTGGGGCTTGAACTCATTACTCCAAGACCAACAGTCCAGTGCTCCACGGCCTGAGCCAGCCAGGCATCCCTCCCCTAGTTCATTTTTGATAGGCCAGAGTCTTGAATTATTTTATAGGTTTTTATTATTTTTCTTATCTGAATGTATATAGAGATGTTTTATGATATTTCATGACAGGAAATTTGGGGCTGAGTCTCTGGTATAATTTCTAAATGGCAATGCGTAGTCCAGATGTTTTTAATTGATTTGTGTTTTAATAGAGAGTTTTTGACACACAGTCTAATTTCAAAGCAATGTGTATTATCTCATGAAAATGCTTTGTGGATGACGACACAGCTAAGACTGCTTTGTGTATTGTGTTCTAGATATGAGCAAGACAGCGGCCATGACAGCGGAAGTGAAGATGCCTGCTTTGATTCTTCCCAGCCGTTCACTCTGGTCACCATAGGCATGAAGAAGTTTTTCATACCCAAGTCAGCCACTTCTGCCAATGAACCTGAGAATAGGGTTCTTCCCATGCCAACAAGTATAGGGATTTTCCTTGACTATGATAAAGGCAGAGTGGCTTTCTATGACATGGATCACATGAAATGCCTTTATGAGCGTCAGGTGGACTGTTCGCACACAATGTACCCAGCATTTGCATTAATGGGCAGTGGAGGAATTCAACTTGAGGAACCCATCACGGCAAAGTATCTAGAATACCAAGAGCACATGTAGATTAAGCATCTGATGTGACTTAGGGTGGAAGAGAGGAGCAGAATAATGCCTTGGTGTAACCTTCGTAACTAATTACATATCATCTAAGTAGTCTGTGACCACACTTGTTTGTGTGTGTGTTTCTTCTTAAATCAGAAACCCTAAACAGTTTTGCCTTTTCCGTGTCATTGTCCTGCCTTTCACAAGCCATGGGAGTCAAGACACTCTCCTGGTTGACTGTAACTGGATTGTCTTTCTTTTTTTTATGAACAGGAAATCTAATTTATTTATGTCAGCCATGTTGCTGATAGGCACATTTCTTTTTGAGGGCGGGGAAGGGATTCAAAAGTATTTATTATTATGTTTTTGTGTTGTGTTTGGTTTTTCATTTTGTATCATGTTTGTCTTTAAAAAAAGATATTTTTTAGATGCCTTATGGATAGAAATTAGTACTTAGCCTTGTGTCTTGCATATGTTTTTCATAGGAAAACAAGTTAGAGATAGGTAAAAAGACCAGAGAAACGGTAGTATATTTAAATGGAGAATTCTGTATTTTGAGGTGTATAACTGAGATTCAGAGTATATTCCCTGGGAAATGAATATTGTTTTTTTTTTCTTTTAAGACTACAAATTGTATTTTTAAGGATATTTTTAAGAGTTTCCTTAGCTGTGATGCCCATTCCTGCATGTGTAGTTGAACATGGTTTTGTTTTTGTTTTTGTTTTTGGCAGGAAACACAAAAGTTCTTGGCTAACACACAAAACTTCTCACTTCATTAAAATTTCTCTTCAGTTTTTCTTAGTGAAAATATCTGAGCTACTTACTCAATGAAAATACCAAATAATTTATTTTTCACAAATAGTAGTGAAGATACACTGATATTTGGCATAGTTGTTCTTTTGCTCTCTTATCGTGTCCTATGATTTTCATTTTTTGGCACCATTATTATATATCAGATTGTCCTGTTTTATGTTTACATGTTTGGAAAGTTCATGATATATCTTTAATGTCATTAAATTATTCTAAAATGTAGAGTAACTGGTCATTGGATGTTATTTTCTATGGTCCATTGGTAATAAGCTTTTGTAAAAGTAAGTAAAATACAAATCTAGTTGTTGAGGAATAATAACAAAAATCATAGGACTGTACCCTTTTAAAAGTTCTGATTTGCAGAATTAATATTTTAATTGAAATTTTACATTCATTTTTGAAAGGTGTCTTTAACTTAGATGGTTTTTATTTAGACTGCTCATTTTTTGGACATTAAAACGTTCAGAAACTAGACTTTTATATATCATAGCACTAATGATTTTGAAATGCTTTTGATCTGTTTTGATAGACCAACCAAAACCTCAGGCCTTATTTGGTTTCCTTATTTGTTTTTCATATGTATTTTTAAATGGAAATCTATTACTTAGGCTGGTAGCATCAAATTAGCTTTTCTTCCCCCAACTCAAGTAGGAAATACTGTGGTGAAGTTCAGTATTGAGTAGGCTTTGTTACTTTCCCACCAATGAATAGCACTTTATGACAGGCTGAACTAAACACATACACTGTGTTATGTGGGTGATTGTGCATTAAGGCTGCTAATGTCATGTGTGTGATAAAGTTTGAATCTCAAGCCTGTGTAAGCACATATCATGTAGACATTTGAAACATAAAGCTTTAATAGGAATAGGGAAGGCACGTAAAACATTGTATAGTTGTATAGAAATAATTCTCCTGGATTTCTTTCATTTTTAATAAAAATTGAAATACATGTAATTATTGAGCTGCATTCTGGGAATTCTCAGTATATTTATGTGGAAAATGGAAATAAAATCATTGATAAGACGTGTTCAGCTGAATATATTAACTTAGAGCTAAGATTTTACGTAAAATTATTTGGGGCATGTATTTAGCTCTAATTCTTGTCGAAGTGATCATTAGAAAAGCTTAACATGAAAATTCATTTACTTCAGCTAATTGATCAGATTGTCTCCTATTCCTTTTCTGCTCCGTAATCAGATTTTTGATCAGATGAGTTTTCCTTTAGGTCACATTCATACTCTTGGGCCTTTGGGCTCTGGTGGTTGTGTGTTGCAATTAAATGTTATTTGTGCTTGATGGGTCTTAATTTTTAGAAAAAATCAGCTCCAGGCTATTCCTGTGTTACTGTATAATAACTTAATTCTCATATTTGCAGTTGCTTTCTGGAGAGTAGTAGGAATCAGAGCTATCTCCGAGGCATTGAAAACACTCTAGGTCGTCATCTGATTAGACCCCAGGAGTGTGTCCCGTGTGGGAATATCACTGATCGTGGCATTGCTACAAAAAGTGGAGAACTGTTAAAGGCAAGAATACGCTGAAGAAATTGTTCTACAAGGCAGGTGTGCATTCCTTTTAAAGGATCTTCACGTGCTTATTGCAACTAACATCCTGAGAACTGACATTTTTCTGGGGACTCTCTTGCCTTTCATAAATAAACTTGAAGGAATTTAGTTAAGTTTGATTTGGAACCCAGTTCCTTTATTTACAAAAACTCCTGCTGTTTTGTGTGGTATACTGGATACAAGGTGAACAAGACTGCCCACCCAAGTTCCTGCTCTTAGGAGCTTCCTTTGGAGGAAGTGGAAAGTGCTAGAGAGTGTTGGAAGAATGGGCTCTGGTAGACTCTGGTTAGGGAAGCCCTTCTGAGGAGGCACTAGAAGTTTGACACCACTGGAAGGAGCTGGCTGTACAAAGAGCTGAGTGAAGCGTGTGCTGGGTAGAGAGAACAAGTTGCCTAAAAAGGCTTGGAGATGGCGAACTGGTCAGAGTTGGGGCAGGAAATAGCATTTGGCCTGGAGGGTTCAGTTGAAATATTAATGAGAGGGTTACTTAGAGATGTGAGCCACCTTGAAGAACAAGTAACGGTGAGGCCTTGGTAAGACTACCCACAGCCAGAAGCCATGACTGCCTCCAGAGCAAGGATGGCCAGGGGAGATCATGTTCCTAGATGTTGGGGGAGAAAGAGACATTAAGGAAGGCTTCCTTGCTGGGAGCTGGGCTCACTGTGGGAGGCAGCTAATCCCTGAGATGCATCGCCAGGATAAGGAGTCAGAAATCCCTTTGTTGGATCTGTTGGTGCTGCCTATTGACCAAATGCTACTGGAAGCCACTCAGCCAGGGCTCTCTAGGGATGCAGATGTGTGTGTGTGTGTGTGGGGGGGGGGGGGGATGGGACAGCTCATCCTCCTGGGGTGGAGAAGGGGGAAGCAGGCATCTGGTGGAGGTTCTAGGGGTAGCTTCAATAGAGAACAGCTGGTGCAATTGGGAAGGAGCTTGGTGTATTTGAAGGGGGCAAAAGGCTATTGGCCATTGTGCTGACTGCTTAAAGGTATTTACAATGTTCTGCAAACGCACATGGGTGGCTCGTGGTGGAGCATCTGCCTTCAGCTCAGGGTGTGATCCTGGGGTTCTGGGATTGAGTCCCACATGGGGCTCCCCACAGGGAGCCTGCTTCTCCCTCTGCCTATGTCTCTGCCTCTCTCTTTGTGTGTCTCGGAAGAAATTAAAATTTTTTTAAAAAAACACAGAAATGAAGACTTAGAAAACCATTACCTGGGAGATCTCTACATCATCCCTGAGTCACTTCTCCAGTTTTCTTCAGAAGCTCCACCTCCTGTCTTCTCTGGTAGGGACTGGTGGTGGTGGCAGGCCAGGTGGGCAGGAGAGGTTGGAGGAAGGGTAACTGGTAATGCAGCTGCAAGGAGCTGGGAAGTGGGAGCTGAGGTGTGGGAAAGGGGTTAACTACTCTGTATAGTAACCTTCAAACAGCCCATTGCCTCAACTTTGAGACTATCCAGAGTCCACTTTGTCCCCCGTCTTCTGTACCACCACCATTCTCATGTGATCCCTGTAATAGTACCTTCTCACCTGGTCTCCTCCCTCAGGCCATGTATTTTTTTTCTTTTAAAGATTCATTATTGAGAAGCATAGAAAGGCAGAGACATAGAGGGAGAAGCAGGCTCCTTGCAGGGAGCCTGATGTGGGACTCAATCCCAGGACCCCGGGATTACAACTTGGGCCAAAGGCAGATACTCAACAGCTGACACCCGGGCGTCCCTCTTAGGCCGTGTATTAGCTGGATAAATAAATCCTCCTAAGAAACCCTGAGACCTCTAGTCTTAACCAAAATGTTTTTTTGCTCTCACAAAATTAACTGTGTATCAGCAACCCTTTCCTCCCCTGGCAATGCAGGGGCAGGCTACCTTCACGCTGTGATGCCATCTAACATTGCTGGTTTACAGAGTTCTTAGAAACTGAAGACACTGGAAAGCCCCCAACAGCTACTAATGCCCCAGCACATCATTTGCATTCATGTTCCATTAGCTAGAACTAATTGCATGGTGCTAAAACCGGCAGGCATGGGAGTGAGAAGCTTGTTTCCTTCATTTTTTTTTTTTTTTATTTATTTATGATAGTCACAGAGAGAGAGAGAGAGAGAGGCAGAGACATAGGCAGAGGGAGAAGCAAGCTCCATGCACCTGGAGCCCGACGTGGGATTCGATCCCGGGTCTCCAGGATCACGACCTGGGCCAAAGGCAGGCGCCAAACCGCTGCGCCACCCAGGGATCCCCGCTTGTTTCCTTCAGATGCGCAGACAGGAGACCACCAGTTATGGGCGAGCACCAATCATGCGTCTCTCAAGCCAATGCACCATTTTACTTTTTCTCAATCACAAAATCAGCATGAACCTTTTGCAAATTCCCACGGTTTCAGATATCCACACAATCCTTCACCTTGATCTTTTTTTGAATGTCACCTTAGTGAGAACCTTAAGTACTCTTTAAATTTTGTCCTCCCCTGCCCCCGCAACACAGCATACTCCCCATTCCCTGTACCTAGATGTTTCACTTTTGTTTACATCCTCAAAAATATTAGCTCCACCAGAACAGGAGTTGTATCCAGTTTTTATCATTGCTGCATCCCAGCACTTTGAACCTCTCCTGGTTTCCAGCTCTAGGACTGTCTTCTGCCTTCTGTATGTGGGGCCTGCAGGTGAGCACTAGGAAAGCAGACTCCCTGCTGAGCACAGAGCCCTATGCGGGGCTGGATCTCAGGTCCCTGAGATCATGTCCTGAGCCCAAGGCAGATAGATGCTTAACCCACTGAGCCACCCAGGTGCCCTGTCCCTGCCATTCTTGAGCCTTTCTGGGGATCTACGTGGATAACGGGTTTCTCCCGATGCAAGCTTTCAGATTTGACCTTCCTTCACCAGGTCATTTGCAATCTCTCCATCTGCTCTCCCCCCTGTCATCATAGCTAACTGGTATACTTACCTACTGGTGGCCCTGAAGTTAGAGTTGGCTTTTGAGTTTGCTGTGTATTTTTGTTGATTTTCTTTTTTGGGATAGGGGAGGGATGATTTTCAAGAGGAAGAAGCGGATAGGGCATTGCCATCTTGAAACTAGGAAAAGTATCTTTGGAATGATGGATCCATAAAATTATTTTCTCCAGGTTTTCATTTTATAACATCTTGACTCTAAGGGAAAATAAGTTTTGGTTTTTTTTTTAAACGATGGAGTTATAATGTGTATATGTACCTTGTGCTTGGCAGAAGATACTTTCTTCAAAAATCACTTATAACTTGGACTTTTATTGTATATGGTGAGTGGATTCAATTTGTGATAACATTTGAGAGTTTTAAGGTTCTTTATCACACCTGCATTTGTTTCCCCCATTTTGATCTTTTTTTAAAGATTTTATTTATTTAAGATTTTATTTACTCATGAGAGAGAGAGGCAGAGACACAGACACAGAAGCAGGCTCCATGCAGGGAGCCTGACGTGGGACTCGATCCCAGGACCCCGGGATCATGCCCTGAGCTGAAGGCAGATGCTCAACCGCTGAGCCAGCCAGGTGCCCCTAACACGTGACATTTGAATTCCTTCATAAGCATACCTAAAATGCCTTAAAATTATCGGGTGATAAGGAAGCCTAAAGACATTTATAAAATACTGTAGAGGTCAGTACATTCTAGTACGTGTCTAAACAATGATCTCGTAGTACTTTATAGATTTGGAGGCAGGGAGAAGAAATAAGTGGGCGTGCTACCCTGTTAGGCAAAGTTAGAGATTTGTTTTATATTTGACAGCAGGAATTCTCACAGCATTTACTGCCTGTTTGAGGCTGTGAACACGGGCATGGTTGGTAGTGGTTGGTGTGGAGTTTTGCTTTGGATTCCTCTGTGAGGTTTATCATTTAATACCTGTGTGATTTTACTTGATTGATTTATTTTTTAAAAAGACTATTTATTTGAGAGAGAGAGAGAGAGAGAGAGAGAGAGAGAACAAGAAAGAGAGAGCCTGCACAAGTCAGGGGAGGGCAGAGGAGGAGCCCAGCTCGGGGCTCTATGCCAGTGATGAAGCTTTGGAGTGCAGGTGAGGCTGCTTGGGGTGAGGTCCGGAGCCGATGACCAAGAAAGAATTCTTGAGATGTCTTGGTGCAAAATGGTGGTTTTATTAAAGCCCGGGGACAGGACCCGGGGGCAGGAAGAGCTGCTGCACCGGGGTTGTGCGGGGTGGCTGATTATTTACTTGGCAGCAGGGGAAAGAAAAAAGGGAGGTTTTTATTTTATTTTATTTTTAATTTTTTTAATTGAAGTTCAATTTGCCAACATATAGCATAACACCCAGTGCTTATCCCGCCAAATGCCCCCCTCAGTGCCCATCACCCAGTCACCCCAACCCCTCACCCACCTCCCTTTCCACTACCCCTTGTTCATTGCCCAGAGTTAGGAGTCTCTCATGTTTTGTCACCCTCACTGATATTTTCTCTCCTTTCCCTTTATTCCCTTTCACTATTATTTATATTCCCCAAATGAATGAGACCATATAATGATTGTCCTTCTCCGATTGACTTACTTCACTCAGCATAATACCCTCCAGGTCCATCCACATTGAAGCAAATGGTGGGTATTTGTCGTTTCTAATGGCTGAGGAATATTCCATTGTATACATAAACCACATCTTTATCCATTCATCTTTCGATGGATACCGAGGCTCCTTCCACAGTTTGGCTCTTGTGGACATTGCTGCTAGAAACATCAAGGTGTGAGGTTTTTAAAAGAACTTTTATGTGCCAAAGAGGACCTACAAGATACTTGGAGGCCTTGCCATTGTCAAGTTACGGTTGTTTTTCCCTCTAGCAAGGCATTAACATTAAGACACTTGGAAACTTCCTGAGGAATATCACACATATCCCACGGCAGTGGGGAGAGGGGTGTCATTTGTGGGGTGTCACCTTGTGTTTTGTCCTCAGGTAGCTCTCTGTTCCTCATCACCAGGACCCGGGGATCAGGAGCTGAGCCAAAGGTAGATGCTCAACCACTGAGCCACCCAGGGTCCCCACATTTTGCTTTTCTGTAGCATTTCTGAAAATGGTATTTAACTCCATAGATATGTTTTAGGAATGATCAGAATTATCTTCAAATACACAATTGATTTGGGGGAATCGTAAGTACCGTGTTGAACTGCTGTCATTTGCTCCTAATGCCCGAAGCCAAACTAAAGAGCTACATGAATCACTTGAGGTGTAATTCAGACAGATACAAGTTAAATCTAGATTCCGAGAGACTGAGATCCTGTGGTCCAAGCTTGTTTCTTTGCTATTACATAACAAGGAGTTAGTGTTCAAAAAACGTAGAGGAAGAGGTCTTAGGTAGCTTATGTCAAGCATCAGCTTCTCAGGGAAACTTGGTTTGGGATAGATTTCTCCAGAGCTCCAGGAGCTGTGGATGGACTTCGTAATTAAAAAGCAGTAGCACGGGTTCAATGCATGTGGCTCACCTGGAGATCTGGTTAAAATGCAGATTTTAACTGAGTAGGGCTGATTGGGACTGAAGCATCTACATTGCTAACCAGCTCCAGGTGACTCAGTGCTGCTGTCCCGGGCTCAGAGGACACCTTAGCTGGGCTTTGGAAAGCCTGTTGGATCTGGGAAGGGAGGCCCCGGAGCAGAATTAGTTTGCAGTGAAAATAAAGCCAGCTCAACTGGAATGGGAACCGTCGTCTGAGGTAGGCCTCCTGAAGTTTACAAGTAAGGCCCGAATTATCTTTTAATGAAGTTTTGAAAGCTTGGGCATTTAGGCAAACATTTAAACGAAACTCCCCAGAGACTGTGTCATAGTTTAGGCAGAGGTTATAGGGCCCTTTGGCCTGAAACTAGCCAATCTCAGCATATGTCTTGCAGAATATGAGTAGAATTCACTTGATCCTGACCGGTGGTCCTTTTTTTTTTTATTTTTATTTATTTATGATAGTCAGAGAGAGAGAGAGAGAGAGGCAGAGACACAGGCAGAGGGAGAAGCAGGCTCCATGCAGGGAGCCCGATGCGGGACTCAATCCCGGGACTCCAGGATCGCGCCCTGGGCCAAAAGCATGCTCCAAACCGCTGAGCCACCCAGGGATCCCCTGAACTTGATTGATTAGAAAGTTTGAGGTCTAAATGGAGGTGGTTGAAGCTTGCTCGCTTGCTTTCTTTTCTTTCTTTTTTCTTTCTTTCTCTTAAGATTTTATTTATTCATGAGAGACACAGAGAGGCAGAGACGTAGGCAGAGGGAGAAGCAGGCTCCTCGCAGGGAGCCCCATACTGGACTTCATCCCAGGACCCCGGGATCACGCCCTGAGCTGAAGGCATTCGCTTAACCACTGAGCCCCCCAGGTGCTCCTGAAGCTTTCAAGATTTTTCTGTGTGAATCTGATGCAGGCAGGCTGGGGACCAAGGGGAGGGTCCCGCAGGACCAGCCAAGAGTGTCCTTGACTTCACCCAGGACAGAACACAAACGGGACTCAGAGAAAGTGAAAACAGTTTATTGAGTAGCGTGATGAGAAAGAATAGGGAGAGTGTCTGGGAGACTTTTAATCTTGAACTAAACCAAGAGAAGAATAAGTTCTCATTGCTTGGGGCGAGGGGCTTCCTTAGAAAAGGGCCTAGAGAATGTATTCCTTTAGGAATTGAGGGTAAGGCCTGATCACAGGTGAGCTCAGGTGAATAGTAGGTGTTACTCCATGAATTACCTGAGGTAAGGAGTCCTGATGGTAGCATCAGCCAAGGTTTGTTTGAAGCTACTGTCCTGGAACATGTTTGGTATCTGGCTCTAGTGAGATATGACCAGGTGCTTGGGGCCTTGGACAAAACTCAGACCACCATTAACTTTCTTGATTCCCCCTTGAATTGGAACATAGCTTCTTTGGCTGATTCAGAGGCAAAATATGGATCATGAGTAAATTGGTCTTGCAGAAAAATAGCGGAGATGGAGCCTTTCTTAAGTGGAGCCCCTTCAGCTTGCCTGTCTCAAATAGTCTCATCGGAGCTCTATTTGAGAAAACTCCTCCCCCTGCAAAATTCTTTGCTTCATCCATTTTAATTCAACCCAAAGATGCAATAACCCCTCTTCAGGTTTCCAACTGATCCACAGTTCATTTGTATGTAGTTTGACAACTAAACATTACTTGATACTCAAAAGGTTATTTATGGAAACACGTTGAACATGGTCCAAAAAACTTTAAGATTTTGTTTTTAAGTAATCTCTACAGCCAACATGGGGCTCAAACACAGAACCCCAAGATCAAGAGTCATATGCTCTTTGAGCTGAGTCAGGGAGGAGCCCTAGTCCAAAATGTTTTGAGGATGAAGATAAATGAAGTTCAATTATTTGTGTCAATTATGTCAGTTCCCAATTAATCTAGGAATGTAACTCACTGACCTAGGCTTAATTTGTGGGCTTTAATATTCTTAGGTTATGGTGATCCATGATATTGACCTTTTCTACCCAATTGGCCTTTTAAAAAATTATTTAAATTGTAGTTGGTTAATATATCATGTAATACTGGTTTCAGAAACAAAATTTAGTGATTCATCACTTACATGGAACACCCAGTGCTCATCACAAGTACCCTCCTTAATACCCATCACCTGTTTGATCCATCCCCCTACTCGCCTTCCCAGTTTGTTCTCCAACTGGCTATTTTTCTAAGTCTTTCCAATCTAGGTTCCCTGTGATATAAGGACGTTGGGCTACCTTTGGCATTCAGGTGGCTACTATTCATTTGGACCTGGACATCTGGGGAATCTGCTTGTGCATTAATAGAAGAAGTGAGAGCAAGATGGAAAAGAAGCCCAGGCTAAAACACTAGGTATCTACATGTGCTGTAAAAATAGCAACTGAAATTAGGCTGGCCATCCTGGTCTTTACTAGGGAGCTTGGATTGCCAGTGTGAGGACATATGTTACAGATTGGATCTCTTATACACAGATGAGCTAAATCTTTAGAGAAAGGTTAGAGAATTTAGATCATTGAGAATTTAGATCATTGCATTTCCCCCCCTCATACTGACATTCTGGGAGAGAATTTTGAATAATTTTAGACCATCTTTATTTGCTGTTAGGGTTTCAGGATTTTGCAATTCCAGTCTGTTAATTGACATTACCGACATAATGGAACTTTAATGCACATTATCCTATTCCTTAGATCTTCTCGTCTTTGCACACAACCTCAGTAACCACCTATTTGCCAATGGTTCCATGGTTTGTCTCCTCCAGCCTAGACCCCTGATACCCAACCCCATTTATACAACTGCCAACATTCCATAGTGTTTCATTGTGTTTCCTAATAAATACACATTTGGTCTTTGTCCTTGTTCTTGGCATGGAGCTCCTAACAACCCTTGGAACTTCCTAAGGGAAGATTGTGACAAAGATGCCCTCTGTTAGGTTAATGGGGTGACTTTGCACTAGCACCTGAGGATAGAGGGTGGTTGCTGGTGGACCCAGCCATGTAATTAGAGGGTTGGAACTTTCAGCCCCTCCCCACCTCACCTCTAGAGAAGGCAGAGGGGCTGGACATTGAATTAAGTCACCAGTGGCCAGTGATTTAATCAAACATACCTACATAATGAAGATTTCATAAGAACCCAAAAGGAAGAGTTGGAGAGCTTCTGAGTTGGTGAACACGTGGAAATTTGGGGAGAGTGGCATGCTCATAGGGCATATAAGCTCTGTGTCCCTTCCCCTATATCTTGCTCTATGCATCACCTCCACCTAGCTGTTCCTGAGTTATATCTTTTTGTATCTTTTGGTGATCCAGTAGGTAAAATGCTTCTCTAAGTTCCATGAGCTGCTCTAGCAAACTCATCTATCCCAAGGGGTAGGGGAGGGGGTCATGGGACCCTCTGATGTATAGTGGATCAGAAACACAGATAACTACCTGGACTTGTGATTGGTTTCTGAAATGCAACCAAGTAAATTTGGAGATCTAGTTGGCTTTATGGAATGACTCATGAGTCAGGCCACATCCCATCCAGCACATAGAGGAGAGCTCTAAGGAGTTGTATAAAATGGAAGTTTTTAATGGAAGGACCACGAGGCAAGGGAATTATTGGCTAAAGAAAAGGAATGTTCTAGGTGAGGCTGCTTTCTAGGGGGAACAGCAGGGGTTCTGGCCCTGCAGATGACCCTTTCTTTGTGGGGGATGGAGAGAGCCCAAGTGGCAGACTTGTTGGTGCTAATGAAAAGATTCCTGACTGATCTGTTAAGGCTACATTTCTGGGAGAGAGTCAGAAATGCAATTAGATTATATATCAAGCACTAGTTTGAGAACTTGGGTCTAAGTGATACCATTTTGGGCTTGTGGTCTTTTCTTTTTTTTTTTTTTTAATACATTGAACTGTAGAATCTGATGCTGTCTCCAGGTAGGTAGTGTCAGAATTGAGTTGAATTGAAGGACAACCAGCTGTTATCCAGAGAATTGCTTGGATGTGTGAGGAACCTCTCCCCTCATGTTGGAATCGGGTATAGATCCTTATATGGACATTTGGATGGTTCCGTGGTACCTCAAAAATAAAGTGCAATTTCCCAGGACTCTTAACCCTTGCTCTGCCAACTAGGCAATTCTTATCAAAAGACAAGCTATTAAAAGTCCTTTATTTATTTACTTTTTTAAAAAGTAGGCTCCATGCCCAATGTGAAGCCCAACTCAGGGCTGAATGTGAGGCTTGACTTCACAACCCTGAGATCAAGACCTGAGCTGAGATCAAGAGTTGGATGCTTAACTGACTAGATCCACCCAGATGCCCCTATTACAGATATTTTAAAAGATACAATAGTGCATCAGAGGGATAATCTAGAAGATCCATTTGGTGTCGTCAATCACTCGTCAAAGTGCACCAGAAAATTTTGTCAGCAAGTTGCTATACCACTTCTGAAATTGTAATAGCACAGATAAAGGGCTGATGGCTTCTGGTAAATTCTTCCCACCTCCCTAACTCCTGATCAGTGTCACTTAAATCTTGGCTCAGTAGCTCTCCTGGATTTTTGTCAGCAACGTTTTCATTTGGCATGCTTTTTGGAGCTACCATCTGGGGATCCTGGTACCCTGTAAGGAGCTCTGTCTGGAGCCAGGGAGGTTTGAGTTCAAACAGCAGCTTTTGCTGCCTCCTAGCGGGGTGACCTTGGCAGTTCATGACCCCTTCCCCCCTCCCCAGGCAAATTCCTCATCTTAAAATGGGTAGGATTTGGAAGTAATGTATGCCTACATAAGTACTCAGTAATAATCCCTCTCGGTGTCCATCAACAGATGACTGGATAAAGAAGCTGTGGTCTAGGTATACAATGGAATATTCCTCAGCCATTAGAAATGACGAATACCCACCCTTTGCTTCAATGCGGATGGACCTGGAGGGTATTATGCTGAGTGAAGTAAGTCAGTCGGAGAAGGACAAACATTATATGGTCTCATTCATTTGGAGAATATAAAAAATATGTAAAAGGGAATAAAGGGAAAGGAGAATATAAAAAATATATAAAAGGGAATAAAGGGAAAGGAGAAAAAATGAGTGGGAAATATCAGTGAGGGTGACAGAACATGAGAGACACCTAACTCTGGGCAATGAACAAGGGGTAGTGGAAGGGGAGGTGGGCGGGAGGATGGGGTGACTGGGTGATGGGCACTGAGGGGGGGCACTTGATGGGATGAGCACTGGGTATTATATGTTGGCAAATTGAACTCCAATAAAAAAATACACAAAAAGAATCCCTCTCTCCTTCACAAAGCCCCAGTTTCTTTTTTTTTTTTTTTTTTATTGGTGTTCAGTTTACTAACGTACAGAATAATACCCAGTGCCCGTCACCCATTCACTCCCACCCCCCGCCCTCCTCCCCTTCTACCACCCCTAGTTCGTTTCCCAGAGTTAGCAGTCTTTACGTCCTGTCTCCCTTTCTGATATTTCCCACACATTTCTTCTCCCTTCCCTTATTTTCCCTTTCACTATTATTTATATTCCCCAAATGAATGAGAACATATAATGTTTGTCCTTCTCCGACTGACTTACTTCACTCAGCATAATACCCTCCAGTTCCATCCACGTTGAAGCAAATGGTGGGTATTTGTCATTTCTAATAGCTGAGTAATATTCCATTGTATACATAAACCACATCTTCTTTATCCATTCATCTTTCGTTGGACACCGAGGCTCCTTCCACAGTTTGGCTATAGTGGCCATTGCTGCTAGAAACATCGGGGTGCAGGTGTCCCGGCGTTTCATTGCATTTGTATCTTTGGGGTAAATCCCCAACAGTGCAATTGCTGGGTCGTAGGGCAGGTCTATTTTTAACTCCTTTAGGAACCTCCACACCGTTTTCCAGAGTAAAGCCCCAGTTTCTTTAGAAGATTCTCTGCAGTCCTGCCACCCAGTGGAATTTGTCTCAGTTCTAAGGCTCTATTCAGTGACATGAGCATTCCTTTGATCTTGGTAGATTGAGGAAATAAGATTATTTCCTCCTGTTTTGTTTGTTCTCTGATGGTAAGTGTTGTGGTTTTTTGGTTGGTTGGTTGGTTGTTTAGTGTCATGTTAATACAGAATATGCTTGAAGGAAAGAAAAATTTTTTCCAGGTAATTGAACCATTTTATTTTTTCAAGTGAGACTAGTATATGGGATTGGGTGGTGAAAAGTTGCTCTTAGATTGCTGTGTGGCTCCAATGAACAATTCACCCTGGAAGAACCTCTTGAGATGAGTTTCCCTCATAGCTTGCTCGGCATGATGTCTGGCATAGAGTGGATGTTCTGCAAATTCCAAGACCCAGTCAGGCTGTGCTACAGCTATCACCACATCCACATTAACATCTGCATTACAGGGGCACCTGGCTGACTCAAGTTGGTCAAGAGTCTGCCTTCGGCTTAGGTCATGCCTGGGATGGAGCCCTGTGTTGGGCTCCTTGCTCAGCGGGGAGTCTGCTGGAGATTCTCTCCCTCTGCCCCTCTCTCCCCTTGCACACATGCTCACTCTGTCTCCAAAATAATACGTTTTTTTAAATTTTTTATTTTATTAATTTATTTATGATAGTCACACACACACACAGAGAGAGAGAGAGAGAGAGAGGGGCAGAGACACAGGCAGAGGGAGAAGCAGGCTCCATGCACCGGGAGCCCGATGTGGGATTCGATCCCGGGTCTCCAGGATCGCGCCCTGGGCCAAAGGCAGGCGCCAAACCGCTGCGCCACCCAGGGATCCCAGTTTTTTTTTTTTTAAAAAGCTCATTGCCGTGGAAACAACCCAGATGTTCACCAGTAATACAGTAAATAAATAATGAAACACTTGTACAGTAGAGTATTACAGAGACCAATGAAAATTAACTACAACTACAGACAACAAAGTAAATGAACCTCACAACGTTGTGCAAAAGAAATACAGTGCTGTATGTCCCTATGACATTTGTATCAAGTTCAAAACACGTGCAACCTAAATTTACTAGAGCATAACCCCATGAGGGGAAGGATCTCTATTACTATTATTCCAAGTGCTTAGAACTGAGCCCAGCGAATATTAGATGCTCATTGAATATTGACTAGCCTTAACCATGTTGTTTGGGGATATATATGTGGGTGTCGACATATAAAGAGATTACTATAAAAGGATAGGATTACCTGTAGGGTTGAGGGAAGATATTAGGAGTGGGAAGGAATGGATGGGGAGTCTTTTGAAGTGCTGGTCATTTCTTGACCTGGGTGGTAATTTTAGGAGCATTCACTTTACTTCTGAAGCTATACATTTGTTTCATGCGCATTCTTATATGTAATATTTCACAGTGGAATAACTAATACAACAGTCTTCTGGTTTATTTGGTTTCATTTTTATATCCTTATTTTGGAGCATAGGCGAGAGAAAGGTACAAGTGGGGACTTTGGGAAGATCATAAGGCAACTATTCTTACTGGGACTCCATGTGAATGTGGTGGGGTCAGACACTGGGGACCACAGAGCTCCTCATTTGTTTGCACCAGGACATCTTGGAGTGGCTTAGGTACCACAGACATAGATGGGTTCCATTCCTTCTTCACCACTTATTGGCTGTGTAATAACAGGTAATCTAGAAGTAGACAGTGGCCTCAGCTGTGAAATGGGCATGACAGGAGCCACCCTGTAGGGTTGGAGAAATTAAGTGAGGATTAAATGAGCTAAGCCATGTTATAACGTATGTTCACCACCAGGACCTCAGCTAACCCATGTGATGCTTTTGTGTGAGTTAGAAAAGACATCCTGCTTGTCCCAGACAAGCCTCAGAGGGCTACAGAGCTTGGTGAGCAAACAACAATATTGTGTTGATTAGGAAGAGACACCCAAGGGGAGTGGAGGTGAATGAAATAGGCAAAGGGAATTAAAGGTACAAACTTTGAGGTTTTTTTTTTTAAGATTTTTTTTATTCATGAGAGACACACACAGAGAGAGAGAGAAGCAGAGACACAGCAGAGGGAGAAGCAGGCTCCATGTGGGGAGCCCGATGTGGGACTTGATCCCAGGACCCCGAGATCACACCCTGAGCCAAAGGCAGATGCTCAGTCACTGAGCCACCCAGGTGCCCCCAAACTTTGAGTTACAAATAAGACATGGGGAGGCACTGGGCAGCATAGGGAATATAGTTAGCAATACTGTAACAACCTTATGTGGTGACAGTTGGTAACGAATTACTTTGGTGATCACTCCATAATGTATATAATGTTGAATCCCTATGCTGTACACCTGGAACTAGTATAATATTGTGTGTCAAGTACACTTTGGTGGCTGAGTTCCAGCCCCACCTCATCCCCTTGATTGTAGAACTCTGCAGCAGCCTTGGTGCTTGGGATAGAGTTAATGTTTAATGTAACTGCCATAATACAGACCCAAATTCTTATCCACTGAAAAGACAAGATAGGCATCCACTAAGAATCCTTGGTAGAAATAGAGCTCATTTCTTTGTGTTTGAGAAGTTTTTCATACCACCCAGAGGAATCATCTCTAGTGGATCCACCCCCCCCCCCCCGCTTTTTTGAAGATTTTATTTATTTATCCATGAGAGAGACAGAGAGAGGCAGAGACACAGGCAGAGGGAGAAGCAGGCTCCTTGCAGGGACCCTGATGTGGGAGTTGATCCTGGGACTTGGGGATCATGCCCTGAGCTGAAGGCAGATACTCAACCACGGAGTCACTCAGGCCTCCCTCTCTAGTGGATCCTATTGTGTTTTTTTTTTTTTTTAATTATTTATGTTTTTTAAAGTTAAAAATTTTTTTAAAAATAATCTCTACACCCAATGTGGGGCTCAAACTTATAGCCCCAAGATCCAGAGTCACATGCTGTACTGACTGAGTCAGCCAGGCACCCTCCTATTGTGTTTTAAAAAGCAATTTTAGAGCAGCCCAGGTGGCACAGCAGTTTAGCGCCGCCTTTGGCCGAGGACCTGATCCTGGAGACCGGGGATTGAGTCCCACTTCGGGCTCCCCACCTGGAGCCTGCTTCTCCCTCTGTCTGTGTCTCTGCTTCTCCCTCTCTCTCTCTCTCTCTCTCTCTGTCTTTCATGAATAAATAAATAAAATCTTAAAAAATGCAATTTTACTGGCAAGAGTGATGATTTGGGAGCCTTCAGATCCATGGCTATGGTCTCTGGCTGAACTTGGAAGATGAGAATAGGAATTCTCTATTTTTCAGTTTCCTCCTCTTTTTTTTTTTTTTTTTTTTTTTTAAGATTTATTTATTTATTTGAGGTGGGGAAAGAAAGAGAGAAAGCAAGCTAGCATGAGCAGGTGTGGGGAAGGTAGGGGCAGAAGGCAAGGGAGAAAGAATCTCAAGAAGACTGAGTATAGAACCCCATGGGGCTCTATCTCAGGACTCTGAGATCCTGACCTGAGCCCCACCCAAGAGTCTGAGACTACATCGACGAAACCACCCAGGTGCCCCCGTTTCCTCAACTTTAGAATGGGAGTTGAACTGGACCTATGTCCAGGGAGCTTGCTGGGTGGAATAAGGGGTGCTTTAGTTAGGATGTGACGTGATGAGAGTAGGGCACTGCTGAATGGGTAAAGCCAGGAGTCCCCTCCCTCACTTCACCCAACTAAAACATTACTTTCTAGCTTTTTTCTAAAATACAAAATTCTGTATGAGAATTCCTTCGAAGACAGGGTTTTTCACTGGACTGGGTGATGCTCTAAAGTCCTTTTTCAAACTTGTCTGACTTAAAACCCTTGAAGGGGCCCTAAAATAGAGATGAACATATGAGTTTGGGTATCAGACTTGGCTCTACTCTCTTCACTCGAGTTGACCTTGAGCAACTTACTACCTCCAGGAATTGAGGGTTGCTTTGAAGGTAAGATGAGCGATGGGTTTTGCAGAAGCATTAATGCTGAGAAAAATGTTAATTTTTTAAAAAAGATTTGTATTTATTTATTCATGAGAGAGGCCTAGACACACACAGGCAGAGGGAGAGGCAGGCTCCCTGCAGGGAGCCCGATGTGGGACTGGATCCCGGGACTCCAGGAACACGCCCTGAGCTGAAGGCGGGCGCTCAACCTTTGAGCCACCCAGGTGTCCCGATAATCTTAACTGGGAATTGGATAGGTCCTGGTATCCTAAATTTTGCCTTTTCCATGGACCTCATAATCACTCTTCTAAGCTAGAAGTTTCCTCAAGAGCAACGATGTCTTGGTCAGTGTGCTGAGTGACCTGTATTATTTTATGCAGTTTTAGACTTGGAGGAGGGCCTGCTGCCCTGGAGAAAGGGAACTGTGTTCCCCAAGCATTGAGGGAGGTGGGTAGACTGTTTTCCTGCAGTTTTTCTAATGAAGCTTAATTAACAAATTCCCTGACTTCCCTCCTTTTCTACTGCAAAGTGATTCTGTTTAAGCAAGTCTGGGAGAAATTTCACTTCACTCTACCTTCCCGCTTTTGAATTCACAGTGCCTGGGTGCAGTTTGCTCTTGGGGAACAAAACAGTTTTGTTTTGATGGCTGGGTGATTGGCCAGTGACAGCAGAGGCCGGTAGGGACTTTGGGTTTTCGCTTACAGAGTCATTCACACGGGAAATGGCAAGTTTTAACAGCACAAGTCAAAATCCCAATTAACCGGCTGTTCTTGGGGTATTCAATATAGTTGGAGAGCAGGTCTTTCACAGTGTAACTCTTTGGATTCTTTTCTTTAATCAGGCAAGTGTAATTGGGAGGATTAAAGCCGCCACAATTGGTCAGGAGTAAGTGGGCAGTAGATTCTCAATGAGGACATTGCCCCCTAGTGCTGGAATGTAGCTGGGCCAGGAGTGCTCCCCAGCTCAGACCTCGGTTGAACACTTTTAACCAAAAGAGCCAGATCATTGTCCTGATTTGTGATTTATTTGTGGGTTCTCAAAAGAATTCATGGTAGTTGCACAGTATAATAGAAACCTACAATTAACTCTAACTGTCGCCCTTTCAGATGTTGGGTGGAAAATGAACACGGACATTTCCAGGGACTGTGATTTTCTGTAAGAATAAGGTGAAGATGGGGGCACCTTTATAAGTAGCAGCTCATTTCAGTGACAAGTTTTGACTCACAGGATTTTTTTCCTTCTGCATTGAGGGTAAATGGTTGGTTACCATGTGAATCTTGCCTATAGAACATGGAGCCTTTTGTCCTTCATGGAAGGATAATCTTATACTCTTTATATATCTTGTATTAAATATCGTTGGTGTATTCTGTATACAATATCAGGATATTGAATTCTGCTTTTTTTTTTTTTTTAACTCGGCAAACAAGGTGGAGAAAAGTTTGGCCTGGGTCTTGTTACCAGGGAGAGTGAGTATGTTAAAGTGGCTCCTCTGTTTGACCACCTGTCTTACCAGTCAGGGTCCAACCAGGAGACAAAACCCATATAGTAATTTGAAAACGGAAAGTTAAGCATAAATATTAGCTCTTACCAGGGACTGAGGTAACAAGGAATTTGGCTAGTAAGGACTAAAGAAAATATTAAAGAATACAGGAAGAGGAGCTAGCTGAGAGAGAGGACTCGAGAGGAGAGCAAATCTGAAACCCACGCCCACCCCCCAACCCCAACACCCACCTTCCTTGTCAGGTTTCTGGTCTGAGTTCCAGACCTCATCAGAGAGTGTGCAGCTGTGACCTACTCCATGGTGGAGAAATCACTGAGGTGCCACATTGGTGGAACGTGCTAGAAACAGGTCTGGGGAGCTAAGGAAAGCTGTTCAAAGGGAGGTACCATGCTTGAGGACTGAAGCAGGTGTCAGAGGAAGCCGACAGGGAGCTGCTGCTGGCTGCCAGCTGCCTGCCACCTAGGCTGCCTGAGCAGAGTCCTGGCAGCTGTGTGTAATTCAGGAGATTGCTGAGGAGCACCGAGGAGCCAGGAAGAAAACTCTTCCCCAGCCAGTGCTCCTCCCACGCCTTCTACTGACAAAGCTTAACGGGCTTAACACGGTGCCAGCTGGCAAAGGCAAAACACAGCTTCCTTCATGGTGCAGGCAATGGAGGGTGGATTGGGACCTGTGAGTCAATAAATTGGCTACAGACACACTATATTTTCTACATCTTTCAATATTACAGAGCATTCCAGAGGGATCTGCTATCCTCACACTGTCCTCATTGTCCCTGCTAAGCTGTGGGTGCTGGGCGCGGAGGATACACTGTGAATAAAGTATTCTGTGATGTCTACCTCATAGTTCATGGGGAGAAGAGCCACCTCAGTGAACAAGTAACCTTGGCCAAAGGAGTCCACTGGCAGAGATGGGGTGTGGGGAAACTCTTTGGGAAGTGGGAAGACCTATGAGGTTTAGGAAATTTAAAATTATTAGGGGAATGATGACTTCACCGAGGCCAGAGGGCATGATGAAGGAAAGGGATTGCTGTAGACTGAATGTTTGGGGCTCTTTCTCCTCACCCCTGCCCCAAATCATGGTTGAAACCTCTACCCCCACAGTGATGGTATTAGCAGGTGTGCAGGTAGGGACTCTGAGAAGTGAATAGGTCATGAGGGCAGAAGCTTCATGAATGACTGTTGCACCTTTATTGAAGAGACCCCACAGAGCCCCTTCTCTCCTTCATGTGAAGACACAGCTGGGCTGTTGAGGAAGCAGGAAGCCCTTCGTAGACAGCAAATCTGGCAGCTCCTGATTGGTTTGCTTTCATCCGTGATATGTTTTGGGTATGCTGGTCGGGTTTTGATTGAATACGCTCTTCTACTTAAAAGACAACTAGCATTTAACGGTGGCTGAAAAGTCATTAAAAAATATGTAGGTAGGGATCCCTGGGTGGCGCAGCGGTTTGGCGCCTGCCTTTGGCCCAGGGCGCGATCCTGGAGACCCAGGATCGAATCCCACGTCAGGCTCCCGGTGCATGGAGCCTGCTTCTCCCTCTGCCTGTGTCTCTGCCTCTCTCTCTCTCTCTCTCTGTGACTATCCTAAATAAATAAATAAAATATTAAAAAAAAATATGTAGGTAAATAGGTAATTAAAACACAAATCTCCCGGGACACCTGGATGGCTCAGTAATTGAGGGTCTGCCTTTGGCTCAGGGCGTGATCCCAGGTCTAGGGATCGAGTCCCACATCAGGCTCCATATGGGGAGCCTGCTTCTCCCTCTGCCCGTGTCTCTCATGAATAAAGAAATAAAATATTATTTTACATATTATAATATGTAATTAGATTGATGTGGGACTCCATCCCCAAACCTGGGATCATGTCCTGAGCCAAAGGCAGACGCTCAACCGCTGAGCCACCCAGGCATCCCAATTTTATAATCTTCTAAAGAAGGAACAGAGGGAAAAAAAAAAAAAAAAAAAAAAGAAGGAACAGGGGGCACCTGGGTGGCTCAGTCAGTTAAGTGACAGACTCTTGACTTTGGCTCAGATCATGATGTCAGGGTCGGGAGATTGAGCCTCGAGTCGGGCTCCTTGCAGAGTGTGGAGCCTGCTTGAGATTCTCTCTGTCTCTCCCTCTCTCTCTGCCCTTCTCTGCCTCCCTTTCTAAAATATATATTAAAAAAAGGTAATAGAAGGGTAATTCCTCTAGCATAGTTGATCATTATCTTTTATTGTTGATAATGGGGATAAATAAAACCTACAACTTGACCCAAAGATACCCTCAATTGTTGTATCACTGCTACAGGTTTGTACCCAACGAACACAGGACCTCTCAGAAACTCTGTTTTGTGTGATCCACATCCAAAAAAGGAAATAAAAAGCATATATTAATAATTGTACTCACAGCATTATTGAGTCTATTCTTTTTTTTTTTTAAAGATTTTATTTATTCATGAGAGACAGAGAGGCAGAGACATAGATGGAGGGAAAAGCAGGCTCCCTGCAGGAAGCCTGATGTGGGATTCGATCCCAAGACGTCGGGATCATGCCCTGAGCCAAAGGTAGATGCTCAACCACTGAGCCACCCAGGCGTCCCTATTAAGTCTATTCTTGACAGAATTTTATTTTTGACAATGTGTTGATAAGAATGAATGGCCTCCTGATGATTATGAATCTTGCATAGATGAGCCTCTCGCTCCATATATTCCCAATCTCCTCTCTCTTCAGCTGCCTTTTGTTGTGTGCCAGATCCAGGAGCCATTTATCAGTCTTACTTTTGCTCCTCAGCATTGGGTCACTTCCTTTCTCAGGAAAACAAGTTTTCTCTTGGTTTCCACAGCTTCATATTTTCCTGGGCTTTTCTGTTGTCACAGATTCTTCCCTCTTTGGTCTTTGGGTCAGAGGGCTCCGTACTTGGGCTTTCTTTCTTTCTTTCTTTCTTTCTTTCTTTCTTTCTTTCTTTCTTTCTTTCTTTCTTTCTTTATATTTTCTTATTTAAAATTTATTTTTTTTGTATTTTAAATTTTTTATGGTGATAAAAATTACAGATTTATAGCCAGATGGGATCAGTTTAGATGATCCCAATTTTGTTGGCAACATCCAAAGCATCATAGTCAGGAGCCAGTCAAACATATGCTTTCTTCTCTCTGTCGGGCCTGATCAAGATGTTGACCTTGGCCACATCAAGGTCATAGAGCTTCTTCACAGCCTGTTTGATCCAGTGCTTATTGACCTTGACATCCACAATGAACACGAGTGAATTGTTGTCTTATATTTTTTTCATGGCTGACTCCGTAGTCAGAGGGAACTTGATGATGAGATAGTGATCAAGCTATCAAGCTTGTTTCTCTTGGGGGGCGCTCGTTTGAGGATATTTGGGCTGCCTTTAGAGACACAGGGTCTTAGGTCATTGGAATGCAGGTGATGTGTGGATCTTCTCTTTTTTGTGTGTGTGATTGTGGACACCTTTCAGCACTGCTTTTTTGGCTTTCAAAGCCTTTGCTTTGGCCTAGGCTTTGGGAGGGGCAGAGGCTTCCTTTCTATCTTTGGTGCCGTCTTCGTGAAAGGGTGACTTTTTTTTAAAATAAAGATTTTATTTATTCATTGAGAGAGAGAGAGAGAGACAGACAGACAGACATAGGTGGAGGGAAAGGCAGGCCTCCTGTGGGAGCCTGATGCAGGACTGGATCCCAGGACCCGGGGTCTCAACCTGAGCCAAAGGCAGACTCTCAACCACTGAGCCACCAGGTGCCTGGGTTACTTTCTTATTTAAACTCACTCTAGTGATCACGTCCTGCCTTACCCTTGTATGTACTGGTTATAAAATGATGCCTCCCAAATCTACACCCTTGGCTTGAACCTCTCCCTGAGCCTTAAACACATAAGTTACTGATCTACTCACTTCCCTGCTTGCCAATTTAATAAACATCTAAAAAAAATGAATTTGTTCGGAGATAGAGCATTTTATAACTCATTCCAGTTGGAATGAGTAAGTTACAGGAATATAGTCAATACAGGTGTTGGAATAGTGTTGTATGGTAACAGATGATGGCTACACTCATGGTGAGCACAGTGTGATGTATAGACTTGTCAAGTCATGATGCTATACACCTGAAATTAATGTCACCTTGTGCGTCAACTATACTCAAATGTAGATGAAAAGAAAAAAAAATGAGCATGTGTAAAATGAAACCCAGTCCCACCATTTACTCAGTAGGTCTGCCTCAGAGCAGTCATTGTTGGATTATGCTCTTTGCACACCCCCCCCCCCCACATAAGTGTTGTGCCCAAGACTGCGAATCCGAGAAACCACCAAGGAGCCGACACCGATGCAAACACACGATGGTTTATTAACAAGCTCGAACTTGGGTCCAAGTGTACCTGACACAGCGGAGCAGGGACTTGGACCCCAAGGTGGGTTCCAGCTTAGTTTTAAGGGCTGGTCTCGGGGGCCTCCAGAAGGGCTGGAGCAATTCCTCAAGTTCGGTTCACATTCTGATATGGGGCTTTCAAGGGCATTGAGCTCTGTTCTCATTCTAATATGGGGCTTTCTAGGACGTTAAGCTGTAAGCTGTTTTTTTTTCCCTGTAACTGAAGTAAGGTAAAGTTCAGCTCTTCTTCACAGGGACCTGGGATGGCTGTACCTGTGCTAACCTGAACTTAAGGTGGAATGGCCTTAATTTTCTCGGCCTCCACAGTAAGTCCAGAATCTGAGCATTTTCAGCTGCCCTAGGTCCAGACCATGGCTACTGTGGCCTGAGAATCTGTCACTGCATACCCCTTGGCTCCTCACATTCCTATCTCACTGTCCTGGCTTCTCCTGGAACAGGATGGAGGAGACCTCGGAGCTCTGGCCCTGGTGGGTCCTAGTTAATACCCTCTTCCCCCAGCCGTGTGGTTGGCTCCCTTTTGGCTTCAGGCAGGGCTCTGTGCAGAGGGCTTTCCCAGCCACCCTTTCCAGACTTACCCTCAGCCCTGCTCTGCTCAGCCCCTGACTTCATGCAGGGATTTGAGCGCTGGAAGCACCTGCTCCCCCTTTGGTTACACAGGGTCAATTATACCCACATTCCAAGTAGAGGTAAATTGAAGATTAAATGCACATCTGTCACCTTTCACAGTGCCTGGCATGGTGGGTGTTGAAGAGGGTTCATTTTCTTCTGAACTGAGTGTTCTCAGTTTCCGAACAACAGGGATACTCCCAGAAGGCCACGAGGGGGGCAGATGGCTTGACTATCCCTGGGGTTGGTGGGAGGTGGGTTCAGATGGAGGACGATTCTCCTCTGCTAAGACCGCTCAATCCAAAGCAGTTCCTAGTCAGACGTGGTCTGCATCTGGAGGTCTTGCAAGCTTTCTCTTTTTCTTGCCCCAGACCAGCTTTCTTGCCTTTCTAACTCCTAAGTGACCAACTGCTTTCAGGGTAAAACCCACCAGGGTATGCAAATGCAGAGAAGAGCATGTGGTGGCCCAGGGGCTCTTGAAAACCCATCCCTGAGGCTCTCTCTCCATCTTGTGAGAAGCCTTTTTAAAAGGGTAGGTTCTTGGGACAACTGAGTGGCTCAGTGGTTGAGCATCTGCCTTTGGCTCAGGTCGTGATCCTGGGGTCCTGGCTTGAGCCCCACATCCGGCTCCCAACAGGGAGCCTGCTTCTCCCTCTCCCCATGTCTCTGCCTCTCAATCTGTGTCTCTCATGAATAAACAAATAAAATCTTAAAAAAAAATCCTCCCTGAAAGACGACAGTTGGCAATGCCTATACTGATGGGCTTGTTGCTATTTGCATAAGAAACCAGAGGACTTTGAGATGTCAATGAATTAAATTTCAAAGGTTGAAATTCAGTGGAGGAAAGGAGGGAAATTACCTCTGCTGGAACCTTCCTAGGGTCCCTCAAATGACAGCCTGTACTGGGAACCTGCTTCTGTGTGGTTATCAATCCCCGAGGAATAGAAGTCATTGCTTTTCTTTGCTCTATGTGAAATCTTAGGTTTTGTTGTTGTTTGTATTTGTACTTTTGGATTTTGATTTCATTAATTTTTTTTTTTATTGAAGAAAAATTGGCATGCAGTGCTGTGTTAGGTTTAGGTGTCTAATAGAGGGGCTTGATATTTCACACACATTACAAAGTGGTCGCCCCCATGGGTCTGGTTATCATCTGTGACCAATGTGTTTATCAAACAAATGATTTCCTATTTGTGCTTCTTTCCAAGCTTGCCAAAACCAACCACTAAACAAACCTATAGAGTTACCAAAACATTAGCTTATTAAAAACAGAGTTCTTTTTGAATGATTTCCCCATTACTTACTTTCCCTATAGTTTGCTAGAATTTCAATAGTTTTGGGAAGTCCCAGTTTTACATTATTCTCTAGTTGAAATATGCTACTTTTCAGCCTCAACATGACACTGCCTTTTCCTTATTTTGCTGAGTGTAAAACCATGGAAATGAGCCCACGCTTTTTTTCTGGATTTTTCCACAATGTCTAGCTGTTCCACCACCATTGATAAGTGCTGACTTCTTTTTAGTCAGTAAAACATCTAATTTTTTCTCTTCAATCAACATAGGGTTCAAAGTATCTGCAGAGAGCTGACAATCTCTTTCAGGGAAGATATGTTGGTGGAGCTTTTGAATAAAGATTAATCACCACCTGTCCCCTATTTTTAAAAATTTATCAAGGGTATTAACCCTTTTGTCAAACATTACCAGCTGTTTTTTCCAGTTTATTGTTTGTCTTTTGACTTTTTAGGGTATGTTTTGTCCCGCAAACATTTTATATTTTTGTATGATAAGTCTTTTCCTCTTTTTCATTGATGGCCTGGCCTGTGACACATGCTCCTCTGTTTGCTCTCAGGAAAAAAAGAGAACATTTCCAATGACAGAGGTCAGGTGAGGTCATTCATGTGGCTTGAGCACCTGTAGGAGCTTTGGGGGAAAAAGACCGGCAGGCAGTTCCCAGGGTGGTAGTGATCTGTCACTGACTTGTGATTTGTGATTGCTGAGGACTCTGAGAGCAGCGTTGTGCACAGAAGTTGTATCATACTATGGGTGAACGTCAGCCCTTGGCACTTGGACACTATTCATTTCCTTCATTTTATTTTATTTTACTTTATTTTATCTTATTTTAATTCATTTAATTAACATATAGTGTATTATTAGTTGCAGAGGTAGAGTTCAGCGATCCATCAGTTGCCTACAACCGCTAGTGCTCATCCCATCACGTGACCTCCTTAGTGCCCCATCACCCAGTTAACCATCACCCAGTTACCTCAACCTTCCCCCCACCCTTCCCACAGCCCTCAGTTTGTTTCCCAGAGTCAGGAGTCTCTCATGGTTTGTCTTCCTCTCTAATTTTTCAACACTTAGTTTCCTCCACCCCTTCCTTTATGGTCCCTTTCACTATTTCTTATATTCCACATATGAGAGAAACCGTATGATAATTGTCTTTCTACAACTGACTTATTTCTCTCAGTATAATTCCCTTCAGTTCCTTCCATGTCAATGTAAATGTCTCTACCATCTTTATTCTTACTCCTTCCTACAGTGATTCTACAATTCTTGGTTCTGTCAGTAATAATTATGACATAATTTTGGTTCAGTCAATATAACTAGTGTTTATACTATTTGAGCTCATAGTCACATAAAAACCTGGTTGCTGGCATTCATGGTGCAGATGAAGGAGGTATCCTGAAGTTTCTTATTTAACCTTTTTTTGTTTGTTTGTTTGTTTTCTGTTCTAAAGCCCCATTGGGCCCTCTGCTGTGATATGCATGGTGTCCTAGGATTTTGAGCCTCCAAGGCTTGATTTCTCCAGGGACTAAACCTTGGTTTCCAGGGTGGGTGGGGTCGGGAATTTTGGGTGGGTGAAGACCTTTGTCCCCTCCTGGTTCTGTGGGCTTGGTATTAAGGCTGGGACCTGGTTCCCAACTGTTCTGTCTCTAGATTTTCAACCCATTCCGTTGTTTCTAGCTCCTTGCTCTACCCCTGCCTTTGATTCTGGATGCCTCTCAGTACACAGGCTCTGCAGAGATAATATCTGTACTCCCCCTGCATTGCTCTCTATGGGCAGTTAGGTGGAAATGGCAGTGCTTTGTAAAATCTATGGTCCTCATTCTTCCACACATGCACTAATATCCCTCGTCTGTCATTGTCTCCCTCCTCTCTCTCTGTCCCACTGATGATCGCTTTTTAATTTTGTCACTGTCCTTCTGGTTGAGTGTGTGTGGGGGGGAAGGAAGCAAGTACATGTGGTCCGTCTGTCATGACTTGCCTTGAAATTCACACGTATCTTACCTTGAGCAAAGACCCCAACATGTACAATTTACTTATGACCCATCAGGCATTTTTGCCAGTTTATGACAAGTAGGAGCAGAGGGGAATGGGAAGGATGGGTCACTCTTTCCTCCTTATTCTTCTCTTTTCTCAGGATGTGGAGAAAATTAGGGTACAGAATTAAAGCTTGAAAAAGAAAGTCATTTTTGGAAGGACTCACTGTTAGTAAAATGTTCATGATGTCTCGAGGGTGTAGGAGTGCCAGTGAGAACACACTGAAGCCCAATTTGCATGCTATGTTTTTGATGATTTTGATAGATTTAGAAACTTATCATTTTTTATGACTTGGGTGAGGATATTGTCATTTTTTAGAACACTTTTTCCATTGGAAGGTCAGTAAAAGTGTTACCATGAGGGTATGGTTGTGGCCTCCAGCATTCTGGCGCACTTTCAAGCTGGGGCTGCCAAGTTCACGTTCGTGGGGTGAGCTGTGAGGATTGTGGAGATGGTCCTCGGGCCTTACCACTGTGGGCTTAGACATTCTTGATGCTGTCTGCTGCAGACTGTGAACCCTCAAACTCTTCTTGGCCTGACTTTAGAAGCCTTGGCTTAGGGACACCTGGGTGGCTCAATGGTTGAGTGTCTGCCTTTGGCTCAGGTCATGATCCCCGGGTCCTGGGATTGAGTCTTGCATTGGACTCCCCGTGGGGAGCCTGCTTCTCCCTCTGCCTATGTCTCTGCTTCTCTGATGAATAATAATAACAATAATAATAATAAATCTTTAGAAGCCTTGGCTTGAAGTTCAAACCTGCCCCTTCTCTTTGCTGCTTGTCCTTCATGTGCAATGTCTCAATCGAAGGGAGTGCTCTGCCAATGCACATGACCGTGCCCTTGCTCGTACTATTTCTTTAGAGAGACCTAGACCTGACACCAGCTTGGGGGTGAGCCCTGCTTCTGAAGGCTCCAGACTCGCCCTGGGTGTCCGGCAGATCTGGGCTTTGGCAGATCTGAGGGGGTGCTGACATTCAGCAGGGGCAGGGGTCTTGTTCAGCTCCTGGTGGCCTTTTCTCTGTGTCTTTGCTCCTGGATCTTGCTCCTGCTTCTTGCCAGTAGGTGGCAAGCTAGGCCTGGCAAAAATCGCCAAGAGCCATGGACTGTGCGGAGTTGACTTGATCTCACAGATCTGGGCTCCCCAGACGGCAGGGCTGTGAAGAATTCTCTGTAGAGGTGCGAGGATCCTTAGCAGGTGTCTCCTGGGCTAGACGGAGGGTCATCGTACTAGTCCCCGTGTTGCACAATGTGTTTGTGTCTCGTTCCCGCTGCTCCTCCCCTTCCCTCCCAGAGGCACTCCTGAACCTTTCCTGTGGAAACCCGATTAGCTCCCACGTTGTGATCTTGTGATCGTGGCTGGCGTCCGGTTCCAGGGCTGCGGGCCTGAGACAGAAGTCCTCTGAAGAGCTGATTAAGCTCAGGCGAGAGGCAAGGATTTGGGATAAAGCAGGTCGGGAACTGCGGCCAGAAGCAAAGAGATTGGGGCTTCCTCACCCAAGTCAAAGCCGGGCCTCGGTCAAGGGGGGGCCTGGCGGTGCGGGCTCACGCACGGGCTCTGATGGCTCAGGAAGGGCTGTGTCTGGGCGGCCCTGGCACTAGGCCCCTGATCCGGCTCGTCCTGGCCCGGCCCCTCTGCCTCTACACACGCACAGGCGTGTGTAGTGAGATAGTAAGAAGCCAGGTATTGGGGTCAGGGAGACACGAATTCGAATTTCCGCTCTGGCAGCATCTTGGACCCTGGGTTGGGACATGCTATGCACCTTCTCTGAGCCTCTGACTTCTCTTCCAGACGTGGTGACAATATTCAAGGGTGTTGTCCGGGGCAGATGTGACGGGCTTATTCCTGTCCCCGAAGGCAGCTAGGTGCTTTATAAATGGTGTCTTGTAGTATCATCAGTCATCCACTAAAGCATCACAAAAAAGGAAAAATAAAAGAGAGTCCTGGTTGTAAATAGAGTCTTTGGTCACAATGGGAAATAATCTGGGAAAATAGCACTGAGCACACCTGTCCTGCCCTGGGAGGGTGAGCTGCACCTTCCCATCGTCCCAAAGGCAGTGCAGTATAGCTCTGTGATGGGCGGGAACGTCCTGAGCACGGCTCAGCTGTGTGCCTTGACGGGGGCGGTAAAAATACTGTTGAGTCACGAGGAGGTGCATCCTTTGGTATTCACTATTCATTTGTCTTATTTCTATTCAGATAGTAACAATACAGTATTTTCTAGTCCTCAGAGAGGTAGCCTCATTTAGGAAGAAAAGAGAGGAGGATGTCCAGAGCACCCACAAATATGCTTTTAAATATAATGATGAGGGACACCCGGGTGGCTCAAGTGGTTGAGGCTCAGTGCGTGATCCTGGGGTCCTGGGATCGAGTCCCACATCCAGCTCCCTGCGTGGAGCCTGCTTCTCCCTCTGCCTCTGTCTCTGCCCCCCCGCCCGTGTCTCTCATGAATAAATAAATATGTTAATAATAATATCTTAAATGATGATGATAATAATAATAATATCTTAAATTAAAAATAAATAAATATAATGGTGAAGCCACACAGTGGAAAGCAGAAACCAGGAACAGGGATATTTCTCCCTTCCTGTCTCTTGGCTTCCCTTCCAGTTCTTCTCTTTCGGGGGTAAACAGCATCACACCTCAGACCCACAGTCCAGCCTAAGCTGTGGAAAGATGCAAATATCTCTGTGGATGGAATTTCTTTTGTGTGCACGTGTGTTGAGTGTCACAGCCAGCTCTTAACTCATGGACGTGCGATACAGACATTCTGGTTTTGAAACCTCACATGCTTTAATTTTACTGTGTTCCGACTTGTGTTCTTCACTTAAGAGCTGGTAATAATGGTCAGCCTGTAAGTTTCTTTTCTTTTTTTTTTTTTTTTCTAAATTTATTTATTCATGATAGACATAGAGAGAGACAGAGGCAGAGACACAGGCAGAGGGAGAAGCAGACTCCATACTGGGAGCCTGATGTGGGACTCGATCCCGGGATGCCAGGATCGTACCCTGGGCCAAAGGCAGGCGTTAAATCGCTGAGCCACCCAGGGATCCCCAGTCTGTAAGTTTCTGTAGTTGGGGGAAACCTGTGGTCTTCTGCTTCCAAGTCTTGTGCTAGATACGACAGGTAGGCATGAAAAAGCTAGAGATGGAGACCCCTACCAGCCCCTGCTCCCCCCCTGCCCACCAGTTATGCCCCACAGAGGTAGACTCTATCCCATAGCTGTAGGATCCACATGAATCCAGATGACAGGGATATGTGGTTTGATCACAAGGAGCCATAAGGGTGAAAGCACAGGAGGTGAACCCAGGTCTCACTGAAACGTAACTGTTCGAATTGCTGTCCCATTCCAGACGTGTCAGTCATGTTATGTACACAAAGGTTAGCACCCTCAGTTAAAATACATTTTTACGTTTCCTGTTTACTTTTAAAATGTGATTTTTTTATTGAGCCAGTTCTGTGAAAGTGTCACTTTCTATTTCTGGTTTGAAAAGAAGGCAGTTGCTGATTTGTTGTAAGAGGAGCTTGGAGAGGATTTATGAGAATAGCATTTCTTTTGTTCTTTGCATTGAAAATGCAGATGGCAAGTTTCAGGTAGGCCAGAACATCCCTAGGTAGCACCTGTCTCACTTTGCTGTCTAGTCTCCTGAAGCCATAGAAGAATTTGATCTGAAAGGAGGATGGTTGCTAAGTTTTCTATCACTAAACTTATTTAGAAAAAACTTTTTTTTTTTTTTTTTTTGAGTAAGGTCTACACCCAATGTGGGGCTTGAATTCATGAGCCAGAGATCGAAAATCACCACATGCTCTATGGACTGAGCCAGCCAGATACTCCACAAAATTTCTTTCTTTCTTTTTAAGAGAGAGGGTGAGAGAGCATGTGCGAGTACATTGGGGAGGGGCAGAGGGAGAGGGAGAATTTTAAACAGGTTCCACACCAGTGTGGAGCCTGACTCGAGGTTTAATCTCATGACCCTGAGATCATGACCCGAGCTGAAATCAAAAGTCAGATGCTCAACTGACTGAGGGAACTAGAGGCTCCACTTTTTGTGGCTGTCTTTGCTACCTGGACATCTGTTAGGACCTTTGGTATACAAAAAGATTGTTCCCCAATCTCTAAGGGGTTCGGGAATGCCAGTTGGTGGACCACCTTGTTCAGTACATTCTGTCTTCTTACAGTCTCTCTCCTCTCACCCTCCCAGCCTCCCTCCTTCCCTTCATTTCTTCCTTCCAAAAAACCTGCGATATCTATCCATGAGTACTATAGTTACTAAAGCCAACCCTTGGGATGTATGACCATGGGATAAGATAGCAAAAATTGAGATCATCCTGGAAATTCTTAGACACATGATCTTGTTAACCAACCTTGTAATTTTCATGACAACATCAGGATTTACAGCATCTTTAACCATAAGTCTTATAATCAACTTACTGATAAAATAACAAGAATTATTGCTAGTGTTACTGAGAATGTGCTGTGTCCCAAACATTGGGCTAGGTACTTCACACGCATTAAAACTTGCACGTGATAACAATGCTGTGAAGGAGATAACAGCTTAATTTGCTTAAAGATGAAACTGAGGCTTTAGTTCCCACTGTTAGGGAGAAGAAGTAGCAGAAGCCAGTTCTCTCTGTTGTGGAGATCATGCTGTTAACCACTCCATGGTCTGGGTCCTCCGGAAATGGAATCTGAGAAATTGCAGGTCGTGATGGGGAAGTTGGTTTACTTTTGAGCTTATTTCTTTCTAGGCAGATGAAGGAGGAAAGGCACATTTGTAGTAGGTATTCTTTTCAATTTCTGGGCCTGCTTTCTCCCCAAAACCACATTATGATCCACAAAAACAGTGTAGTGAGGATAACAAAAGCCTGTTGATGGGAAATTGGGTTGCTGTAACTACTGTGATCTTCCTTGTGTGTCTCTTGGATTTTCCATCTGAAAATATTTGAGGAGAAAAAATATTTCTTTGTGAAAACCTCTGGGAAGCATCTCAGCGTTATTTGGTTTGGCTTCAAGTGTTCTCCACCTGATACCATTTGAGAAGAAAAATATTTTTCCCTGAAAACTTTGACCAGGAAGCTTCTGAGTGTTGTCTTAGATCTGGCTTCAGCTCTTTTTTCTTATTTGTGTACAAACTAGCAGTAACTCTTTTCTACTGATCAGTTCTCTACTGATACCCTAGGAATGATGATCTAAACCTATCAGTCTATCATTCTTTCATTTTCTCTACCTACCTGCCAACCTTTGACATAACTACTCCCTCACTGGAAGGATGTAACTATCTCTTTTCTCCTAGAGAGGACTGATGTGATCTCGCTCCCTTGATAGAATTGATTTGCTTCTCAGAAAGGGGGGTCAGAAAAGCAATACAGAACCCTGGATGACTGAACAGTTACAAAATTACTCTTATTTGGATTAAAATGGCTTCTTACTTTGGGTTCTATTCATCTTTTGCCACCCATCTGTGTTTGTAAAGTAAAGAATGAAGTGAGGTCATCTCGCTGCCTGAAGAATTGAGTTGTGGCTGCCTTCTTTTAATGGCCCAATTTATTCTGCTTCTTTGTGAACTTGCACTCTGTTCTAAGGGACTCTGGGTCCTTTCTGCATGAGTATGGGAAACAGAAGTGTCTAGGAGGGAATGGTGGGAGGAGAGTAAAAGATGTGATTGAAGAACAGTAGAGAAATGAATTCATTTCATCCATAATGAGAATATATGTAAATATACACACATATATAAATGCAGATTGACTGAAGCACCCAGGTGCCCTGAGAAATGAATTCTTATTTCTTATAACAGATCACTTCTTCACTCTCTGAGCCTACTAGGCTTATTGATTTTAAAAAAGGAAGTGGAAGGAGCACCTGAGTAGCTCAGTCGGTTAAGCATCTAATTTTTGATTTCGGCTCAGGGCATAATCTCAGGGTCCTGGAATTGAGCCCTGTGTTGGGCTCCGTGCTCAGTGTGGAGTTGGCTTGGGATTCTCTCTCTCCCTCTGCCCCTCTCCCTGCTTGCTCTCTCTTTCTCTAAATAAGCAAATAAAATTTAAAAATATAAAAAAGAAAATGGAAGAGTTTTAGATGCCTTTGACCTTAGGAGAGCTGCAAGTGTTCTTTTTTTTTTTTTTTTTTAAGATTTTATTTATTTATTCATGAGAGACACAGAGAGAGAGAGAGACAGAGACACAGGCAGAGGGAGAAGCAGGCTCCATGCCAGGAGCCGAGGTCTCCAGGATCACACCCTGGGCTGAAGGTGGCGCTAAACCGCTGAGCCTCCCGGGCTGCCCTGCATGTGTTCTTTAACCAAATGGATGAACTAATTTTTGGTACAGGGGACCAGAAGAATCAGTTTGCATCATGGTACCTAAAAAGTCAGCATCATGCCTGACCAGACAGAGCTGATGAAAAGACCAGACTCTAACTGTAAGGCAGTTTGTTGTTGTTGTTTTATTGATTTTCATTATTGTTTCCCTTACTGTTTTTGTTTGTGGAGCCCAGTTATTAAATTTAGGGATGGACGATAGATGGCTTTAAAATCACATGACAAATTTTGCTGCCAGGCAAGACAAGAGCCCGTTAATTGGGATAGAGTGGTAAGAATTCGATACTCTACTTCCAGCATCAATTGCTCATTGAGGTAATGGAAAAATGACCAAGAGTCCTTTTTAGAGCCTCTGCATGGTTATATCTATCATGGGTGCAGCAGGTCTTCTGATCTGCTCCAGCCCTGCAGTAAGACTTTAAACCAAGCAAAGCAGAAAGAGGCTCGGAAGCAACCAAGTGGCTCCTAGTTGGTTTCTTTTGGGAGTCAGATGTGTCATTGGTTGTGGGAACATCTCAACAGTATCTTAGGAAGGTGAAGGATGCTGTCCTTGGAGTTCAACCACCTTGAGTACAACCTGTGGTTTGCTTCTCTAGGCAGGTCAATGGCTTTGTGGAGATCCACCCACACCCTTGTCTGCTCTCCCTTGGGACGGGTAGGTCTCAAGGATAGTTCTGTGAGCATGGGAGTAGAGCCAGCATGCCTTCCCAGACCAGCCTGAACACCAGCACCCTTGTCTGCAAGTATGCTTTGTGCTTTGCAATTCATGCAACTTTTATGATAACACATTCACCAAATTAAAACATCATTGGAAATCATCTGCGAGTAAAGAAAGAAATAACATGAAACTCTGAATTTTAAGGGTCTAGAAAAATTGATGGAAGTATTCAACTATCAGATTTACACAGAATTTGTGATATGCCAAATCTAGGTTCACAAACAACATCTTAATGAAATTCCCATCACTCAGGGCTTATGAATTACTTCATAAAATTTTTTTATTTTATTTTTTATCAATTGATTTTGAAGGAATAAAATATAAACAAGGCAAGAGGTGGCACTGCTATGATGTCACATCATCTGGATGGAAGTGAATACAATTCAGACAGAGAATTTTCAGGTTGCTTCAGGACAGACACCGGACTTTGTACCTTTGTGATTTTCTTTGGCCAACTCCTCAGTTCACTGTTCTTCAGGGAATGTGGAAAGTGATCTTGACTGAAGTCAACTCAATCTTAATATGTTTTTATTTGTCTTTTGCTGGGGAGAAGGTACAAGTTAGTATAGAGAAGGAATAACAACAACAACAACAACAACAATAAATAATCACAAGTGCCAGAGAGAAGCTATAGACAGACAAAATACTGGTGCCTAGCAGACAATAGGTATTTGGTAAGTTCTTGTTGAATGAATTTGGGTGACCAGTGAGGTGCCACCGCATCGTGGGTTAGGTCCGCTGGGAAGAAAGGCCTCATATAGGAGGCTTTAACAGAAGAGCTGGCTACACAGAGAATGAAGGAAACCCATCCGAGGAATATCAATACATCTGTAAAATCTGACCTTTCAGCAGAGTTAAAATACAGGAAAATCCAGGCCAGTTCCCTGATGGGGCACTTACTTGTCACAAGGTATCTTAGAACCACTTATTGCCCAGAAATAGAATTTTAGCTGTGATGCCAAAGTGGATGCTGCTGCTTGCTCTGGGTGGAAATTCTGATGTCAGGTTTACAGCGAGGCAATTGGGAAACTGGGAATAGGGAACAGTTTGAACAATGAGTGCCCACGCAAGGCCAGTGCTGATTAAAATGCTGAGTAAAGACGCCATAGTAAAAATAGTCACGAAACTGGCTAATCCTTACAGAGCATCTACAGTGTGCAGATGCTGTGCTACCTTTTTTTCTTCTATTTTGTACTCAAAACTAGCCTAAGAATGAGCTTTCATTCTTACTCTGGGGATAAGAAGTTGAGATCCGGAGAGTTTAAATTACTTACCCAAGGACATGTAGTCATGGTGATGGGACTTGAACCCATCCCAGGCTGGCCTGTTTCCAAAGCCTGTGTGCCTAGCCAGCCTCCTAGCCAGCCTCCTGCAGGTCAGCAGAAACAAAGGGTAGACCCTAATATGTACTGCCTTGTCAGGGCCTGGAGAACATCCCCTTCCCCAAGGTGGGCTGGGAGCAAGACCTTTTTCAATGATTGACTCATTCCTTTTCCTAATTTCAGGACTGAAGTTCCTAGGAGAGCAGAGCCTCTAAAAATGTAAGGCAACTGAGGGGGCCCCTAGGTGACACGGTCAGTTAAGTGTCTGCCTTCAGCTCAGGTCATGATCTCAGGGTCCTGGGATTGAGCCCCACATTGGGCTCCCTGCTCAGTGGGGAGCCTGCTTCTCTCTCTGCCTCTGCCCTTCCCTCCGCTTGCGTGTGCTCTCTCTCTCTCTCAAATAAATAAATAAAATCTTTATATATATAAAAAAAAGTATCCAGGTCTCAAGCGAGCTTATTCTTCTCCCTTGATTTGAATTCCAAAGAAGCCTTCTCTGTGAGCACATTTAGTAGCGCGTTTGAGGCAAGGGAGCAGGACCCGAGCTTCTGCCGGGCTGGTGGTTTTATTCAAAATCATCTGGCTTTTGAAAATCATTGCTAAGTGGTCCATTTTTAATGGGATCACTCATCTCTCAAATTTCCCATTGTATTATTTTCTTCTTCTTCTCCTCCTCCTCCTCCTCCTCCTCCTCCTTCTTCTTCTTCTTCTTCTTCTTCTTCTTTTTGAAGACCTGAAACTGCCAAACATGCCTTTGAGCTCACAAATTGCTTGCAAAATTGTTCGGCCAGCGTGCCTCCTGTATCAGAGGCCATGGTGAGAAAGGCCCGGGCTACTGCTAAGTGTCCCAGACCTGTCTGGGTTTTTTTTTTTTTTTTTTTATTTATTCATGAGAGAGAGAGAGAGAGAGAGAGAGAGGCAGAGACACAGGCAGAGGGAGAAGCAGGCTCCATGCAGGGAGCCCAATGCGTGGGACTCGATTCCAGGACCCCGGGATCATGCCCTGAGCCAAAGGCAGATGCTCAACCACAGAGCCACCCAGGTGTCCCAACCTGTCTGTTCTTAAAAAGGACCCACAAGCCTTATGAAAAGTGCCCAGGCCCTTGGAGATTCTGATTCGGTCAGTTGAGTGAGGCCCAGAAATCTGTATTTTTTTAAAAGGACATGCCCCAGGCTTAGGCAAGTGTGGACACCCTGAAGGGTGGGAAGGCCATGGAGGAGACATATGGCAGGTGGCCTTCTTACCATGTTTCTCTCACTGCCCTGTATGAACGGCCTTCGTAGGCTTAGTTGACACCCACCCTGTCATGAGAGTATTAAGTCTCCTTGTAGAGGAATTCTTATTTCTTCCTTCAGAGTGTCACAGCTTCTGTCCTGGCCTCCAGGGCTGCCACCCTCTGCAGCTGTGACCTCTGGAGTCTGGCCCCACTAAAGAGTCTGGAGGTTACTTGGCATAGGCCTACTCACTCTTGAGCAGAGGGGGTCCTGTGTCCTTCCCCGCCCTGTTTATTGTCTGTCACGAGCCGCAGCAGGTGGGAATTGTATCAAGGCACCTGGGTCTCTGGCGACGAGAACCGGAGCCCGTGTGGGTTGTACCGTTCGAGCTCAGTGTGGTTTCCTGCTGTTTTGCTCTGGTGCCTGGGTTTCCCTGAGGAACGTGACCCAGCCTATGTATGGGGACAGGCGGTTGTGGGTTTCAGTGTCTGCTTTTTCTAGACCTCCACAAGGTCAGGCTGGAGCTCAGAGGCCTGGCTTCAGGTGAAGCAGGGCCACTTTTCCTTTTCTCCAGATTTTACTTTGAACCGTCCATCCCCTGAGTCTGCTCTGACCTCTTTCAGCTGCTCTTTTTGCCTTTCTCCTACTAGTTTCCCTATTATCAGGTGAAGGAAACATAAGATTCCTCCTCATTTTATTTTGCCCAGGAGCCGAGAGCCCCAGTCCCGATCAAAGTGTATGAGGACGCCTACAATCTATTTCTGACCCGCCGCCCCTGACCTCTCCTAAGCCCCCGACCTGCGGGTACCGTGTGCTTTCCCTGGCCCCCCAGGACCCCTCCCTCCGTTATGAACCTGGATTGCCAGCCCAGTGAGTGAGTGATCCCCGCAGAGCCCTTGCCAGTGTAGCTGTGTGTATTTCCCAGACTACCTCTGCTCTGTGGTGGTTCCGTTGTCGTGGATTAAAAAGGGCTCAGCTAGAGCCTGAGCGCACACCACGGGCCGCCAAGAGGCCTGGAAGGTTCTCTCTGTCAAAGATCCCAGGGTGAGCTGCAGAGTCCCCGCCTCATTGTGGGCATGCCTCATGAAACTCACGTGGGTTAGGAATATGTGTTATCTCCCTTTATGATTTTTTATTATTTTTTTCAATGATAGAAAATAGAAAACGGCAACTTCAGTTCAAAATAAAAGCGAAGCCCTTCAATCCTAGATGGAATCTCTCCTGCCTTTCATTTGAGCAGTGAACAAGCCTCTGCCTCTCTCCTATTTTAGCTCATGTTTTCACTTCTGATGGATTTGATGAAGGGGTAGCAACACACAGTTTTTGTTTTGTCCCCGTTTCTTCCTACCTCTTGAAGAGGCATAGTATTGTACAAAGTAGGAGCCATTGGTGACCTTGAGGTTCACCTCCGATGGTCTGGGTGCAGATGGGTGCGCTGGTGGGTTTCTAGCAGGAGAACACCTGCCAGCCTGAGGTCAGCCAGTTGTAGCCCGGCCGGGGGACAGGGACCCTGGGACTGGATGAAGGGGCTGCCCAGCTTCCATTCTGTGTTTTTTTAACTTAATGCTGCCGTTCAAGCACTGACCCTTTCCAGATCCCTCTTCATCTCTGAAGAATGCCATCTGAGGCTCTTTGCCCTTGAACTTTTTTCATCCTTGCAGATGTCATTCACTGTAAAGAGAGAATCCTTCACACTTATTTTGTTTATTGTTAGCAGAGTTGCTGCCTTTCTTTTTTTTTTTCTTTACCATTAAAGCTGGATGTTACTCATGAGCTTTAAAAAAAAAAAAAATCAGGGCTCAGACTCTTGATAAGTCCTGTTCGGATCTGGGTTTACCAGGAAAACAGAAGAGTCTTTGGGGAGCATGTTGCATTATTTACTCTAGGAAAGGAGGGATGTGATTCCCGTCTCTGCACATAGACCCCCTAATGGCTGTCCCTGGAAAAGGGTTCTTTGTGGTCTATTACTTGCTGTGCTAGAATCCTCATCCTCCCTGGTTACAACTTGCCCTTGTACTGCTGACACTCCATACACTTTGCTCTGTTATCCATAAGAAAATAGAGTCTTAGGTAATACTGGAAAGTGGATGTGGTTGTTACCAAGAGGGGCCCAGGTGGGTGGATGAGGTTTTGGGGACCAGGCAGGCCTGCTTTGGAGGCAGGATGCATGGGGGCAGGTGGTTCTGTTCCTGATATGCAGGAGGTAGTGACGGGAAAGGTGCTTGGTGATCTTTGGCTCTGTGAGACCTGGCTTCATTTGACCTCTACAGCACCAAGTCCCACCGCCTTCCCTTGACACTGCTCTTTCTTTTAGTTCCACTAATGGGCACTTGTGTCTCTGCCTCAGGACCTTTGCATGTACTCTTTTACTCCTTTTTTCCTGTCATTGCTTTCTCTGAACTGCTTTCCTTAAGTGTACTTCTGTAGGTCAGGTCTTCCATGATATGCCTTCCTGGCCCTCTGTGCTTTTTCCTCTCTTGAGGTTTACAGTGGCCAGCAGTTATGTGCTTATTTGTTTGGTTTTAAATGTTTGTCTTTCATTCCATCAGGGCAAAGACTGTCAGTTTTACTGACTGCTGCAAACAGCGGAGCGCTTAATGCACAGAGACTGTTTGCTAAGCATTTGCTGAATTTGAATGGATCAATAGGAGGAAAGAATGGTCCCCTTCCTGGTCATGGTATCTGTGACTGTATTGACCTTGGTGGTCATGGTCCTTGTAATGGCAGAGACTCAGCATGTAGAGACACCTGTGCCATCTCCATGGCATGCGTGCCTCCCTGCTTGAGCCAACCATGAACAGACCAGGGTTTGTTGTAGTATTTGGGAGGATAGTGGCCTGAATGTAGGAAGGTGATATTGGAGTAGAGGGGAAATATGCTGACTTAAATATGTTTTAAGTTGTGATAACGGGTATCTCCATAGAGTTCTTTTGAAATTTGTGAGTTGGGGCAGCCTGGGTGGCTCAGCGGTTTAGCACTGCCTTTGGTCCAGGGCCTGATCCTGGAGACCTGAGATCAAGTCCCGCTTTGGGCTTCCTGCTTGGAGCCTGCTTCTCCCTCTGCCTGTGTCTCTGCCTCTCTCTCTCTGTGTGTCTCTTATGAATAAATAAAATAAAATCTTTTTTTAAAAAAAGGGTGAGAGCACCTATTTCTCAAATTTCAAATGAGAAGATTTCCAAAGAATGCTCTGATCCCATGTCTTTTTTTACTCACTGTGACAGTAAAGGACCAGCAGCCTGAAGAAGGAGGGGCTGAACCCTAGGACCCCATCTCATCCAGCCCCACATACCCTACCTCTTCTGCAGAGCTTAGCACTGGACCTTTGAAAATCTTCCTCCTAAGTGCCCTGGAGGACAGATCTTTCCTGGGCTGCATTCCCCAGCAGTAGACTATGACACAGGGGTCCACGTGCAAGAGATTTATTGGGAAGATGATCCCAGGAGAAACCAGTGAGGAAGTGGAGGAGGAGGAGGACAGGGAAGGGCAAAGAGTCAAGCAAGGAGGACATTTTAGGCAAAGTGTCATCCTTGACTTGATCCCACCAGGTATAACTCAGTTTGTCCCCACCCAGTGCCAGTGAGCTGGGCTTTCAGATTCCTGCACCTGTCACTCATCAGCTAAGGAATGTCCTTGACCCTTCTAGCTCTAAAGGCACAGGTGCAGACTGCTTCTCTAAAGAACAGAGGAGCAAGATGAAGGGTGCTCAGAAAAGTAAAAGAAACCCGAGGGGATGTGGGAGAAAGGTTATCAGTGTCCATTATAAGCTTGAAACTAAAATAGATAAAAAAACTGCTAAAATAGTGCAGATAGACCCACCTGAAAACATGTTTTCTCATCAAAATAATTATCATAATAGCCACCATTTATTGAACCCTATTTGATGCCAGGTATTATGTAAATGCTTTACATATTCTCTCATTTAACTCTCATGATAGCCCTATAATAATGTTATAATTACTCTCCTTACTTTTTGGATGAGGAAACTGTAGTTTGAAGGAATTTAAATGGCTCACCCAAATTCTCAGGATAGAGGTAGCAAGAGCAGTATTCAGATGCAAGCTCCTATGATGCTAAACTTTGCGCTTGAAAGCAACACCTTACAGCAGTTGTTACTTTCCCAGGGAAATTCAGAGGAACATGAATAATCCTAAGTGAGCCACAGAGGCTCAGCTTTAACACAGTATCTTACTCCTTTGATGGCTTGACATGATCTGCCAGCTGTCTGTTTACTGAGGGCTTGGTTTTGGATAATCAGGGCAGAGAGGGGCCTGGGACAAGATGCCTAGATCACAGAGCTCCCCAAGGCAAGACCCCTTCACATCCTTTCTCCTTCCATCCTCTCTCCCTAACCATCATAGTGGATCCCTGTGGTGGATTCTTCCAACTGGGGCTGAGAGCCACTCTTCACCTTCCTCTGTGAGATTTCTGTTCATGTCTTTTGCCCATTTCATGATTGGATTGTTTGTTTCTTTGGTGTTGAGTTTAATAAGTTCTTTATAGATCTTGGAAACTAGCCCTTTATCTGATATGTCATTTGCAAATATCTTCTCCCATTCTGTAGGTTGTCTTTGACTTTTGTTGACTGTATCCTTTGCTGTGCAAAAGCTTCTTATCTTGATGAAGTCCCAATAGTTCATTTTTGCTTTTGTTTCTTTTGCCTTCGTGGATGTATCTTGCAAGAAGTTACTATGGCCGAGTTCAAAAAGGGTGTTGCCTGTGTTCTTCTCTAGGATTTTGATGGAATCTTGTCTCACATTTAGATCTTTCATCCATTTTGAGTTTATCTTTGTGTATGGTGAAAGAGAGTGGTCTAGTTTCATTCTTCTGCATGTGGATGTCCAATTTTCCCAGCACCATTTATTGAAGAGACTGTCTTTCTTCCAATGGATAGTCTTTCCTCCTTTATCGAATATTAGTTGATTCACCTTCCATGTGGAAAGGAGATTTGGCATTTTGTTGCGCTCGTGCTTTAGTAGAAATAGGTTACTATCCAAGAGAATTCCAGAAATAACATGGATTTTCCTTGGGAGGCCATGGAAGGTACCAAAGAGCAGAGGCTCTAGACCATGAACTTCTCAGGTCCATCTTTTGTGATGATGGTTCTTGGCAGAGTTGAGTGAGATAACAAAGGTGAGTGTGTGCCAGACCCTGGCACAGAGCAGGAGCCCAGAAACTCCTAGCTGTTATTTTTGGATATGTTTTAGGAATTTTGTGTAGGGAGGTTGTCTGCGAGGCTATCATAAGAGAGTATTATAGACTGGGTGGCTTGAACAACAGAAAATTTTTTTCTTTATTTTATTTATTCATGAGAGATACACAGAGTGTCAGAGACATGGACAGAGGGAGAAGCAGGCTCCCTGTGGAGATCCTGATGTGGGACTCAGTCCCAGGACCCTGGGATCATGATCTGAGCCGAAGGCAGATGCTCAACCACTGAGCCACCCAGGTGGCCCCGTGCCATGGCATCCTAATCAGTCCTAGCTACTCATTGAGGTTTTCTTGCCCCTGAAGAGGTTCTACACAAACCTTTTTTCCTCAGGACGGTGTCATACTAATTCAGAATCATTTAAATGAGACAATTTCATGTTTACAGAATATAGTAATAGCTACTACCTTCTGCCAAACTCTTCTTTTTTCTTCCTTTCCTTCCTGCTAATTCTGTGCATAAGCATAGTCAAGCTCCTTTTTCTTTCTTCTTTTTTCTTTCTTTCTTTCTTTCTTTCTTTCTTTCTTTCTTTCTTTCTTTCTTTCTTTCTTTCTTTATTTTTTTCTTTCTTTTATTTTGTGTATTCATGAGAGGCACAGAAGCAGAAACATAGGCAGAGGGAGAAGCAGTCTCCTCCTAGGGAGCCTAACATCTCTCAGTCTATCTTATCTCTTATAATAAAGACACTCCTTATATTGAAAGGGCCCAACCATATGACCTCATTTTACCTTAATTACCTCTCTAAAGATGCTATCTCCAAAAACAATCTTATTCTTAGATTCTAGCATTTAAGACTTGAACATAGGAATTTGGGCAAGGTGATACAATTCAACCCCTGACAGGAGCATTTCTGGAAGTCAGGACTGGCCTAAGATATGTATACCAGGGGCTCTGTACCCCCATTACATGCCAAGATTGATGTTTCTTTTTTTTTCAATTTTTTTTTTATTGGAGTTCAACATATAGCATAACACCCAGTGCTCATCCCACCAAGTGCCCCCCTCAGTGCCCATCACCCAGTCACCCCATCCCCCCGCCCACCTCCCTTTCCACTACCCCTTGTTCATTTCCCAGAGTTAGGTGTCTCTCATGTTTTGTCACCCTCACTGATATTTTCACTCATTTTCTCTCCTTTCCCTTTATTCCCTTTCACTGATTTTTATATTCCCCAAATGAATGAGACCATATAATGTTTGTCCTTTTCTGATTGACTTATTTCATTCAGCATAATACTTTCCAGGTCCTTCCACGTCGAAGCAAATGGTGGGTATTTGTCATTTCCAGTGGCTGAGGAATACTTCATCTTATACTTAGACCACATCTTCTTTATCCATTCATCTTTGATGGACACCAAGGCTCCTTCCACAGTTTGGCTATTGTGGACATTGCTGCTATAAACATCAGGGTGCAGGTGTCCCGGTGTTTCACTGCATCTGTATCTTTGGGGTAAATCCCCAGCAGTGCAATTGCTGGGTCATAGGGTAGCTCTATTTTTAACTCTTTGAGGAACCTCCACAGAGTTTTCCAGAGTGGCTGCACCAGTTCACATTCCCACCAGTAGTGTAAGAGGTTTCCCCTTTCTCCGCATCCTCTCCAACATTTGTTTCCTGCCTTGTTAATTTTCCCCATTCTCACTGGTGTGAGGTGGTATCTCATTGTGGTTTTGGTTTGTATTTCCCTGATGGCCAGTGATGCAGAGCATTTTCTCATGTGCATGTTTGCCATGTCTATGTCTTTCTTTGTGAAATTTCTGTTCATATCTTTTGCCCATTTCATGGTTGGATTGTTTGTTTCTTTGCTGTTGAGTTTAATAAGTTCTTTATAGATCTTGGATACTAGCCCTTTATCTGATAGGTCATTTGCAAATATCTTCTCCCATTCTGTAGGTTGTCTTTGAGTTTTGTTGACTGTTTCTTTTGCTGTGCAGAAGCTTTTTATCCTGATGAAGTCCCAATAATTCATTTTTGCTTTTGTTTCTCTTGCCTTCATGGATGTATCTTGCAAGAGGTTGCTGTGGCCAAGTTCAAAAAGGGTGTTGCCTGTGTTCTCCCCTAGGATTTTGATGGGATTTTTGTCTCACATTTAGATTTTTCATCCATTTTGAGTTTATCTTTGTGTCTCGTGTAAGAGAATGGTCCAGTTTCATTCTTCTGCATGTGGATGTCCAATTTTCCTAGCACCATTTATTGAAGAGACTGTCCTTCTTCCAGGGGATAGTCTTTCCTGCTTTGTCAAATATTAGTTGACCATAAAGTTGAGGGTCCACTTCTGGATTCTCTATTCTGTTCCATTGATCTCTGTGTCTGTTTTTGTGCCAGTACCACACTGTCTTGATGACCACAGCTTTGTAGTACAACCTGAAATAAGGCATTGTGATGCCCCCAGCTATGGTTTTCTTTTTTAATATTCCCCTGGCTATTCGGGGTCTTTTCTGATTCCACACAAATCTTAAGATGATTTGTTTCAACTCTCTGAAGAAAGTCCATGGTATTTTGATAGGAATTGCATTGAATGTGTAAATTGCCTTGGGTAGCGTTGACATTTTCACAATATTAATTCTTCCAATCCATGAGGGTGGAGTATTTTTCCATCTCTTTGTGTCTTCCTCAATTTCTTTCAGAAATGTTCTGTGTTTTTTAGGGTATAGATCCTTTACCTCTTTGGTTAGGTTTATTCCTAGGTATCTTATGCTTTTGGGTGCAATTGTAAATGGGATTGACTCCTTAATTTCTCTTTCTTCAGTCTCATTGTTAGTGTAGAGAAATGCCACTGATTTCTGGGCATTGATTTTTGTATCCCGCCACACTGCTGAATTGCTGTATGAGTTCTAGCAATCTTGGGGTGGAGTCTTTAGGGTTTTCTACGTACAGTATCATGTCATGTGAAGAGGGAGAGTTTGACTTCTTCTTTGCCAATTTGAATGCCTTTAATGTCTTTTTGTTGCCTGATTGTTGAGGCTAGGACTTCTAGTACTATGTTGGATAGCAGTGGTGAGTGTGGACATCCCTGTCTCGTTCCTGATCTTAGAGGAAAAGCTCCCAGTGTTTCCCCATTGAGAATTATATTTGCTGTGGGCTTTTCGTAGATGGCTTTTAAGATGCTGAGGAATGTTCCCTCTATGCCTACACTCTGAAGAGTTTTGTTCAGGAATGGATGCTGTATTTTGTCAAATGCTTTCTCTGCATCTATTGAGAGGATCATATGTGGTTCTTGTTTTTTCTCTTGTTGATATGATCAATCACATTGATTGTTTTATTAGTGTTGAACCAGCCTTGCATCCCAGGGATAAATCCCACTTGGTCATGTTGAATAATCTTCTTAATGTACTGTTGGGTCCTATTGGCTAGTATCTTGTTGAGAATTTTTGCATCTGTGTTCATCAGGGATATTGATCTATAATTCTCCTTTTTGGTGGGGTCTTTGTCTGGTTTTGGAATTAAGGTGATGCTGGTCTCAATGAAATGAGTTTGGAAGTATTCCATCCCTTTCTAACCTTCTGAACACATTCAGTATAATAGGTATTATTTCTTCTTTAAACGTTTGATAGAATTCCCCTGGGAAGCCATCTGGCCCTGGACTTTTGTGTCTTGGGAAGTTTTTGATGACGGCTTCAATTTCCTCCCTAGTTATCGGCCTGTTCAGATTTTCTATTTCTTCCTGCTCCAGTTTGGTAGTTTGTGGTTTTCAGAGATTGTTTCTTGTTTTGTTGGGAGAGGGGTATCAGAGGTGCATGAATCTGCTGGTTTTGGGGGGGTACCTCTTTTTTCCAAACTTCCTTGATTTAATCCCTGTTCTTGGCAGACACTATTCTGAATGAGACAGGTTCTCTACCTCTGAGGAACTGTGGAGTGGCCTTGGCCTCTTACAGAGCTTAGGATGGAAACCACTCTAAAATGGGTGAGGGTGAGTGAAAAAAACCTCTTTTTTCACTATGTTTATATATCTTTAAATAGTTGGTATGATACTTCTTGTAAGGGAGAGATGTTTCTTCTGATCACTGCTTGGAAGCAGTGCCAGATACACCCTTCTTACCAACCCATGCAGAGACAAGGAACCCGGCCTTGGGAGCATCTAGAAGTGCATACATGGGGGATGTTCCTTCACTCCACTTTTCATCCAAAGCCAGCTTCTTTTCCTTTGGAAGCAATGGTGGGAGTGGCAGGCACTTGGCCACATGACTTACTACTTTGTGTTTCAATTGCTTTCATAGTCTGAAAAAAAATTTAAGCCTGCCTTTTCAGAATATTGTGGCCCCAATAAGTAGTCACTTGCAGGAGGTGTGGGGGCTTCACAAGTAAGGACAAGAGGAATAAGGAAGGTTACTTAACAAGAGAAACAGTTCTGCTTACCATGAACTTAGTGTTCCCCCAGAACATAATACTTCCCTGCACACTTTAAAGAAAGAACCAGAGTCATCCTCCTTATTTATCAAGAGGGAAACTGAGGCTGAGGAGGGGATGGTCCCTGTATCTTCAGGGATTGAGAAGGACATCTGAAGGGACAGCAGGGTCTCACCCATGAGGTGGGGACTCCCTTGGTAAGAATTCATGGAAGAGAAAGTGGAATTTACATGCTCTCAGCATTAGTAGAGGTGAAGGTGAGAATGGGCCACCCATTGAGGGCTAGAGACAGAAGGGTGCTAGAAACCACCTAGGTCAGTCCTTTCCCTCTTAGATCAGTCCTTTCTTCCTATGTCAGTCCTTCCCTCCCTTCCTATGCCAGCACTGTACCTGCAGTGAAGACATAATGGTAAGCAAGGCCAGATGCCATTGTGTCCTCATGGAACCTGTCGTCTCATTTAAGGGAGGAATGTTAATCAAATAATCACCCAAATAAATGTAAATTTGTATCTCTGAAAAGCACTGGAAATAGGGTATGTGACACTCTGCAGGTTTATAACAAGATAGGGAAAGCTTCTGAGGAAGTGACAGATGAGTAGATATTTACTAGGTGAAGAGAAAGGGGAAAGGAGCTCCAAATGGAGAGGGAAGATATATGCAAAGGTTCTGTGGTAGGAGGGTGAATAGAGTAAAGGGAAATGAAAATGTGAAAGGAGGCTGGTTTGCTTAGAGAGAATGAACAGGAGCCTGGTTTTATTTGAGGCTAGAGAGAGAGGCAGGGGCCAGGCCACGTCCTGCCTTGTCGGCTGTGTTCAACAAGGAGGCAATGGTAGAAGGATGATATTGCTTTTCAAAAAGTTACTGTGGTTGTACTGGGGTTGTGTGTGTGTGTGTGTGTGTGTGTGTGTGTGTGTGTCTGTATGTGTCAGTGGATATTGGACTAACTGCCCAGAATCCTGGGAGAAAGGTGTGGGGGTAGAATGAATACAGGTAGAGCATCCTCCAATGGTCCAGAGGACAAGTGGCTGGGACTAGGGTAACAGTTAGTGTGGTAGAGGAGGAGATGGACAGCAGAATGGATCTGAGGGCCGTTTAGGAAGTGAAATCAGAAGGCCTTGGTGTGAATTTATTATAGGTGTTGAAGAGGAAATAAAGGTCAAGGAGAATTCTTAGATTTTTGGCCTGAGCAACTGGGTGAGTGGTAGTGCCATTTGTAAGGAATGGGAACACTGGGAAAAGACTGGGTTATGGGGAGATATCACAAAGTAGGTTTTGGATATGTTGAGTTTGTGGTGCCTTTGAGACCTTGTTGAGCAGATTCTTTCAGGTAGGTTATAGGTAAGAAAATGGAGGAACTTAAGTTGCTAAATAACTTAACTAAATTATATCCTTATTAATCGAAAGTCTAATACAAGATTTCTTTTTTTAAATAATTTATTTGAAAGAGAGAGAAAGGAGAATGAGTGAGCATGAGCAGGGGGGAGGAGCAGAGGGAGAGGGAGAATCAGACTCCCCACTGAGCAGGGAGCCTGACCTGGCTCCATCCCAGGATCTGGGGTTATGACTTGAGCTGAAGGCATATGCTTAACCAACTGAGCATACCCCACCAATGATACAAGATTTCAGATCTCATAATTCCTACTCCAGTGCTCATTCCCTGACCAATGCTTCTTTCTCTTAAATAATTTCTAAGGAAAAAAGGACAGTGTGCATATTCCCCTGATTCTGGGAATTCAGTCCAAGCCAGTTTGGTATAAATGCTACATTTATTTAAAGTTGTTTGTTTACTTTGAAAATTCATCTGATTTCTTGTTCTGCTGCATAACCTATTTGTTATTTCTGTAGTATAGTAATGCTATTAAAAATCCTTACTGTGGAGTAGAGTTGCTACTCCAGGAGGGTGCTTTGGATATATTCAGGGGTGATGGAACCACGTGCCAGATGCATCTGCCTGGGCACATCCTGTTTGAGCAGCATGGCAATCTGCTTGGTACAAGACAGGAGAAATAGGATGTGGGATGGCTTGGGATTGGGGACAGAGATGATGGGTTCAATTTTGAACATACTGCTGTGATGTGTCACTTGGTCCTACTTTGCAGCAAAAGAAATAATAGCAATGGGCCCCTGACCATGGGATCCATTGTTCTCAGCATATAGCACAACTCTGGTCCTAACAAACTCCACACCTAGAAGCTGCAGCCAAAGAGAACAACAGAATGACCTTTCAAGGGCACAGCTGTGGTACTAACTTCCAGATAAAATACCCTGTGCAGATGGGCATTCTGCTTTCTGCATCAACAACCAATATATGGTGCTAAATCTCTAGAAGGTAGAATACATGAGTCTGGAAATCAAAGAGGTAGAAGTGGAAGGTTGTCCCTCTAGCCATTATTCCCAGTGACCTACTTGGGTCATTTGTGTTTCTCGTTTCTACCACTCAGGGTTGCACGGGCTTAGAAATCCTGGTTCCCAGAAGGACATGTTTCTACCAGGAAACAGAAGAAGAGCCTGTTGTAAAGTCCAGGCTATGACTGACTGCCACTTTGTTACATCAGGCTCCTCTTGCCATGATGGCATGAGGCAAGGAAAGAAGCTACTATTCTGACAGGAGCAGTTGGCCCAGATCATCAGGAGGTGGTAGGGCTGCTAGGTACTCATTTCTTCAGCTGCCTGGGAAATCTACTCCCATGGCTCACAGCTGAATTCCTCTCTGGAAATTGTCTGAGGTTAAAGAGAGTTGCCTCCCTCAAGATTACATCCCTTATGCCCCTGGAGGCAGCATAGAGTCAATGGCTGGTGGATCTGGGGATATAGTATCTCAGATTCTTTGCCCTGATTTGGAATAGATTTGGAGGATCATCTCAGTTGCTGTGGGATTGACTCAGTCTTTGTTGTGGCTGCATCACAGTTCAACCTGTCCTTGTCCAGCCCTGTTGCCATCACTCTGTCACTGGTAGTGTTCCTAAGAGAGCCCCCATTACATTAGCCGCGTGGAAATCTCCATCTCAGATCTGCTTCCCAGGGAAGGTGAGCTCAGCAAGATGCCCAGGGATGTGTCTGATGAATAGCTGAAAATAGAGGCTGGCATATAGAAGATCTGTGCTGCAAATATAGACTTGGGCACAATCCATCTAAAGACAATAGTGAAACCATACATGGTTAGGATGACTCTGGGAGAGTGAGAGATTCTGATAAAGAGAAGGAGGACATCTGTTGTATTAGAAAAGAACCTATATATTTATAGATTACAATACTAGTATGTATTCTATAAATGTTATTGTTTGGTATTTGATAAGTGTCATAAAAAAAGAGAGAGGTAATCTTATAGACCTTAGTCTTTGGGGTCTTAAAAATTTGAAATGCTTAGTTCCCAAGATTATGAAGAGGAGGATAAGGAATATTTGAATTCTTGTGATTCTAAGTGTGAGGTCAATAGAGCACAGTTGAAAAAAAAAAAAAGAGCACAGTTGAAGTGGGATCAGCTAGGACAGAGGTTTTAGTATAGAGGAAGTGGTACCTGCTGCACTCCTGGTTATCATGGTTAGAGGGCTCTACCTTAAAATTTATTTTTTTAAAGATTTTATTTATTTACTCATGAGAGACAGAGAGGCAGAGACATAGGCAGAGAGAGCAGGTTCCCTATGGGGAGCCCGATGTGGGACTTGATTCCAGGACCCTGGGATCACGCTCTGAGCCAAAGGCAGATGCTCAACCACTGAGTCATCATGTCCTTAAAATTTATATTTCAGGGGCTCCTGGATAGCTCAGTCAGTTAAGTGTCTCAGGCCATGATCTCAGCATCATGAGATCAAACCCCACACTGGGCACCGGGCTGAGTGTGGAACCTGCTTAAGGTCCTCTCTCCCTGCCTGTATGCTTCTTTTCTTCTTCCCCCACTAGTGCCCCTCTCTTTCTCCAAACAAAAGTCTATTTTAATGAGACATATCAAATGTAAATAAATCCCACAACAATTAGGAAGGGGCAGAATTTGGTCCTGCTGGTTCCCCCTTGGAGGAAGGTCTGGAAAAGAATCTGGGAGGGTTGTGAGGTGTGGTTGAAGTGAGATCACTTGCTGTGATGAGCACTGGGTGATGTAGGGAAGTGTTGAATCACTATATTGTAACGTGTAAAACTAATACAACTGTGTTATAATATATAACTGCATGTTATATAAATGGCTAATATAACTGTATGTTAACTAACTGGAATTAGAACAAAAATTTAAACCCATCTTGTATTTTCTACTTTGCAGTAAAAATTTGCTAAACCTTCTATTTCTCTTTATTAATCCTCCCCTGTTTGACCATGCTCAGCTTCTTTTTCTGAATTTGAAGTTCTTTAACTTTGCTAAGAAACCTCCTGGGTAAAAGGGAATTCACACTCACATGCTGCCTCATCTTGGGATTCAGGCAAAAACTACCACTGCTGAAAAACCCTGCCAGGATCCAGTACAGCATCTGGCTGGCGTTATTAGTTTTATTCTGGCTCCTGTGAAATTTCATCTGTTTAATGATGCTGGGATGCCAACTTTCTAGTTCCAGAGGAAAACTTTTCAGGGAAGTGTAAGATTTCTGCCCTAGACAGGACTGGGTATGAGGTTGGGGAACTTTTACTCACAAATATGTGTTGCTACCAGGTATTCTGAGATGGTGATTTTCGTAGGACATCAGATTCCAGTCACATTCCCACCCAGCGACTTCAGGAGGCTAATCTCAGTTGTTTATTTTTTCTCCTATTTCCTTCTGTGGCAAACTGAGGGATGTCGACAATGCATGTCTCTGGTAATCCACCTTTCCCTATGTTCTTTGTCCAATTTCTGCCTTTTTCTCTATTCTTGGGGTTTTCTCTCTGCTTGGCTCTTTCCTCTTTTTTTTTTTTTTTTTTTGTTTTGTTTTGTTACACAGGTGGTTTGCTTTTGTCTGTCTTTGCCTATGTAAATGAAGTCTGTCTACTTAAAAGTTGGCAGTGGTTGAATACTGGAATCAAAGTGGTGAATTCTGGGGACATGGGAGGGTGGTCAAGATTCCAAGGGCAAAAAAAAAAAAAAAAAAAAAAAAAAAAAGATTCCAAGGGCATTACCCAGAGGCCTCGTTGGACCACATAGGAGCGAGGAGGAATCTCCGAGGCCATATATTACGATTGCCTGATGCTTCAATTTAAAACTTGCTACCACTGTGCTTTATGTATTTATCTTTTTAAAGTATGTATGTATGTATTTATTTGAGACAGAGCACAAGCAGGGGGAACAGCAGAGAAAGAAGTAGCTTCCTCACTGAGCAGAGAGCTCAATGTGGGGCTCGATTCCAGGACCCCGGGATCATGACCCAAGCCAAAGGCAGACGCTTAACCGACTAAGCCACCCAGGTACACCGTGTCTGTGCTTTAAATAACTAGTCTTCTTGGCAACCTCATGAGTTGCAATTAAGCTAGTGAAAGTGACTATAAGGAAAGGAGGGAAACTGAGTGGGGAACACTTAGAGAGGAAGACAAACCATGAGAGACTCCTGACTCTGAGAAGCAACTAGACTTCTTTGGCTTTAGTATTTACCTGAAGGTCTGTAACTGGTCTTCCTTTGAGAACAGATCAGTGCTATGATTCAAGTTGTATTCATTTCTTAGGTTAATGAGACTCCCCGTTGCCTGTAATCACGTTGGATATTTTACAAATGTGAAGAGTACATCCTTTGAAGCAGATATGAGGAAGAACTGATTGAGAAGCTGTAGGAATAAAGTAATCTTATCTATGACTTTAAAGAAAAACTGTTAAGGAGGAAAAAAAAAAGGAACATATCCTTTAAACCAAAAATTAACACTACCTAACATGTGGACGAGTCTCTATTTCATTTTGCCAGTTGAACTGCTTCAAAAATGTCTTTCTTCTAACAGCTTGAGTTTTTTTTTTTTTTTTCAGTTCAACAAAGTAAAAATCTGCTCAGATATTTAAAGGAAAGGGTCCTCCTCTCCTCCTCCTCCACCTTTTCCAGGTTTGATGAAGTAAAGAAAAGCTTAACATTCTAGCTTGGTAGAATTTAATTTTGGCCAAGGACAGGTGTTTGGTGGTTAAGGTAAAAGATGTAGACGATAATGAACGTGTACTAATTTTGAAGAGTAGGAAGACCCTGAGAGAAATTTGTCTGAAAGTTGGATAAATTTGAATTATTTCTACTACACTCTTTATTCTGAGTCTTTTTTGACCAAAAGCATGTTTCATCACATGTCCATGTGGGGTTAGGGTGTGAGGTAGTCCATTCTGGCTAGGCGGACCCTGAAATGTCAATTGTTGTCAAATGTCAAATGGATTTTTTTGTCAAGCATGGTATGTATCCAACAAGGGCAAATGAGGGGGTAAGCTCTGCTCTGTGTAGTTCCTCAGGGTGATGGTGGCTCTACCTTGCTGGATGGAGATTGGCCTGTTGGAGCAGTCTTAGAGGTTGCTGTATATAGAAGAGGGGAATGGAGGGTCATGCAAGATGTTTTTAGGTGCCAGATTTGGAAGTGTCCTACTTTACATTTGCAAACATGCTGTTTGCTAGAACCCAGTCAGATTGCCCCACCCAACTATGAGGGATGTTGGGAAATGTGGTCTTTTTGTGTACTCAGCAAAAATGACATATAGAATGAGATTTTTGTCAATACATGCAGTGGTCTCTGCTTAGTCTTCTTTTCCAGTGGCCTTTTTGCAATAGAGCACACTCACCATTTCCCCAAAAGAGATGAATAAAACCTAAATGCAGCCACTTCACCCAGCTCAAAATCCAGGATCTCCAGGTGACTTACAATAGTTTGTCTTAGTTTGAGTGTGCTCCTTCTTGGTCCCATGAACTAAAGAAAGAAGATATTTGCTCCCTTCCTCCAATTATAATTTTGGGGAGCAGTTTTTTTTTTGGGAAGAACTGAGTATCTACAGCAATCACTGGCAGTTCTGAAATCCCACTGGGCAGATGTGCTGAAAATCCCCCTCAATCTGGGTTGGGATAGACCTTCATAGGCCCTGCTATTTTTGGATAATGAGTGACTTTGGAGACTTGGTTGTTCTTACCTGATGGAGCTTTGTGAGCTGGTGAGTGATGCCACTGGGGCTGCACTTTGGGAAGTGCATTTGGATCCAAGAAACAAGTTAGGAAGTTATTGCAGAAATTCAAGAGTTAGAGAATTATCCTCTGAACCAGTAGTGGTCAGTCAGAATGGGAGGAAGTGATGAATGTGATAGACACATTGAAAGCCACATCCCAAGAGCTTGATAACTGGTTTGATGCACATGACAAAAAGGAAAGGAGATCTGCCTCTAAGGCCCTGCACCCGGCTGACAATGACAATGGTGGTGTTGGAGGGAAGTCAAGAGTAGGTCCTGACTTGGAGGAAGGTAACTTTGGTTTTTACCATTATTTTCTACCTTGCCCTCTGATACAGAGGAAATGAACTCATGTCCTAACTTCATTATTATTATTATTGAAAGATTTTTTTTATCCGTAAGAGAGAGAGAGAGAGAGAGGCAGAGACATAGGCAGAGGGAGAAGCAGGCTCCATGCAGGAAGCCCAATGTGGGATTCGATCCTGGGACTCTGGGATCATGCCCTGAGCCAAAGGCAGACACTCAACCACTGAGCCACCCAGGCATCCCATGTTCTAACTTCATTAATGGACAGGAGCTTCGTGGTTATGAAAAATATTTTAAGGTTTAAGAAACTCAAAATAAATGCATGTGATACATGACAATCAATGAAGTATTCATTGAGGATTATGAGTTACTAACATTAGGCTGGTTGTCAACAATGGATCCTTTTGTTATTAAAATGCCTTTTTAAAAATTTTTATGTATTTATTAGAGAAAGAAAGAATGAGCACAAACAGAGGGAGCAGCAGAGGGAAAGGGAGTAGCGGGCTCCCTGCTGAGGAGCTCAATGTGGGGCTCGGTCCCAAAACCCTGGGATCATGATCTGAGCTGAAGGCAGACACTTAACCCACTGAGCAACCCAGGTGCCCCTATTAAAACACCTTGAGGGGCAGCCCAGGTGGCTCAGCAGTTTAGTGCCGCCTTCAGCCCAGGGCGTGATCCTGGGGACCTGGGATCGAGTCCCACGTTGGGCTCCCTGCATGGAGCCTGCTTCTCCCTCTGCCTGTGTCTCTGCCTCTCTCTCTATGTCTCTCATGCATAAATAAATGAAATCTTTTTTAAAAAAATCACCTTGAGTGTGTTACTCCTGGAAAAGGTTTCTTGGTCACCAGACTGACTTGAGTCCCTTTGGTGAAAAGGATCACTTTGCTTTAGAGGGAAGCTCACGCTATTGTTGGGTAGTTCTAGTTGTTTATGGCTTCCATTTTATATTGAGCTGAAACTTGTTTTCTTGAAACTTCTACTTAGATGAACCAATTTTTGTTTTGTTTTGTTTTTAGATTTTATTTTTAAGTAATTTCGATATCCAATATGGGGCTAGAACTTACAACCTTGAGATCAAAGTTACATGCTTTATTGACTGAGCCAGCCAGGCTCCCTAGAGTCACCAGTTTTTAACCCCAGAAACACTCAGGGCAAGTAAGTCTCTCAGATCTGGAAGGCTGTAGCTGTCCCCTTTTATCTTTTTTGTTTGAGCCGAGCAACTCTTGTCTCCAACTACTGCTTTTGTATGACTTCGCCTGTGGGACCCTTGCATGCTATTGCTTGTGGTGTCTGGGAGGGTTCATGCTTGTTATTGGGGTGGGAGAGCAAGGAGATGGTGGCCCCATAGGTTTTGATGGTGGCAGAAGTTTTGACATGACCTGAAGGTCTCTCTGTTCTGTATAATCTGGTCAGGAGTATCCGATGAGGACATCCTTAACTTCCAGAGACCATTAGTGGTAAGCTTCCCTTGAGAAGTGGGCTCTGAGTGAGATAAGGGGTTCACCCCTCCGAGCCTGGTTCTATCACCCTCCTCTGCATATTCTGCAAATGAAGACTGTTTATAGTGGGTGGTGGCTACCAGGTAGCCGGTCCCTTCTCTCTTCTGGCTAACAGACCTGTGTCTGTTCAGACCACCATCCCTCTTTCATATGACCCTGGGCTTCACGAGAAACTGTCTCTACTCTGGGAGTGAGTCCTGGTCGGTCTCTGGAAATACTGGGAATCCCAGTCCTGCTGCCATGGACTGCTTTAGATGGAGGGTTGTAACCCAGGTCTGGTTAATGAGACATGAGAGTAGATTTGTGGGGGAGAGGAGCTTCCAGGAGATGTTTCCTTACTCCTAAGTAGGAGACACCAGGAGAAGTGATGCCTCTCTGCCTGTGGACTTTACCGTGTCTGGATGTGAAGCCTCCAACTCTCAAGCCATCTGGAGGGTGAAGCCCACACATTGCGAAAACCAAAGCCAAGCAAATCCTAAGAACTGGGTGGCCAGATTTCTGAACTTCTTGTTTTTAAAGTGAACACATTTCACTGTCGTCTTTGGTGGTTTCAGTTAGAGATTTCAGTTACTAGCAGCTGAAGGCATCCTAACCGATACGGGGACTCTTCAAATGAGGTGCTTGGAAGAGAACGTAGTGCCAGAACAGTGGAAATATCACCCCTGATATTTTGTATGCTGTGCTTCTGGAAATAGCAATTCACTCTGAGATACCTTCTTTCTTTCGTTCGTAACTCCATCCCACATTTGGCACATATTGTTTTCATGAACAGCTAAGACCATTAGGGGTTTTTCTCCATACATTTCTTTTTTATTGGTTAATAAGTTTCCTGAAGACCATTTTTTATGATGCTGTAGCCTAACTTCTGGCTGATAAGAAAACTCTTGGAAAAGAACCTAATTTACAGCATTCTGCTTACAAGTCCATCAATGAAGATAAAGATCATTGATTACTTACAGAAGTTTCTCCAGCTAAATGTGCACTTGTGGAGACAGCCCCGTGACTGCCTCAGATGTCTCTGGACATAGAGGCTCTGTGTTTTGCCAGCTGTGCACTTGTCATAGAACCACAAGTCTTCATCCTCACCCTACTCCTTGTCCTGAACAATGTATCCTGGACAGATTCCAGCCACCCTCCTTTTCCTAGGCTCCACCTCTGCTTACACTCCTAAACACACTAGCACGTGAGCTTTTTCCTGTTTCACACAAACACTGTCCTCTTCCAATTTGCTGGCTTCTCCTCTGAAATGAGCTCAGGTTTATCCGGGCTTGGGGGCGAAATCCATTTCCTGAATTGGTTTCTCCTTACAGGCAGGTGTCGCGGGGCTCTGACACAAGGCTGCCAAATATATTTGCTCGTGCGTGAAGACAGTGAAAGGGGTAACAAAAAATGTCAAATCGTCAACACTTCACCTTCCTTAATAATAAGCTGTCAGCTGTCAAAGGCAGAAATGTCAAATCCTTTCATCCCCTCCCTTCTCCCAAACCAGGATTTGGCTTTGATGGTTTTGCAAGAAATTCAGATAATCATTTATTTGGATGCTTGTTCTTATGTAACCTCGGGCGGCAATGAGTGCCATGAAAGAACCTTCCTACAGAATCCTTCAGTTAAAGCACTAGAGAAATCCAATAGCTCCTGGGCTCGTGGCCAATTCTTTTAAACCCGATCAGTTATCTCTTCTGCTTCAGAGCTGATGGTCCCCTCTGTGAGAGACAAAAAAGGTCCCAGGATGTAAGAAGTGCCTGCAAGCACACTGGGACGTACTCCTGTGGTCCGCTTGTCCTTGTGCAGCATCACTGTGCACGTGGCAGGGGTTTGGTGAGCAGAGACTTCTTTTAGGGAAGCTGCTCAGTGGAGTAGAACAGATGAATGTTCCCAGCAGCTTGCAAGAGTCGTTTTTGACTCTGCACCTAGTGAACATCATGGCAGCTTCTGGCTGCGCCAAGCGGTGCAGGGACGAATGTGTCCTTCCAGGTGCTATGCTAAATAACACAATGATAAAGCTCTTCTGTAGAAAGGAAGAGCACATCGCTGCTTATTCTTCCTGTGAAGAGTGGAGCAGAAGTCACTGGTTTCCACTGGTGGCTTTGTGGAAACTGTACTTTTCAGTATGTGTTATCAGGAGGATCCCTTGGGTCTGTGTCTATGGCTTTCTTCTAACTCTTTCACATCAGTTGTGCCCCATATTATTTTATATTGACATCCTGAGCACCATTTGCTACCTTCTGGTCAGAAGTAATAGAGGAATTAAAACAATGTGATGCGATCCAAGAATGTCCATAATCAATTGCTTCCCCCTATTTAGTTTTAGAGCAAAATAAATAGAACCTACAAGCAGGCAGGGATCTGTAACTAGGGAGCAAAGTACTCCCTTGCTACCTATTGTTTGCTCCAGCTCTTGTACCAAACCCTGGCTTCTGGGAAGCTGCACAAGACCACCTGGAGTTCATATTTCCAAAGTTAGTGAGCATTTTTGGTCTTATCTCCTGAAGCTCACACCTTAGTCTTCACTGCTGCCACCAGGAGAAGACCACACACATTACCCATTCACTGAATTTAGAGTGGAATTGGTGAAGTGGCCTGATGATGATTCCAGCTCCTCCTCTCTGGAGGACTGGGTTGAGATATTCTACAGGAAGGTTGAGTGTGTGCTTAGGACACCTGCAAAGCTGATGCATAGAGAGGAATGCTCCGTTTTGAGGACTATTTCTCAAAAAATCTAGAAAGAAATTTGTAAGCATATAGTTGTTTCATTTTGAAACCTTTTTTTAAATTTATTTTTATCAAAGAGAATGTCTTAAGATTTTTAGTGTTCAGGCCTTTAGAGATCTTGCTTCAGCCAAGATCTTCTGCCTTTCTTGGAGGGAAAGAGGGTGGTGTTGGCAGGGCTCCTTTGGTCAGGATAATTGCTACTCTGGATGCATGTGTGTAAGAGACAGAAGGAGAAAAGCATGCCTAGGAGCTGAGCTGTTAGAGCAAAGGGATTCCATGCACTGACATACATGTTTTCTCATGTCTGACTAATCCCCACCAATTCCTGCCTTCTGGGGGTAGAGAGACCAGGTAGGGAGCTATAAGGGACATTTGGGAGGGGAATAGAGATAAGACCTGGGACTCCTTTTTCTACAGCAAACCTTAATATGCATCCTGATTGCCTGGAGAACTTGTTAAAATACAGGTTACTAAATCTGTAAATTTGTGTTTAGGACTGAGAATTTGTATCTTTAACATGTTCCTGGGTGATGGTGCTTCTGGTTTAGGGACTGCACCTTGAGAACTTCTACTCAGAGATTCTGGGCATTGGGGTTTTTAAAAGTTTCTCAGGTGACTAATATAGCCAAGATTGAGAACCGTTGCTTAGAGGTAACATTTGCTAGAGGACATCTAACAGGAATGGAAATATTTTCATATCATGATCCATGGATTTATTTATTAAGAATTTTTAATGTTAATTAATTAATTAATGAGAAAGGGAGAGCACAAGTGGAGGGAGGGGCAGAGGGAGACAGACAAGCAGAGTCTGTTGAGTGCAGTGACCCCAAGAGTAGGGGGGAGGTGGAGACTGGGAGGGCTTGATCTGACAACCCTGAGATCATGACCTAATCCAAAACCAAGAGTCAGATGCTTAATTGACTAAACCACCCAGGCACCCCATAGTTCATGGGTTTAAAAGAAAAATAGAGGAGAAATATATAAACCCATCTATCTATCCTGTTTATTGGTCTATCTCTCTACCTAATGTTCTATTCATGTACTTTAAAAATTAATAACAGGGCACACAAAATGCTCTGCAGTGGATAAAACAAAAATAGGTTAGTTCTTATATTTGTTTATATATAAAGAAACCTGTATTAGTTATATGGTTTATATGGTGCTTGTATTACCTGTAACAAATCTTCATAAACTTAGTAGCTATACACAACATAGTTTTTTTCATCCTCCAGTTCTGATGGTCACAAGTCCAGAATCAGTCTCACCTGGATAAAGTCAACTGCTCAGCACAACCGTGTTCCTTCTGGAGGCTCCAGGGCAGAAGCTGTTTCCTTGCCTTTTCCAGCTTCCGGAGGCTGTTGCATTCCTTAGTTTATAGTTCTTTCCTCTGGCTTCAAAACCAGCAGTAGAGCATCTTCTGACCTCTATCTGCGACTCTGATCCTCCTGTGTCTCTCTCTCTTAGAAGATCCTTACAATTAGATGGACTGACCCAGATAATCCCCATTGAATTGCTTGTGCAAAGTCCCCTTTGCCATCATACAAGGTACATAGATTCATAGGTTCTGGAGGTTTGGATGTGAACATCTCAGGGTGAGGGACATTATCTGGACCACCAAATTTGGTGAATTACAATAAAGACAGGGAAAAGTGAGGAAAGTCAGAGGAAAGGATATGAAGGGATGGGAGGCAGAAGAGAACTCTCTTGTGCTTTTTTGTGGCTTTAACCATTCCACTGGTGGTTCCTCTACTCATCCTTAAACAGACCTTGCCAATCAGTTCCCAAGTGAAATTTCCAGTTGCCTGCTGGATGCCTCTATTCTGTTCCACATAGTTTAAGTTGAGCATGTCATAAAATGAACTGATTCTTCTTCCCTCACCCACAAAGTTCTTCCTGCTGTTCTCCTGTCTCCATTAATTATGTCTTCCCCCCAGCTTATATTCCAAGAGCCCAGGCGGTCCCTGACACTGTGGATAGTGCTGCACGTACTCACCTATGATAAAGTTTAATTTGTAAATTAGGCACTATAAGTTTTTTTTTTTAAGATTTTATTTATCTATTCATGAGAGACCCAGAGAGAGGCAGAGACACAGGCAGAGGGAGAAGCAGGCTCCATGCAGGGAGCCCAATATGGGACTTGTCCTGGGACTCCAGGATCATGCCCTGGGCCAAAGGCAGATGCTTAACCACTGAACAACCCAGGATCCTGCACTATAAGTTTTTTTAAGGTAGAAGGTTTTTTGTTCTCTTATTTTTTCAAGTTTTTATTTAAATTCCAGTTAGTTAACATGTAATATTAGTTTCTTGTGTACAGTATAGTGATTTGACACTTGCACACAATACCTGTTGCTCATCCCAACAAGTGGGCACCATAAATTATTAACAGTAACAAACAATATAACAGTTATAGGAATGTACTGTAATACAAGTTATGTGAATGTGCCCTCTCTCTCAAAATGTCGTATGTACTGTCCCCACACTTCTTGTGATAATGCGGGATGATGAAGTGCCTACCTCGTGGGGTTAAGTGAGGTAGATGATGTAGGCATTGTGATGAAGCATGAGTCTACTACTGGCCTTCCCATGATAGGGCCATCTGCTTCTGGAGTGTAGTTGACCTCGGGTAACTAAACATTGCTGAAAGTGAGACTGGGGATAATGGGCCTACTGTTCCTAGGAGCCATCCAGGTGCCCAAATTACAGGCACCCTTTGAAATCATTGTCTATCTTTCTCACTTCATACAGCCAATTACTATGTTTATAGTGATAACCAATTACCAGTGTTTATAGTGACAGCCTCTGAGTAACCAACCCTACCGATGTCTTTCTTTATACCTGGCCACACTGACATAGAGATTTTTCTCAAAAAAGAAATCTTCCTCCCATAACTGTGGTTATGCAGTAGCTCCTGCCTGATTAAGTAATGCAGTCTCATGCTCCACTGGCCGAGCTAGCCAGATCCACCTGATGAAGGCATAAATGAAACCCTAGGTTTGACATCCAGGGCCCTCCCTGACCTGCCCCTACCTCCTCTCCTGCCACTCCCCTCACCATCCAGTGACAATTCAAGTGTTGGAGCCAAAGAGGCATGAGTTCCAGTTCTAACCCAGTCCCTTGAGAGCTGAATAATCTTGGTCTAGTGTCTTAACTTGAATCTCTGTTACCCCATATGTAAAATAAGTCCGGTGATGGTACTTATGTCAGAAAGAGATGAGATCACTTACCATCAGGAAAATACAAATCAAAACCACAATGGGATACCACCTCACACTAGTGAGAATGTGAAAATTAACAAGACAGGAAACAAATGTTGGAGAGGATGTGGAGAAAGGGGAACCCTCTTACACTGTTGGTGGGAGTGTGAACTAGTACAGCCACTCTGGAAAACTGTGTGAAGGTTCCTCAAAGAGTTAAAAATAGAGCTACCCTATGACCCAGCAATTGCACTGCTGGGGATTTACCCCAAAGATACAGATGCAGTGAAACGGCAGGACACCTGCACCCCAATGTGTATAGCAGCAATGTCCACAATAGCCAAACTGTGGAAGGAGCCTCGGTGTCCATCGAAAGATGAATGGATAAAGAAGATGTGGCTTATGTATACAATGGAATATTACTCAGCCATTAGAAACGACAAATACCCACCATTTGCTTCAACGTGGATGGAACTGGAGGGTATTATGCTGAGTGAAGTAAGTCAATCGGAGAAGGACAAACATTATATGGTCTCATTCATTTGGGGAATATAAAAAATAGTGAAAGGGAATAAAGGGGAAAGGAGAGAAAATGAGTGGGAAATATCAGTGAGGGTAACAGAACATGAGAGATTCCTAACTCTGGGAAACGAACAAGGGGTGGTGGAAGGGGAGGTGGGCGGTGGTTGGGGTGACTGGGTGACGGGCACTGAGGGGGGGCACTTGATGGGATGAGCACTGGGTGTTATGCTATATGTTGGCAAATCGAACTCCAATAAAAAATATACAAAAAATAAAAAAAGATGAGAGAGTGAATTGAGATAATGTATATGAAGATATTCCCATAATGTTCATCAGTGCGAAGTGCCCATTGAATATAAACCCCCTACAGATATTTTTATGTCGACTGTTTTAGTGCATGATAATTACTCATGTACTCCTCTCTCTTCTACGTTTGACTCTAAGCTTCTTGACATCATTCAGTTCAGAATATCCACCTCTTAGCCTGACACAAGGTAGTGGATGTCATAAGAATCTGAGTGTTGGTCAAAGCCATGAATAGTAAGACTCTAGCTCATTTTTTAAAACTTGTTTTTAAAATAAAACAACTACAAAAAAAGAGGAAAACAAAAAAAATAAAGCAACTACAAAAATAATTGAAGGTAATTGACCATACATATATCAGTAGGTTTTGTCAAGAGTGCTTTAACTTTTACATAAGTAACCCTCCTAACTTGCCTTCCTATAAACATTGTGGTGTCTCATTTGATTTTCTAAACATGGGAGAATCATATCAGAGAACAGAAAACACCATCTTTGTCTTTGAGGATAGTCCCATGTAAAGAATTGTTAAAGTCTGACATCATTTTTGCAACTTGAGCACATATGTGTTCACCTCTCAGGATTTACCTTTCTGTCCAGAGCAATTAGGCTGAGAACCAGAGGTGACTGGAAACTGCGGGCTGCCTGGTGCTCTAGTAAATCAGACAGAAATCAATATTTTATTTTGTTTTTTAGAAAAAATTGGTTTTATCTCATCTCTGCTTTTAAGGATGACAATGCCAGATGAATTTATTTAATAGAATTATTTTGTTTGATGACAACAGTAGGTATCAAAATCCTCTGTTTCTTACTCTAGTCATTTGTCCTCTTATTTATTTTCATAGAAGTTGTCCTTAAAATACAAGTACGAATGTCCTTGTACCTTTTTCATGCACTTCAATACTTACATACTTTAGAATTATTACATAGAAATAGGTTCCTAGAATAGCTACACAGTATGTTATTTGACTAACAATTATTAAAATTTGTGGGCTTTTTTTGCATTAGAATTGCCCATCTTTTCTAGGTGTCTGGCATGATGCATTTGGCATCCTCACATATTATTCTTTGGTCATTTGGTAATGACCTGGAGGGTATAAAGCTGTATCACATAATCAAAGTAGGACAAAATTCAGGTTGTTGTTTGTTGTTCACATGCACTCATTTGCAAGGGATATTTTATCAGAATGTTTGCCTTTATGCAATATCAGTGGTTTGGGACTTGCAGTGTAGAACAGAGTTCTAGGTTCCAGCAGGTAGAGGAAGGTGAGCTGATGTGTCTGCCTTCCCCACCATCCTTATTGTCAATTCCTGTATATATTGTGTTACAGATATAAGCACAGGGCAGAGTTGTCTGTGTGGAGAGGAAAGAGGGCTGGCATTAGTGGAGAGTGCCAGTCTGCCTGATTTTTCTGTGCAGGTGTCCTAGTGCAGGGGCAGATAGAATCCCACACATACTCTGTCTGGCAAGCTTTCTGTTCTTCTCATTGCTTTGAGGCTTTCTTCCCATCTCTGAGCTGGCACAGCCTGTAATTGTACCAGCACTGGGCAGTGGATCCTCACCCCACGTGATATGAGTTTCTCAGTGACTTCTGGGCCCAGAATAGGTGCTGGTGCCGCCAGTGACAGTGTGGCTGTTACTTCATTGCCAAGCTACCCACACACTCAGACTTATCCTTCATGCTCATGGATCAGTCCTGCCTTTGACATTTAGATGGCAGCAATCACCTTGCGGCTAGAACCCTGCATGGACTTCATATACAAGGTGATTCATCTGCAATTCTCCCACGTTGTCCTCCACATAGTTAGTGTGATATTTGTTTTTCTGACAGAGAATTCATGACAGAGAAACCTTGAAATAGATATTTATTAATTTCTGAGTGCAAAGGCACTCTGTGCTCATTATGGAAACCCAAACATCCCAGGCATCTGTACTGGAATAAATGAAAGTTCCATCTAATATGATATGATATAATATAATCCTCCAAGAGATCCCAATTGTACCAGGTTGGTGGAAGAATCCCAACATTTGGTCTTTGCCAGTCCCTATGTTAGTTCCTGGAGTGTGGTATGCAAAATACTAGTGGATGTACAAGAGATAGTTTTAGGTGGTATGAGAGGCCAAACATATTTTATTTTAATATTCTGCATGTCTCAGGTATATCAGAAAAACATCCATTCTGAACTCAGGATTTTATAGATATTCTCACTTTTTGCTTATGGTACATTCATTTTTCTAAAAAATAGGTAAGCTTGATGCTAGAAAAAGTGATACAGAATACAGCAATGATTCTGAAGGCAGTAGTCTGATACTATCCTGAAGTTGAGAGATTTTTACAAACAAGATCAAAGTGAAATATGTCCTGGTATTATTCTGTAATAATCATTTAATGGTATTATCCTGTAATTGCTCTTGACATAAGTGTATGAGACTTGTTTCTGTGTCAGAAAATACTCATTTTGGTTGTTTTAATGGGTTTATACAATTCTGTTTATAAATGCATCAAAAGGTACTTAACTAGCAACATGTGATGGTCATATGATTATTGCCAATGTTTGGACATCATAGTCAGTGCTGCCCTGAATGTGTGCTATGTGAATGTATTTTGTGCATTAATACAAATGTTTCTATGGGATAAATTCCTAGAAGTAAGAGGATATAAGCACTTAATATTTTCTGGGGGTAAGTTAGTTTCCCTCCAAAGGTGCTGTATGATTGACCCTCCTACTGATAATGCTTGAGAGTGCCCATTTCTCTACACTTGACCAACACCAGACATGATCAATCTTTTAAATTCTTGTCAGACTACAATCCTTGGACTGCTTCCATGGGCAATTCTATTTCTTTTGTAAATTGCTTGTGTGTATCCAATGCCCATTTTGCTTTTAGGTAGTTCACATTTTCTTTAATGTCCCTCAGTAGACTTTTGTTTTCTTCATAAAAGCTACAATATATTGTTAGATTTAGCCCCAAAGAACTTTAAATGTCCCTAAGCATACTGTAGATTATTATAGTTCAGGTGTTCTATAGAAACCAGATGGTTCTCACTGGATGAGTTTGTCTTGATGGGATTATCATATTTCAAGAGATGGGTTCTAAGAATTTCTGCATTTTTTGAAGTCAAGAATCATGTTTTTTTTTTTTCAGTGTATAAAAGGTATCTGTTCTTTAGAACTCCTTTATCCAAACTCTGCTCACAGAAGACTACTGAGTAAAGTAGAACATCAAATAAAAAAACTTACCATAAGACAGAACAAGCACTAATACTTAATAATAATATATAAAGGCAAGCAAGCATTGATTGAGCACCTACTATATAACAGGCACTGTGCCAAATGTGGAACACACAAACATGGCTAAGAAGTGGCTCTGCTTTCAGGGCACCTGAGTGGCTCAGTTGCTTAAGCATCTGATTCTTGATCTCAGCTCAGGTCTTGATCTCAGGGCTGTGAGTTCAAGCCCCATGTTGGGTTCCATGCTGGGCATGGAGCCTACTTTAAACAAAGAAATGGCTCTACTTTCAAAGAGATGAGCTAATACTCCTGAAGGAAGAGATACATACATATATGTAGTTACAGTGAGATACTGTAGGTGTTATGATATGTGCAGGGCAGATTGGGAGTACTGCACAAGCAGTTCTTTCTACTTGTGATGATGTGAAAGGACAGTTGCCAGGAAGGCTCTGGAGGAGTGTCTGAGGTAGAGTCCTGGAAGGTGAAGCAAGAAGGAAGCCCCTTACCAAAGGCTGGGCTGTGTGAAATAGCCTCAAAAACTTCAGCAGGACTGGAGAATGGGTGGGTTCAATGGAGACAAGCTGGGGTCAATTGTAGAGGGTCTTTTATGCTATTAAAGAGGTAGAATTTTTTTCCTGCAGTGATGTGGAGCCATTGGAGGCATTAAGCAGGGAGCTGGTGTGGGGGATGTTTGGGTTTTAGGGGGATTGCTTTGACTTCAGATGGGGAATGGAGCATGGGTGTTGCATGGATAGGATGTGGTAATTTTGGAGTGAGGGAAGGAGCAGAGGCCGGAGTCTTCATCTGGTTGATGATAATGGCATTAACCTGTTTAGGGAAGTGAGAAAGAGGGCAGATTTGGAGGAAAAGATAGTTCTGCTTTATTGATTGAATGTGGGGCGTCCATGGGAAGCCACGATGGGGAGACTCTGCAGTTGGCTGTGTGTGTCACAGTCACTTATTAATTTGATGAATATTTATTGTGTGTGCTATGTGCCCTGTATCTTAGATTATTGAGGTGCTTCCAAAACCCCTTAGCCACTATAGATGACTCTCTTGCTTCTTCTGCCATTCCTCAGGTGGCTAATACCTTTATAGTTTTTATTTTCCCAAATTTTATTCTCAACTTTGTATGCTCATCTTCCTCTTTCCATGAACTGACCACATACAGTTACAGAAGACAAAGAATAAAATGACTTGTTAAACTACATATTTTTACATCATAATTTTCATATTTTTGCTTGTTTCAAATGTATCATCCAAAATAGATACATGCATTTTTCACTCCACTGGTTTTATTCCAGACTATTACAAATTATATTACGTATTTCCAGAGTTCACTGTGTTGTTACAAGGTAGTATCAAAAATAGACATTTACCTAAACACTAAGGAAAACTCATGTGTTATTTTTATTATAAATAGAAACAATAATGATGATGAAAGCTACTGCTTATTGTGTACCTGTTATGTACCTGGTCTATCAGGGACATTATATTTGGTTTACATGCATATATTATATATGTATATGCCTTCTGGGGTATATGTTGTTATTTGCATTTTTAAAAAAGATTTTGCTTATTTATTAGAGACAGAGAAAGAAAGCACGAGTGAGGTAGGGAAGCAGCAGAGGAAGAGGGAGAAGCAGACTCCCCACTGATCAGGGAGCCCCACTTAGGGCTTGATCCCAGGACCCCCAGATCATCACCTGAGGCAATGGCAGGCACTTAACTGACTAAGCCACCCAGGCACTTCTGGTATTTGCATTTTAATGAAGGAAATTCTTACTTTTCATACCTTTCCAGAAACTCTTTCATGAGATCTTTTGTGGGCTCATCTTCCTCTGAGCCTCCTTTATGACTGGTGACGCCTTTCTTCCTTTCTTTCCATATACACCTACTCTGAGTGCTTTCACCAGCTACATGCCTTCCGTCGCTGTGTGCAGACGATTCTGAGCACAGTTTCTGCCCAGATCTCTGTTCTGAGCTCCAGATGAGTTAGTCCAATGCCCACTGGTCCCCTGCAGTTGGCCATGTCATTGGCACCTCTTGCTGAATGCATCTCAAATTACACTTGCCTTTCCAAGGCATGCCCAAGCTCCCAGAGTCCATCTTTTAAGGACATTACTGTGTATGCTAGTAAACCTGGAAGTTACTCTTTCCTCCTCCTTTTATGCCCCTCATGTGCAACCTCTCTCTAGGCTCTGTTGATTCTGGTCCCAAACTCTCCCTCTGGCACACTCTCTCCTCTGTCCTCTGCCAGGGCCTTAGTTGGGGCTCCTCATATTTATCACCGCACTTATGGTGACTTGTTTCATTGTTTCTTTTCCCTTCAGTTCTTTCTCTAGAAACCTGTGAGATTAAGCCTTCCAAACACAAAACTCGGATACTGTCTTGTCTTCTTTCACTCAATAGTTGTCCATGATTATCACAACACACTCTGGACACTTGGAAATAACAAGTAAGGTCTTATTTCCACTCCATTTTCTGCCAGGCTCTTTCCTATCTACCGCTTTTCAAACACATTAAACTTCTTACATTTCCTTGTCCTGCTGTGTACTCTCTCATCTTTACGCTGTACATGCTGCCCCTCCATGCCTGGAACATTCTTCTCTGCCTGATTGCTGCCCATCTCTCCTTTTGCACTCAAGCAGGGCAGTACGTCTGCTAGGAAGCCTCTCCCTCTTTAGGTTACCTGAATGGTCCTTCTGTGCCCTCAGAGCTTTCTCTGCTCCTCACCTTCAGAGCGCCACTGTGACTCTTGAAATGATCATCTGTCCTGCCACTCTCTGAACTCCACAAAGGCAGTGGGGGCGATGGTGGTGGCAGTGGTGTCGATCCTGGCATATAGTACACGCCCAATAAAGGTATCCTTGAATGAGTGCATCTACCAGCTCAGGTTAAAACCAAGTCAGCCTGCTTTTGGAATCCGTAGTCTCTCTACCCCCTGCTTGGCTTACTTAGAATCTTCTACTTTACAGTCTTGCTCTGGATACAATAACAGCAGGGGATGAATGGGGATGGGGTGGGAATCGCATGTAGCGTTATGTTTGAGAATGAAGCAAGACACTCTTGACTCAAGGGTAGATGGTGTTGTGTTCTACTTCAAAGCTGGTGAAGAAGAGCTAACCAGATATAGCCCAAGCCCCAGATGCAAATCTGTCACAGGTACCACATCTGGACCTCCCCTCTGGACTTGGCAGTGGAATGGGCATAGAGCCATTTAAATACTTTGAAGGCAATTATGAGAGGACTTGGAATACCACAATTAATACCGGAAGTCCATTTCATAAAGTGAAGGGGAATAATGCTTATTAGAAATTGAAAGTCCATGAGTAGCCCTGGAGATGGACAGGGAGTTAGTATTGCAGCTGCATTATGAACCAATTACAAGCTAGAAATAGAAGGCAGAGGAGGAGCTGCTAAGAGACTATTAGACTAATCCAAGCACGCATTCCCTCAAGCACAGGACCAGTTTTTCAGAGGGGAGAGTAGCTGTTTCTGACTTCCGTACCCTGGATGATGATTAGCTTCTGATTATATGCCACGTTCTGGGAAGAATTAGCCCCAACCCAAAATTATGGCCCTTCCCTACCTCCTTCAGGAACCACTCACTTTATTTGCTCTTTTCTTGCTCTCTTCCCTCTCCTCCCAGTCTAATGCACTCTGTACAGAGAGCTTCTAGGCACTGGTATTTATTTATCCTCCCTGGCCATGTAAAGTGTTTCTGCATTTTTGCAGCAGAGCTGGCTTTAGACAAATTCATTCAGTGAATGGTAAGCTGCTTATATGCAGGCACTGTTTTATTTGTCTTTATGTCTGCAGTGCCTCATCCAATGTTAGATGGAACTAAAGCAAAAGGTTAATCCACCGAGCTTGATTTAAAACAAAAGATTAAACAGGTTGGAATGAAATGAGTAATTATTTCAGTCACCTATTTTTGAACTTGTGCACACAGGCAAAGCCTAACTTTAAGTCCAAGCATGGGGAGACACATGTTATATACTAAACAGTTTGGAGTTCTTGAAGGTTGTGTCTAAACATCCCGGAATAGAGAGAAATCAATGAGAGAAGACAAGTACATGAGTAAGCGTCAAGTGAATTAGGCAGACAGCGGTTATTCCAAGTTCAGAGGTGAGATCATTCTGGAGTGCATTTAAGAAAGAGGATTTAAGCTGGGTCAGGAAGCAAACAGTAGCCCAGGACTATGGATATGAACAGGTCAAGCAGTCTTGGAAAGGCTAAGGAAAAAATAGGGAAAATGTAGTAAAATGATAGAGCATGTATGCTTGGATTTGAGCCTTTGACAAACGAAAATGGGCCAGAATGTTCTAACATAGCTTATCGTTAATATGTTCCCAGGTCATTCCTTTTCTCTCTGTCAAGTTGCTGGCTCTTCATAAGAGCCTTAAGTGTATCAATAAAGGTGATGAGTTTGTTGCTGGACTTGTACAGAGTGATTTCATGTTTTTTTCCTGTATGTGCTTATTATTTATCATCCTCATTATACCTTTTTGTTTTTATTCTAAACTTTCTGGAAATAGCTTACTTAGCAGAGAGAAAAATCAATGGGTTTTTATTTGTATTTATATTTATTATGTATCTAATATCTTTGGATGAAGCTACATAGATACTCCCTTTTTCTTTTAATTTGAGAGTAGCTGACACCAGATACATTAGTTGCAGGAGTACGATACAGTGATTCAACTTCTCTATACATTATGCTGTGTTCACCATGAGTGTAGCTGCCATCTGTCACCATACAATGCTATTGCAATACCATTGACTATATTCCCTATGCTGTACCTTTCATCCCTCTGTTAATCATTTGATTTTTAAAGTAAGGAATGGATCAGACATGGTCAGGGCCTGGTCTCATGCCAGTCAGAGTTGGAACTGCAAGGGGTGCTTTCTGTGAGCTGTGAGTCATCCCTGGGGTTCATCTTGCAACCTGCAAGTGTGATGCAGAAGACCCTGGAAGTGGTTCCTTTCTTTCCTTTATGGCCCTATCTTCCCCTTCAACATAGCTCCTGTCAAATGAAGAGTGTAAAAACTACAAGTGTTTCTTGCTGTCCTTTTAGAAGGGAACAAACACAGACAAAATCTACAGTCTGTACTTTCTTTTGAGCTGCTTCTTTTTACCCTTCACATATTTCATGCCAGCAGCATGAACCACTGCTGTTTTTCAAAGCATCCCCTTTTAGAAAGAAGAGCCATTACTCATCATTCCCCAGGAGTGAGAAGTTTGTGGAATGCCTACCATTATGGTGACTGTTCATCACCACCTTGCCAGACTTGCTATGTAGTCTTTCACTAAGGCTAAAACGCCATTGAGAAGTCACCTAGCTCTCTCCCCCTTAAGTTAACAATGGGGCATTCTGCCCTTGGTTAGATAGAATTGTTTACTGAGGTGTGGCCCTTAAGCATCCCAAGCCAAATTCACAGCTTTTGCTTCTGCCATAGGATGATCCACTGATGTGCTATCTAAATGGAATTTGGTGTCTGTCCAACCGTATGGAGCAACAGAATTCCCTGGGGTTGGGGGGAGGTAGTGGGGGTGATGGAGTGTTTTAAAACACAGATGTCTGGCCTCAACCCTTCTGAGAGTCTCTAGTAGGTTTGGGGTGGGACCAGAGAGTTTGCGTTTCTTTTTCTTTTCTTTCTTTCTTTTTTTTTTTTTTTTTAAGATTTTATTTATTCATAAGAGGCAGAGACATAGGCAAAGGGAGAAGCAGGCTTCATGCAGGGACCCCGATGTGGGACTTGATTCCAGGACCTGGGGATCATGACCTGAACCAAAGGCAGATGCTTGGGATCCCTGGGTGGCGCAGCGGTTTGGCGCCTGCCTTTGGCCCAGGGCGCGATCCTGGAGACCCGGGATCGAATCCCACGTCGGGCTCCCGGTGCATGGAGCCTGCTTCTCCCTCTGCCTGTGTCTCTGCCTCTCTCTCTCTCTCTCTCTGACTATCATAAATAAATAAAAAAATTAAAAAAAAACAAAAACAAAAAACAAAGGCAGATGCTTAACCACTGTGCCACCCAGGTGCCAAGTTTGCATTTCTACCAAGTTTCCAGGTGCTGCTGCTGCTGCTGTCCTGGTCACTGGATTTTGATAATCAGTGATCTGATATCAGGTCTCTGCCTGTCATAGGTTCAGGATCAGAGCAGTTTGTGATGTTTCTTTACATTCAACACTTGACTGAGTCCAGGAACGCATTTTGACCCTGTCTTCGAATTTGAAAGATCTAAAAACGTTATGTACCTTTGTGTGAGCTCCTGTGGATCAAGACCATGCTAGTGACCCAGAAGAAAGGTCTTTAACATCTGGGGAGATTCCTGGCAATATCTGCTGATGTCTCCCAGAAAGAGGCATCAACCCAAAATCATGTTCTCTGCTGGTCTTAAATCAGAAACTGGAATCTGTATGTAAATGGAGATAAAGGGTTTGTAAGTAATATCTGGAAGCAAAGCCCTTCCAAAGAATGCATAAAGCCCCAAAACAAGTTCTCTGAAAATTGAGAAAAACCACTGTACAGGCTACTACTGGCAATAGCCCCATCAACTCCAACCCACTGATTGAGTATTGTGTAAGAATTTGAGATTTGATCAAGTTGAATTAATGTCAGGCAATAGGAAGGGACTGCTCTAAGTGCACATAGGACATTTCGTAGTGGTTAAAATGGCCAACACTATTAACCAGAAATAACTACTGGGATCACTTTGTATAATGGCCATGGACCAATTGCAGCTGGGATGTCTCAGTTAAAGTGGGATTTGAAGACAAGATAAAGCAAAACAACAGAACCTCTAAAGTTGTAAGTCTAATCAATCATTAGTTATTTATATTGGAATATTATCTAAAGCAAATAAATGATGTTTTAGATACAATTGAAGATGGTTCTTTAAAAAGATTTTATCTATTTGGGAGAGAGAGAGAGAATATGCACAGCAGGGGGAGGGGCAGAAGCAAAGGGAAAGGCAGACTCCCCGCTGAGCAGGGAGCCCAATTCAGGGCTCAATCTCAGGACCCTGAGATCATGGCCTGAGCTGAAGGCAGATGTCCAACCGACTGAACCACCCAGGTGCCCCACAATTGAAGATCTTTTTGAAGGTCTTGAATGATTCTTCAAATCATAAAAGTGCAGTGTATATTCTTTTTTTATTTTATTTTTAAGACTTTAATATAATTGACATACAATACTCTATTAGTTTTAGGTGTATGTAGTGATTCAATGTTTCTTATATATTATGAAGTGATCCTCATGATGTTACCATCAGTTATTGTACAAAGTTATTTACAGTATTATTGACTCTATTTCCTATGCTGTACAGTACCTCCCCATGACTTACTTATTTTGCAATATACATTTTAATATGTGCAAAATATAAAATGAAAGTCCCAGCCCTACCTCATCCCAAATACCATATCTATGGAAGGGGGGATATTGTTTGGTATTTTTAAAAAGGAGATTCAGTTCTCTGAATCAGTGTAAGGATTCAGACAGTCCTCTGATGTCAGAATGAAGATTTATGCTGTCTTGTTCCAGGAGTAGCTGTCCCAGGAGAGCTGTCCCCTCCTTTGGGGAGAGGCAGGACACAAAAGTCCCTGGAGACTTTGTGAAGAAATCCAGTACAGGCCAAATGTCCACCCATTAGGGACCATGGACACAGATTTACCTCACCTCTTATTATTGAGAAAATAGTGTTAAAAAGATTTAAAATGTTACCTGCCTTTGGCCCTGTGTTCTTGGCCTTCCTCCAGTCTCAGTAGACCAGATTTTCTGCCTCTGTCACCCATCAGCCAGTTGACTCAGGCTTTGGGTCTCATAGCCACTCACCTCCATGGCCTCTGAGCTTTCTCTTGTCTTCCCAGTCTTCTGCCAGCTTCTTGCCCAATTTCTCTGCTTCCCTACCATACCAAACTTTTCAGAGGAAATGTCTACTTCCTCCACATTCTCATTCTTTCCCACACTGATGGGTTTCTAACCTGGCTCCAATCCTGCCACACTGTGTTTGAGCTTTCCCAATATTTGACACAGTTTGCCCCTCCTGACTTCCTGTAGTATCATTGTGTTTGTTGCCATCTTAAACAGTTACCCCAGTTTAGTGGTTTGAATGAATAGACGTTTATTATCTCTTGATGAGGGTCAGGAATCTAGGACTTGGGTAATTCTTCCTCAGGGGCTCATGAGGTTGGGGCTGTGCTCATCTGGGGTCTTGACTGGGGCAGGAGGATCCATTTCTGAGATGCCTGTTCACTGGAGGCTTCAAATTTTTTTCACATGGCTTTCTCTACAGAGCTACTTGGCTGTACTCAAGACATGGTAGCTAGCTTCCCTTGGAGGGAGTGAGGGAGAGAGAGTAGGAGAGTGCAAGAGAGAATGAGAGAAAGCAAGAGTGAGAGAATGAATGAATGACTAAGACAGGAGCTGAAGTGTCCCCCCCACCTTTTTGACTTAGTCTCCAAAGTAACATGTTGTTCTGCTTTATTTTATTCATTAGAAGTAAGCCTCTAAGGGGATGCCTGGGTGGTTAAGTCAGTTAAGCATCTGACTTTTGATTTGGGCTCAGGTCACGATCTCAGGGTTGTGAGATTGAGCCCCCACATATTCTCTCTCCTTCTCCCTCTGCTTGCACTCATGATCTGTCTCTTTTTTCTAAAATAAAGAGATCTTGAAAAAAAAAAAAAAGAAGTGAGTCACTAAGTCCAGTCTATGCTTAAGTACAAGGAAATTAAGTTCCACCTGAAGAGTTTCAAAGAATTTGCAAAATATTTCAACTCTTGTTTCTTAATTTTGCCAGTGTCACTCTTTTTTTTTTTGGTTTGCCCCCAACTTTATTGACTACTCTTCTGCTATGCTAGCCCACCCTCCATCTCCTTCCTGTCTTCATAATGTTAAAAGTTGATCAAGACTCCATCCTGGGCTCTTCTCTCCTTCTCTATCTTCCCCATCTCCCTTAAGCTCTTTCCTTTTAGAAACTTCAAATACTGTCTCTTGATAGTATTACCAAGTTTCTGTCTGAAGAGCTGACTTCTTTTTAGGTATTTAGATTTATATATTCTTTTCATCTTCATAGTTGGACAGATTTTATATTTCTTTTTTTCTTAGAGTGCATGCATATGTGAGCAGAGATAGGGAAAGGGCAGAGGGAGAGGGAAAGAGAATCTTAAGCAGGCTCCACACTTAGTGCAAAGCCTGACATGAGACTTGATCTTGTGACTCTAAGCTGAGGTCAAGACTTGGACACTTAACTGACTAAAACACTCACATGCTCTAAGATTTTGTATTTCTACACCTTAACTCTTGGTCTTCAAAACCTGCTTCTCCTTTATTTTTCCCCCATGTCAATAAATACAGCAGCTCAAACCACTGTTGCTAAAGCCAGAAATATGAATACCATTCTTTTGCCCTCTGGACTTACCGCTGCTACACATCTATATATTTACATTCTGGACTTTTTTATTGGATTATTTTTTTTATTGGATTATTCCTCCTACTTATCTTGACTCTCACTTTCCCATCTTTTTCCTTTTCTTCTTTAAGCAGTAAGGAACATTTAAAAAATAATTCATGAAACGAATAAAATTATTTTTACATTTATTTTTAGTTTTTATTTTGTATGCTTCACTTTACAAATGACTTTTTAAAGACATGAACATAAATTTCACCAAAGAAGACATAGACATGGCCAACAAGCACATGAGAAAATGCTCCACATCATTGGCCATCAGGGAAATACAAATCAAAACCACAATGAGATACCACCTCACACTAGTGAGAATGGGGAAAATTAACAAGAGAGGAAACAACGAAACAACTGATGTTGGAGAAGATGTGCAGAAAGGGGAGCCCTCTTGCACTGTTGGTGGGAATGTGAACTGGTACAGCCACTCTGGAAAACTGTGTGAAGGTTCCTCAAAGAGTTAAAAATAGAGCTACCCTTTGACCCAGCAATTGCACTGCTGGATATTTACCCCAAAGATACAGATGCAATGAAATGCTGGGACACCTGCACCCCAATGTTTATAGCAGGAATGTCCACAATAGCCAAACTGTGGAAGGAGCCTCGGTGTCCATCGAAAGATGAATGGATAAAGAAGATGTGGTCTAGGTATACAATGGAATATTACTCAGCCATTAGAAGCAATGAATACTGGGATCCCTGGGTGGCTCAGCGGTTATTAGCTCCTGCCTTTGGCCCAGGGTGGGATCCTGGGGTCCCGGGATCGAGTCCCACATTGGGCTCCCTGCATGTAGCCTGCTTCTTCCTCTGCCTGTGTCTCTGCCTCTCTCTCTCTCTCTCTCTCTCTCTGTGTGTGTGTGTGTGTCTCTCATGCCTAAATAAATAAAATCTTTTTTAAAAAAAGAAATAATAAATATCCACCATTTGCTTCGACATGGATGGAACTGGAGGGTATTATGCTGAGTGAAGTAAGTCAGTTGGAGAAGGACAAACATTATATGGTTTAATTCATTTGGGGAATATAAAAAAAATAGTGAAAAGGGGTTAAAGGGGAAAGGAGAGAAAATGAATGGGAAATATGAGTGAGGGTGACAGAACATAAGAGACTCCTAACTCTGGGAAACGAACAAGGGGTAATGGAAGGGGAGGTGGGTGGGATGATAGGGTGACTGAGGGGGGCACTTAACAGGATGAGCACTGGGTGTTATACTATATGTTGGCAAATCGAACTCCAATAAAAAAATATACAAAAACCCCCACCAATTACAGAAAAAAATGACTTTTTAAAAAAATGTAAGCTCTTGGGTCACCTGGGTGGCTCAGTGGTTGAGCATCTGCCTTTGGCTCAGGGCGTGATCCCAGGGTCTGGGGATCCCGTCCTACCTCGGGCTCCCTGTGGGGAGCCTGCTTCTCCCTCTGCCTATATCTCTGCATCCCTCTCATGAATAAACAAATAAAATCTTTAAAAAATTATAAAAAAAATAAAATGTAAGCTCTATACTCACTGTGGGGCTTGAACTTGTGACCCTGAGATCAAGAGTCACATGCTCTACCAACTGAGGCAGCTAGGTGCTCCTGATTTTATAGATTACTTTTGTCATAGTTTTCATATAATTGTATGTTCTACATTCTTTCCTTCTGTTTTTTTTTTTTTTTTTAAGATTCTGTTCATTTATTAGAGGAAGTGAGAGAGCACAAGCAGAGGTGGAGGAGCAAAGGGAGGGGAAGAAGCAGATTTCCCACTGAATAGGGAGCCCCATGTGGGGCTTGATCCCAAGACCCTGGGATCATGACTAAGCCAAGGGTAGATGCCCCACCAACTTAGCCACTCAACCGCCCTCCTTTTAATTCAAACAAATATATAATTTATTGTCTCACATGGTTAAAACTCCAAGGAAAATGGCTGGCCGCAGGGCTCTACAATGAGTTTCTTTTTCTCCATCTCTTATCTCTGCTTTTTCCTGTTAATTTCAATCTGGCTCTTTCCCAATGTGGGTGCCATCCAGAAACTCCAGGCCTAATCCTCCCAAATATGTGAAAAGCACCTTGCTTTTGTTACGTTGTGGTCCTTCTAGATTCGATGACATTTTTAAAAAGTATTGGTGGTAAGTTTTAGTGAGATAATACTGGTGATAGACTTGCTCAATTTTAGTTTATCTAAAAAAATATCTTTATAGTTAGTTAAGTCCATTATAGGTCAACACCTTTGTGATATTAATCCACTGGCCTCTATCTCCTTTTGTTGCTATCCAGAAGTCAGCCATCAGTCTGTCATTTTTTAAAGATAATCAGTTTTCTCTTTCTGACTGTTTTTAGGATCTTTGTCTTTATTATCGTACATTTCTGCTGTGATGTGGGGTGAGGACAGAATGAAAGGGGTGAGCTAATCAGTAGGCATAGGCTCAGGCTTGAGAGGGTAGTGAGGTCAAGGAGAAATTTATTTCTGGATGAGTCATGCAGAACTCTTTGACCTTAAGTTTTCTGAGCTGATGAAATGAATTATTGGAGGTGATCAAATAGAGTTAGCTTGACTGAGGACTAGTAATGCATTTTTAAAATCATGTTTGTCATATTTAGGGCATTAGTAAGAAACCACCATACATATTTTCTTTTCATTGCTTTGCTTAAACTTGTGTTGTTTATTCACTTGACTCTAACTTGTTTTATTTATGCAAGGAGGATAACTTTTAAAAATTGAAATATAGGGCAGCCCGGGTAGCTCAGTGGTTTAGTGCCGCCTTCACTCCAGGGAGTGATCCTGGAGACCCGGAATCGAGTCCCACATGGGGCTCCCCACGTGGAACCTGCTTCTCCCTCTGCCTGCTGCCTCTCTCTCTCTCTCTCTGTCTCTCATGGATAAATAAATAAAATCTTAAAAAAATATAATTAGCACATAGTGTTTTATTAGCTTCAGGTATATAATATAATGATCCAAAAATTATAGACATTACTCAGTGATCATCACAATAAGTATACTCTTAATCCCCTTCACCTATTTCACCCTTTCCCACCACCTACCTTCTGGTGGTGAACAGTTTGTTCTCTGTACTTAAGACTTTTTTTGGTCTCCTTTTTTCTTTGTTTGGTTTTGTTTCTTAAATTCCACATATGAGTGAAATCATTTGATGTTTGTCTTTCTCTGTCTGACTTATTTCACTTAGCCTTATGCTCCCTGGGTCTATCAATGTTGTTGCAAATGGAAAACAATCTCTATTTTTTAATGGTTATGTTCCAATGTGTGTGTGTGTGTGTATCACCTTCTTTTTTCATTCACCTATCAATGGACACTTAGGTTGTTTCCACATCTTGGCTATTGCAAATAATGTTGCAATAAACATGCATGTATCTTTTTGAGTTAGTGATTTTTTTCTTTTGGATAAATAGTAGTAGAATTACTGGACCATGTAGTAATTGTATTTTTAATTTTTTGAGGAGTCTCCATACTCTTTTCCTCAGGAGCTACACCAATTTGCATTCCTACCAACAGCACATGAGGATTCCTTTTTTCCACATCCTCTCCAACACTTGTTATTTCTTGTCTTTTTGATTTTCACCATTTTGACTGATGTGACAGGCTAGTGTGGTTTTGATTTGCATTTCCCTGATGACGAGTCATGCTGAGCATCTATTCATGTGTCTGTGGGCATCTGTGTGTCTTCTTTGGAAATATGTCTATTCATATCCTCTGCTTTTAAAAATTGGATTCTTTGTTTTTTTGGCATTGATTGTGTAAGTTATTTTTATATTTTGGTTATTAACCTTCTCTTGGATATGTCCTTTGCAGATGTCTTATTCCTTTCAGTGTGCTGCCCTTTAGTTTTGTTGATGGTTTCCTTTGCTGTGCAAAAGCTTTTTATTTTGATGTAGTCCCAAGTTTTTATTTTTGCTTTTCTTTTGCTTGCCTGAAGAGACATATCTAGAAAAATGTTTCTATAGCAGATGGTTAAAAAAATTACTGCCTATGTTTTTTTCTAGAAGTTTAATGGTTTTGGCCTCACATTTGAGTCTTAAATCTATTTTGAATTTACTTTTGTATATGGTGTAGAAAAGTGGTCCACTTTCATTCTTATGCATGAAACTGCAGTTTTCCTAGCGCCATTTGTTGGTGCAACTCTTTTCTCAGATGTGTATTCTTGCCTCCTTTGTCATAGATTAATTGACCATATATGCATGGGCTTATTTCTGGGCTCTCTGTTCTCTTTGATCTATGTGACTTTTTTTTTTTTTTTTAGATTCATGTTCTTGTGTCTATTTTTGTGACAGTATCGTACTGTTTTAATTACTATAGCTTTGTAGTATATCTTGAAATCTGGGATTGTGTTATCTCCAGCTTTGTTCTTTCTCAAGATTACTTTGGCCATTTGTGTTTTTGTTTTTTTTTTTGTGGTTCCATGCAAATTTTAGTATTATTTGTTCTAGTTCTGTGAAAAATGTTGTTGGTATCTTTTTTATTGCAGTTAGATTTGCCAACATATAGTATAACACCCAGTGCCCTCCTCAGTGCCTGTTGCCCCATTTCCTCCCCTTCTACAACCCTTTGTTTGTTTCCCAGTGTTAGGAGTCTCTCATGGTTTGTCTCCCTCTCTAATTTTTACCCACTCATTTTCCCTCCTTTCTCTTATAATCCCTTTCACTATTTCTTATATTCCACATATGAGTGAAACCATTCGATGATTGTCCTTCTCCAATTGACTTATTTCATTCAGCATTATACCCTCCAGTTCCATCCACGTTGAAGCAAATGGTGGGTATTTGTCCTTTCTAATGGCTGAGTAATATTCCATTTTGTGTGTGTGTGTGTGTGTGTGTGTGTGTGTGTGTGTGTATGTGTATCTCACATCTTCTTTATCCATTCATATGTCAAAGGACATCATGGCTCCTTCCACAGTTTGGCTATTGTGGACATTGCTGTTAGGAACATTGGGGTGCAGGTATCCTGGTGTTTCACTACATCTGTATCTTTGGGGTAAATACCCACTAGTGAAATTGTTGGGTCATAGGGTAGCTCTATTTTTAACTCTTTGAGGAACCTCCACACAGTTTTCTAAAGTGGCTGTACCAGTTCACATTCCCACCATAAGTGCAAGAGGATTCCCCCTTCTCCACATCCTCTCCAAAATTTGTTATTTCCTGTCTTTTTAATTTTCCCCATTCTCACTGGTGTGAGGTGGTATCTCATTGTGGTTTTGATTTGTATTTCCCTGATGGCGAGTGATGCGGAGCATTTTCTTGTGAGCTTGTTGGCCATGTGTATGTCTTCTTTGGAGAAGTGTCTCTTTATGTTTTCTGCCCATTTCGTGACTGGATTATTGTTCCTTGGGTATTGAGTTTGAGAAGTTCTTTATAGGTCTTGGGTACCAGCCCTTTATCTGATAGGTCATTTGCAAATATCTTCTCCCATTCTGTAGGTTGTCTTTGAGTTTTGTTGACTGTTTCTTTAGCTGTGCAGAAGCTTTTTATCCTGATGAAGTCCCAATAGTTCATTTTTGCTTTTGTTTCCCTTGCCTTCATAGATGTATCTGGCAAGAAGTTGCTGTGACCAAGTTCAAAAAGGGTGTTGCCTGTGTTCTCCCCTAGGATTTTGATGGGATTTTTGTCTCACATTTAGATTTTTCATCCATTTTGAGTTTATCTTTGTGTCTGGTGTAAGAGAATGATCTAGTTTCATTCTTCTGCATGTGGCTGTCCAATATTCCCAGCACCATTTATTGAAGAGACTGTCTTTTTTCCAGTGGATAGTCTTTCCTGCTTTGTCGAATATTAGTTGACCATAGAGTTAAGGGCCCATTTCTGGGTTCTCTATTCTGTTCCATGGATCTATGTGTCTGTTTTTGTGCCAGTACCACACTGTCTTGACGACCACAGCTTTGTAGTACAACATGAAATCCGGCATTGTGATGCCCCCGGCTCTGGTTTTCTTTTTTAATATTCCCCTGGCTATTTGGGGTCTTTTCTGATTCCACACAAATCTTAAGATGATTTCTGCCAACTCTCTGAAGAAAGTCCATGGTATTTTGATAGGGATTGCACTGAATGTGTAAATTGCCCTGGGTGGCATAGACATTTTCACAATATTAATTCTTCCAATCCATGAGCATGGAATATTTTTCCATCTCTTTGTGTCTTCCTCAATTTCTTTCAGAAGTGTTCAGTAGTTTTTAGGGTATAGATCCTTTACCTCTTTGGTTAGGTTTATCCCTAGGTATCTTATGCTTTTGGGTGCAATTGTAAATGGTACTGATTCCTTAATTTCTCTTTCTTCAGTCTAATTTTTACTGTGTAGAAATGTCACTGATTTCTGGGCATTGGTTTTATATCCTGCCACATTGCTGAATTGCTGTATGAGTTCTAGCAATCTTGGGGTGGAGTCTTTAGGGTTTTCTACGTACAGTATCATGTCATGTGAAGAGGGAGAGTTTGACTTCTTTGCCAATTTGAATGCCATTTGTTTCTTTTTGTTGTTTGATTGCTGAGGCTAGGACTTCGAGTACTATGTTGAATAGCAGTGGTGAGAGTGGACATCCCTGTCGTGTTCCTGATCTTAGGGGAAAGGCTCCCAGTGCTTCCCCATTGAGAATGATATTTACTGTGGGCTTTTCGTAGATGGTTTTTAAGATGCTGAGGAATGTTCCCTCTATCCCTACACTCTGAAGAGTTTTCATCAGGAATGGATGCTGTATTTTGTCAAATGCTTTCTCTGCATCTATTGAGAGGATCATATGTGGTTCTTGTTTTTTTTTTCTCTCTTGTTGATGTGATCTATCACACTGATTGTTTTATGAGTGTTGAACCAGCCTTGAATCCCGGGGATAAATCCCACTTGGTCATGTTGAATAATCTTCTTAATGTACTGTTGGATCCTATTGGCTAGTATCTTGTTGAGAATTTTTGCATCTGTGTTCATCAGGGATATTGGTCTATAATTCTCCTTTTTGGTGTGGTCTTTGTCTGGTTTTGGAATCAAAGTAATCTGGCCTTTGGTTTGGAAGTATTCCATCCCTTTCTATCCTTCTGAACACGTTCAGTATAATAGGTATTATTTCTTCTTTAAACATTTGATAGAATTCTCCTAGGAAGCCACCTGGCCCTGGACTTTTGTGTCTTGGGAGGTTTTTGGTGACTGCTTCAATTTCCTCCCTGGTTATTGGCCTGTTCTGGTTTTCTATTTCTCCCTGTTCCAGTTTTAGTCATTTGCGGTTTTCCAGAAATGTATCCATTTCTTCTAGATTGTCTAATTTATTGGTGTATAGCTGCTCATAATACGTTTTTAAAATCATTTGTATTTCCTTGGTATTGGTTGTGATCTCTCCTCTTTCATATATGATTTTATTAATTTGAGTCTTTTTTTCTTTTTAAAGGCTGGCTAGGGGTTTATCTATCTTATTAATTCTTTCAAAGAACCAACTCCTGGTTTTGTTGATCTGTTCTATAGTTCTTCTGGTCTCTCTTTCATTGAGTTCTGCTTGAACCTTTATTCTCTCTCTTCTTCTGCTGGGTGTAGGTTTTACTTGCTGTTCTTTCTCCAGTTCCTTTAGGTGCAAGGTTAGCTTGTGTATTTGAGACTTTTCCAATTTTTTGAGGGATGTTTGTATTGCGATATATTTCCCTCTTAGGACCACTTTTGCTGTATCTCAAAGATTGTGAGTAGTTGTATCTTCAGTTTCATTAGTCTCCTTGAATCTTTTTAATTCTTCTCTCATTTCCTGGTTAACCCATTAATCTCTTAATAGGATGCTCTTTAACCTCCATGTGTTTGAGTTTCTTCCAAATTTCTTCTTGTGATTGAGTTCTAGTTTCAAAGCACTGTGGTCTGAAAATATGCAGGGGACAATCCCAATCTTTTGGTATCAGTGAGACCTGATTTGTGACCCAGTATGTGGTCTATTCTAGAGAAAGTTCCATGTGCACCTGAGAAGAATGTGTATCCAGTTGCATTTGGATGGAAAGTTCTGTAAATATCTGTGAAATCCATCTGGTCCAGTGTATCATTTAAGGCCCTTGTTTCTTTAGTGGTGTTGTACTTAGAAGCTCTGTCATTTGTTGAAAGTGGTATTATTATCTAGGTGTGTCTTTACTTTGGTTATTAATTGATATACTTGGCAGCTCCCACATTAGGGGCCTAAATATTCATGATTGTTAGGTCTTCTTGTTGGATAGATCCTTTAAGTATGATATAGTGTCCCTCTTCATCTCTTATTACAGTCTTTAGTATAAACTTTAAATTATCTGATAAGAGGATTGCTACCCCAGCTTTCTTTTGAGCACCATTTGAATGGTAAATGGTTCTCCAGCCCCTCATTTTTGGGCTGGAGGTGTTCTTGGGTCTAAAATGAATCTCTTGTACACAGCGTATAGATGGATCTTGCTTTTTTTCCCCAGTCTAATACCCTGCGTCTTTTGATGGGATCATTTAGCCCATTCATGTTCTGAGTAACTACTGAAAGATATGAATTTAGTGTCATCATAATACCCATTCAGTACCTGTTTTTGTGGATTGTTTCCTTGGACTTCCTCTTTCTTTTACAGAGTCCCCCTTAATATTTCTTGCAGAGCTGGTTTGTTGGTCACATATTCTTTCAGTTTCTGCCTATCTTGGAAGCTCTTTATCTCTCCTTCTATTCTGAATGAGAGCCTTGCTGGATATAGTATTTGGCTGCATGTTCTTCTCATTTAATACCCTGAATATATCCTGCCAGCCCTTTCTGGCCTGCCAGGTCTCTGTAGAGAGGTCTGCTATTTAATCTGATATTTCTCCCCAAATAAGTTAGGGATCTCTTGTCTCATGCTGCTTTAAGGATTTTGTTTATCTTTGGAATTTGCAAGTTTCACTATTAAATGTTGAGGTGTTGAATTGTTTTTATTTATTTTTGGGGAGTGGGGTTCTCTCTATCTCTTGGATCTGAATGCCTGTTTCCTTCCCCAAATTAGGAAATTCCTCAGCTAGGATTTGTTCAAATATACTTTCTGGCCCTCTGTCCCTCTCAGCATTTTCTGGAACCCCAATTATACATAAATTCTTCCTTCTCAGGCTATCATTTATTTCCTTTAGGCTTTCCTCATGGTCTCTGAATTGTTTTTCTCTTTTTTCCTCAGCTTCCTTCCTTACCATCAACTTGTCTTCCATGTCAGTCACTCTCTTTTCTACCTCATTAACCCTAGCAGTTAGGACATCCAAGTTGGATTGCATCTCATGTAATATATTTTAAACTTCAGCCTGATTCGATCTCAATTCTGCCATAACAAAGTCTCTAGAGTCCTTTATGATTTTTTCCAGAGCCACCAGTAGCTTTATAATTGTGCTTCTGTATTGACTTTCTGACATCATATTGAAATCCATATTCTGTAATCCTGGGGCAGAGAGTACTGTGTCTGGTTCTTTCTTTTGTAGTGAATTCTTCTTTCCAGTCATTTTTTCCAGTGCAGAGTGGCTGTATGAGCGGCTGAGTCAAAAATATCAACCATGACCTAAGTAAAATACACCCTAGATGATTCTGAAGGTCAGAGACCAGAAAATGAAAAAGAAAAACAGAACAAAATAAAACAAAAGGATCACTAAAGTGAAAAACGTGCCAGGCTCAGTTTACTGGGTGAGGTCCCTGTTCCCTGGTGGCCCCACCCCTCCCAGGCACAGGGTGACACCAGGAGGAACAACCACCCTGGTGGCGGCCAGGTCTCCAGCTCTGGAGTCAGCTCCCGCAGTAATTATCACAATCTCCCAGTCCGCACTGGCCTAGGTGCTCCTGGGGCGGTGGGGTGTGCTGATCTGCACAGCTTGGGGGCGCCCGGAGGTAGGAGCGTCCTCGCTGTCCTGTGCCCTCCCTGCTTCTGCCTTACCCGGGGGGAGTGCAGGATCTCCAGCTTTGTCCACTTGGTGCCCTGGGATCCGGGGCCCTGTGCCACTGGACCTGTACTCCCGGGGGCTGCAACTCCTGAAGGGAATGGGGCACAGTCACCTCCATCCGGAGCTGCCTGCCTGACCGACTGGCTTCTCCCAAATGCCCCCAAGAGCTGCTGCGCTCCAGCCCTTTACCGAGATCCGCTCGTGGTTTTCGGTGTGCTTTCCCCCGGGGCGCACTTCCTCTAATAGCGACTCCGGGAATCTGGAGGCTTCACTGCTCCTCCTGTGATTCTGCCCGCTTTCTCTGCTGAGCACTTTTCCCTCCAGGAAAACTCTGGTGCGGATTTTTAAAGTTCCCACTTGTCCAGGGCTGAGCTTTCCTGTCCCAGAGGTTTTCTCGGCTCCACTTTAGCCCAGCTACTTGCAGTTCCCCTCCCCCAACTTTATTCTTTTTTATTAATTTTCTTCTGCCTTCCTACCTTGTTATAAGTGAAAATCATTTTCTCTGTAGCATTCCAGCTGCTCTCTTTAAATCTCAGGTAGAATTCATAGGTGTTCAGGATGTTTTGAAAGTTATCTTGGGACCAGGTGAGTTGAGGACCCCTACTCTTCCGCCATCTTGCCCCCTCTGTTGGTATTTTAATAGAGATTGCAAGAAATCTGTTGTTTGCTTTTGGTAGTATGGATATTTTAACAATATTGGTTCTTCCAATCCATGAGCATGGATAACTTTCCATTTGTGTCACCTTCAATTTCTTTCATCAGTGTTTTATAGGTTTTGAAGTACAGGTCTTTCTCCTGCTTGGTTGAGTTCATTCCTAGATATTTTGTTATTTTGGGTTCAGTGTAAGTGGAATAGTTTTCTTAATTTCTCTTTCTGTTATATCATTATTAGTGTGTAGAAATGTGACAGATTTCTGTATATTAATTTTGTGTCCTGTGACTATATAGAACTCCTTATCAGTCCTGATAGTTTTTTGGTGGAGTTATTAGGGTTTTCTATATATAGTATCATGCCATCTGCAAATAGGGGCAGTCTTATTTCTTCTTTCTAAATTTGGATGCTTTTTCTTTTTCCTGTGTGATTGCTGTGGCTAGGGTTTCAAGAACTGTGTTGGATAGAGTGGTAAGAGGACATCCTTGTCTTGTTCCTGATCTTGAAAGAAAAGTTCTCTGTTTTTCACCATAGAGTATGAAGTTACTATGGGTTTTTCATACATGGCCTTTATTATGTCGAGATATGTTCTCTTTAAACCTACTTTATAGAGTTTTTATCATGAATGGACGTTGTACTTTGTCATATGCTTTTTCTGTATCGATTGAAATGATCATATGGTTTTCATCATTTCTCTTGTTAGTGTGATGTATCATGTTGGTTAGTTGTGAATATTGAATCACTCTTGCATCTCTGGAATAATTCTCACTTGGTCCTGGTGAGTGATGTTTTAATTTTTTTTTTGATTCAGTTTGCTAATATCTTATTGAGGATTTTTGCTTTGATGTTTATCAGGGATAATGGCCTGTAGTTTTCTTTTTGTAGTGTCTGTATCTGGTTTTGATACCAGGGTAGTGCTGGCCTTGTAGATTTTATTTTGAAGCTTTCCTTCCTCTGCTATTTTCTGGAGTAGTTTGAGAAGAATAGGTATTAACTCTTCTTTAAATACTTGATAGAATTCACCTGTGAGGCCATCGTGTCCTGGAGTTTCGAGTTCTTTTTTTTTTTTTTTAATTAATGATTCAATTTCATTGCTAGTAATTAGACTGTTCAATTTTCAAAAATTTCTTCCTGATTCAGTTTTGGAAGATTATATGTTTTGTAGGAATTTATCCATTTTCTCTATGTTGCCCAATTAGTTGGCATATAACTACTTATAATATTTGTATTTCTGTGGTGTTGGTTGTTATTTCATCTCTTTCATTTCTGGTTTTATTTGAGTTGTCGTCGTCCTCCTCCTCCTCCTCCTCCTCCTCCTCCTCCTCCTCCTCTGTCTGGCTAAAGGTTTTTAAGTTTTGTTGATCTTTTCAAAGAATCAGTTTCTGGTTTCATTGATCTGTTTTATTGTCATTTTAGTCTCTATTTCATTTATTACTGCTCTTATCTTTATTATTTCCTTACTCTTACTGGCTTTTGTCTTTGTTTTTTCTTTTCCTCTCTCCTTTTGGCATAAGGTTAGCTTGTTTATTTGAAAATTTTCTTGTTTCTTGAGGCAGGCTTGTATTGCTATAATCTTCCCTCTTAGGCAAGCTTTTGCTGCATCCCAAAGATTTGGGACTGTTGTATGTTCATTTTCATTTTCTCCATGTATTTTTTGATTTCCTCTTTTTTTAAAAAAAAAGATTTTAATTTTTTTTCATTCATGAGAGATACACAGAGAGAGGCAGAGACATAGGCAGAGGGAGAAGCAGGATCCCTGCAGGGGAGCCTAATGCAGGACTTGATCCCAGGACCCCAGGATCATGCCCTGAGCCAAAGGTAGATGCTCAAGCGCAGAGCCACCAGGCATCCCTTGATTTCTTCTTTGATTTCTTGGTAGTCCCATTCATTCTTTAGTTTCATGTTATTTAGCCTCTATATATTCCTTGTGATTGATTTTTAGTTTTTTACTGTTGTGGTTAGAAAAGATGCATGATAAGATACCATTTTAAAAAAAAATTTATTAAGACTTATTTTGTGGCCAAACATGATTTTTAGGGGGAATATTCCATGTTCACTTGAAAAGAATTTGTATTCCACTGTTTTTGGATAGAATGTTCTTTTTTTTAAAAAAAATATTTATTTATTTACCACAGAATGAAAGAGAACAAGCAGGGGGAGCTACAGAGGGAGAGGGAGAAGCAGGCAACTTGCTGAGCAGGGAGCCTGATGCAGGGATCAATCCCAGGACCCTGGGATTATGACCTGAGCTGAAGGCAAACACCTAACTGACTGAGCCATGCAGGCACCCTTGTATGGAATGTTCTGAATATACATGTTAGGTCCATCTGATCTGATGTGTCATTCAAAGCCAGTATTTCTTTTTGGATTTTCTGGCCGGCCTTCCTTCCTTCCTTCCTTCCTTCCTTCCTTCCTTCCTTCCTTCCTTCCTTCCTTCCTTTTTTCCTTTCAGAGATTATTTATTTATTTCAGAGAGAGAAAGTGAGTGAGAACAAACATGAGTGGAGGTGAAGGAAGGGGAGGGGGAGAAGCAGACTCCGTCCTGAGCAGAGAGTTGGATGCAGGGCTCTACCCTAGGACCCTGGGATCAGGACCTGAGCTGAGGGCAGACACTTAACTGACTGAGCCAACCAAGTGCCTCTCTAGTCTACCTTTATTAATCCCTGGAAACCTTATGAATAGACTTTGATATAGAGGTTATCCATGAGGTTGTACTGAATTATATGCCCTAAAAATACTTCATATTTCAGGGAATGGACTTTTAGAAACCTGCTTTATCCATTTTATCCTTCTAAAGTGTAAGGCATCACTAGAGGATTACTTCCTTAAAATGCTTGTAAAAAATTATTCTCTTAATTTTCAGTGTATCACAGATCTTACCAGCTCCTGTAATATCTAACTTAATTTTGTTCTGCTGCAATATCATCTCTTAAACTCTTATCAGTAAAAATAATCATGTTTATGTCATTCTTATATTAGCCTTTTATCTATTCAAAGGAAATTACTAAGTTTCCCTTGAGCCTTTTTTTTTCTAGGTTAAATAAGCCCTGTTTCTTTATATTTTCCTCATGAGGGAATGTTTCCTAATCATTTTCATTGTTCTTTCTTGGACCTCGTCCATATACTCAGTATCACACTTCAGTTTCTGAGCCAAAAACTGGGCAATTAATGAAAGTTTGACCAGTGCTGAGTGGGAAGGGAGGCTGACCCATGGTTATTACTTACATGGATAATTATAGATCCTGTGCTATCATGAAGGACCTAGTCCCAATGAGGAATAATGTAGTTCCAAGCATCCAAAAAAATCATTTATTTTTTTTTCAGAGCCTTAAAAACACCCACACTGGATCAACTCAAAAATTCAGCATTAAAACAATGACTGTTACAGGAATTCTGAGTTTTTGCTAGTGAATGTAAGTACCTTATTTTAGGTTGATTTCCTGGTTCATCCTTGAAGCATTGTATTGCTTTATCTGAATTTTTATATACATCTGGGTTGCTTAGGTGTGCCTTTGTTTACTTAGTTTGGCTCCTGTGTGCTCCAGGTTATGATCTCCTTTCTGTCTCTGTTTGTCCAGGCATCCTCTTCACCTGAATAATGCATTAGGCAGAGAGAGTCTTGCAGAAAACTTAAATTATTCTTTCCTTCTTTCTCTTTTCATGAAGCACCACTCATGTTTGTCCATCCTTCTTTCCTTCCTTCCTTCCATCCATCCATCCATCTCTTTCTTTCCCTCTTTCCCTCCTCCTCCCTCCTCCCCCCTCCCATCCTCCTTCTCTCTCTCTCTCTCTCTCTCTCTCTCTTTCTCTATCCTCATCAATAGACCTGGGAAAACTTGGGGTTTTCCTTGAATATTGGGGTCCTGGACATCCTGGAGAGCAGAACACTCTATATCACCCTTTCCTCAGAAGAGAGGTCTGAAATGGCTGGGTTAATTCTGTTTCCTCTATGCTCAGCATATTCTCCACAGAGCATTAGTCACTTCAGCTCCTCAAGGGCACTGAGAACTGGACATGAATATAATTCCATTAGCCTTCACTAACTGATGCATTTTATCTATGGATGATTTTTAAACATAAAACAAGTTGTTCATCAAAATAGTATGCAAACACTGGTCACTAGATTTATTGTGGGAAAAACCCCTGACTGTTAGCTCAAGTTCAAAACTGATAAACACCCCTATCTGGAGTAGTGGCACAGTCCTCCATCTCCTCTTAGTGTTAAATTCCTTGCTGTAAACTATGCTCTGAGTTACTGCTGTTTTAGCATCTTTGTATTTCTGGAACTCAGTGTCTGACACTGCTGGTGAGATTATCTACAAACAGCTGGTAAAGAACAGCTGCTTCATAATTTGAATGACTTTCTTTTTTTGATGAGCTAAAGTTCCTCATTTCAGATAAAAGCGTTGTTATTGATCTTTGGAATAATTCTTTAAGCAGAAGCTCATTGTTGAGGGAGAAGTGAGTGACAGTGAGTATGTGTTATGATAGAATTTAATTTCATCCCTTTTTTAAAAAATAGACTATTTTTTAGAGCTGTTTTAGATTCACAGCAAAACTGAGGGGAAGGTACAGAGATTTCTCATATACCCCATATTCTCACATATGCACAGCTTCCCCCACTGTCAACACCCTGTATCAGAGTGGTACATGTTTTGTTACTGATGACCTTGCATTGATGTGTCATTACCATTCAAAGTCCATAGTTTACAGTACAGTTTGCTCTGGGTGTTGTACTTTCTATAGGTTTTGACACATGTATAATGACATGTATCCACCATTATAGTTTCATTCAGAGTTCATTTACTGACCTAAAAGTCCTCTGTGTTCCACCTACTCATCCTTCTTTCTCCCCTAACTCCTGGTCTTTTTACCATCTCCATAGTTTTTCATTTTTCACAATACCATATAGTTGGAATCATGTTGATTTTTCTTGGCCTTCTTTCACTTAGTAAAACACATTAAAGTTTCATCCATGTCTTTCATGGCTCAATAGCTCGTGTTTATCCACTGACCTATTGAAGGATGTCTTGGTTGCTTTCAAGTTTTGGAAATTATGAGTAAAGCTGTGTACATCTGTGTACAGATATGTGGATGTTTTCAAGTCCTTTGGGTAAATCCCAAGGAGCATGATTTTTGGACTGCTTTACCCCTTTGTAAATCTCATGTTCTCTCATAGCAGAGAGCTAGCATATGTTGAAGGACTACTTAGTGTCAGAACTTTTAGTAAATTTTGTCATTTCATTCTTATTATTACCTTGAAACATAATTTTTTAATACATGAAGAAACTGATACTTAGAAAAGTTGAGTAATTTGCTTAAGGAGACATTTGAACAAATGGAAGATTTAAACAGAAACTTCTCAGTGTTTTTAAAGTTTTCTCTGAAATAAGTTAGAGCTGGAAGGGACTTTTTAAAAATTTAAAACAAAAAAATTTTTAAAGATTTTATTTATTTGAGAGAGGGAGAAAGAGAGAAAACACAAATGGGAGAGGGGCAGAAGGAGAGGGAGAAGCAGACTCTCCACTGAGTAGGGAGCCTAGTGCTGGACTTGATGCAGGGTTTCATCCTAGAACCCTGGGATAATGACCTGAGCTGAAAGCAAATGCTTAACTAGCTGAGCCACCCAGATGCCCGGAGATGGAAGGGATCTTAAAGAGGTTTGCTCTGAGCAGGCACATCACTAACATTTGTGGGGCCTAGGATGAGAATAGAAACAAAGGCTCACACATACCAATTGTCTAAATGTTTAAAAGCAATAGATCAAACCAACAAATTGTAAGAAAGATATTCTATCCTTCTACCTTGACAAGACCACCTCCACAACAACCTAAAAGTCCCAGTTTGAATTTAGAATTTTCCAGCTGTTCAGGGTTCAATGCCAGAATGTGGCAGCATGGGAGAAACTGCCATGGCACCCCTGAGGCCCCACCCCATGTCTTTCCTCAAGTCTTGCACAGCAAGGAGCCTTGCAAATTCTGTCCACACTGCCTACCAACAGCTGTCCCTTGGTCCTATTTAAGCCTAGGATGTATATAATGGGGCATGCCCTTCTGTTGGGACGATGGACCCGGGAAGATGTCTATACTGGCCCTTGAGATAGGATTGTAGTCATCTGGGCACAGAATTTGAAGATTCCCAGGGCTCCAGAGCAAGTGTAGAGTACAGGCTCCAGATAAGCAGATTGCCTTGATCCCACCTCACTAGAAGTGAGAAAAGGGAGCAATTGGCCAAACAGATCAAGAGTTGGGCCCAGAGCAAGGTCTATCTTGCCCAAGTCTAAGGATGGAAGTGTATTTAGAAGCCCCAGTTCATAAATGAGACAACAAGGCCAGAGGTGATAAGTTTCTCCAAGTCACATGACTAATTAGTGACTATGCTGAGATATCCTGATTCCCAGGAATTTTCATAAGGCCTCAAAGGCCTTATGAGGCCTTTTTCAAAAGGGTTGTTCTTTCTGTGTGTTTATATAAATTCATCCAAGAAATTAAGTCACAATCTTTTTCACCACAGAACATACTTGCCAAAAAAGTATCATTCCCACTCATGGTCCTCTTGAATGAACAGCCAACTATTTAAGTGACATTGTAAAGCTATCAATACCTCAGGAGATTTCTAAAAGCTCTTTAGAAACTTGTGAGAGGTATCAGTCACAAACAGTTCGCAAATAATTTCCAAATTACTTCCTATACAGGTCAGTTATTGATGTGCTTGTATGAGTAAACTGGCTCACCCAGAAACCACAATTAGAAATGTGATCAACATAAACTGGGTTAAACAACTGGCAGATGTTTTCAGTGATTTGCATATAAATTAGGTACCAGCTTTAGAAATCCAGCTTATTAAGAGTTGAGATTCTTTCATACATTTTCCCTTTTGTTGGAATGTGCTGAAAGAAGCCTTCTGTTTATTAAAATGTCATGTCATAAGTGTCTTCTAGTATTGAGGGTTTTACTCTGCATAGTTAATTCCTGATATTATTTGCTTGCACATTTATAAATATCTCTACAGATAGATGCTTTAACATCGGAACAACACTTTGTTTCTTATAATGTATGTTGGATTTGCTCTCTGCTTTGATTCTTTGAATGCCCTCCAAAATTAGTTAGGCATAGATATTACCACATCAGTAGTTTCCAGATGGGGACACTGGAGTGTTAAGAGGTGCTTCACACCTGAAGCTGGAGTTTGACTCCAAATCCCATACATTTCCCATTATGCCATGGTGCTTCACACTAGTGGAGGACCCTTGGCCTCTCTTAAATTCCATAGTGGCTTTGACTTTTGGCCACATTCTTAGGAATGCCCTCTGAATGAGCTGAAATTTAATACTCCCCAGCCACTATCTGACGTATGCTCCTTTATGATTACAAAATTCAAATAGATTTTGGAACTCTTTTTAAAGTCAGAAGTCAAAAAAAAAAAAAAATTAAAAAAAAAAAATAAAGTCAGAAGTCATTTAATAATAGAACAAAACACCTAACGTATACCTAACCAATATTTACTTTTACTGGAAATAAGTATTTATTATTATGCATTTTGTCCCTCAACTGTATCATCAATGAATCAAAGTTTTATCTGTGTCTTTTTTTCTTTTTTCAAGTCTAAGCAAAACTTTCTCTGAACTTATCCACTCCTGATGTGAAGCCGGCTCTTTTCTACACTAGCCCAATTGGCATTGCCACAAAACTAGTGACAAGAAGCAGAGAGAGAAATGAGAAGGCTAACTCTATTGGGAGTGTTGCTGGACCACCTTTTTGTCATTTGAATTACCCATTATTTCTCCCCTTGAAACACATCATGTTGTTAATACCACAAGGATATTACTACACTAGTAAACATAGTAAAGAAAAAGAAAGGGATATAGTTTGCCTGTGCTGAAGGTATGGTCCCTCTTATATAAGAAATGTTTTCTGACATTCTGGTCCCTCTTCTTACATAAGAGATGTTTTCTGTTTAGAAAAACAACTGTTAAAAAATTTAACTGTTTTTATCAAGGGTCAGCAGATATTTTTCTGTATGGGGCCAGATGATAAATAAGTTCTGTCGTAGCACTGAAGCAGGCCTAGAGAGTAGGTAAGCAAATGAGCATGGAATTTGCCTCACAGGCTATGGTTTGCCGCCCCCTGGTTTATATATTTGAACATACTTCTTGAGCCAGTTTGTCAGCTGTCTAACAGTGGTGGAGTTTTGGATCTTCTGTCCCTGTTGGTTACCATTACTGTCCTAAGTACAAATGCTTCTGATTTCATACGTTCCTTCCTGGATTGCCCTCTTTCTCTGCTGGCCTCTTCAAGCCTGTCCTCCTTCTCCCTTTTTCTCTTCATGGTCACTGTGTCAGTTATCCAGTGCCACAGTCATGCTTCACAATAAACAATCACAAAAAACCAAGAACTTGAGTGGTAGGGTCACATAAGGGCTGGACAGGTCACTGTACTGATCTTGGTTGGACTCACCTCCATGCCTGGGCTGTGTTGGCTGAGGCAATGGGTTCCTGGCTCCAGCAGACCCTAGGCTAGTTGAAGGTACAGCCCAATCATGCAAGCCTTCTCCAAGGCTGGGCTCAAACTGCCACATTCTTCCTTCTGCCTCCTTCTATTGGATGAATCCAGAATCAAGAGATAAGTAAATATAGCCCACCTTTTTAGTGAGAATCACAGCCATTTCACATGGTGAAGAGTCTGGATACAGGGAGTCGTAAAGTATTTGGGCTACTAATGGGATCATTCTACCAGTCACCAAGTCCAGTAGATTCTCTGTCCTTTCCCCTCTGTAGCCACTCCCTCTGTTGCTGTTGCTTCTCTGGGTACAGCTCTCACTGCCTGAAGTCAGTGGCTACTGACTCTCCTCACCTGCATTCTCTATTGCCCCAAGCTATCAAACACTTCTTCTGTATGGTTGAACTCTGATATATTAATCCCACAGCTAAAGACCATTAGTGGTTCCCCACTAACTGCACTTGGATTGATTTCCTAGGAATTCTCCCTTTTAGCTTCATTTCTCCTTTCCTGATTTATATCTCCCTTTTCTGGGTCACCTATAGCTGAAGCAAACTACTCCTTACTCTTTAATCTTCCCTAATTATTTTTTTTTTTTCATTTTGAATCCTCATTCATGCTCTATTTCTCTTCAGGGTGCTTTTTTTTCCTATCTCTGTAGAAATTGTATTCCTCCTTGAATACATGGTTCAGGTGACTCTTCCTTTTAGAAACTGGCTCAGGTTGGGTGCCTGGGTGGCTTAGTTGGTTAACCATGGATCCTTCAGCTCAGGTCATGATCCCAGGGTCCTGGGATCAAGCCCCATATAGGCTCTCTGCTCTGCAGTGTGTCTGCTTCTCCCTCTGCCCCTCTTCCCTGCTCATGCTCTCTCTCTCTCTCACACATTCTTTCAAATAAATAAAGTCTTAAAAAAAAAAAAAAAGAAAAAAGTTGGCTCAGGTTCTCCTCCACTGGCTGGTACTCTCCCCTTGACAAATCACAATCCTTTCCTTCCTCATCAGCATTTGGCACATTTTACCTAGTGGCAGGGGGTGGTTATTCAATGATGACTCAGCATTTCCAACACATTTAAGTTTCTTCAGATGATGTACAGCTGTTTTAAGTCTTCAGATCCCTGTCTATACCAGTCACTGAGTAGGCCTTCCAAAGAGGTCTGCAGAACTAACACTTGAATGAATGTAAGGAAGAGGGTGCCTTGGCCTCCAAGGCAATATTTTGAGGTTCTAGAATTGCTACTTTCATCTTTCAGGTTCCAAAAGAAAATGAACTCATCCCCTTCTGTTTATTTCCATTGTAAAGAGCTAAAGTTAGCAAATGGATGAAGCCAGTCTGTCCTTCACCTCATGTTGAAAGAGCTTTCTCTTTGGAGCACTTGGATGGCTCAGTTGGTTGAATGTCTGACTCTTGGTCTCAGTTCAGGTCTTGATCTCAAGGTTGGGAGTTCAAGCCCTATGGTAGGTAGGCCTCCTTTAAGAATAAAAAAAGCTCTCTCTTCTTTTTCAACCCAAATCCTTCCTTTGGTGGTATGGTGAATGTCTTCGTTTTTATTTTTATTTTTTAATTTAAAGATTTACTTATTTATGGTAGACATAGAGAGAGAGAGACAGAGAGGCAGAGACACAGGAGGAGGGAGAAGCAGGCTCCATGCCGGGAGCCCGACGCAGGACTCGATCCCGGGACTCCAGGATCCCACCCTGGGCCAAAGGCAGGCGCTAAACTGCTGAGCCACCCAGGGATCCCCTGTCTTTGTTTTTAAAAAGGACCCCTGGCCTTTAGTGAGAAGGATGTGACTCCTGGTGCCTGCCTGTTCTGGGATGGATGATTTTTATCCCCTTGGGTTTGGGAGCAGAACAACAGTTGGAATCCACCACAAACCTCCTCCTTTCCCACTTACTCCCATGCCTGATGGACCTCTGAACATTTGATGATGTTCTTCATGGATCCTTTCTTCTAGCCACCCATCTGGCTAATAGACTGTCTGCCTCTGTCCTGACTCTTCCTGTCCCTTGGGCAGACACAGACTTCACCTTTTTGGACTGTTCTTATTTTTATTGGCTTTCAGATTGAGTGCAGTGTTGCTTCTTGGATAACCATTTTCTGAACAAATCCAGTGAATCAGGGAAATAGGCCAGTGTTAACAGATGATTCACCTTTTCCTTGATTTCTGTGCTATCTCCTTTCGTCGTTCTGTGCATTATCTCTCTCTCTGGTAGATCATGCTTTTCAGCATGATTCTCCCATTTGTTTCATTTTTTTCCCCATAAGTCTAGATGACATGTGCTTACAGTTGATTGGTCTTGACCTATTTTTATTTCTTCTTGAGTTTGAACCATTGAGCTAATGTTTATTTTATGCTTAATTTGTCTTTTCATTGAAAATGTGAATGCTTTCCAAGACTTGCTATCTCTAATTTGAGCTTGTGGCCTATTTTACCATATTTTTTTGAGAGCTATTTTAATTGGAATCAGCTGGAATTTATGGCCATGATTTTCTATTTACTTTTCTAAAGAGGTGGTCATATTCATGCTTGGAAACGTCTGAAATTACATTATTCCTTTGAATTTCTTTTGTGTGCTGAACTGGGAGAGCCTTTTATTTCTAAAGGTAAACCAGTGTTTGTCAGTCAGTGAACAGATTTCAAGTGGCCACTGTGACTGTGGTCTGGAATTAGTGTAAAGATTACATTTGATTCTTGGCAAGATTTCTCTTTTGTTCTTAAGTGGAAAGACCTGTAAGAATATAGGACATTTATTAATTTATTTTCAGAGTAAGCTCCATGCCCAGTGTGGGGCTTGAACTCATGACCCCAAGATCAGGAGTCGAATGCTCCACTGACAGAGCTCTCCAGGTTCCCCTGTAAGACATTTATTTTTTCACAACACTCTCTCTCTCCTTTTTCTCACTAAAATGATAAGGCAGTGTACTGTGGAGTTAGCAGCATGGGCGGTAGGCTCAGAGTCCCTCGGTTCAAACCCTAGAGGCCCTGGTTCCCACATGTAGGATCTTAAGAAATATATTTAAACCAGTAACTTAGTTTTTTCATCTCTAAAAGGTTGGTATGTGAATTAAGTGTGGTAAGCTACAGGAAGCTGTTGGCATAGTTCATGGACATAGTCAAGTAATACTTCCGCTATTTTTCTCTGACTGCCAGTACTCTGGATCCTTGCTTCAATTTCCCCGAATTTTTACATAAGCCAAGATTATAGCTAGAATCTCGGTCATGTCACAAGATAGGCAAATGGAAGGAGAGAGTAGAAGTGCTATTAATAAAACTAGGTAGAATTCTGCCCACATCCAATTATCAATCTACTTGGAACACATTGTAGAGCAGTTGTACTTTTTTTTTCACTGTGCAATTTAATTCACAAAATAATAAGCAGGGATGTAGTAGATTACTCTCTTCACAAAGCAAATGGCCATGGAGTGTTAGGAAACTACCCTCATGAATATGGCTTTTTTTTCTCAGGGACAATCAAAAGCAGGGTATGTGTTAACTGAAGAATCTTTACAAGTTTTTTGTGTGAATCATTGAGGGATGACAAACTTATTCTTCTTTAACCTTAAATTATAAAGCAAAAGTTCAATATTTTTCTGACTAGCCATTTCATAAATGTTCCTATGAGTAGTTATTACTTTTAGCTCTCATCAATAATTCTTTGAAAATATTACTCAGCTATTAGAAATGACAAATACCCACCATTTGCTTCAACGTGGATGGAACTGGAGGGTATTATGCTGAGTGAAGTAAGTCAGTCGGAGAAGGACAAACATTATATGTTCTCATTCATTTGGGGAATATAAATAATAGTGAAAGGGAAAATAAGGGAAGGGAGAAGAAATGTGTGGGAAATATCAGAAAGGGAGACAGAACGTAAAGACTGCTAACTCTGGGAAACGAACTAGGGGTGGTGGAAGGGGAGAAGGGCGGGGGGTGGGAGTGAATGGGTGACGGGCACTGGGTGTTATTCTGTATGTTAGTAAATTGAACACCAATAAAAAAAAAAAAGAAAATATGATTTTTTTTAGATGGGCGTATCATTTTCCATTTTAGGGAAGAAGCATTATTTTTTTTCTCTAGCTGGCTAATGCCCCAGCTTAGGCCCTTTTCTCAGACTCAAGGCTCTCTCTCCAGACAAGACCCTATTATCAGTCAGTTAATTAGTAAGCAATTAGGACAACAAGTCACTGTTCTAGGCACATTGAAATAAAAGACAGGTCCTTGTTCTTGTTTGTATAGAGCACCTGGGACAAAGGAAGAGTGCTATTAGCCATTCTGTTAATGGTCAGAAAAAAACCTGACTACTTGAAATGATTCTGAGAGAAAGACAAAAGCGTGAGAAAGTGAAAGAGGTAGAGAAGAAGTCCTTGCATGTCAGGAGTTGGGTCTTTGGGGGCAATGTAAAGTGGTAGACAGAGTACTTTGATAAAGATTGTACAAATCTTTGTGAGACAAACCCCACTTCTTATTAAATTGTAAATTTTTAATGGAGTCCTACTTAGAATCTACTACTGGGACACACCTTCCCCGACTTCTACGCTGGAAAATTGATCAAGTGGAAAAAGCATCTGATTTGGTTTTCATCTTTAGAGGAGACTGGGTTTTCCAAAAATAATCATTGGCTATGTGATGCCATTTTTCACTGGCAAGCAGCTGAAATGGGTTTTTAACCTACTGTCTTTTCTATTTTTGGTTAAGAGCTCAGAAAAGCACAAATATATGCACAATCTGGGAAGTACTGCCAGGTTTAGGGGCCTTGGGACTTCAAGCATTGAGTTTGGAAGATGATTATCTTTTCATTAAAAGATTATAAATGTGATAACATGTTCCTTCTTTCTTTTAGCTTCCCTGAGACATTTGTTTGGTTGTCCCAGCATTTACTATGTCCTGCCTCACAGCATTTACCTGCAGCATTTTTCGGATTCTTTTCCATGAGTATTCTCAGCTCTTTGTTAGTGAGGTCATCTGAGCTTGCAGAACTACAGTACATTTGATGAAAGCATGCAAACCCCAAAATGCTTATTGGAATTTTCATGACTGGAGAAAGTAGACACAAAGGAAGGAAGAAATGTGGTAGAGCTGCAAGGAAGAGCCTGTGCACCCAACCTGGCTCCTCTCTTCTTCACAAATAGGTGGGCTACGCTCTGCCCCATCCTCCCTGGCAGTTAGACTTGGTCATGTCACAAAGTCCTCTTCAGTGGAATGAGAGCAGAAATGATGTGGATACTTCCAGGCATGGCCCACAGAACCACCTGTGACATTTGCTAGAACAGTCCTCCAACTAAGTAAAAATCTGCATCCCTGTCACAGCTCTCTGTTAATCGTAGGTTACACATCTGAAGTAGATAGGATGAGCCTACCTCTTCCTCCATATGTGTCTTTAGAGCACTTTCCAACTCCAAATAACCTTGATTTTAAAACTGAGCTCAGAATGCCATTTCAAAATGACTCAGTGATTAGAATTAAGGGCACTTTGGTTGAAATTGATAGATATTTGATTATATATATCTGTGCAGGGCAGGTCAGTGTTAGGGGTTAAGAGCTCAGGTGTTGGGATTACACTCTCCAGATGTAATTCTGCCTATTTCTGGCTGGGTGACCCTTGGGCAAATTCTTTTAACTTTTTGAATCTCAGTTTTTATAATAGTAAAATGGGAATAATAATCTCTCTCTCCTATGGTTAGTGTGAGGATAAGATAAAATAATATATCTAAAACATGTGAGAGTGTGCCTTCAACAAATGTACCCAATGCATGTGAGCTGTCATTGTTAATACTTGAAAATAAAACAGGCCAACAAAGCAGGAAGCCAACCTTTGAACACAAACCCTTCCCTGCATACTTACATTTAGTTTACTATTTGCAATAATCAGTGACTTCTTGTCTCCTTTCTGTCTGAAGCCAAGTCTCTTTTGGTTATGATCATTTGACTTAACTCTTTGTTTGCTGGTGCTGATGTGAACAGCCTGAAAGATGAAGGAGCAGTAGCAAATAACAAATGGGTTTCTAGACAGCAAAATACAGGCCAAAGGGAAACTGCTTAAAACTAATTGTAATTCTAGCCTCATTAGTGTCTATTAATGGCCAGGCTTCCTCTTTGTATAGTTTGAGGCTGGGAGGCACGGTTTATAGGAAGCCCATCTGCCTCCCTGGCTCTTGGCCCCATGTATTCCCTGCGGGGGGTATTCTGAAAAATGACCCAGTGAACATATTTCCGGGCTACGGGGATGCAGCTGTCATTAGCCTATCATTTTCAAGCCTCCTGGAAAAGGCAGGAGTTACTCTAAAGACCTAAAGATACACACGCTAGAAAGTCCCTCAGGATTTTGTGCAGTAGGGGATACAAGATTTGCATAACAATAGTTGAGATAAATTAGAAAAAAAATATATTTTACTGTGGAAGACCCACTTTTGTTGATGGACAGAATATTTGCAAGATAGAAGGCTGGCATCTGGGAGTCCCTTGTATTTTTCCTGCATTGTCTCCTATTAACTGAAAAGAGCCCTAAGTTCTATCCCTGCATCTGTCTCATCTGTATCCTTCCAGGGAGGAAGATTAGCAGAGAGAGTAAGAGTATGGCTTTCCTAACTTATCCCATCTGTGAATCTGGTCACATTAGCCAAGTCTTGAAGGCTTGGATTCCTTATCTCTAAAATGGGGGGATTGTTGTGACAGCTAAATGTACTGTGCATGGCAAGGGTTTACTCCAGTGCCTGACAGATAGTTAAGGGTTCAGCAAATGGTTGTCGGTTGTATGTACAGTGGGGTGTACTTTCAGAATCTGTGTATGCTACACATGTGACCTTTTACATCCAGGAAATTCCTTTTACCCTAGAGATGTGAGAGTGGATTCCAAATGTTCTCATCTACTTGTTTATGAGGAAGAAAATATTAATTGGGTTTTTTGGGAATGGTGCTTTATCATTGAAAGCAAAACAAAAATGCATTGAAACCCAGAATATCTCCTATCTCACAGGCTGTGTAAAAAATCTCATACCTGTGGAGCCTGGGTGGCTCAGTTGGTTAAGCATGGGACTCTTGGTTTTGGCTCAGGTCATGATCTCAGAGTCTTTGCATCAAGCCCAGCATCAGGCTCCATGGTTGGCTCGGAGTTGGCTTGGAATTCTCTCTCTGCCCTCCCCCTGCTCTTGGTCTTTCTCTCTCTCTCTCCAAATAAATAAAATCTTTTTAAAAAAGAAACTCTCAGGGATCCCTGGGTGGCGCAGCGGTTTGGCGCCTGCCTTTGGCCCAGGGCGCGATCCTGGAGACCCGGGATCGAATCCCACGTCAGGCTCCCGGTGCATGGAGCCTGCTTCTCCCTCTGCCTGTGTCTCTGCCTCTCTCTCTCTCTGTGTGACTATCATAAATAAATAAAAAATTAAAAAAAAAAAAGAAAAAGAAAAAAGAAACTCTCATATCCAACAGAATACAAAGCAACAGATAGAATTGATTAATAAGTTATTATGAGGCTACTGCCTCGCAATGATTTTAATAGCTACGAAAATTGTATATATACTTTTATGACCCCCATACTTTATTCACTTAGTCTTTTGTTCATTCATTTTGCAAATGTCTAATTTAATTCTTAGTTGATATCAGGCATTAGAATAGATGCTGCAAATACCATGATGAATAAGGCAGACGTGTGCCTATATATATGACTTTAGGATTTGGATGGGAAATATAGGCAGATGCTGTGAATAAACTGAATTATTAAAAATAAATGTAAATTGTGATAAATAATACGAAAGAAACCAACAAGAATCTGACTGAAATAGGAAGTAATAGCAATAGAGGGGGGAGACAACTACATTATACTCAGGAAAGGGTGGAAGGAGCTAGACATCTAAAGAATGGAAGGGAAGGCCAGTCCAGAAGGGAGAAACACATGTGCAAACATAGGAGCTGAGGTTGGAGATAGGTTGGGCCAGATCATGCAGAGTCCTGCAGACATGACAAGGAGTTTACATTTTATCCCACAGAAGGGAAGCTGAGATTTGAGAAAACAACAACAAACAAACAAAAAACCCCCATGATATTATTTATATATTAAGCTTACTCTGGCCGTTGAGTGGAGAATATTCCCTCTGCTGAAATTACATCCCTCATTCTTATTTATTTTATTACTGGAAGTTTGTACCTGCTAATCCCCCTCACCTATCTTGTCCATCCCCCCATTACCCTCCCTTCTGGTAACCATCAGTTTGTCCTTTGTATCTATGAGTCTGTTTCTGTTTTGTTCTGTTTTTAGATTCCACATATAAGTGAAATCATATATTTGCCTTTCTCTAACTGATTTCACTTAGCATAATACCCTCTCGATCCATCTGTGTTGTGCTAAATGGCACAATCTCATTATTTTTTTATGGCTGAGTAGTAGTCCATTGTATATATACCACATTATGTTTAGTCATCTGTTGATGGACATTTAGGTTGCTTCTATATCTGGGGTATTGTAAATAATGCTATCATGAATATTGGGATGCATATGTCTTTTAAATAGTGTTTGCATTTTAGTAGCATAAATACCTAGAAGGGAAATTGCTGGATTGAATGGTAGTTCTATTTTTAGTTTTTTGAGGAACCACCATACTGTTTTCCACAGTAGCTGCACCAATTTACATTTGCATCCACAGTGCACAAGGATTCTCTTTTCTCCACATCCTCACCAACAGTTATTATTTCTTGTCTTTTTGATACTGGCCATCCTAACAGGTGTGAGGTGATATCTCATGGTTTTGATTTGCATTTCTCTGTTAGTGATGTTGAGCATCTTTTCATGTGTCTATTGGGCATCTGTATGTCTTCTTTGGAAAAATGTTTCTTTCTAAGTGTTCATTTGAATTAATCAATTTCAGATGAGACCTGTCTGTTGGAATAAGGCTCCAGAGAGCAAATATTCTTGTCTGTTTTCTTTACCACTATCTCCATGATGCCTGGTACATAACAGATTCTCAAGCAATATTGATTAAATAAATGAATGAGTGGTTGGGCTTAGTTGTCAACCTTCTCTGGTAATATTCAGTTGCTCATTTAAATGCACTGAAAAAGTAGAAGGTGAGAATCACAGAAGACTGGTGTTTTCCTAGGGAAATGATGACAGACAGCTGCCAGAGAGTTGAGGGCTTTAGCAAGAAAATGATTATAATGATGGGCCGCAGAATCAAAGATAACTAAGAACAAAAGGAAAGCTAATGGATAGTTAGCTAATGGATAATAAGGAAATGATTTTGAGGTCATTAAGAGGTCAGAAAATTTGACACTAGTGGTTGTTGAGAAAATCTGGAAGAACAGGGTCATGATAAGAGAGTGGAAGCTTTGAAATTGGGGTTTTGGAAGAAGGTCAGATGCCGGTGATGGCCTCGTTCAGGATGTAACCATGTTGGGAGTCCAGGTAAAGCAGAAGAAAGGGTTACTGATAATGTGGTAGTCAAAGAGCTGACTTTCTTTATTTTGTCTTCAGTATCATTTAATACATTATGCTTATGACCCTAGCCATGTGGAAAAGCAGATAAACTTTAAGATGAATTCATGATAATGTAAATATAAGTTTTCTACTCTCTAACTCCAAGAAACAGATATAACCAAGCATGATTATCATGGATGTAAGGATATTGACATGGTCATTCGGGGAGTCAGAATATATATACTATGTAGAGACTTGATCAACAGTCACACATAATTGAGTCATTTGGAATATAAGATGGCTAGAGGAAAGGCTTGATTTGGCATAGGTACATATTTAAGCCTACTGAATGGGGATTGGTGAATTGCAATTGTTGAAAATCTGAATATAGTATCATTTCGCCAAATATGAAGTAATGTTATGAGGTCTCCATTACTCTAGGGTGGATTGTCATAACTAAATTCTTGGTTTTTTAATCTGACACATTAAGGATTGATGGAGGAGGTGATGAGAGAATGACTAGAGAAGTTTGTAGATTAAAGAATAGAGGGGTCTATGCCCTGCTTCCCTTTTCATTGCTAAGGGAAGGTGCAAGCTGTCCCATATTATCAGAATGTGGAAGAACAGGATTAGGCATCCATCCACACTGGATACCTGAGGCAGAAGTCTGGATGAGGCACCCTGGATGGGGTGTGGGAACAGCAAGATGTCATTTTTCTTTTTTTAAATATATTTTTTAAAGATTTATTTATTTATTCATGATAGATGTAGAGAGAGAAAGAGAGAGGCACAGGCACAGGAGGAGAAAGAAGCAGGCTCCATGCCGGGAGCTCGACGTGGGACTCAATCCCAGGATTCCAGGATCACGCCCTGGGCCAAAGGCAGGTGCCAAACCACTAAGCCACCCAGGGATCCCCAAGATGTCATTTTTCCATGTGGCTTCCAGTAGCATGGACAATGTGAAAAAAAGCCAGTACATCTGGAGGGGCCTCATGACTGGTGGGGAGGGGTGTATGAACCTGTCAGTAGATGGCCCATGGACCAGAGAACTAGAGGGATGTAGATACCTAAATAATTTACAACCTGAAGGATGCCAGCATTATGATGGTCAGGTTGACAAGTCCTACCTCATACTGGAAACTCTCAGGAGACCAGCAAGGGGAAGAAACCTTCAATTGGCAGAGAAAACTCTGACTCAAGGTGACTTTTTTCATCATCAAATTAAATGGACCTTGAAATAGAGATTAAGGTGACATAATGAAAAGTTAATTCACACTTCCTCCACACTTACATATGCAATCCATTTGCATATGCGGATTGAAAAATTTGTACACATTCCATAAAAGATACTATTTATTTTAGTTATGATATTGGTATGGCTGCTAGCAAAGATCCAAATCACAATAACTTAAAGAAGATATAGAGGGACCTGGGTGGCTCAGACTGTAGAACATGCCACTCTTGATCTTGGGGTTGTAGGTTCAAGTCCCACATTAGGTGTAGAGATTACTTAAAAATAAAATCTTTAAAAATAGAAAGAAGATATAAATATACTTTTCTCTTACATAACAGTCTGAACATAAAACAGTACAAGACCAATATGGTGGCTTCATAATACTGGGGGTTCTATCTTGTTGCTCTGCCATCCTCAGGGAACTCTTTCCATCATACAGTCTAAAACAGATGCTATGGTTCTTGTCACCACAGCCATATTTTGGCCAATGGGATGGCTAGTAATGTGGAGAGCACAACTTGTAAGTTGCAAGTATCACTTTCTCTCTCATCCCGTGGACCATGTAACACAGCCACATGGCATAATGGCAGCAAGAGAGCCTGAGAAATATACACTTGAGCTGGTCTGCCATATGTCAAGCTACAATTTTGGGGGAGTTATTACCTAAACGAAAAAAAAGAGAGGACATACTTTGGAAGACAGTTAGCTGTATCTGGCACTCAATGCACTTGGTGCCTTTGGGAACTGAATGAAGTATTGAAAAAGAAGCAGCATGGAGAGCACGAAGTGTTCCTGCATTGAACAGCTCCTCCTTTGGGAATGAGAGCTCAATTTCTCCTACTGATCCATGGGTGGGCCCTCCACCCCCTGGGCCATTTAACTTCTGACTTCCCGAATGAGCTCATGTCTGGTCCTATCTTAATGGCTTCTTCACTTTAGTGCTAAGTGCTAGAAGCACAACAGGAGCTGCTCTTGAGTTTCTGTGCTAAGTTAGTTTTTGTTAGCTCTGGATAATGGATCTGATTTATTCATATTATTATTGTTAATAATACAATAAAAATAATATATATATATCAACAGTCATATACGTTCGTACATCTATTTGGCCAGTCATTTACCTGTATGATCATTATCTGTTTACAACTCTGCTTCCCTTACTGGAGTGTGAATTGCACAAAGCAGTGATATTGTCCTATTCTTAGTGAATGGAAGTTTTGGAATCCAACAAGCATTTATTTAATGAATGAACAGATGGGTAAGTCAATGAGGACATTAGAATCAGAGGAAGTAATAAGCTCTGTGGTCCTGGGCTGTGTGTTAACCTCCTCGGGTCTCGCTTTATTGCACCTGTGAGTTGAGAGTGTGGGCAGAGCAGAGGGAATAAAGAGAGTTGGGAGCGGTATTGGGTATCTCTGAGAAGGGACTTTTTTCCTGGTGAAGAGTAAGAGAGTATGTGATCCAAAGACAGAGGAGACATGTCCTTTCATACTGAGTGATCAAGAAAGACAAGTCAGAAGATCCAGCTCCCCTCATTGTGTGGCAGAGCAGAATAGATGTGTGGACATACTCTGTCCAGACAGAGGTCCTAACACAGCTATCATGTTTCTTATGAGATTGAGAGGGGAGATCATCTAAATATCTCCCACATACCTGCTGGGAGGGTCAGAGGAATAGCTGAAAGACACCCCAGGTCCTGGGGAAGCCTCTTATGAGGTGGGGGATGCATCTGAGGGAGGTTGCAACTAAGCAGGGATCATACAGGATGCACATGACTCTGCAGACGTCACTGCGGGATGGCATCAATCAGTGACTGAAGGAAACTAGGATGCCATATTAGATGTCAGTGTAGCTAGATGAGATCATGACCCAAGGCCATTTCCCATGCTCTGATGCTAAGTATTGCCGTCTGTGCCCCTTCTTTGTCCTTGGAGCTATATTGCAACCCTAGAGATAAGGGTTGAGACAAGAAAACCCTGACTTTACCCAGAAGCATCTGACTGAAGTTTCTACAAAAAGAAGAAATGTAAAGTTTGAGATAGAAAGTAAGGTCATATATAGAAGACAACGTTGAATTTTGGCATACTTGAGTTTTGTGGATTGAGATTCTGTACCTCCTACATATGTGAAATGTTAATGCAGCCAGGATCACTGAGCACTAACTGATGACAGAGAGTCCAGGTGGTGACTTTAGAAATGCAGGGGCGCGAGTGGGGGATTTATCCTGGCTGTGGTTCTCTAAGCATAGATTTTGGGTTTCATTTCAGGATCCTGCTGATGTCCCTTCAGCCAACCAGTAATCAGGATTTTATGTTTCTTTCTTGTTCTCATTTATAATGTCCATAATTTACATATATTTGCATTTTAATTTTTCTAACGGAAAGAATTGAATAAATATGCCATCTCTGCATACCGCTGGAGCAAAATGCATCAAACTCCAGTGGTAAGAATAAAGATCACCATTGACGTATTCCTAACTTTAGCCCCAGCTGATTTCCTAAGCTACAGGTGTACTTGCCTTTTTGACACTTGGATCAAGTAATTTTATTCTATTTTCATTTTTCCTTCGGTTGCTGAAAGATTCTAGATGAGCAGCCCAGGCCAAGTCCTTCATTTTACAGATGAGAAATGGGGTTGCATAAGTGACTTATCCTAGACCACTAGTAACGATTAGTTAGAGACAGAGGTAGTTTGAGAACCTAGATCCCACGATTGCTGTGCATTTCTCTTGTGTCCTTATCTCACCTGTTGTTCTAATTCTGGAGGATGCTTCCTATCTTATTGAAGCTAGCTTTCATGGCACATCTCTGATAAAAGCAATGAGGACTTGTTTTCTCATTGTTGTAGTTAAAAATGTAACAGTTAAAAATTTTGATGATTGGAAAGTACAAGTGCAGCCGATGGTGGTTGGGGTATATTGAAGGTGAGGAAAGGAGAGAATGGCTAAGGAGATATCTTCATCCTCAGAGCGAGAATCAAAGGCTACTGTCTAAAGTTAACAGAATAGAAAATAAGGTTTAAATGAAATATGCAAGATAAGGATTAATAATTACCAAAAGAATCTATTAGTTATCTATCTAATATTTGTCTCTATAGGTCTATGTCTGAATCTATACCTTGCAAGCTATTTAGGTAAGTAGGAGAAACATAAATATTTTCTGAGTTGAGTAGTTATATAGGTTAATGAAGCTGATAAATCAAAGAAGAGAGGTATAGCCTATTGTCTAGAGTTACAGAAGTAACAACTATGGGCGGTAGAACTAAAAACAGGAATACTTAAGAGGTTCCCTGGGTCAGGATGGGAAAGTTGCTCTTGGGTTTGGCTTTTCAGCACAAATCTTCCATATTACTTTGTAGGTTTCTCATCAACATGTATGGTGTTGATAAAAGGGTATACATTTTGTATTTTGATTGGTACAGTACAGATTTCCTCTGCTCCCTCCTATGAAAACTTCTGTAAATCGAGATGGTGTAAAATGAAGGAACAGTTACATTTCAGTTTATGCAGAAAAACTTTGAGCATTCCCAGGTTCAAAAAATAATGTCTTAGGCATTTCTGATACCTTCGGATATCCTAGTAATGGATGCAGTAATTGGGACAAAGCACAGTTCAAAACTATGGTTGTTTGACACAGAGTGCAGCTCCCAGGCAAGGCACTTGAGGATGCCATTCTTGCTGCTCTGGGTGGGCACTGCCTCTCTAAGGCCTGCTACAAACTAAAGCTGAATGCTGTCTTTCCTTTTCTCCTTTTTTCATCAACGGTGAAAATCCTCCTCACGTTTCTCCAATGCAGGTCTTTTGTAAAAATGATGAGACATAATGTGAACTTTTGAAAAGCCAGGAAAACTTGTATACCCTTCAAAAAGGCTGGACCGTTTACATTTTTGTCAGTGGAGGAGAGGAATACTCTTTCACCTACATAGTTCCCAAAAGTGTACACCGGTTTCTTGATATTCATTGCCTCTTGGAATTGCACACTTATTTTTTGTAAGAAGAAAGAGGTGATGTGTCTACTTCTCAGCAAATCACTGGCTGGTGGAAAAGCTCTCAGTGATTGACAGACGCAAAACAGTGTTAATCCCTGTGTTGGGGCTGAGGTCACCTCTCCTCTAAGTACTGTGGTAGAGAGATGGGTAACTGAACAAAAGCAGGGTTCTTTTATGAAGGGAGAAAGGAAAAATGGATATTGGGAAGGCTAGCAACAATCTGCTATATTTAATAACACATTTAGCTTTAGAACCTAAATCAGATAGCAGTATCACCTTTCTTTTGGTTTTTGCTAGTGTATCTTTTTCTTCTCTTTACTCTCAACATGGCTATATCACTTTACTTTAGTTGTCTCCCTTGTAGGCAGGATATGGCTGTATTCTGGTTCTGTTTCATTGTTTCCCCTTATTCTGAAAGTCCTTTACTTTTAGTTAGTATGATTGCTACCTTTACACTTACTAGGATTATTGATCTAATTGGATTTATTTCTGCCATATGATTTCTCTGCTTTCTGTTTATTGTGGGTTGTTTTTACTTTTTATTTAAAGAAACTTAAACATATATAAAAGTAAATAAATACTATGATAAATCCCTATTTTTTTCCCGCATAGATGTGACAATGATCAATGTTGCCAAATATACTTTACTTAACCTGTCTCTCTTGTTTTGGGCAGAAGGATTTTATTTTTATTTATCTACTTAAAGGGTCAGAGTTACACAGGTATTTCCTTTCCCTTTCCCTTTCTCCTTTCCTTTCCTTTCCTTTCCTTTCCTTTCCTTTCCTTTCTTTCCTTTCCTTCTTTCATTATTTATTTAAGCCATTAAAAAAATAATCTCCATCCCCAATGGACCTCAAACTTAGAACCCTGAGATCAGAGTCAGATGCTCTACTGACTGAGCCAGCCAGGCACCCCTGGCTGAAGGATTTTAAAGCAAATCACAGATATCGTGACATTTCTCCTTAAATGTGAATGAATGAGTTTTCTTTTTTTCTCTACTTACTGAAATTACATTCACATTCTAATTGTTTTAAACACACATAGTTAGTCAGTATAGCCACTGTTCCAAACAAGGCACAGACTTTAGAACTGACTTTGCCTCTTACTCTTTCTATTGTCTAGTAGTTGCGTTCCATCCTGGTGTACTAGTTAGGCTAGGCTCAGCTGTACTATGATAAATCCTGAAATCTCAGTCACTTAACATAAAGGTGTTTTCTTGCCTATATCCCAGGCTCATGGCAATTGAGAAACTCAATTCAAGCAGGACATCGGTGAACCAGCCTGCTTCTACCTTGTAGTTATAGCATATAAATATGTGGTTTCTGAAGTTTCTGGGGAAGGGAAGAAAGAGCTAGAGGATTTGGGGAGTTGATTTTTAAGGGCCAGGACCTTAGAATCCACTCACTTTCCATTTCATTGGCCTAACCCAGCCACACAGACTCCAGATTGAGATGATGGCTGGGAAATGCAGTCTTACTGTATTTTTAGAAAAAGGTCTATATAGCATATCAACTCTTATTTAAAATTAACTTTTTTTTAACTGCTTGAGAAAAAGATTAAAATTATTTTTCCTTTTGGCTGGATCCCCCATTCTATATCTAGTATTAGTGAGGAAGCTTTTGGCTGCTAGCATGAGAAAATCCTGACTCACCATGATTAATTGATAGGGAAATTTATTATCTCCTGTGTTTACTTCAGGTGTGATACAAAGCAGCTGCTCAGTAATGTTATCAAGGACCCTGGCTCTTCTGACTCTCCATTTTACTACTGTTAGTGTTGGCTGAATTCTTTTTTTTAAAAAATATTTTATTTATTTATTCATGAGGGACAGAGAGAGAGAGAGAGGCAGAGACACAGGCAGAGAGAGAAGCAGGCTCCATGCAGGGAGCCTGACATGGGACTTGATCCCAGGTCTCCAGGATCACGCCCTGCGCTGAAGGCGGCGCTAAACCACTGAGCCACTGGGGCTGCCCTGTTGGCTGAATTCTAAAACTGGTTATGACATTACCTCAGGGTGGCCTTCAACATAACTGTAGTTCTCTACTTGCCTTTCCATGTTTATCTACCACCCCTGGACCAGTGACTGTGGCCAAGGAAATACCATTTTCCTCTTTGGCTTAGACTAATTGAGAGCTCAGTTTGTGTATAATGGGATACATGATGATTGGTCTCAGTGTTGGGTGCCTAAGCCCTTCAACTGTCCCTTTAGATACAGGATGGGAGTGGCTAGTTGTTTAAAATTGAGGTTCTGTTATTAAGGACAATGAGTGTCAGGTTGGCAACTGCAGTGTCCACTAACACTTTGTTGTAGCAATGAAAGAGGAAAGCAGGATCTACCTATGAATTAAATGGAGGGGCCTAATATTATCTTGCTACCAAGGCCATTTCCTGCAAGTAGTAGTACATCATTCTGATAGTTCCCATGGCAACATGAATTCAGATGAGTCATCACTACTGGTACTTGTTGATAGCAGAGGAAGAACATAATGACGTTTATGTTATTAGTTTGTTAGCGAATATCTTAAGTCTCTGATCTTAATTTGAGAACCTAGAGTAGATTACATAACAGGTAATGATACTACATAAAGGAGAGCATTTAAGCCAGTGCCTGTTTGATGTTGGGAATGTGAAGCAGCTTTGGAACTTACAGAATAATGAGGGAGCTGTGGCAAGACATCTGGTTGGATAGGCCTGGAGATTAGGGTGAAAATTTTAGAAAGTCACTTGAGATGGTATAAAAATTGAGTAAACATATTATATATTAATTGCATGAGGAGAAAAATACACCAGAAAAAGAAGTGCAGTGTTTACTGGATACCTGAACTGCAATGTACATATAGTTGTGGGCATCCCTTCCCCCAAATTAGAGAAAGTGTTAGACTCATAATGAGTATGAAGCAGCTGTTCCATCAAGCTGTTTTCCAAATGGGCTTTCACCATTATTGTTGTTGTTAGAGAGGGAAGTGATTTGAGTGTGAATGTGAAAATGAATTAATGTTGCCTGTCAGGAAACAAAACCAGTGCCAAGAGATCAGCTTATGCATAGCTGAAAGATTGAAAAAGAAAACTCTGGGAAATCAGATCTCAAATTCACTCTCGTCTTAGAACAAAGTCAATTTTCCACTCCAGAGACGGAAACAGCTTCAGAAAAGGCACTTTTGGTCACCAGATCCAGGCAAATTTGGAGACTAGTGGCAATACTGGCACTAAAATAATCTCATTCCCAGCCTCAACACCAAATGAAAATATTGCTTCTTTGACCATATGATTGCCAGATGACCATAGGATTGCTAGATTTCACAAATAAAAATATAGGACATCTAGCTAAATTTCAGATCAACAACATATTTTTTTGGGGATAAGTATGTCCTAAATATTACATAAATAATAGATGAAAAAATTATTCATTGTTTCTCTGAAGTTGAAATTTAAGTGGGTGCTGTATGGCAACCCTAATCTGGGATAGGGTTGCCCAGACCATTATGTTATGGTTGGCTTTTGAACTCTTCCCTAAAGTGCCAACATCAGACTCTTACTAATCCTTCATGGAAGATTATATTATATATCCCATCCTATTTGTCCTCTGACAACGTAACATGAACACTCCATTTAGAGGCAGGGCCTGGGTGGGCTTTGTAACTGCCTTGAGTGAAAGAATATGATAGAGTGATACCCCGTGACTACTGAGGCTGGATTACTAATGATAGAACAACTTCCAGTAGGCTCTCTTTTCCTCACAACATGCACTATAGGAGTCCTGAACTGACTTGCAAGAAGTCTGGCTACCCTGAAGTCATTAGAATTGGAGAACCACATGGCAAAGCCACACAAGAAGTGAGGATGCCTGAGATGCCCAAGTATTCCAGCCTCTAGCTATTCATATATAATTCATGTATTCTCTATTTAGATAGTCACAGCTTTGAAATGACCTTAGTTTTAAGTACTGTTTGACTCTAACCTCATGAAAGACTAAACTGAATTTGCCCAGCCAAGTCACTCCCACCTACAATGCCAACCCATAGAGATGTTAGAGTTAATAAATGACTATTGTTTTAATCTACCATGTTTTGAATTGATGAATTACACAGCCACATATGGCTAGTTAGGTACTGATTTGGGGGAAGATGAATAACTCTATTTTTTAGGTTAACATATTATCTAATAGTCTTTAAGTAGTTTTTTAAAAAAGAGATATGGACACAGTGAATATGCCCAAATCTTTGTCATGTTTTGAAGGCTTTACTCTTGTGTCTTGAGTTTCTTTAAAAAAAATCTAAACAAGTGGAGGTAGTACTATAGGAAAATTGAATTGTCCATAAGAAAAAAACAAAGAAAACTCTGTCCCAGTATGTTCCACTAAAATGGAATGAGAACTGATATAGGAGATCTAAGTTGTCTTTGCTTTGACAGTATATAGCTCTTGGATTTTGAGCAAATTACTTATTCTCTAAAACTCACTTCTTATATCTGTAAAATGAGGTATTATCATAGGTAAAGGATGGTGAGTATGCAGCATGCAAGCTACCATTTTCCCTAGCTGGCATCACTAATGAATTGTAGCACTCTTTCCACAGGAAATGACCTTAGAGTACTTCTCAAAGCAGAACTCCCAGCAGTCAGGAGCAATCAATCATAGTTGGCCATAATGACAGAATCAGTTTTTGTCTTTGCAGACCTTGAACATGTCTACTGTTACTTCCAGTGTTAAAATTTAATAGCTCTATAATCTAAGTGATTTACCCAAGTTCTTAAGGAGTTGTTAAAATGCTTGTGGAAGTCATGTTGTTAGAAATATTCGAAGATTCATGGAACAATGTTAATTGACTGTGCACTGGGAGCAACCTAGCCATATATGTACTGTGATAGAGTGATGAAAAAGAGTTTCTTAAAGGGAGAAAAGGATATACACAAGAAACTCCAAATGAGACAGTTTTACCATCTGATTCAAATTAGACCAATTTTGCTCAGATTATCAGCTGAGACCACTTAACTGTGGTCTTGAGGACAATCTATGAAAAGAGGTAGTGGTGTGTCATGAGGTACATGGTTCACATTTGATCTAAGTGTATCTAAAGGATTCAGCTGTATAGCAGCTCCACCTACAACTCCAATTCTGAAAAAAAAAAGTCAACCTTCAATTTCTCCCAGATTCCTATGCTTGAGCTTATTCCCAGCAATCTGTACCCCTATGTAGTACTGTGGACAGCTCCTGTTTTGTATGGTTTCCTTACATGGTTCTCTGCTGTTATTTTAGACCTTCTTTCATCTGTATTATCTCCAGCTAATTTCTCCACCTTAGGCTTGGAAATATTCCTTAAAGGCCATCAACAACGCTTTTTTTTTTTTTCCCCACACATCCTCTTGTTTGATCATTAAACATTTGTTATCTTTCCCTATCCTGGATCAAATTTTCAAGAGTCTTCTCCAAGCATGTAGTTACAATTTCTTTTCTAAATTAAATGAGGTTTCAATTTTTGTTTGTCTATAACAAGCTTACAACCATTACACATAATTTTAAGTTTTCATATTCAGGTGCAAAATCTCAATATAAGTTTTTGAACCCTTGAACTATGTAGCATAAGATCCCATTTTAATATCCTACACATTGCTGTGTTAAATACTGATCTCTTCACATAGCTCATTCTACATCTGAACCAAATAACAAAGTAACTGATCTTGCAAAGCAGAAGAGAGAGGATCATTTTCAGCTGAAAGAATTAAGAAGGAACTCTGTATGAATGAGCATCCATCCTTGACCTTGAAGGACAAAGAGAAATCAGAAGGCAGCATAGAATGGGGTAAGTTTGGGGAGGGGCTTTCCAGATTTAGGAAAAAAGCAGGAACAAGGCACAAATACAGAGAGACATGAGAGTGAAATATATTTTTGCCTGCAAGTGTAGTAGTTGTTAAAGTACAAGAGAGATGGAGGAAAGACTATATGATAGAAGCCCTTGGTATCTGTGGATTGGTTGATTAAATAATTGAAGGCTACTCCTCTTTCACTTGCTTTCTTGGAGTAGGTGATATATTTGCAGGTGGTTATTTGGTAGTGTTTTATTTTTGAGAATTAAAGTTTGGAAAGGATGGCTCCTTGTCTTAGTCTTCAGCCTCTTCTGTGGGAGAGAAATGTGGCAAAGGCAGATATTCAAAGTGGTGAAGATTCACTGTACATTTATTTTTTTTTTTATTTTTTTTTTTTATTTTTTTTTTTTTATTGGTGTTCAATTTACTAACATACAGAATAACACCCAGTGCCCGTCACCCATTCACTCCCACCCCCCACCCTCCTCCCCTTCTACCACCCCTAGTTCGTTTCCCAGAGTTAGCAGTCTTTATGTTCTCCCTTTCTGATATTTCCCACACATTTCTTCTCCCTTCCCTTATTTTCCCTTTCACTATTATTTATATTCCCCAAATGAATGAGAACATATAATGTTTGTCCTTCTCCGACTGACTTACTTCACTCAGCATAATACCCTCCAGTTCCATCCACGTTGAAGCAAATGGTGGGTATTTGTCATTTCTAATAGCTGAGTAATATTCCATTGTATACATAAACCACATCTTCTTTATCCATTCATCTTTCGTTGGACACCGAGGCTCCTTCCACAGTTTGGCTATCGTGTCCATTGCTGCTAGAAACATCGGGGTGCAGGTGTCCCAGCGTTTCATTGCATTTGTATCTTTGGGGTAAATCCCCAACAGTGCAATTGCTGGGTCGTAGGGCAGGTATATTTTTAACTGTTTGAGGAACCTCCACACAGTTTTCCACAGTGGCTGCACCAGTTCACATTCCCACCAACAGTGTAAGAGGGTTCCCTTTTCTCCACATCCTCTCCAACATTTGTTGTTTCCTGCCTTGTTAATTTTTCCCATTCTCACTGGTGTGAGGTGGTATCTCATTGTGGTTTTGATTTGTATTTCCCTGATGGCAAGTGATGCAGAGCATTTTCTCATGTGCATGTTGGCCATGTCTATGTCTTCTTCTGTGAGATTTCTGTTCATGTCTTTTGCCCATTTCATGATTGGATTGTTTGTTTCTTTGGTGTTGAGTTTAATAAGTTCTTTATAGATCTTGGAAACTAGCCCTTTATCTGATATGTCATTTGCAAATATCTTCTCCCATTCTGTAGGTTGTCTTTGAGTTTTGTTGACTGTATCCTTTGCTGTGCAAAAGCTTCTTATCTTGATGAAGTCCCAATAGTTCATTTTTGCTTTTGTTTCTTTTGCCTTCGTGGATGTATCTTGCAAGAAGTTACTATGGCCGAGTTCAAAAAGGGTGTTGCCTGTGTTCTTCTCTAGGATTTTGATGGATTCTTGTCTCACATTTAGATCTTTCATCCATTTTGAGTTTATCTTTGTGTATGGTGAAAGAGAGTGGTCTAGTTTCATTCTTCTGCATGTGGATGTCCAATTTTCCCAGCACCATTTATTGAAGAGACTGTCTTTCTTCCAATGGATAGTCTTTCCTCCTTTATCGAATATTAGTTGCCCATAAAGTTCAGGGTCCACTTCTGGATTCTCTATTCTGTTCCACTGATCTATGTGTCTGTTTTTGTGCCAGTACCACACTGTCTTGATGACCACAGCTTTGTGGTACAACCTGAAATCTGGCATTGTGATGCCCCCAGATATGGTTTTCTTTTTTAAAATTCCCCTGGCTATTCGGGGTCTTTTCTGATTCCACACAAATCTTAAAATAATTTGTTCTAACTCTCTGAAGAAAGTCCATGGTATTTTGATAGGGATTGCATTAAACGTGTATATTGCCCTGGGTAACATTGACATTTTCACAATATTAATTCTGCCAATCCATGAGCATGGAATATTTTTCCATCTCTTTGTGTCTTCCTCAATTTCTTTCAGAAGTGTTCTATAGTTTTGAGGGTATAGATCCTTTACATCTTTGGTGAGGTTTATTCCTAGGTATCTTATGCTTTTGGGTGCAATTGTAAATGGGATTGACTCCTTAATTTCTCTTTCTTCAGTCTCATTGTTAGTGTATAGAAATGCCACTGACTTCTGGGCATTGATTTTGTATCCTGCCACGCTACCGAATTGCTGTATGAGTTCTAGCAATCTTGGGGTGGAGACTTTTGGGTTTTCTATGTAGAGTATCATGTCATCGGCGAAGAGGGAGAGTTTGACTTCTTCTTTGCCAATTTGAATGCCTTTAATGTCTTTTTGTTGTCTGATTGCTGAGGCTAGGACTTCCAGTACTATGTTGAATAGCAGTGGTGAGAGTGGACATCCCTGTCTTGTTCCTGATCTTAGGGGAAAGGCTCCCAGTGCTTCCCCATTGAGAATGATATTTGCTGTGGGCTTTTCATAGATGGCTTTTAAGATGTCGAGGAATGTTCCCTCTATCCCTACACTCTGAAGAGTTTTGATCAGGAATGGATGCTGTATTTTGTCAAATGCTTTCTCTGCATCCAATGAGAGGATCATATGGTTCTTGGTTTTTCTCTTGCTGATATGATGAATCACATTGATTGTTTTACGGGTGTTGAACCAGCCTTGTGTCCCAGGGATAAATCCTACTTGGTCATGGTGAATAATTTTCTTAATGTACTGTTGGATCCTATTGGCCAGTATCTTGTTGAGAATTTTTGCATCCATGTTCATCAGGGATATTGGTCTGTAATTCTCCTTTTTGGCGGGGTCTTTGTCTGGCTTTGGAATTAAGGTGATGCTGGCTTCATAGAACGAATTTGGAAGTACTCCATCTCTTTCTATCTTTCCAAACAGCTTTAGGAGAATAGGTATGATTTCTTCTTTAAACGTTTGATAAAATTCTCCTGGGAAGCCATCTGGCCCTGGACTCTTGTGTCTTGGGAGGTTTTTGATGACTGCTTCAATTTCCTCCCTGGTTATTGGCCTGTTCAGGTTTTCTATTTCTTCCTGTTCCAGTTTTGGTAGTTTGTGGCTTTCCAGGAATGCGTCCATTTCTTCTAGATTGCCTAATTTATTGGCGTATAGCTGTTCATAATATGTTTTTAAAATCGTTTGTATTTCCTTGGTGTTGGTAGTGATCTCTCCTTTCTCATTCATGATTTTATTAATTTGAGTCTTCTCTCTCTTCTTTTTAATAAGGCTGGCTAATGGTTTATCTATCTTATTAATTCTTTCAAAGAACCAACTCCTGGTTCTGTTGATCTGTTCCACAGTTCTTCTGGTCTCGATTTCGTTGAGTTCTGCTCGAATCTTTATTAGCTCCCTTCTTCTCTTGGGTGTAGGATCTATTTGCTGTTTTTTCTCTAGCTCCTTTATGTGTAAGGTTAGCTTTTGTATTTGAGTTCTTTCCAGTTTTTGAATGGATGCTTGTATTGCGATGTATTTCCCCCTTAGGACTGCTTTTGCTGCATCCCAAAGATTTTGAACGGTTGTATCTTCATTCTCATTAGTTTCCATGAATCTTTTTAATTCTTCCTTAATTTCCTGGTTGACCCTTTTATCTTTTAGCAGGATGGTCCTTAACCTCCATGTGTTTGAGGTCCTTCCAAACTTCTTGTTGTGATTTAGTTCTAATTTCAAGGCATTATGGTCCGAGAATATGCAGGGGACAATCCCAATCTTTTGGTATCGGTTCAGACCCGATTTGTGACCCAATATGTGGTCTATTCTGGAGAAAGTTCCATGTGCGCTTGAGAAGAATGTGTATTCAGTTGAGTTTGGATGTAAAGTTCTGTAGATATCTGTGAAATCCATCTGGTCCAGTGTATCATTTAAAGCTCTCGTTTCTTTGGAGATGTTTTGCTTAGAAGACCTATCAAGTATAGAAAGAGCTAGATTGAAGTCACCAAGTATAAGTGTATTATTATCTAAGTATTTCTTCACTTTGGTTAATAATTGATTTATATATTTGGCAGCTCCCACATTCGGAGCATATATATTGAGGATTGTTAAGTCCTCTTGTTGAATAGATCCTTTAAGTATGATATAGTGTCCCTCTTCATCTCTCACTACAGTCTTTGGGGTAAATTTTAGTTTATCTGATATAAGGATGGCTACCCCTGCTTTCTTTTGAGGACCATTCGAATGGTAAATGGTTCTCCAACCTTTTATTTTCAGGCTGTAGGTGTCCTTCTGTCTAAAATGAGTCTCTTGTAGACAGCAAATAGATGGGTCCTGCTTTTTTATCCAGTCTGAAACCCTGCGCCTTTTGATGGGGTCATTAAGCCCGTTCACATTCAGAGTTACTATTGAGAGATAGGAGTTTAGTGTCATCATGATATCTATTCAGTCTTTGTTTTTGTGGACTGTTCCACTGAACTTCTTCTTAAAGGGGAATTTTAAGAGGCCCCCTTAAAATTTCTTGCAGAGCTGGTTTGGAGGTCACATATTCTTTTAGTTGCTGCCTGTCTTGGAAGCTCTTTATCTCTCCTTCCATTTTGAATGAGAGCCTTGCTGGATAAAGTATTCTTGGTTGCATGTTCTTTTCATTTAGGACCCTGAATATATCCTGCCAGCCCTTTCTGGCCTGCCAGGTCTCTGTGGAGAGGTCTGCTGTTACCCTAATACTCCTCCCCATAAAAGTCAGGGATTTCTTGTCTCTTGCTGCTTTAAGGATCTTCTCCTTATCTTTGGAATTTGCAAGCTTCACAATTAAATGTCGAGGTGTTGAACGGTTTTTATTGATTTTAGGGGGGGATCTCTCTATTTCCTGGATCTGAATGCCTGTTTCCCTTCCCAGATTAGGAAAGTTTTCAGCTAGAATTTGTTCAAATACATATTCTGGCCCTCTGTCCCTTTCGGCGCCCTCGGGAACCCCAATTAAACGTAGGTTTTTCTTCCTCAGGCTGTCGTTTATTTCCCTTAATCTATCTTCATGGTCTTTTAATTGTTTGTCTCTTTTTTCCTCAGTTTCCCTCTTTGCTGTCAACTTGTCTTCTAGGTCACTCACTCGTTCTTCCACCTCGTTAACCCTCGTCGTTAGGACTTCTAGTTTGGATTGCATCTCATTCAATTGGTTTTTAATTTCTGCCTGATTAGCTCTAAATTCTGCAGTCATGAAGTCTCTTGAGTCCTTTATACTTTTTTCTAGAGCCACCAGTAGCTGTATAATAGTGCTTCTGAATTGGCTTTCTGACATTGAATTGTAATCCAGATTTTGTAACTCTGTGGGAGAGAGGACTGTTTCTGATTCTTTCTTTTGAGGTGAGGTTTTCCTTCTAGTCATTTTGCTCAGTGCAGAGTGGCCAAAAGCAAGTTGTATTGGGAAAAAGAGAAAAAGAGAGGAGAGAAAGAAGGAAAGAAAAGAGAAAGAGAAAAAAAAAGGGAAGAAAAAGAAAAAAAAAACGAAAAAAAAAAAAAAAAGAAGAAAAAGAGAAAGAAAAAGAAAGGAGAAAAAAAGGGGGTGGGGGAAGGAAACAAATCAAAAAGCAAAACAAAACAAAAACAAAAACAAAAACAAACAAACAAACAAAAAAAGAACCACCGGGGAGTATCTTCTGATTCTGTGTACTTTAAGTCCCTTGGCTTCTCCTGGAAGTTGTCCGTCTAGCTGGTCTTCTGGGGGAGGGGCCTGTTGTGCTGATTTTCAGGTGTTAGCAGTTGGGGGAGCCGCTGTGCCCCTGCCTGGTGCAGGGCTCGGTGGGGGTTGTTTGCCCCGTGAGGCCGCAGGAGGAACAGCCCCAGTGGCGGGGCAGCTCTGGAAACCTGGATTCAGCTCCGGCAGGAACTCCGTCTGCAGGGCCTGGAGGCTCCGGGGCGGGGCCGCTGATCTGCTCAGCTGGGGCAGGAGCGTCCTCGCTGTCCTGGGCCCTCCCGGCCTCTGCCTGTCCCGGGGGAGGCCGGATCCTGGGCTGTGTCCCGGCGCCCTGTGCTCCGGAGCCTGCGCTGGTGGATTCGCGCTCCCGGGCCGCGCAGCCCCCTCCGCGGAGCTGCCGCCCGAGCCCCTCCGAGCTGCTCCTGGAACCGCGCAGGCCCCTCCGCACGGAGCCTCTTCTTCTGCCCGAGCCCCTCCGAGCTGCTCCCGTGGCCCCGCAGACCCCTCCGCGGAGCCGCCGCCCGAGCCCCTTCAGCTGCTCCGGGTCCCGCCGGGTCCCGCCGTGCGCGCTGCAGCCCTTAGGGAGGGAGCTCGGCGCACTCTCCTGGGCGCGCAGTTGCTCTGTTACTGTCCCCGGGAGCCCGAGGGCCTCCTCGCCCTCCTGGGTCCTGCTCCAACTCCCCGCGAGCCCCTTTCCCCCGGGAAGGTCGGTGCAGCTCCTGCTCCTCCGGGACGGGGCTCTCCTGTCCTGGGGACACTCCCCAGGCCTCAGCCCGGCTCCTCGCGGGGCCCCTCCCCCTTGGAGGCCTTTGTTCCTTTATTTCTTTTTCCCCGTCTTCCTACCTTGATAGATGCGCGAACTCTTCTCACTGTAGCATTCCAGCTGGTCTCTCTTTGAATCTCAGGCCGAATTCATAGATTTTCAGGATAATTTGAAGGTTTTCTAGGTAGTTTGGTGGAGACAGGTGATTTGGAGACCCTACTCCTCCGCCATCTTGTTCTTCCCCCCCTCACTGTACATTTAAATGACCATTTTAACAATCTGCTTGGAATTCTTCCTTTTCCCACTATAGAGATTCCCTAATCCTCTAACAGTCGATCCTTCTAGCATACACTTAAACACAAATATATATATTGGGCTTCCTAGGTGCCACCAGAGAAATTACAAACATTTCTTCCACAGACTGCTTTGTCTAGTGACCATTATTTATTTATTCATCCATTTGGGAAGAGTTTGTTGAGTATCTATTAGGTATGAGGCTCTATAGTTGATATTGGATATGGATTGATGTACGACACGGACTATCCTTTGCCTTTAGGGGAATGAGCTCCTGAGATCCACAGGTTAGGCGTAAACCATCAGAAGAAATTGACATCCAACAGTACACATTATGACAAATGCCAAGAAGGAAACTGACTGTAAGTATACAGGAGGACAAGATGGAGAGATTGGATCATGTTGACATATTCTAGTCAACCCCAACCTCAGTCTTTAAAATAATAGAGAAACCTGTTAGGTCAATGTATTACATAGACAACTGGTGGAACAAACCCCAAACTCTCAGTGATTCCGCATCATAAAATTTTATTTATTTTTTATATAAAATTCAAAATGGGTGTTTGTGATTAACTAGTGGCTCTCCTCCAGGAGGTGATTTAGCAGTATGATTCCTTCTATCTTATGGTTTCAACATGTGGCTTCCAAGTCCACTGTGTTCATCAGCTCAAGCCTTAAGAGAAAAGAATCTGATGGTTCAAGGAGGAAGACTTTTATGGTCAAGACTTGAATGTGAACATTTTACTTCTTCCCTCATTTTTTTTGCCATATCTATTTGCAGGTGAGGCTTTGAAATGTTTTCTATCTGTATGTGTAGAAAGAACAGGAAGCAGTTTTACTGAACAGCATGTATATGTGTGCGTGTGTGTGTGTGTGTGTTTGTGTGTGAAACATTATCAAACAGACCATGTGTTAGGTCATAAAGAAATCTAAAGCAACATAAAAAAGAGAAAATCACACAAGGCACATTCACTGTAAAACACAATCCAGGGAGTTATTCTGAACAAAAGTTAGTTTGTACTCCTAAAAATGTTTACATAAACACGCTTGTAAGCAATGGCTTGGTGAGATGATAAAAACCAAAGTGATAAAGTTTTTACAAATGAACCACACTAAGAACAGTACATAAAAAAATCCGTGCTTTGGGTTATAGCTGAAGTGCTAGGTAGAGGAGGATGTGTGGCTTTAGATGCATATGAAAAAGAAATTAATCAAACTGAGTGTTCAATATAAGAACTTAGACAAAGAATAAAACAGGAAGAATTAGATGGAAGAACTAATAAAGACATGAGCAAAATAGGAAACAAACACAAACCCACTGGAGTAGATCAGTAACAGCAAAAACTTAAAAACAAAAGACATACAAAATAAGTCGGCAGATTTATCTAGAAAATAAAGAGGAGACACATGTAACATTAAGAATGTGAAGGAAAACATAACTGTATGTATGTATGTATGTAACAAAATTTTAAAAATAAAAATGTAACAAAACATAACTGTATGTATGTATGTAACAAAATTTTAAAAATAAAAATCATAAAAATATTCTAAAAATATTATGAGAAATTTGAACAGTAAGTGAATTAGAAAAGAATAGAATTTAGGAAACTATAAGAAGTTAAAATTGGATAAAGAAATACAAAAACCTGAATAATCTAAAACCATCAAAAAAATTAAAATTTGCAGTATCTTCTTGAGCCTGCAATTTTGAGTAGAGTCTTCCAAAACTTCAAGGGGAAGAGAGTCCTTATGTTTTAGAACAAAGAAAAAACATGGTATGAAATTCAACTTATTTCAGGAACATACTTCCCTGATCCCAAAACTGGACAAAGATATTAGACCTGTAAGATAAGTGTAGGCAATCTTATTTATGGACAGGGTACAAAAATCTGAAATGAAATATATACATATGTAATTTAGGAGTGAATTCAAAGACCAATAGATCATCATCAAATAATTACAGTGATGGAAGAAGGGCCAACTTTTAAAAATCCATTAATGTAATAACTGCATTAAAGAACTTAGAAGAAAGCATCAGTTGATTGTCTTATTTTATCATGTCAATGTGAAAAGCAGTTGGTAAAAGTAAATACTCATTTTAAGGAAAAATCCTAATAAACTAGGATTAAATAAATCTTTTAAAGTTGATGCAGGCATCAACATCAAACATTATTCATGGGTTAGAAGAAGAGTTATGGCAGTGGCTTCAATCTATATCTCCATATCCTTCAAAAAACAACATGGAACAACAGGAATATACAAGATCATACCTGCAGCTTAAGTAAAGGGCAGAATATATCAAACTTTAAATTACTTGTTTATAAAAAATGAAAAAGAACTTAATCCCATTGAGTGAGAGTTCATGCTTCTGGTGTGTTTGTGGCACATAAAGGCAGCCCAAAGAAAAACTATGAGGATGAAAGAAGAGAGCCAGGGGTGGACTTGATATTGCCTCACAACAATGACCAGAAAGATAAAGTTCACTTGAAACATAAACAAGAAGAAAGTGTCCAGTTAGATCAGAGCACTGACTACATGGAAGAGTCTTAAAAATGTGCATGTTATGAGATTGCAGTCTTAAAAATATGCATGATATGAGGTTGCATAGTTTCTTGGTGAAGAAGCCAAAAGGAAAGGGAAAGATAACACTTAATAATTGGGTGGTAAAGGAGAAGAAAAGGGAAAAATTTAGAGTTATTGAAGAGAAAAAAGAAGGAAAAAAACACCTGTGACCATAATTCCTTCTTCAAAAACAAAATAAAACAGAACATACAAAACCAAACAATAACAGACATAGTACTAGGAAGTAAGGAGTTCCTGAAAAAAATGAAAGGATGGAGACATATTAAAGAGACACAACCGTCAATTTGGAAGACTGATCTATGGTCAAAGCTGAAGTATTTTGAGCAACAAAATAAATGGTACTGTATTAGAAATATCAGAAAGGGAGACAGAACGTAAAGACTGCTAACTCTGGGAAACGAACTAGGGGTGGTAGAAGGGGAGGAGGGCGGGGGGTGGGAGTGAATGGGTGACGGGCACTGGGTGTTATTCTGTATGTTAGTAAATTGAACACCAATAAAAAAAAAAAATAAAAAAAAATAAAAATAAAAAAAAAAAAAAAAAAAAAAAAAACAAAACAAAATAAACTATAGATGAGTCCATATTGATATAAATAAATGATCCAAGGAAAACATTATTAGGGGCAAGGGACAACTTTCTCTATAGAAGAATTCCACAAAATATATCTCAACTCTCCCCTTTCCAGGAGGTAGAGCTTAGATCTCACCATTGAACTGTGAGCTGGATTCTGTGACTTGCTTCCAAAGAATAGTGTATGGAAAAGGAAAGGCAGAAACTCTACAGTGGAGAAATAACAGTGAACATTACCTTAGGCAAGTGATAAAATTTCACATCACCAATAATATCGTGAGGATATCCTATACCTCATGATATGATGAGAAAGTCACTTCAACTTTGTGGTATTCTTTCCGAGTCCTGTCTTGATTCTTTCCAAACCTAAACCTAGGCTAATCTGAGAAAAACACTGGAAAACCCAAACTTAGGGACAATCTATAGTTTATCTAACCAGTACACTGGGGGGTGGGGGGGTGCAGAGGGAGAGAGTGTCTTATACAGATTCTGTGCTGAGTGCAGAGCCCAGTGTAGGCCTCAATCTCATGACCCCTGAAATCATGACTTGAGTTGAAAACGAGCCAGATGCTTAATTGACTGTGTCACCCAGGCACTCCACGTCTGACCAGTACTTTTAAAAATGGTCAAGGTCATGAAGAATTAGACAAGATTGAGAAAATGCACAGACCACAGGGAACACAACTAGATGGCATGTGGTAACCTGAAATGGATCTTGGAACAGAAAAACACATAATGGAAAAGCTGATGAAACCCAAATAACATCTAGTGTTCAGTTAAAAGTGAAATATTTGTGTTGTTTTCTTAGTTTTTATATTTAACACAAGAGGAAGTTAGCTGAGAAGTATACAAAAGCTCACCATGATCTTTGCTATCCTTGCAAACCTAAAATTATTCTAAAATAAAAAGAATATGTAAACAAACAAAAACATCCAAGTCAACCCAATAGACAAACTGGACTTTACTCACTGATAGAGGATAGTGTCTTTGAATTAGGTATCTAGAAAACCACCTCAAGTTCACAAAATGAATAGGAAAAAAAAAACAATAAATACTATTATACTATTACTATATAAAAAATGGGAATAATTCTACCTCAGCTAATGAATATTTTTCCATCCAAAGAAACAAACACAGCAACCAAGAAGTGTAAGAAAACGGTCAGGCAACTACCCCAAGCTGATGAAATATACTGAAATAAGCATTTGGGGATATGATAGTCAATCTTGAATCAGAAATACAAAAATTAAAAACAGAAATAGACTGAACTACATAAAGAAATGAAGAGAGTTGATTAAACTTACAAAAGAAATAAAAGAAAAAAGACCAAATCATCTCACAAATAAAGACTAAATTACAAGTTGCCCAAAGGAGAATAGACTCAAAAGGAAATTTAATGATGAACATTCAAGAAAGATGGAAAACAACCAAGAGAATAAAAATAGGACAAAGATAAAAGTGAAAAGGGTTCAAGAGGAAGTGGTTGAAATGGAAGACAGAAGAAATGGAACAAATGTTTGATTAAAGCCCTTGAAGAATAAACAGAACAATAGAACTAATATTTAAAAACTACAATTCAGGAAAACAGTTTCAGAAATAAAAGAAGATCCATATTTACATATTAAAGGAGTCCACTGGAAACATATGGAAATTAATCCAGAAAAATTAACTTTAAGACCTATCTAAGAAAAACATATTTAAGGGATTAAAAATCCTCAAGGCTTCCAGGTACAAAGATCAAATAATGAAACCAAGCTGTCAGACTGGCTTCAGATTTCTCAAAAATAATATAAAAACAATGCAGTAAGAAAGCAGCTTTTTCAATAAGGTAAAACAAAGCAAAACAAAAAACCCTGTGAATAAAAAGTTTATATCTAGCCAAGCTATCCTTCAAGTACCAAAGGTGTTAATAACCAACTTTATTTGTATAACAACAGGGAATTCCTGTTATGTCCACTAGTAGGCAATATATTGGAGCTATGGGCCAATGCAATTAGACAAGCAAAACCAATTAAGGAATAAGAATTAGTGAAGAAGAAGTAAAACCTTTACAATATGCAGATGATGTGAAAGCATACCTGGGAAGCCCTAGAGAATCAATGACAAAATTAACTCAAATAATAAAATTGTAGTAAAGTATCAGATTATAAAATTAACATACAAAAATCGATAGCTTTCTTACATACACATACACATGCACAAAATGAATTAGAGGTTATAAATGTGGAGAAAACTCAACAGTCTAAATACCTGGAAAAAACAACAAATGTGCAAACCTTGTTTGAGGGAACTTTAACACACCCTTGGAAGACTCAGAACTATACTTGAGCATGTGGAAAACACACCTCTATCCTTGGATGACTACATGAATTCTTGCAGGAGTTTAAGGCAGTCCCTATGAAAATACCAACAGCTTTTTTTCTGGAGATAGACATGTTGATTTTAATACTATTTTGAAAAGCAAACACACGTGAATATCCAGGCAAACAGCAAAAACAAAACAAAACAAACCAGGAGACTAATCTTATCAGACACTAAAACATAATAGAAAGTCTCTTTAATTAACTCACTGGTACATGAGTAAACAGACTAGTGACATAAAAGCTTCAGTAAAGGACTCAAGTACATAAGGAAATAAAGCATGTAATAAAGGTGACATCTCAGTTATCAAGTCAAAGGTGTCCTTTTTAGTGCATAGTTCTAAAAAACTTGTTTATCTTTTGGAAAAGATAAGACTAAGTCACTCCCTAACACCACTTATAAGAATAAACTACAAATGCATATGAATTTTAAACATAAGAAATGAAACCAGCCAAATAGTAGAAGAAAAATGGGTGAATCCCTCTATAACTCAGGTATGAGGAGAGGTTTCTGAACTATGATTCAAAATCCAGAGGCTATAAAAGAAAACATTAATAATTTCCACTCTACAAAAGTAAAAGTCTGTATGTCAAAAAGCACCATAAACAAAGTCAAAGGATAAATGACAAACTGGCAGATTTCAACATATATTGTAGATAAAGGGCAATATCTCTATTAAATAAGGAATTCTTAAACACTGAAAGAATAAAATCCCAAACTTGTTAGAAATGTGAGCCAATGATATGAACTGATTAACAAAAGAAGATAAAGATTGCTCTTAATGGAAAGCTCTTCAACTTCACTCATAATTATGGAAATGCAAATTAAAACTACACTGTGATACCATTTCTCACCTATTCCATTGGTGAAAATTAAAAACAGTATGACTAAAACTGCTGTTGGTGAGGCTGTGGGCAAACAGCCACTTTCATACATCATTGTGAAATCATTGGTGAAAATGCAAATTGGCACAGCCCATTTGTAACAGAATTTAGTGAAATCTAACTAACTTATAGGTGTTTAGTTTCAACTCGGCAATTGCATGTCTAGAAATTTACCCTGAAGATATACTTCCCCAAATCTTTAAATGCACATAGTTATTTACGACAGCATTTTAAAAGTTGTAAAATGCAAGTAACAAATATGTGAAAGAGAATAACTGAATAAACTATGGTACACTTAGTGGAGGGTTAATGGGGAGGAGCTCTATGAATAAAAGTATGGTATGATTTCTGGAGATATAAGTGAAGAAGAGAAAATGCAGAAGAATATTGATAGTGTGCTGTCTTTTGTGTAAGAGAGGAAATAAAATATATGTGTGTCTGCTCATTTGTGTAAAAACAAACTTAAGGGTAGGTGGAACAGAATAGAATGATGTGGGATGAGAAAGGGGTAGAAGGGATGGAGAGAATGCCACATCTCTTGAATATACTTGTTTGTGTATTTCAGACTTTCAGAATACATGTTTATGTTTCCCACTATACGTATATATGTAGATATAAAATTATGTACGTTAAAATATATAGTGTAGTATACATTTCTTATACTGTTTTTTACAGCTTTTGAAAGTCTAAAATCATTTCAAAATAAACACTAAAAATACAAGAAGCTTCTCTTTAAAGTCAGAAATCAGTCGTTGGTGTCTGTCTTCGTTGGTTTCATTACTGCTATTCTGCTTCCTACTAAAAGTCTTAATGTATGCAATTAGGAGAACAAAATACATAGAAAAATAACATATAATTGCAGATGTTTGTGTATTTGAAGATTAAGAACAGAATCTGGCAACATCAATTGTACTTCTATGAGTAAATCAAAATGAATGTACACAACTCAGCTTTCCTATGCATGATCAACAAACAAATAAATCGCACAAGGAAGATGGGAGAAGGTGCCAGTTTGCAGGAGACTCCGTAGTGACTGGAAAGCAGGTTATACAAATTCTGTGTGCTAGCAGTTATTTGGAAAATTTCGCATGTAAAGATCTTGTGATGTGATGGTATAAAGATGTGGGCAAAGTCAGCATCTGAGGCTGAGTGGGATGGGGAGCATGAGATGGGACAATATATGAAAGAATACTCTTAGAGAATTGAAAAGTAAGTTTACTTTAGAAATTAGTAGAATCGGGGACTCCTGGGTGACTCAGCGGTTGAGCATCTGCCTTTGGCTCAGGGCGTGATCCTGGGGTCCAGGGATCCAGTCCTGCTTTGGTCTCCCTGCAGGGAGCCTGCTTCTCCCTCTGCCTGTGTTTCTGCCTCCCTCTCTCTGTCTCTCATGAATAAATAAATAAAGTCTTTTAAAAAATTAGTAGAATTGCCAGGGAGTTGAATTCTATTTGTGATGTAAGAGTATGAATTAAAAATGAAACCATCCTTCCTGGTCGCTTGTTAGAATTTCTATATATATTTATATTTATATTTAATGTATTTATTTTATTTTTTTTTAATTTTTATTTATTTATGATAGCCACACAGAGAGAGAGGCAGAGACATAGGCAGAGGGAGAAGCAGGCTCCATGCACCGGGAGCCCGACGTGGGATTCGATCCCGGGTCTCCAGGATCGCGCCCTGGGCCAAAGGCAGGTGCTAAACCGCTGCACCACCCAGGGATCCCTAATGTATTTATTTAAATTCAATTTATTTAAATTCAATTATTTTGTCCTTTTAAAAATTTAAATTCAATCAGCCAACAGATAGTACATAAATTCATTTAGAAATTCAATTAACATGTAGTGTATTATTAGTTTCAGAGGTAGAGTATGGTGATTTATCAGTTGCATATAACACCCAGTGCTCATCACACCACATGCTCTCCTTAATGCCCATCACCCAGTTATCCCATCCTCCCACCCACCTGCCCTCCAGTAACCCTTGGTTTGTTTCCTAGAGTTAAGAATCTCTTATGGTTTGTCTCCCTCTCTGATTTCATCTTATTTTATTTTTCCCTCCCTTCCCTATGATCTTCTGTTTTGTTTCTTAAATTCCACATATGAGTGAAATCATATGATAATTACCTTTCTCTGATCGACTTACCTCTAACAATATTAAACTGCTTAGATGAAGGCACAGAAATGACAAATGGCTGCTTTGCTTCCAGAGTGGGAGCTTTTCCAGGTGGGTATGGTGGAAGGAGAGAAGGAACAAGAGAATTGATAATGTTTGCAAAGGTATAATTATGGTGATGGAGCATGTCATCTAAGCTAAACAAGGAGTGAAGTGAGTGTTGGATGAAAGTCTGGATATAGAAAAAAAATTATAGGACCAGTAGATTAGAAGTGATAATGGGGTTGGAACATTGTAAAATGATGGTACTTAGGCAAGTGTACTAGTAGAAGAAGAGACTGTCTAGAGGGTGAAATATTTGCATTTGAGATGTTAAAGTTGTACAGTTTTTGGTAATAACAGGCTCCAACCACGGTGTGATCAGATCAAGGGGGTGAAGTAAATCAAGTCACAAAGTAAGGAAGTCAAGAATTCAAATGTCTCTGAGTGTCTGGGAGGTCTTCTATAGGTATGTTGACATTACTGAAAATGATACAAAGAGTTGGGGTGGAGAGGATGGAAAGTTCTGAGCCAGGAGCAAGGTGGTACAGCCAGATGACATAGCCTCAGAGAACAGGGTCTTTGTTGGAGGGTAGGTGTGCAATAGAAAGGACATGGTGGTGGAAAGTAGGGAGGCCAGCCCATGGTGGTGGAAAGTAGGTGGAGCCAGCCCACCACAGCATGAGACTTGAAACAAAGCATAACTTTTATTGCGAAGGCTATCCAGGGATGCTTTGCTCTCAAGGGATAACTGGATTTCAATTAAATGAGAAGGTAATACACAATCCAAGAGGCTGAGTATGTAGAATTGTTTGCTGATCATCAACATGAGAGAGAGAGAGAGAGAGAGAGAGAGAGAGAGAGAGATATCAGAGGAGAATTTGTTCAGATTGGGGATAGACAGAGCAGCGTGGACATAAGAGTTTCATTCAGAGTAACCAGGGAGGCTGTTACTGGAACTTGAGTCATGATAAGATTCATCTTGATCATTTTTAAAGGGGCATGAATTTGATCCACCATATTTGGGTGCAAGAAATAGAATATTTATTTTCTTTTTCTCTATTAAATCATCATTGGCTTTGGGTATTCCTCTATCTGATAAGAAATGAAATTTTAGGCATGTTTCCCCTTCTATTCTCTGGGATTATACAAGAAGGGGAAGTGTCAGGAAGCTGAAGAAAGCCTTCTGAGTAGTTTTTGGTGATAAACTGCTTATTGGCTCATTGCTTATTCATATGGTGTTTCATTTGAAGTCAGGCAGTTATTCTGCTTAAAATTCTATTTGTTTCACCCCTAACCCTGTCCCACGAAAGCTTTTGTCTCCAGGTTTGGTCTCCAAGAATTTACTTCCCAGCTTTATGAGAATGTCCTGCTCTCTTGGAGCACAGAGTGGAGTTGGGGCACTGGCTTCTTCTTCGTCTTCTTCTTTTTTTTAAGATTTTATTTATTCATGAAAGACACACACACACACACACACACACACAGAGAGAGAGAGAGGCAGAGACACAGGCAGAGGGAGAAGCAGGCTCCATGCTGGGAGCCTGATGTGGGACTCGATCCCGGGTCTCTAGGATTATGCCCTGGGCAGAAGGCAGGCGCTAAACCACTGAGCCACCCAGGGATCCCCGGGGCACTAGCTTCTGACTATGGCAGGACCTATTTTCCCTTCAATCCTCCAGATCTTCTCCAAATCTTCTTTGGCTTGAAATTGGGAAAAAAAAAATCCCATGTTAACTGTTTATTCCCATAAGCGTCGGCTTTTGAAACAAATAGCTTTATTCTTTCCATGAATTAAGTCTGGAAGATTTTAAAAAACCAAAAACAACAACAACAAAAACAAAACAGTGCTTGTTTACAGGGTAGAAGGAAGGGGAATATGACTTTGTATTTGGTCATGATGATGCTATAGGGATATTTTTATTTTCTTTTTTGTTTTGTTTTTTAGGGATTTTTTTCAATCAAATTATTCTCACTTGCCTCTTAGAGTTGAGCGGGCACAGTGATCTTGTCCTGGGGTCTGAATACATTACCTGTGATATGGAAACATCATGCTTCCTCTGCTTTTTAAGGGCTTCTGTGACTAGACTGAGGTCATACAGGGTGACGAGGGCACTATTCTCTCAGATGGGGGTGAGGGGAGAGGTGACTGGCTTCAGTATCTGGCTTCCCCTTCCTTAGAAATTGGCACTGTGTATGGAAGAGCAGAAACAGGAAAGACTTCCCCAAAACAGGGCTCTGGGAGTTCTCCACCATTATGCAAATCAGTTAACAGCAAACACTTGCTTTCACAGTCACACAGTGATGGTGCCCAGAGTAATCATTTCCGTTGCTACCATCCGGTGGGTGTAAGAACTGGGCTCATTTAAAAACATATGACTAATGAGCGTGTATCCGGGTGGTCCATCTGGTATTGATGGGGCTGATCTGAAATGATGGCAGTGGAGCGCTGAGACTCAGGAGCACAGCTTATGGGCAATGGATTGAGCCTTTGTGGCCTTCTGCTTGTGGGGGTTGGTGGTGGGAAGGGAAGGGTTTCATTGCCTCCTATTTCAGTCAGAATATCTTCCTCTTTGAGAACATTTAATTGCAAGATTTCTAGGCAAATCAGTTACCACATCAGTTGGTCACCCTCCATTCTCTAGAAACTACCGACGAGGTAGCACTCAAATGGTTTTGTGTAGGACCAGCCTGGGGTCACTCCAGTTAACATCACTTATCCTTTGTCTTGATTTCACATAGGAAGTAGTTTGTGAGTGTGAGGAACATGGGCTTTCAGAAGAAAATGAACCGAGGGCTACATTCATGGAAAGAATTGAAAGTTTAACCATTTGCCTTAATAATGAAAAACAGGAAACAGGACTGATAAATGCAACATGTAACAAAAATGTACTTGAATTTTCTCTTATACAATTAAAAGTTAGGAGAGAATGTATTATAAATAACTGTAGAGAGAGCTAGAGAGGGGAGCGGAGAGAGAGAGGAAAATTAATAAATTATACTTGTTATCAAATAATAATTATTGCAGAATCTTATTTACATTTTTACTACTCTGCTTTTCACTTCCTTTTTGACCTATCTCCTTTTTTGCTGGTTGGCTTGGAAACCTAAAGAATCAACTTTTGTAGTATCCACTAAAATGATTGTTACCTTTTCTTCTCTTACAATATTTATCTGATTTTGGATTTATGCATAGTTCTTTTTTTTTTCTTTAAATTCAATTTGCCAACATAAAGTATATCATTAGTTTCAGATGTAGTTTGCAATAATTCGTCAGTTGTGTATAACACCTAGTGTTTATCACATTACGTGCCCTCCTTAATGTCCATCACCCAGTTATCTCCTCCCCCACCATTTTCCCTCCAGTAACCCTCAGTTTGTTTCCTAGAGTTGAGTCTTTTATAGTTTGTCTCCTTCTCTGATTTTGTCTTATTTTGTTTTTCTCTCCCTTCCCCTATGATCCTCTGCATGTTTCATATATTGCACATATGAATGAAACCATATGATAATTGTCTTTCTTTGATTGACTTATTCCACTCAGCACAATACCCTCCAGTTCCTTCCATGTAATGTAAATGGTAAGATTTCATCCTTTCTGATAAGATCTTCTACTTTTAACAACTCATGAGATAAGATTGGGCCCACCTGGATAATCCAGGCTAATCTCCCCATCTCAAGGCTAGCTGATTAACCACCTTTATTGCTTCTGTAAACTTCAGTTTTACCTGTAAACAAAGGTTCCAGGGATTAGGCTGTGGGCATATTGGAGGGTTATTTTTTTTGTTTTTTATTTTTTTTTCAGTTTTTTAAAATTTAAATTCAATTTTCCAACATATAGTATAACACTCAGTGTTCATCCCATCAAGTGCCCTCCTTAGTACCTGTCACCCAGTCACCCATTCCCCCATCCCCCACCCTCCTTCTCTTCTGCAACCCTTTGTTTCCCAGAGTTTGGAATCTCTCATGGTTTGTCTCCCTCTCTAATTTTTCCCCACTCAGTCTCCCTCCTTTCCCTTATAGTTCCTTCCACTATTTCTTCTATTCCACATATGACTGAAACCATATGATGTTTGTCTTTCTCTGATTGACTTATTTCACCCAGCATAGTACCCTCCAGTTCCATCCATGTTGAAGCAAATGGTAGATATTCATCCTTTTTGATGGCTGAGTAATATTACAGTGGTGTGTGTGTGTGTGTGTGTGTATGTATGTGTGTATCACATCTTCTTTATCCATTCATCTGTCAAAGGACATCATGGCTCCTTTCACAGTTTGGCTATTGTGGACATTGCTGTTCTGAACATTGGGGTGCAGGTATCCCGTCATTTCACTACATCTGTATCTCTTTGGGTGCAGGTATCCTGTCGTTTCACTACATCTATATCTACAGATACCTAGTAGTGCAATTGCTGGGTTGTATGGTAGCTCTATTTTTAACTTCTTGAAGAACCTCCATACTGTTTTGCAGAGTGGCTGCACCAGTTCACATTCCCACCAACAATGCATAAAGGGTTCCCCTTTCTCCACATTCTTGCAGACATTTGTAGTTCCCTGTATTGTTAATTTTAGCCATTCTCACTGGTGTGAGGTGGTATCTCATTGTGGTTTTGATTTGTATTTCCCTGATGCCAAGTGATGTGGAGTAGTTTTTCTTGTGCTTGTTGGCCGTGTGTGTCTTATTTGGAGAAATGTCTGTCTTCACGTTTTATGACTGGATTGTTTCTTGGGTGTTAAGTTTGATAAGTTCTTTATAGATCTTGGATACTAGCCCTTTATCTGATATGTCATTTGGGAATATCTTCTCCCATTCTGTGGGTAATCTTTTAGTTTTGTTGACTTTTTAGCCCTTTGCTGTGCATAGGGCTTTTTATCTTGATGAAGTCCCAATAGTTTAGAGGGCTATTCTTATGGGTAGGCTATTATTATGCCTACTACAACTTCTCTTGTTTTATAATAATGAGATAATTTTGCCTCTACAACCACTGAGACCTCTCCAAGTTTTGGATATTGGGCTCTTAATTGTACAGGGTCATACACCCTGTTAGGAAGAAAAATGTCTTGCATAGTTTACTGTTATCACTTGAATGTAAACTAATCTTTCCAAGTACAGATGTTAATATAAGTCATTTTGTTGACACACTCTCTGGTTCACAATTTACTTGGAATTTTTAATCTTTTGACCCTGGTCATACCATATGTAATGAGATCAATGGAAATGACCTTGCCATTTTTCTTTTTCCCTATTTTCAACTTCTATGTTACCTCTATTCCTACCCTCAGAGCATCAGGGATGGCTGCTGTGGGGAAACAAAATATTTATGTACGGTACTACATTTAAGGTATACAATATAGTGACTCAACAATTCTATATATTAGTGTTCATCAAGATGAGTGTACTCTTAATCTCCTTTATTTATTTTACCCCTTCTTCCTCCCACCTGGCCTTTGGAAACCACCAGTTCTCTGTATTTAATATTTTTTTTAAGGTTTTATTTATTTATTCATGAGAGACACAGAAAGAGAGGCAGAAACATAGACAGAGGGAGAAGCAGGCTCCCTGCAGGGAGCCCAATGCAGGACTTGATCCCAGGATCCAGGGATCACGACCTTAGCCAAAGGCAGATGCTCAACCACTGAGCCACCCAGGTGTCCCAAGAGTTTGGTTTTTTGTTTGTCTCTTTTTTTCTTGTTAAATTCCATGTATGAGTGAAATAATAAAGCACTTTTCTTTCTTTGACTGGCTTATTTCACTTAGCATTATACCCTCCATCTCCAACCATGTTGTTATAAATGGCAAGGTTTCATTCTATTTTATGGCTGGGTGATATTCTATTGTCTCTATATACTGCATCTTCTTTATGCACTCATCTATTGATGGACACGTGGGCTGCTTCTATAGCTTAGCTACTGTAAATAACGCTGCAATAAACATAGGGGTGTATCTATCTTTTCTAATTAGTGTTTTTGTTTTCTTGGGTAAATACCCCCAAAATGTAAAGAATGTAGACAACACCAAAAAACCCAAATAATCTGATTAGAAAATGGGCAGAAGATTTGAATAGCCATTTTTCTAAAGACATCCAGATGGCCAACAGTCACATGAAAAGATGTTCAACATCACTAATCATCAAGGAAATGCAAATCAAAACGAGAATGAGATATTACTTCACACCTGTCAAAATGGCTAAAATCAAAGACAAAAAAAACAAGTGTTGGTGAGGATGTGGAAAAAAAAAAGAACTCATGCTCTACGGGTGAGAATGCAAACTGGTGCAGCCACTATAGAAAACAGTATGGAGGTTCCTCAAAAAATTAAAAGTAAAATTACCATATGAGCCAAGGCTTTTTATTAAAACTGTGGGATATTGTTTGGTTTTGCCCTCCTCCTTCCTCCACTTAAGCACCTGCCACAAGTGTGCTTTTCTACATAGTGAAAATTATATGTCCTGAAAGGTAATTGTGTCCAAGAACTGATGGCAATATTTGTCTTAGCTTGGGCACTGTAAAGGGCATAGTTGTTTTCCCACTTCATATATACTCCTGGTCTTGGTGGCATTGAGAGATCCACTATTCTCATCTGTCCTGCAGGAAATTGCCCATGTCAGAGATACATTCTTAGAGTTCTATTTGGCCAAAATCTCAACAAAGAGGTGAAAAATGGGTGATCTTTTTTAATGCCAGAATTATTGCATGACAACTTCTGAAGGTCGTGATGCTTCATAATCAGTCTTTTGAAAAAGCAGGCACATGACACAATTTTTCTCTGATTCCTACCTTTAAGCCTATTTCTCTTTCCTGTTCCTAGATAACATCTAGGGGATATTCCACAATTTTCCAGTTACTCTTGAATTTTTGAGATGTCTCATTTGAAATGAATATCAGAACTCTACCTCATAATCAAAAGCTTCTTGTGTCTCCCCAGTGTAGGCCTTTATTCAGGCTTTTCCCGGCCAGCAGAAGGGAAAGGGCACAGATGGTGTGTTCATTTACTGTCCTCACTCTGCTTTTTTCTCCTACTTGTTGTGTAGGTGCAGAGGGAGAGCAGACTGGGGAGTGGGGTTGGGGGGGAGGTTAAGGAAATACAAAGTCTTCATTGTATTGTCCAAATGCTGGCTCTTTCTTATGGGCACTTTGGTTGGCTCTTTTGACATGTTCCTACTGTGGAATTCCATAATGGGTTTTCCCTAGTAGCTGATCACTTTCAACTCACCCTCATTTGCCCAGCCCTTGCTCTTGCGGAACACTTTTGGCCAGACTGATATTCAGCCAATATGGATCTGTACTGGATATTTTATTATTTTCTGGAGTCCATCCTCATTGTTTGGTGCATTATCTTAGTAGTAGTAAGTACTTTAATTATTATCCTTACCTCCAGCCTGTCTTTTTCTGGGGATGACACTTCCTAGCATGCAGTCCTTATGGATGATCTCCTTTCAAGATGTCTTAAGCCCACTTACTCCTCTGAGATCCACTTAGTATGTGGGATCCACGCTGGCATCCTATAGCTACAGCAGAACCAGGCTTTCTAGCAGACTTCTTTTGGAAATACCCAGGTACCAGGCTCCATAATGCCACCCTACCCAAATCCAGGGAACAGATATAAAGCATTCCCAGGATTCCCTAGTATTCCCAGGATTTTGGCCTCATCCTTTTCTAGCTGCATGACAACATCAAAACTGGAGAGCTCCTCATTTAAAAGGATGATTGGAAGGAGGAGAAAATACACATCACTCTCTGCTCTTTGGAATTCCTGCGAAAACAATCTTCCCATCTTAAAACAGCTCTAGTCTTTTTCTGTGTGCAGGAAGGGGTGACAGCTGCTAAATCTGTTTGGCCATATCTTGGCAAGATCTAAAAGGAAATGTGAGATACCCCTGTTTAGGAATTGCCATCACTTATCAGTCATTGTTCTAAGCTTTGGAGTCTCAGCCAAAATTCTGAGAAGACAGCAGAGTATTGTCACCACCAAAGCAACCTCAGTAGCCAGTCCATGCAGACAGCTCTATGCTTCAAATAGAATGCATCCACCTCCATTTGCTGACTCAACAATATTCACTCAAAATTTATTATGGCCCACATGGAGTGTCTACTGTGTGCTAAGTACTAATAAAAAAGGAAAGAGGATTTTGCTCTTAAACTATGCAATCAATGAGGTTTTAGGCTAGAAGATGGCAATGATAAAACCTTGATATGAGTGCCCAAAATACACTATTTGAAGGCATAGCAAATATGCTATGAAAATTCAGAAGAGAGAAATTATTTTCAGCTTAGAGCATCAGTGAAGGTGTTACAGAAGAGGTAATGTTTTTCATTCAACAAGAGTAAGGTTGGTTGAGCTCAAGTAGGGGTTCTGAATCTGAAAATTGTGAGCATTAGAGAAAATTAATTCATCAATAAAATAGCTAACTTTTTTTTTGAGTGCTCACTGTGTGGTAGGCTTTATGTTATGTACATGCATGTGATTTAATTTTCACAATAAACTTATGAAAAATGGGCCATTTTTATCTCTACTTAATTGATAGGACATTGATTAAATTAACCAAGGTCACATAGTGGTCGGTGATAAAGCTGGGATCTGAGTATGGGTTTTTTTCTGACTCTGAAAGGCAAAAACATCACAACTTAAGACATGAGTTTATAAAAGTGCCTACTAATGAAGACCAGATGATGTTTGCGTAAGTTACTGTGTTTAGTCCAGTTGATCCCTTGGTCTCCCCAGGGTGATGCTCATCCCTGCTTCTGCACTGTTTTCATAGGTGTTCTCACAACATCAGATGTCCTTCTGGTCTATTCTCTACTCAGGCCAATCCCTTATCTCCTTCAAGGCTTACTGTAAGGCTTCTCTCTATGAGGCAACTCTAGCTTCAACATTCCCCCAGGCTTCTCCGCCTCCCCATCACTTCCCTTAATGCCAGCTCACAATGTGAGTACTGGATGGTATACTGTATTATTTCTTATTTATCTCTTCAGATAACTGTGCATTCTAGGATGATGGGACTATGTTTTAAGTTCCTCTTGTACTTTGCATAGTGCCTAGTACATCTGCTGATTGATTAAAGGGTTTGGGGCTATTTTGAGAATGGAATTGATTGCTGGTATATAAGGTTCTGAGGGAAAGATGTGGCAAAACCTGTGGCAGGGTAACACTACTGGGTTAAGAAACTTCTTGTGAGTTTCAAATACACCAGAGTGTAAGAAAATGAAGAAGATGCCTATAGTGCTGGAGAGTCATTAAAGATGCCTCCACAAGCGAGAATGTTGGGTTTGACGAGAGCCAAAGCGACAGCCGGAGAATCCAGAGCTTCATGAGATCAGTCTGCACAGAGGAGTGTGAGAAACACGAAGGGCCGTTGCTTTTTTTCTAAAGTGTTTCCCTTCTCAGCGAATGAGCCAAGGGAATATGTGGTTTCAGAGCTTCCCTTCTGTTCTCCAGCTTTTGTGACACCCCAGCAAATGCAAAGCATTGTACATGCATGAATTTCTTAGTTGAACAGGAAGAGCCTGGGAGGCAATGACAAATACTTCACAGTGCCTCCCTGGCATCTGAGATGGTTTTTTGAAAGAACACGAGTTCCTACTTCGTGGGTTCTCAGGGCACATCTGTGGGAGGAGCTTTCCATAGCAAATATGTACCCTCTCACCATCCACATAGTGCAAATGCCATGAGAATGTGTGAAATCTGGTGCAAACCCCAAGAACAATGAAGGGAAAGTTAAGATTAAGGAGGTCTTAAGGAACACACCTTGCCCAGAACACTGAAGTCGTATGAGTTATTTTTGGGGCATCATAGAGAATGAATGCCACAGAAAGAGACTCAGGAAGGCAGCATGTTGGGGTAAGACAAAGACAATATTACATTCATGAGGAAGTAAGCAGCTTTTGGGAATTGCTCACCTGGAAAAATATGACTGTGTAGGTCATTAGAAAAAAATGACAATCCAAAATACATCAATCTCCAAATAGCAGTAGAAACCTGGATATGGCTTTATTGAGAGTTGCCTCACCCCCCAAATGAAATCTTTGCCACATGTCTTTACTGCTAAAGAGCCACGGCTGCTTATCTTCTTGGCTGATATATTTAGATTTTGTTCAGCACATGCTTGGTGAAGGAATACTTGCCAAATTAATTCAAGCTGGCTTCAATAAGAGCTTAGTCATGTGGATCTCAAACGAGATGAAACTGATTAATAATAAATGTCAGGATTTTAAGATAATGAGTGAGATGCAAGAAATGTAGAAGAGAAGGCAGCTTCCTGACACAATTTCATTCCTTTCAGAGTAGTATCTGTTTGCCCCACCCTTGCCAAGGAGATAAGAAGGCTGCGAGGTGGGAGGTAGTTGGAGAATGGTAATTATTTCATGAGCTCTTTTTGCTCCTTTGTACATGTGCATGTGTGTAAAAATCATCCAATATTTCAGGCACTTTAGTGTCCTGAGATCTGAGACTGATTTTATTTGGTCCCCTAATTCCATGCTGTCTAGTACAATATGAGTACATTATGGGATCCTGCCAAGCTCCCCCTGCTCCAGAACTTGCCATGGGCCTCTAGGATGCTCTGAAGGTAGTCCCTCCTCAGGGCTAAGATAAAGCTGTGGTCAGCCGAGTGTGGTGAAATCAGAGTGAATAGCCCTCTTTCCTATCTGCCATGGCCATTCTTCAGTTCTTTCTTCTTTTTCCTTTTATTTTGACCACGTTTGCTCATTTCTTAAGCCTCTTGCTCTACACACAGGTGGTTCATCCATAATTGTTTTTGTTTTTATTTTTTATTTATTATTTTTTTTATTGGAGTTCAATTTGCCAACATATAGCATATCACCCAGTGCTCATCCCATCAAGTACCGCCCCCTGTGCCCATCACCCAGTCACCCCAACCCCCTGCCCATGTCCCTTTCCACTACCCCTTGTTCGCTTCCCAGAGTTAGGAGTCTCTCATGTTCTGTTACCCTCACTGATATTTCCCACTCATTTTCTCTCCTTTATCCATAATTTAATGAATTAATTAAACAAAGATGCATTTTTAGACATCTAGGGGAGACAAAGACAAATGGGACAAGAAGTTCATTGGCTAGAGTAGCAACACTACAACTACAGCTCATGGAAACACATGCTGTATGCAAGGTATGCATGGGATGCCATGGACACACAGAGGAATGAGGCTTCCTCCAGCCAAGAGACCACATAAAAGATCAGGATGACTTTGGATCTCGAGGGGATAATGCATAATGTAAGTGCTAATGAAGGTCAAGAAAAAGGGCATCCTATTCATTCATTCATCACATACCTACTCAGCACCTACTGAACACTTGGTGGTTGGCTGGTCACTGGAGAGATATCAGGAAAGAAGAGATGTGTAGTAGGGGCCAGCTCAGACATGCAAACAAACAAAAAATGAATGTGTTTTAAATTCTGAAACACCCTGCTCTGTACTGGCAGGGGTGGAAGGTGGAAAGTAAATTTGCCATTTGAAGTTTGCCATTTCTTTTAGTTCAAAACAGTCTTCTGGAGATACACTGTCTCTTTTGGAACCTGGTCAGTCTTTCAGAGTTGTTCTCCCCTTGCTTTTTCTTTCCTTTTTTGCCATTAAGCACTTGGGTGCAGGGGGAATTTATTGAACCTACTGGAGTAGAAGAGGAGATGGGAAGTGAATCTGATCTGAGGGATGTCCTTTCTCTCTTGACTCCTACTGACCTCGGCTCATCTCACCTGCTTTCTAGGAATTGCCTTCTGTCATTGCTTCATCTACTGTAGATACAACATGTAGAATTTGATCTTGGCACAGGGTATGTATGATGATCATAGCTTATGAGTTTGAGTATCTCTTTTTGCTGATAGATGTCACCTCAGCTCTCACTGGAGATTTTCAACCTCTGAGGTCTAATTATGAACCTTCCAAATCATGCCTCCTTTATATTGTGACTCCTTCACCCTTTGCTATGTGGACGTTTCAGCCCTTTACCTTAGCAAGCTCTGTCTCTATCCTCAGTCACCTTCCTTGCCCTCTTATGCCCTTTCGCTTTGGAGTATTAATTGAACTTTATGTTCCTTCTACATAACATGGAAGCCAGGAGAGACATGGAGGCACCATTTTACTTTTTTCTCTGCTGTCTTCCCATGATTCTCAGTGATAATTGGGGCTCAGACTCCCTTTGATTTTGGCTTTCTCTCAACCTGCCTGAAATTCCTTTCTTGACCTTTCATCTATGGTTGAGGATACCAGGCAGTATCTTAATCCTAATCTCTTCCAAACCGCTTCCTTCTTCCAACAAAAAGAGCTCCCTACTTCTTTCCTTCTATGGACAAGTGGGAGCCTCCTTCATGTCATATCCTGAATTCTCTCTCTCTATGGCTGTGGTAAACTTCTATATTAGATCTCTAAGCTTTGTTCTTGGTATATAAGAAGACACTTATGTAAATTAGAAAAGTCTTTTTACACGGCAGAAAGCCTGGCTTTTTAAATTATTATGTCACACTGCCTCAAAACTTATTTTAGAGGGACAAATCTAAACAATTTTTCCTTTTATTGTATTTCTACTCTAGCATTCTAATTTCTCTCAAGTATTATATGCCTCAAAATTAATAGAGGAGAGCTTACATATAAGGAAGAACAGCAGAAAGCACATTAACATATTTGCAAAATATTTCTCCCTAATCTGGGTAAGTTACTGTATCTACTTTTATTGAAATTATATTTAGTCTACGGAGACCACACATATACAATGATTCCTGATATTGATAAAAGCAATTAAGATAATACAAGAAGTAACATAATAAAGCATGACTTTGTGTGGGTTTGGGATGGAAATTTCCTTTAGGCTGCCTTTTGTGTTTTATTGTCATGGATTTTACTCTATATATGTTTAATACCTCACAATTATTGCTTTATAAACTTATTATTTGTTTTAATTTTCCCTCACAGTTACCTTTCTTTTGCTCTTTATTCATTCCTGCATTGTAGTGTTTCTGTCTGGGGTTATTTCCCTTATGCCTAAAGAATTCCCTTTAATATTCCCTCAGGAGTGTGTCTGACAGTGATGAATTCTTTTAGTTATTGTTTCTTGGAAAAGTTTCTAGTGTCCGTTTCCTCTGAGTACAGAATTCCAGATTGTCAGACTTTTTTTTTTTTGTAACTGGTTTAAATATGTCATTCCAGGGGAGCCTGGGTGGCTCAGTCAGTTGAGCATACAACTCTTGATTTTGGCTCAGGTAGTGATCTCAGGGTTGTGAGATTGAACCCCACGTCAGGCTCTGTGTTGGGCGTGGAGCCTATTTAAGAGTCTCTCTCCCCTTCTTCCTCTACTCTCCCTTCCCTCCCACTCTAAATAAGTAAGTAAGTAAGTCATTCCAGTGTTTTCTGATTTCCAAAATTTATGCTAAGAAGCCATTTATATTTTCTTATGGTAATTATATTTTACTTCATGGTTTTTTATTTTTCTAAATGAAGACTTTACCTTTTAAGAGCAGTTTTTAGGTTCACAGCCAAGTTTAGATATGGGGATTTCCTATATCCTCTATCCCCACACATACACAGCCTCCCCCACTATCAACATCCCTCATCAGGGGGTGCCTGGGTGGCTCAGTCCGTTAAGGCTGCCTTTGGCTCAGGTCATGGTCCCAGGGTCCTGGGATCCAGCCCCGCATCGGGCTCCCTGCCCAGTGAGGAGAGGTCTGCTTCTCTCTCTTCTACTGCTGCTCACCTTACTTGTGCACTCTCAATCTCTTTCAAATAAATAAATAAATAAATAAATAAATAAATAAATAAATAAATAATAAATAAATAAATAAATAAATAAATAAATAAATCTTTTAAAAAATCCCCCACCAGAATGCAAGTTGGTACAGCCACTCTAGAAAGCAGTATGGAGGTTTCTAAAGAAGTTAAAAATAGAGCTACCCTACGGCCCAGAAATTGTACTACTAGGTATTTACCCCAAAGATAAAGATGTAGTGAAACAATGGGACACCTGCACCCCAATATTCAGAGCAGCAATGTCCATAATAGCCAAACTGTGGAAGGAGCCATATGCCCTTTGACAGATGAATGGATAGAGAAGATGTGATACACACATGTGCACACACACACATACATACATACACACACAATGGAATATTACTCAGCCATCAGAAGGGATGAATACCCACCATTTGCTTCAATGTGGATGGAACTGGAGGGTATTATGCTGAGTGAAATAAGTCAATCAGAAAAAGACAATCATCAAATGGTTTCACTCATATGTGGAATAGAAGAAATAGTAAAAGGAGCTAAAGGGAGAAGAGGGAAACTGAATGGGGAAAAATTAGAGAGGGAGACAAACCATGAGAGACTCCAAACTCTGGGGAACAAACAAAGGGTTGCAGAAGGGGAGGTGGGTGGGGGATGGGGTAACTGGGTGACGGGCACTAAGGAGGGCACTTGATGGGATGAGCACTTGGTGTTATACTATATGTTGGCAAATTGAATTTAAATAAAATAAATAAACCAAAAAGCAAAAACTAAACATCCCCCACCAGACTGGTAATTCAGTTGGTGAACCTACACTGACATGATTATCACCCACAGTTCATAGTGTAATTATGATTAACTCTTGATGTCCATTGTGCAGTTTTGAACAAATTTATAATGTGTATCCACCATGATAGCATCACACAGAGCATTTTCATTGACCTAAAAAATCCCCTGTGTTTTATCTATCCTCTCTGTAGGTTTGCCTTTTTCAGAATATCATACATTTGGAATCTTACAGTAATGTACGCTTGTCAGATTGCCTTTTTTCACTTAGTATTTAAAGTTTCTCCATGTTTTTTGTAGCTTGATAGCTCCCTGGTACTCCACTGTTTAGATGTACCACTATTTATTAATCCATTCACCTACTGAAGGACATCTTGGTTGCTTCCAAGTGTTGACAATTATCAATAAAACTGTGGTAAACATCAGTGTGAGGGTTTTTGTGTGGATGTAAATTTTTAACTCTTGGTGAGTATCAGGGAGCATGATTGCTGAATATGTTACGTTTTATAAGAAATCACCAAAATACCCTCCAACGTGGCTGTACCATTTTGCATTCCTGTCAGCAGTGATTGAGAGTTCCTTGCTTTACATCTTTATCAACATTTGGTGTTGATAGTGTTCTGGTTCTAATGGGTGTGTAATGGTTGTCACTTATATTTCCCTAGTGACATATATGTGGAACATGTTTTTATATACTTGTTTGCAATCTGTATATCTTTTTTGGTGACATATCTGTTAAGGTCTGTGGCTCCTTTTTGTATATGTTGCTTTTCTTTTCTTTCTTTTCTTTTCTTTTCTTTTCTTTTCTTTTCTTTTCTTTTCTTTTCTTTTCTTTTCTTTTCTTTTTTCTTTCTTTTTTTCTTTTCTTTCTGATTTTATTTATTCATGAGAGACACAGAGAGGCAGAGACATAGGCAGAGGGAAAACCAGGCTCCTCACTAGGAGCCCAATATGGGACTTGATCCTGGGCCCTGGGATCACGCCCTGAAACAAAGACTCAACTGCTGAGCCACCCAGGCGTCCCATGGTGGTTTTGTTTCTTATTATTGAATTTTAAGTATTTTTTGGTGTATTTTAGAAATAGTCCTTTATCAAATGTATTTTTTACAGATCTTTTCTTCCAGTCTGTGGCTTGTCTTTTTCTTGGCATCATCTCTTGGTCATCTATGGTTTCTCCTATGTTACCTTCCAGGAGTTTTATGATTTTGCATTTTATGCAGTTTTGGACTCTATTACTTAGTTCCATAGCAGTTGCAACATTTTGCATTTCCAACAACAGTGCACAAGGTTTTCAATTTTTCCACATCCTTGTCAATACTTGCATCTCCCATTTTTTTTTTTTTTTTTTTTTTTTTTTTTTTTTGTTTTTTTTTTTTTTTTTTTTTTTTTTGCATCTCCCATTTTTATTCAGATATAATGAACACGTAACATTGTGTAAGTTTAACTTATACAAAAGGTTGACTTAATACACTTGTAAATTGCATAATGATTACCATTTTAGTATTAGTGAACACCCACATTGTGTCACACAATTACTATTTCTTTTTTATAATAAGAACAATTAAGATATAACTCTTAACAGCTTTCAAGTGTATAACACATTATTGTTAACTATAATCACAATGCTGTGTATTAGATCCTCACAACTTACTCATCTTCTAGCTGGAAGTTTATACCCTTTGAACCAACATCTCTTTGTTTCTTGTACCTTTCTTTTTTTTTTTAAATAATTTTTTAAAATTTTTATTTATTTATGATAGTCACACACAGAGAGAGAGGCAGAGACATAGGCAGAGAGAGAAGCAGGCTCCATGCACCGGGGCCCCGATGTGGGATTCGATCCCGGGTCTCTAGGATCACGCCCTGGGCCAAAGGCAGGCACTAAAACGCTGCGCTACCCAGGGATCCCTCTTGTACCTTTCAATCTGTGGTTAATATTATTCTACTCTGCTTCTCAATGTTTGGTTTCTTTTAGATTCCACATATAAGTAAGATCATACAGTATTTGTCTTTCTCTATGTGAGTTATTTCACTTAACACAATGACCTCAAACCCATCCATGTCATAAATGGCAAGATTTCCTCCTTTCACATGGCTAATATTCCATTGTGTGTGTGTGAGTATATCACATCTTCCTTATCCATTCATCCATTGATGAATACTTAACGTTGTCTCCGTATCTTAGCTATTGTGAATAATGTTGTAATAAACCTGGAAGTGTGGATGTGTCTTTGATATTCTGTTTTTGTTTCCATTGGATATATATCCAGAAGTTAGATTGCTGGATCATATGGTAGTTCTGTTTTTAACTTTTCGAGAAGCCTCCATATGTTTGCTGTACTGACTATAACAATTTACACTCACCAACAGTGTGTGAGGGTTCCCTTTATTCCACATCCTCACCGACACTTGTTATGTCTTGTCTTTTTGATGATAGCTGTTCTAAAGGTGTGAAGTACTATCTCATTGTGGTTTGATTTGCATTTTGCTGATCATTAGTAATGTTAAAGTATATATTTTCATATACCTGTTGGCTCTCTGTATGTCTTATTTAGAAACAAGCCTGTTTAGATCCTCTGCCCATTTTTAAGTTGGATTATTTTTTTGTTATTGAGTTGTATGAGTTCTTTATATATTTTGAATATTAATCCCTCATTAGATCTATGTTTTGTAAATATTTTCTCCCATTTTGTAAGTTGTTGGTTGTTTTCTTTTTGTTGATTGTTTCTTTTGCTGTGCAGAAGCTTCTTAGTCTGATGACATTTATTTTTGCTTTTGTTGCATGTGCTTTTGGTGTCATATCTGGGAAATTGCTGTCAAATTTGACTAATGACAAAGAGCTTTTTCCTTGTTTTCTTAGAGGAATTTACAATTTTAGGGATGATGTTTAAATCTTTAATTAATTTTGAGTTGATTTTTGTGAGTGGTGTGTGGTAGGACCCCCATTTTGTTTTTCTTCATGGGTTATTCAGTTTTCCCAGTGCTATTTTTTAAAATATTTTATTTATTTATTTGACAGAGGGAGAGAAAGCAAGGAAACACAAGCAGGGGGAGCAATAGACAGAGGAAGAAGTAGCTACCCAGTTGCCCTTCCCAGTGCTATTTATTGAGGAGACTGTCCTTTCCCTATTGAGTATTCTTAGATTCTTTGTCAAATACTAGTTACAAACACTTCTTACTTTCTGATCTGGAGGACTTTTATTTTTCTATCTTCACAGATTGCTGTGGCTATTACTTTTAGCCTGTATTGAACTGGAGTGGTGAGAGTGGGCTTCCTTGTCTTGTTTGTAATCTTAGAGGAAAAATTTTCAATCTTTCTTCATTGAACATGATGGGTTAGCTGTGGGTTTGTCATACATAATCTTTTATTATGTTGAGGCATGTTCTTTCTACACCTAATTTGTTGAGGGCTTTAGTCATGAGAGAATGTTTATTTTGTCAAGCACTTTTCCTGTATTTATTGAGATAATCATACAGTGTTTATCTTCCATATTATTGATGTGGTCTGTCACATTTATTGAAGTGTATCTTGAACCATCATTTCACCCCAGGGTTAAACCCTACTTGATTGTGGTGTATGACCCTTTTTATGTGCTGTTGAATTTGTTTTTTTGTTGAGAATTTTTTGCATCTCTATTCATCATTGATATTGGTCTGCAGTTTTCTTGTAGTGTCATTATCTGACTTTGGTATCAGGGTAATCCTGGCCTCATAAAATAAGTTTGGGAGTGTTCCTTCTTCTGCAGGTTTTCGGAAGAGGTTGAAAGGAAGAAATCTCTTCTCTTATTTACTTATTTGTTTATACTATAATATTTATGTACCATACAAGATTTTCTGTAATCCAATATCACCCTAATATCCAATATTCCTTGTGCTGTACTATTATTTTTAAGTTAATTTTTTAAAGAACTGATTTAAATGGACTCATAAAATTCTACTTAGAAGTTCTGAAATCACTTGTTTGTAATGCTTAAGTCAAATACATAAACATAAAATTTATGTATGACTTAAAATGATCTTGTGTGCCTCCAGAGTAATGCATATCAGACCTCTCTTCTTCTTCTTTTTTTTTAAAAAGATTTTATTTATTTACTCATGAGAGACACAGAGACACAGGCAGAGGGAGAAGCAGGCTCCATGCAGGGAGCCAGATGTGGGACTTGATCCTGGGACTCCAGGATTATACCCTGGGCCGAAGGGGGCGCTAAACCACTGAGCCACCCAGGGATCCCCATAGACATTTCTTCTTCATTTGTCCACTAACACCCTCTAGTTGCTGTAAAGGTACCTTAATCTTGACTCAAAACTCAGGCCCTACTAATTTCAACCACCTTCCTCAAACTGTCCCAGTTCCCCTTATCTTAGAAAATAGCACTGCCCTCCATCCAGCTACTGAAGCCGGAAACCCAGGGATCATCCACCTCTACCTGCTCCCCAACCTTCACTATACCTAATTCATCATCATATCTTGCCAATAGTACCTCCTTAAAGTATACCTCTTAAAACCATTCTAGTCTGAAATAACATTGTATGGGTCCCTAGTCACTGCAACTGCTTCCTGACTGGTGTTTGTTGATGTTTTCATCATCCTCCTGTTGCACTGACTCCCACAGCCAGAGTGCTCATTTCAAAGAACAAAATTGTTAACAAGACTCTCCTGCACCTCTAGCCCAGTTTCACCTTTGTCTCTTCCTACTGGCCTCTTCTACCCCTTTCTGCCTCATACTGATCGGCTATGGGATTTTTTCATTGTTTTTTTTCCACTGCTGATTCCTCTCCCTTCTAATTTCTTCTCTTTTATGCTTGCCACATAGCCCATTTACTTCCTGCTCCTTTTTTGGGTGTTAGCTCAATTAGTAGATCCTCAGGGAAACCTTTTTTTTTTAAATTGGAGTATAGTTGACATATAATTTATATTAGTTTCATGTGTACAATACAGTGAATTGACAATTATATATAACATGAACATGGTAAGTATAGTTGTCACCTGTCAACATACAAAGATATTACAACATTATTGACTGTATTTCCTGTGCTTTACTTTTCATCTCTGTGATTTATTTTATAACTGGAAGTTTGTTCCTCTTAATTCCCCTCACCCATTTCACTCATTCTCCTACTTCCTTCCCACCTGGCAACTAACTTCAGTAACTAGGTTGAATTCATTTATTTTCAATTCTACTGCCTCAAGTCTATCTCATCACACTATAAGCATAGCACAATTTTATGTGTATTTGTGTGATCACTGGGTTAATGTTTGACATCTTCACTAGGCTGCTGCTCTCTCTCATAAAACCAGTGCCTCTCATGGTTCCATGGCCTCAGTAAATATTTTCTGAATAAATGGATGATTTCATAGTGGATTGTAAGGCTGGAGCACAAGGAGGAGACATAGGCTGCAGTATTTGCCAAGGGAAGAAATTCATTGGGAACATTGTTTAAATTTGTTTTTTCCAAGAATAGGTTACATAAGTGAGGAGCTGGTTGGAAAGCTTTTCTCAGCACCTCTTTAAAGATGGATTGAAACAGAACCAAACATTGAGTTTGACAGATATTTCAAAGAAAAGAGGAAGGAAAGCAGAAATAAAAAGACAGATATTGATCAACAAGAGCAATGTTGAGAAATTAGAGGAAGCCTGGAGGGAGAGCTGAGAAACAGATTAGAGGTAGAGTCTGATAGTAACACTGGGTTTATTTAATCTGAGATGTCATTTACCAATCGCCCTTAATGTCCCACTGTGCAGATCAGAGCAAGAGAAAATGGGAAGGAATGGCACCTGGGGAGTTCTGTTTGATAAAGCAGGTTCTTCTTGTCTTTATGGATGATTGCATCATGGAACTAACAGAGAGGGCTGATGATAACTCTTACCTGGAGATCCTTTAGGAATGGAAGAAACAGCCACTTACCTGGAATAAAGGCAGGTGATAAACTAATCTCACTCTTAACTCCTTTGTGTTTTTATAATTAATGACTTTTCCACTAAGGAATTTCCCTCCACCTTTTCTGCTGGAATCTACTCAAAGAGGCAGGTGTTTTATCTAAGAATAAAGGACATGAGGCAAAGGACAAGCTCAACTATTTGTATTTTAAAAGGGAAATAAAAATCTTTCAATTGCAGGGTCCCTTTTACCTGCCACCCTATCTTTCTTCTCCTCTTGCCAGGCAAAACTCTTCAAAGATTTGTCTATCTGTTGGCCTCACTTCTCCATTTATTCCTCTCACTCTTTCTCTCCCCTCTTTGTGGCACTTACAAATGCTACTAATGACATCCTCATTAGTGTAGTCAAAAGTGTACTTTTTATTCCTTACTGAAATTTTAATTTATAAAAGATTATTATTTAAAAAATATTTTATTTATTTGAGAGAGAGCATGCAAAAGTGAGAGAGCACAAGCAGGGAGAACAGCAGAGGGAGAAGAAGCAGGCTCCCACTGAGCAGGGAGCCCAGTGTGGGGCTTGACCCCAGCACCCTGAGATCATGACCCTGAGATCACAGCCATCTAACTGAGCCACCCAGGCACCCCAAAAGACATTATTTTTAACTAATCTCTATATCCAACACGGGGCTGGAACCCACAACCTAAGATAAAAAATCATAGGCTCTACCAACTAGCCAGTGAAGCACCCCTTTATCTTACTAAAATTTTAAAAAGCAAATAGCACTTGACCATACCCACCTTCTAAAATACTCTTTTTTTTTCAGATTTTCTGTTGCTATTTTTTTGGTGGTAAAATATATATATACCATAAAATTTACCATTTTATTTTTATTTGTTTAATAATAAATTTATTTTTTATTGGTGTTCAATTTGCCAACTTACACAATAACACCCAGTGCTCATCCCGTCAAGTGCCCCCCTCAGTGCCCATCACCCATTCACCCCCACCCACCACCCTCCTCCCCTTCCACCACCCCTAGTTCGTTTCCCAGAGTTAGGAGTCTTTATGTTCTGTCTCCCTTTCTGATATTTCCCACACATTTTTTCTCCCTTCCCTTATCTTCCCTTTCACTATTATTTATATTCCCCAAATGAGTGAGAACATATAATGTTTGTCCTTCTCCGATTGACTTACTTCACTCAGCATAATACCCTCCACTTCCATCCACGTGGAAGCAAATGGTGGGTATTTGACGTTTCTAATGGCTGAGTAATATTCCATTGTATACATAGACCACATCTTCTTTATCCATTCATCTTTCGATGGACACCGAGGCTCCTTCCACAGTTTGGCTATTGTGGACATTGCTGCTATAAACATCGGGGTGCGGGTGTCCCAGCATTTCACTGCATCTGTATCTTTGGGGTAAATCCCCAACAGTACAATTGCTGGGTCGTAGGGCAGGTCTATTTTTAGCTCTTTGAGGAACCTCCACACAGTTTTCCAGAGTGGCTGCACCAGTTCACATTCCCACCAACAGTGCAGGAGGGTTCCCTTTTCTCTGCATCCTCTCCAACATTTGTTGTTTCCTGCCTTGTTAATTTTCCCCATTCTCACTGGTGTGAGGTGGGATCTCATTGTGGTTTTGATTTGTATTTCCCTGATGGCAAGTGATGCAGAGCATTTTCTCATGTGCTTGTTGGCCATGTCTGTGTCTTCCTCTGTGAGATTTCTCTTCATGTCTTTTGCCCATTTCATGATTGGATTGTTTCTTTGCTGTTGAGTTTAATAAGTTCTTTATAGATCTTGGAAACTAGCCCTTTATCTGATATGTCATTTGCAAATATCTTCTCCCATTCTGTAGGTTGTCTTTGACTTTTGTTGACTGTATCCTTTGCTGTGCAAAAGCTTCTTATCTTGATGAAGTCCCAATAGTTCATTTTTGCTTTTGTTTCTTTTGCCTTCGTGGATGTATCTTGCAAGAAGTTACTGTGGCTGAGTTCAAAAAGGGTGTTGCCTGTGTTCTCTAGGATTTTGATGGATTCTTGTCTCACATTTAGATCTTTCATCCATTTTGAGTTTATCTTTGTGTATGGTGAAAGAGAGTGGTCTAGTTTCATTCTTCTGACTGTGGATGTCCATTTTCCCAGTACCATATATTGTAGAGACTGTCTTTCTTCCAATGGATAGTCTTTCCTACTTTATCGAATATCAGTTGACCATAAAGTTCAGGGTCCACTTCTGGGTTCTCTATTCTGTTCCATTGATCTATGAGTCTGTTTTTGTGCCAGTACCACACTGTCTTGATGACCACAGCTTTGTGGTACAACCTGAAATCTGGCATTGTGATGCCCCCAGATATGGTTTTCTTTTTTAAAATTCCCCTGGCTATTCGGGGTCTTTTCTGATTTCACACAAATCTTAAAATAATTTGTTCCAACTCTCTGAAGAAAGTCCATGGTGTTCTGATAGGGATTGCATTAAACGTGTAAATTGCCCTGGGTAACATTGACATTTTCACAATATTAATTCTGCCAATCCATGAGCTTGGAATGTTTTTCCATCTCTTTGTGTCTTCCTCATTTCTTTCAGAAGTGTTCTATAGTTTTTAGGGTAGAGATCCTTTACCTCTTTGGTTAGGTTTATTCCTAGGTATCTTATGCTTTTGGGTGCAATTGTAAATGGGATTGACTCCTTAATTTCTCTTTCTTCAGTCTCATTGTTAGTGTATAGAAATGCCACTGATTTCTGGGCATTGATTTTGTATCCTGCCACGCTACCGAATTGCTGTATGAGTTCTAGCAATCTTGGGGTGGAGGCTTTTGGGTTTTCTATGTAGAGTAAGTATCATGTCATCTGTGAAGAGGGAGAGTTTGACTTCTTCTTTGCCAATTTGAATGCCTTTAATGTCTTTTTGTTGTCTGATTGCTGAGGCTAGGACTTCCAGTACTATGTTGAATAGCAGTGGTGGGAGTGGACATCCCTGTCTTGTTCCTGATCTTAGGGGAAAGGCTCCCAGTGCTTCCCCATTGAGAATGATATTTGCTGTGGGCTTTTCGTAGATGGCTTTTAAGATGCTGAGGAATGTTCCCTCTATGCCTACACTCTGAAGAGTTTTGATCAGGAATGGATGCTGTATTTTGTCAAATGCTTTCTCTGCATCTAATGAGAGGATCATATGGTTCTTGGTTTTTCTCTTGCTGATATGATGAATCACATTGATTGTTTTACGAGTGTTGAACCAGCCTTGTGTCCCAGGGATAAATCCTACTTGGTCATGGTGAATAATTTTCTTAATGTACTGTTGGATCCTATTGGCTAGTATCTTGTTGAGAATTTTTGCATCCGTGTTCATCAGGAATATTGGTCTGTAATTCTCCTTTTTGGTGGGGTCTTTGTTTGGTTTTGGAATTAAGGTGATGCTGGCCTCATAGAACGAATTTGGAAGTACTCCATCTCTTTCTATCTTTCCAAACAGCCTTAGTAGAATAGGTATGGTTTCTTCGTTAAACGTTTGATAGAATTCTCCTGGGAAGCCATCTGGCCCTGGACTTTTGTGTTTTGGGAGGTTTTTGATGACTGCTTCAATTTCCTCCCTGGTTATTGGCCTGTTCAGGTTTTCTATTTCTTCCTGGTCCAGTATTGGTAGTTTGTGGCTTTCCAGAAATGCGTCCATTTCTTGTAGGTTGCCTAATTTATTGGCGTATAGCGGTTCATAATATGCTTTTAAAATCGTTTGTATTTCCTTGGTGTTGGTAGTGATCTCTCCTTTCTCATTCATGATTTTATTAATTTGAGTCTTCTCTCTCTTCTTTTTAATAAGGCTGGCTAATGGTTTATCTATCTTATTAATTCTTTCAAAGAACCAACTCCTGGTTTTGTTGATCTGTTCCACAGTTCTTCTGGTCTCGATTTCGTTGAATTCTGCTTGAATCTTTATTAACTCTCTTCTTCTGCTGGGCGTAGGGTCCATCTGCTGTTTTTTCTCTAGCTCCTTTATGTGTAAGGTTAGCTTTTGTATTTGAGTTCTTCCCAGTTTTTGTTTTTTTGTTTTTTTTAAATTTTTATTTCTTTATGATAGTCACAGAGAGAGAGAGAGAGAGAGAGGCAGAGGGAGAAGCAGGCTCCATGCACTGGGAGCCCGACGTGGGATTCGATCCCGGGTCTCCAGGATCGCGCCCTGGGCCAAAGGCAGGCGCCAAACCGCTGCGCCACTCAGGGATCCCTCTTCCCAGTTTTTGAATGGATGCTTGTATTGCGATGGATTTCCCCCTTAGGACTGCTTTTGCTGCATCCCAAAGATTTTGAACAGTTGTATCTTCATTCTCATTAGTTTCCATGAATCTTTTTAATTCTTCCTTAATTTCCTGGTTGACCCTTTCATCTTTTAGCAGGATGGTCCTTAACCTCCACGTGTTTGAGGTCCTTCCAAACTTCTTGTTGTGATTTAGTTCTAATTTCAAGGCATTATGGTCTGAGAATATGCAGGGGATGATTGCAATCTTTTGGTATTGGTTCAGACCCAATTTGTGACCCACTATGTGGTCTATTCTGGAAAAAGTTCCATGTGCACTTGAGAAGAATGTGTATTCAGTTGAGTTTGGATGTAAAGTTCTGTAGATATCTGTGAAATCCATCTGGTCCAGTGTATCATTTAAAACTCTTGTTTCTTTGGGGATGTTGTGTTTAGAAGACCTATCGAGTATAGAAAGTGTTAGATTGAAGTCACCAAGTATAAGTGTATTATTATCTAAGTATGTCTTAACTTTGGTTATTAATTGATTGATATATTTGGCAGCTCCCACATTCGGGGCATATATATTGAGAATTGTTAAGTCCTCTTGTTGGATAGATCCTTTAAGTATGATATAGTGTCCCTCTTCATCTCTCACTACGGTCTTCGGGGTGAATTTTAGTTTATCTGATATAAGGATGGCTACCCCTGCTTTCTTTTGAGGACCATTCGAATGGTAAATGGTTCTCCAACCTTTTATTTTGAGGCTATAGGTGTCCTTCTGTCTAAAATGAATCTCTTGTAGACAGCAAATAGATGGGTCCTGGTTTTTTATCAAGTCTGAAACCCTGCGCCTTTTGATGGGGTCATTAAGCCCATTCACATGAGTTTAGTGTCATCATGATATTGATTCAGTCCTTGTTTTTGTGGATTGTTGCATTGAACTTCTTCTTAAAGGGGAATTTTAAAAGTCCCCCTTAAAATTTCTTGCAGAGCTGGTTTGGAGGTCACATATTCTTTCAGTTCCTGCCTGTCTTGGAAGCTCTTTATCTCTCCTTCCATTTTGAATGAGAGCCTTGCTGGATATAGTATTCTTGGTTGCATGTTCTTCTCATTTAGGACCCTGAATATATCCTGCCAGCCCTTTCTGGCCTGCCAGGTCTCTGTGGAGAGGTCTGCTGTTACCCTAATACTCCTCCCCATAAAAGTCAGGGATTTCTTGTCTCTTGCTGCTTTAAGGATCTCTCTTTATCTTTGGAATTTGCAAGCTTAACTATTAAATGTGGAGTTGTTGAACGGTTTTTATTGATTTTAGGGGGGGATCTCTCTATTTCCTGGATCTGAATGCCTGTTTCCCTTCCCAGATTAGGAAAGTTTTCAGCTAGGATTAGTTCAAATACATATTCTGGCCCTCTGTCCCTTTCGGTGCCCTCAGGAACCCCAATTAAATGTAGGTTTTTCTTCCTCAGGCTGTCATTTATTTCCCTTAATCTATCTTCATGGTCTTTTAATTGTTTGTCTCTTTTGTCCTCAGTTTCCCTCTTTTCCATCAACTTGTCTTGTATGTCACTCACTCATTCTTCCACCTCATTAACCCTCGTTGTTAGGACTTCTAGTTTGGATTGCATCTCATTCAATTGATTTTTAATTTCTGCCTGATTGGATCTAAATTCTGCAGTCATGAAGTCTTGAGTCCTTTATGCTTTTTTCTAGAGCCACCAGTAGCTGTATAATAGTGCTTCTGAATTGGTTTTCTGACATTGAATTGTAATCCAGATTTTGTAACTCTGTGGGAGAGAGGACTGTTTCTGATTCTTTTGAGGTAAGGTTTTCCTTCTAGTCATTTTGCTCAGTGCAGAGTGGCCAAAAACAAGTTGTATTGGGAAAAGGAGAAAAAGAGAGGAGAGAAAGAAGGAAAGAAAAGAGAAAAAGAAAAAAGGAAGAAAAAAAGAAAAAAAAAGAGAAGAAAAAGAGAAAAAGAAAGAAAGGAAAAAAAAGGGTGGGTGAAGCAAACAGAAATCAAAAAGAAAAAAAAAAAAGAAAAACCACGGGGGAGTATCCTCTGATTCTGTATACTTTAAGTCCCTTGGCTTCCCCTGGAACTTGTCCGTCCAGCTGGTCTTCTGGGGGAGGGGCCTGTTGTGCTGATTTTCAGGTGTTAGCACTTGGGGGAGCTGCTCTGCCCCTACCTGGTGCAGGGCTCAGTGGGGGTTGTTTACCCCGTGAGGCCCCAGGAGGAACAACCCCAGTGGCGGGGCCAGCTCTGGAGCCCTGGAGTCAGCCCCCGCAGTAACTCCGGAGCTCTCGGTCTGCAGGGCCTGGAGGCTCGGGGCGGGGCCACTGATCTGCTCAGCTCCGGGCAGGAGCGTCCTCGCTGTCCTGGGCCCTCCCGGCCTCTGCCTGTGCCGGGGGAGGCTGGATCCTGGGCTGTGTCCCAGCGCTCTGTGCTTCGGGGCCTGCGCTGTTGTATTCGCGCTCCCGGCCCGCAGCCCCCTCCGCGGAGCCGCCCCCGAGCCCTCCTGAGCTGCTCCCCCCCGCAGCCCCCTCCGCGGAGCCTCCCCCGAGCCCCTCGGAGCTGCTCCCGCCCTGCAGCCCCCTCTGCAGAGCCGCCCCCGAGCCCCCCGAGCTGCTCCCGCCCTGCAGCCCCCTCCACGGAGCCGCCCCCAAGCCCCTCCGAGCTGCTCCGGGTCCTGCCGTGCGCTGCAGCCCTTAGGGAGCTCGGCGCGCTCTCCCGGGGTGCAGGTGTCTGTTAGTGTCCCCGGGAGCCCGAGCGCATCCCCGCCCTCCTGGGTTCTGCTCCAACCCCCTGCGAGCCCCTTTCCGCCCGGGAAGGTCGGTGCAGCTCCTGCTCCTCCGGGACGGGGCTCTCCTGTCCTGGGGACACTCGCCCCGGCCTCAGCCGGGCTCCTCGCGGGGCCCCTCCCCCTTGGAGGCCTTTTGTTTCTTTATTTCTTTTTCCCCGTCTTCCTACCTTGATAGAAGCGCAAACTCTTCTCACTGTAGCATTCCAGCTGTTCTCTCTTTAAATCTCAGGCCGAATTCGTAGATTTTCAGGATGATTTGAAGGTTATCTAGGTAATTTGGTGGGGAAAGGTGACTCGGGGACCCCACTCTTCTGCCGTCTTGCCCCTCCTCCTCGATCCTGGGGTCTTGGGATCGAGTCCCGCATTTGGCTCCCTGCAGGGAACCTGCTTCTCCCTCTGCTTATGTCTTTGCCTCTCTCTCTGTATCTCATGAATAAATGAAATCTTTAAAAAATATTAATTCTTCCAGTCCATGAGCATGAAATAATTTTACATTTGTTTGTGTCATATTCAATTTCTTTCATTGGTGTCTTAGAGTTTCCAAAGTTCAAGTCTTTCACCTCCTTGACTAAATTTATTACTTGGTATTTTATTCTTTTTGAGTATAGTTATAAATGGAATTGTTTTCTTATTTTTCTTTTTGCTATTTGTTTAGTAGTACATAAAAATGAAAAAGATTTCTGTATTTTAATTTTGTATCTTGACTTTACTGAACTCACTTATCACTCCTGGTTGGGTTTTTTTTTTTTAGAGAAATCTTTAGGGTTTTCTGTATATACTGTTACGTCACCTATAAATAGTGATAGTTTTACTTCTTCCTTACCAATTTGGATGCCTTTGATTTCTTTTTCTTGTGTGATTGCTTTGGCTAGTATCTTGAAGAAAGTGGCAATAGGCAAGGGCATCCTTGTTTTATTCCTGATTTTAGAGGGAAAGCTTTCGGTTTTGCACTGTTAGTAGGATATTAGTTGTGGATTTGTCATATATAGCCTTTATTATGTTGTGGTATAGTCCCTCTGAACCCTTTTGTTGAGAGTTTTTGTCATGACCAGATGTTGAAATTTATGAAACACTTTTTCTGTATTCCTGAGATGATCATATGGCTTTTATCCTTTGTTGTATTAATGTGATGTGTCATGTTGCCCAATTTGTGAATATTGATCATCTTTGCACTCCAAAGTAAATCTCACTTATTCATAGTGAATAATCTTTTAATGTATTGTTGAAATCTGTTTTCTAATATTTTCTTTTCTTATTGTTTAAAAACATTTTTTTTAAAGTGATCTCTTCACCCAGTGTGAGTCTCAGACTCACAACCCCAAGGTCAAGAGTCAGATGCTCTACTCACTGAGCTAGCCAGGTGTTTTCCAATATTTTCTTGAGGATTTTTCCATCTGTATTCCTTAGGGAAATTGGCCTCTAGGTTTCTTTTTTTGATGTATCTTTGTCTGGTTTTGGTATCAGAATAATACTGGCCTTGTAGAATGGATTTGGAAGTTTTCCTTTCCTATTTTGGTTTGAGAATAGGTATTAAATCTTCTCTACGTGTTTGACAGAATTCACATCTGAAGCCATGTGGTTCTGACCTTTTGCTTGTTGGTTTTTTGATTGTTGATTAAATTTCATTGCTAATATTCAGCGTATTCAAAATTTTTTATTTCTTCCTGATTCACTTTTGGGAGATTGTAGGAATTTATTCATTTCTTTAGGTTGTTCAATTTATTGGCATGAAAGTATCTTTATGCATTCTTTTAAACTCTTTATGGGATAGATTGTTTATCTCTATTTCATTTCGTTGTTTTCCTGAAATTTTGTCTTGTTCTTTTGTTTGCAGGGTATTCCTCCATCTACTCATTTTGTTTGGCTTTCCACATTTGTTTCTATGAATTAGATGGAATGGCTACTTTTCCTAGCCTTGAAGGAATAGCCTATGTAGGAATATCCCCTGTGTCGACTGTGTGTACCTGCAGCTTTGTTTGGATGGCTGGAGCTGTAGTGGGTACAGCCCAGGGTCCCCAGGGTACTTTTGCTGAGGCTGCCTTGGTAGGATGTCTGGAGCTAAAGTAGGCATGGGCTGAGAGGTCTCAGGCCGCTCTCTGCAGCTGGTGGCACAGCTGAAGGTGTGAAGCAGGTACATTCTGAGATGTGATGTCTGGAGGTGTTCTGTGCAAGGCTTGCTCTGGTCAGTCATCTACAGCTGAATGTAGGTTTGGGTTTGATGTGTCCCAGGGTGCTTTGTGCCTGTGTCTCCTTTGCAAGATGCTGGAGCTGTAACGGGCACTGTCTGGAAGTGTTCTTGTGTGCACTGTACTGGAGTTGCCTTGATGGGACTGCTGTAGCTCCAGCAGGTATGGTTGTGAAGGTCTTCCTTGAGGGGATGGCTGAGGCTTGTGTGGGCTAATAGCCTAAGGCTTCATAGGGCAGCCAGCTGGCCAGGGTACCCTTTCCTGGAGCAGGAATTCTAACCCATGGAGTGTAATTTCAAAATTTCTAGTTTAACTTCACTGAAAATCAATTACAGTTGACCCTTGAACAGGTTTGAGCTGCATGGGTCCACTTATATGTAGATTTTTTTTTTCAGTAAATACAATATTGTAACTGTATTTTCTTTTCCTTATGATTTCCTTAATATTTTTTCTTTTGCTTACTTTATTATAAGAATACAGTATATAATACATATGACATATAAAATATGTGTTAATAAATTATTTATGTCACCTTTAAGGCTTCCAGTTAACAGTAGGCTATTAGTAGTTGGATTTTGGGGAAGTCAAAAGTTATTTATGGATTTTTGGCTGTTGGAGGGGGTTTGGTTCCCATTACTCTTGTATTGTTCAAGGGCCAAGTATATTATGAAGTGATTTTTAATTTAAATAATTTCAAGTTTAAAAGCATCAAAATATATGTCATCAACAGAACAAAACAAAAACATCTTTGTTTTCTTAGAGAGCTTTACATAGCTCATGATTTGTGAGTGATTCACTAAGGAATGTGACTTGTTTATCTTTCTTTCCAATGGGACTCCTCAAGGGTAAACTCCTCAAGGGTAAGGAGACTGTTTTGTTCATTGCACCCCCCCAATTTATTGAGATATAATTAACAAAGCTTGTGGTGTTTTCACTTCGCTTTTGCAATTGCATTTCCCTATACTTGGAATTTATATTTGCTTTTATGTTTGCTTGCTTTTATATTCATGTTATTTAAGTTATTTATTTAAGTAATCTCTACACCCAATGTGGGGGGTTCAAACTCACAAATCTGAGATCAAGAGCCATGTGCTTTTCCTATTGAGCCAGCTGGGTGCTCATTACTTCCTCCAGAATGCTAGTTAGGAGCTCCTCTTAACTTCTCTTGATGTGTTGTCATTGTCATTTCCCCCCCACTGGTCCTAAATTCCATGACTGAGAAAAGCGCTATTATATGTGTTGTGTATTTCCAACCCCAGTACATAGCAGGCATCATTAACTATTGGACCCAACAGCAATGGCTGTCATTGAATGAAGTTACAAACAAATGCTGAGAACATCCAAGTATCTTTACGCTGACAGACATGTGCTAGAGGTTAGGTTGATTCTGTTTGGCTCTTGTTTTTTGTGTGTGTGATGTCAAAACACTTTACGTTTTACTGAGAAATACTAAAAGTAATGCAAAGCGTCTATGGCCAATTAACTGGGAGCTTCAAAACCTATTTGAGACTCAGCCTGATGGGTATATTAGCTTAATTAGTGTTTATTGATTTAAGATAAAGTTCAATGTAGCATTGTTTAAATTGAAGTTCTGCCTCTTTTTTTAATTTAAAAAAATAAAGAAATAGCTCTTATGAAACAGTTGCCTCGACTTAGCTATTAATAGAGTGTGCAGCTTTTCTGGGTCCTCTTGCTCTGTAAACAATGGGAGGAGACTGTAATGGTCTGTTCTGGTGTGTGTTCTGGACACTTTGGATGGTGTGCATTGGCTTTGAAGTAGATAGTCTTGGTGCATTTCATGGAGAGGAGTCTTGTTGAAGAAGAGCCAGATGCACAAAGCAGGATACCAAAGGGCACTGTGATGTTATACATTTCTATATCATCCCATACTTCCAAGCCCTTGTTTATAGAACTCCTATAACAAAACACCTTGATATGTGTGTGTGTGTGTGTTTGTGTGTGTGTGTAAACAGATACACACAAATATATATAAACAAACATATATACATATATAGAGAGATATATACATACATACACAAACATATATGTATGTGAGAGATTTTATTTCATAGCCATCAAACTCAGCTTTCAGTTTCTTTTCTTTCTTTCTTTCTTTTTTAGCTTTCAGTTTCTTTGTACTTAAAGTGACCCTAAAATCTCCAAGTAGGTTTCATATCTGAAAAATGAATTGTTTGAATTGCTTTTTATGAGACTAATTCTAAAAAAATAAATCTTAAAAACCGGATATCAACCTTGGGAAAATACCTACATATCAGTTTAAAAAATAGGGAAAATGGACAAGGTGTATGAATAATTTCCAGTGTAAACATTAGTAAATGCTAATGCACATGATAAAGTTCACTTACAAGGTAATTGCAGAGTAAGATAACTGCAATTCAGATAAAATTGAAAGGGGAAGATCAAAGAGCTGTAAAGACATAAAAATTAAAGATAATTTCTACTGTTGGCATGAATAGTGGCATGGTTTTTGAGTGCTTACTATGTTCTAGATTTTGTATTTAGTTCTTCACTGTTATTAATACATGGACTCATTATGAAAAACTTTTGTGGTACATAGTATTGTCAACTCACATTTTACAAATGAGGAAACTGGCAGAACAAAAATGTAGAATTGCCAAGGATCTATGGCTAGCAAGATACAAGACCAGAAAATTTGATACAGTAACCAGCATGCACGTTGTTTTGTGAACTATTCCTCACTAAGCACATGCTACCACAAATGCCCATTTGGGTTGAATGTGGATATAAATATTGTAGAAATCAGTACCAATCTCATTTTGGGCTCTGGGACCTCTGCTTTAGTTCTGCTGCTGCTGATCCTATCTACTTTTCTTGCTTACAAAACTTCCTTATATATTTTCCCACATACTTTATCCTTTTTGGGGCCTAAATATTCTTGCTTTCACTTCATCTTACAATGTAATGTCTCATGTCAACATATATCTGCCACTTACCTGGGTCCTCCTCTTTGTTAACTGTCCTGTTTCAAATCAATTTTATCCTAGGATATCATTCTGTCTTTAGCTCAGTTATACCTAGGATGTATAAGTCTAAAAAAATTATTACTGTACAGATGCAAAACCATAAACAATTTTGGTGCATTTAACCAGTCATTTAAATTCATTGTGAATTATCTTCTCAGGAGGCACCAAGAAATGAGTCTTTGAAAAAGGTATGGATCTCAGTGATAGAGGAGGAAAATGGATTCAACACTTTTGGTAGGTCTCTTGGAAAAGTTGTCCCTGGATCTGGAATGTGAGGAAGTCTGGGAATTCAGAAGTACCGCAAAGGAGTACTGAGATTCCAATAATCAGAGCAGAAAGAGATAAGGCCCTCATTTGGCAGAAATGACTACCATCAGAAGAGATGGGATTGTATAGAAGGCATACTTTATGATTATGCCTAGAGGTAGGCTCTGGCCCAGAGGATCCTGCAGGGCTGATAACTCAGAAAAAGGAGCAATTTTTGCTTGGAGTATCATGTTTGTATTGTCTCCCTATGTAAGCATCTTGATGAGGCAGTTTTTGTTGGGCTGGCAGGATCAAGGGGGATCAGGAGGCACCAACAAAATGGCAGCGGACCCTCCATCTTGTTACCCTCACCTCGGTACTTTCCTGCCACTAGCAGATCCAATGCCTTAAAAGCTTGCCTTGACCCACATTACCTGGCCTATTTCATTTCACTACCAACTAGATCAAACCTGACATTTGGTGCCAAAACCCGGGAGGAGATTGAGGCCCCACTCCAGTAGGAGGCCTCTCTCCTCTCACCACCAGGACCTCAACGAAACCCAATGCCTTGAGATGCTGGGTAAGTTCCCCCAATTCCATGCCCCGATCCTGGTGGTCCTGCCTGAAATTGTGGCTGCATTAGGGCAACTCCACCGAGCCACTGGGTGGCTCCCAATTGGTCCCTGGGGATCAGGAGACATACTCATCCTCACAGCGACCTACTTCAGTTCTATTTGTAGCCCAGGGCTGCAAATATGAATGCCTGTTTCAGTCTCTGGGCTACCTGGCAGGAATCGTGGGAACTACCCAATCCAAATTCGACCCCCAAACCCCTCTGGGATGCCTACTGGCCAATTTTGAAACTCTGGGCCTTTCCCAGGACCTGAAAAGGCGGCCTCATTCATTACTGTAAGGTGGCCTGGCCCCAATATTGCCAAGACAATCAGTCTCAGTGGCCCCCTGTTGGTACTTTTGACTACCAATTTCTCATGGACCTGGACAACCTCTGTAGATGCCAGGGCAAGTGGACTGAGGTCCCATATGTGCAGGCTTTCTGGAACCTCCACTCTTAACCCTCCCTCTGCTCCCAGTGTTCCATCACTCAGGTCCTTTGGCACACGTGCTTCTCTCTCCCTCCCTTCCACCTATTGCCTCAGCTCCAAAAGCCCCTGAATCCGTTCCCCCTTCCTCTCTCTCAGAATCCCCTGAGACTTTCCCGCCACTAGCAAATCCAATGCCTTTAAAGCTTGCCTTGACCCACCTTTACCTGGCCTCTTTATTTCATTTCACTACCAACCGGATCAAACCTGACAGTTTTAACCATCAAGAGCAGTATTCTTCAACTTGCTTTGCTTCTCTGCACACAAGCTGTTCTTAGAATATACCTTAAGTTGTGGATATTCCTGCCTCTTGTCCCCATCTTTCCTACTCAAGAAGGTGTATCATATGCCTTTTCAAGCTACACAGTTTCCCATCCTATCATGCTGGCATATACCACTTCCCTTAGGAGTATCCCTCCCACAGACACCTGGAGAATTACTGCTCTAGATAAAGAGCTTAGGAAACATATGACATGATCTATTTTGCCAAATTAGGAACTTCCGAAACTTCAAACAAAACAAAACAGATTTATCTGGAGTGAGTGCGTGCTCCTCTATATCAAGCTGCTTGAGGCCTGAGAGACAGATGCATACTGGTCTGATCTCCTTCTCTCCAGCCTCCCACCCGGCGTCTGGCACTCTCATTCCTGTGAGTGCGGTTCTGTGGCATGAATGACAATGTAGACCTTGCTACTTCATTTCTGGATCTGTAAACTAGTGTCGAAGAATAGTCTCATGGGCTGTGCTTACTTGAATAAGGACAAGCCTTAATTTATAATGTTTATGTTAAATTACTTAACTTCACCATGGAGATAATTCAAGGTAAGAAGCATTTTGAGTTATTCACTAAATCAGTCTAGTTTGCTGCAGCTCCAGAAAGGCACACTCCTATTTAACTCTGAAGTCCACTGAGAGGCATTTATCTAGGGAGTGAGAAAGTAGGCAAGTGCTTGAGCATTTTGGAAAAAAGCAGCCTTTGTACTTTGAAAGCAATGCAACAAAAGGATTGTTTTGGGGAAGTAAGACAAAATCAGATCAAGTAAATTCAGGACTTTCTTAGAAAATGGAATAGCAATTAATTAGAAACAGACTATATGATTAAAATTTAAAATATCTGGACTTTGGCAAATTAAAATAGTTGAAATATAGACTCCCTCAAAGCTATAATTATAGTAAAATTAAGAAAGAATGTTCTGGGGCACCTGGGTGGCTCATTTGGTTAAGTGCTCAGCTCTCAGTTTTGGCTCAGATCATGATCTTGAGTCATGAGATTGAGCCCTCAGTGTGCTCCATGCTCAGTAGGGACTCTGCTTGAGATTCTCTCCCTCTTCTCCTCCCCCTGTTCTCTCTTCCTCTCTCTCTCAAATAAATACATAAATCTTAAAAAAAAAAAGAGAGAGAGAATGTTCTTCACTTGTAACTCTTGTTCACTTGATCTTTGAAATGATCTCATTATGTGGGTTTGTTTGTTTGCTTGTTTTGAGTAGGCCCCACACCCATCATGGAGCCCAAATCAGAGCTTGAACTCATTATACTAAGATAAAGACCTGAGCTGAGATCATCAGTCAGATGTTCAACTGACTGAGCCACTGAGGCACCCCAATCTCATTATGGCTTTAAGTTATATCTCTGATAACTATTTGGTCAGGTTTTTTTGTAGTTTTATTTTTTTCAGGCTATGTTCTCTTTTGGAAATTGTATCCTTTGGTTAAGTATCTAGGGAAGACTAGTTTTTTGTCTTTTTCTAATCAATTAACCATATTTGTTACAAATATGTTTTGGTCTGTATTTCATCATCTAACACACTATCCAGCACATTATAGGTATTTAATAAATATTGACTTACTGGGGAAAAAAAGAGGATGCATTGTATATTTAGAACCTTTTCCTTTGTATTACTAATTTACTTTTTCTGGCACACAAGTTAACTGATATGTTTGTCGCTTTAAAATATATTCCAATTCTATTTGCATACCAGCAGAGCATTTTCTTTGGAATTTTTATTTTTCCAATTCTAAAGCTTTCCATGATTAGTATAAATGCAGAAGAAATTTAAAATATTCTACAAGGCTGAGATCTTTCAGAAAGAAGGCAGACATGTCTGAATTGGGAATGCTCTCTGCTGATAATAGCTCTCTGCCTGTCATGGGATGCGGGTTGTTATGGTGAAGGGGAGGTGCTTGAAATTGGAAAGGAATATAATATGTTAATAACAGAAAAGGTTTTAAAAATGATACACAGTTTCTCAAAGTATTCTTTAAAATGGGTTTGATTCATTGAATCGCCTATTGGTTTTATAGGGGCAATAAAATCTCCCAAGTTATTGCAAGACAAATTAGTCCTTTGTCATCTTAATGCTTTCTTGGCTGTGTTAGGAACCATGATTAATGAAGGATATCTCATTGTAGGAACATAACCTACCCCCTCCATGTTGAGCTCACGTCTAGTACCAAGGCCTCCAAAGGACTGGATTTTTTGGTGCTGAAGCATCATCATCACCTTCCTGAGACCAGACCATCATGATTACTACCAGACTATCCCCAAGGTTGGCCTTTCCTGCTTTCAGATGATCTTCTTTACTACCTTTTATCCTACAAGCACACTTTCTGATTTTATTCTTAACTTCAGCCTCAGGCCTCTGAATGTCTGATACACTAGAGAAGCTGAGGTAGGAGTCCTATAAAACCTTAGTCTCTTCTCTCTTGCATAAGCCCTAATGACTTATAGCACATACTTTATAGAACTTCAACCTCACTACCTTTACTATGGATGATTAGTCCATGTACTGACAAATGAGTCAAGCCTGACCATCCTGGTGTTGAGTGGAAGGGAGGCTGGCAGCTTGAGATGAATGGGCATCATCTGTTCCCTCATTATTTTTTCCTTTCTATTCAGTAAATTTTTGAAGACTGATCATGTTATAAGCACAGTACTATAAGACTAAATCCTCATGGAACTTGGAGGTTAGTGAGGAGGCAGGCATTAATCATAACGAAACAATCACACAAACAAGGAAGTGAGTGCAGTGTTGGTGTACACTACAATGGGAGCATTGAGAACCTGTAATCGGGACATTGCCTGAGTTTCCAGGGAAGCTTGACTGGAGATCTCACCCTTGATCTGAATGTGAAAGCTGAATCATGCTAATTAGACAACGGGGGAAGGTGAGAAAAGAACAAATGCACTTTTTTAGGTAAACAAGAGAAAATGGTCATTGTAGTTCAATATTTGTCTCAGAGAGGCTGAAACGGTTTCCTTCTTCTCTTTGGAAACTGCTAATATTCCCAGCACTGGGAATGCTGAGGTGACCTCTCGTGCTCCTTCAGGTTATTTTGTGTTAATGTGCCATTACTTAGGGCTATTGGCATTTGTCTCTTCTGTGAAAAGTGAATAGTACTTGCAAAGTACAACGACTTTTCAGTAACCAAGTCTTGTTTTTATTCTTCTATTCTTATCCTGGGTCTTCCTGAGGCCATAGGCCTGCCTACATCCTTGGTCCTGGTCTATTGTGAAGCCAGTGCCTGGGAGGATATGGAGGGACACAAGTGTAGGGCAGGACTGAGTGAAATGTTGACTGCAAGCACAGTGGGCTAGGAGGGAAACGGGTTGGACTCTTTCTCCTGATGTGCCAGCTTTAAGAGTGATTCCAAGTTTTGCCAAAAGAATTCAAAACATTCATATAAGGTGTCAGCTATACTCAGATGAAAAAAAATCATTTAGAAATGTGAAATACTTAGGATAGCTGCCTCCAAACAACATGTGGATGCAGGAGGTTTGGGTAAATACTGACCTGATGTGCATACACACACACACACACGCACACACACACACACACGTGGAATAAAGGGCTTACACTAACGTAGATGTATGTATAGACATAAGCAGAGACAGAAATATTGGCATTCTTTGCAGATTGAATATGGCTTGTAGTGGCTATTGTCAGCCTCAGGAAAACCAAAATAATGTCTTGTCCTTCATTCAGAGCAATAGTGAGCTAGCTCAGCCCACAACCTGCCTTTGCAGGATGGCTCTGCAGAACATAGAAATGCTATTTAATTCATGCTCACTTTTTGAGTGAAGATGCCGCATCTTTTAGAGGTCTCAGGAGACTTGACAGAAGCAATACCATAGTTATCCTGAAGACTGTTTTCACAACGAGAGGAGAGCCTGAAGTGTTCTCATGCACTGCATATTTTAGAATAATGTGCTTCTTGGCGGCTTCTTAATTTTGTAATAGGCTTGGCTTCTAATCTTTATTTCTGAACATTGTTAGAAAGATGCAGAAGAAGAGCCAAATTTAAAACATGTTTAAATACTTTTAACTTAATTAATATTCAGAATTATAAAAAGTTTTCCTCAGTGCATAAGATGATAAATTAAAAAGGGAGAGTTTGTCCCCATCCTTTCTTACACTTGTTCCCTTGAGTTATTGTTAATCATTTGTGATTGCTAATAATCCCTAAGACTATATGTGTCAGCTATTAGTATCTCTTTCTACACAGTCATGTGAATATACATATACGCACATGTACAGGTCCACACATACTCTTACACAAATACATATATGTGTTTTTGAAGTACATGAGATTCCATTGTATATATTATCAAAACTTTACTTTTTTAATTCAACAACATACCATAGACATCCTTTCATGTCAGACAGGTATAACTGATTCTGTTCAATGACTGCAAGATATCCTAGTTGGAACATTTCATGGTTTATTTAACCATTATCAAATGTATGAACATTCAGTTTGACTTCAGGTGGCTGCCTTTAATAAAATACTTCCATGAACATGGCTTGGGTTTACTTGTATAAGAATTTCTTTAGGATGTATTCCTAGAAGTAGGTTGCTGGGTCAAGGGTTGAGCACATTGAAAATTTTGATAGACACGAAGGACAGAACCTTAGAGATATGGGAGTGCTTTCTGGCCTCTTCCCTCTCTCTCTCCCCTACCCCCAAAAGGAATGCGTCCATAATAGCATGCCAGCACCATGCTTGAAGCTAGGGTGTCTGAGGAGGGTGTCTGAGGATAGACTGCTGTATAAAGGAGAGTCAGCCAGCCAGTTTTGCTGCTTGGCACCAGTGTTTGCATTTATAAATAGAGAGGGGAATATTGAATTTGTTATTACTCAAGCTGTTCTAAAATTGCTTTCCAAATATTAAAAAAGCAATTTGATTTGTTTTCCTAATCCAATTTCAAATTGTGTAGTCCATATGGACCTTGAGAAGATTGTCTCTGACTCTCATAACCTGACTATTGGTCAGCTTTGGCTCTTTCTCTTTACTGAATCATGTTTCTCTTGTTGGTTCTCTTGTCTTTCATAATACCTAATGACTTTGCCGACTCCCTACTGGAGGTCCTTGGCTACCAGTTGTAGTTCCATTCCTACCATGGTTAATGATTTCTTAGAAATGCCATGATGATAAAGGTACAGGGTGTTTGTTTGTTTTTTTAAGATTTATTTATTTATTTTAGAAAGCAAGAGAGAGCAAGAGCACAATGGAGAAGAGCAGAGGGAAAAGGAGAGAGAGTCCCAAGCAGACTCTCTGTAGAGTTCAGAGCCCCAGAGTTCAATCTCATGACACTGAGATCACAGCCTGAGCCAAAATCAAGAGTTGGTCACCTAAACGACTAAGCCACCTAGTTGCCCCAAGGTATAGGCCTTTCTTAGAATAAAGGGAAATAAAAATTATGTCCCCCTTTTGTACAGTCTGAGTTTTCTTATCTACAAAAACCCAAGTGATGTTGGTGACCTTGGTTTATTCCCTTTGCCCCTATTGTAATATATTTGGTATTCTTGTTAAAACTAGAATGATGTTTCTGCTTGCATTTTTGTAGCTCAAACATATAAACTGATTTTTAGTTATGTTATCAATTTCAAGTTAGGTTCCACATTGTTATTCTCATTGATTTTAACTCTATGTGAGCATTACTGATTCTGTGATTTCTGCTAAATATATAGTCCCTCAGTCACATAATTTTTCTCTTAAATTGTCTTACTATAAAAGTAATACACAGTTATTACAAATCATCTTCAAATTCCTTATGTGGAATCTTAAAAAAATAATATAACTCGACTCCTCAGAAAGATTTGATGTCAGTATTTTGTGTATTTTTCCCTAAGATTTTATTTTTTCTTATTGTACATTATTTAAATCATCAATGTATAAAATTTTCTTATCTCTGTACATTTATATAACATGTTTGCTTATATTTTTATTGTGGTAAAATAGGCACAATATAAAATTGACCATTTTAGCCATTTTTAAGTGTACTCCTCAGTGGCATTATGTATATTTACATTTTAGTGCTGCCACCACCACCATCCATCCACAGAACTCTTTCCATCTTGCAAAACTCATTAAATCCATTAAACACTAATTCTGTGCTTCCTTCTCTCTTTAGCCCCTGGCAACCACCATTCTACTTACTGTCTCTATGAGTTTGGCTGGTCTAGATATCTCCTACAAGTGGAATTATACAGTATTTTTCATTTCATGACTGGCTTATTTCACTTAGCATGATGTCTTCAGGTTCATCTGTTTATAGAATGTATCAGAATTTCTTCTCTTTGTGAGGCTGAGTAATAGTTCACTGTATCAACATACTAGATTTTCTTACCTATTTGTCTATTGATCGACACTTGGGTTGCTTCAAATTTGAGGCTAATAAAGATATGGGTGAACAAATATTTCTCCTACTTCCTCATTTCAACTCTTGAGCATTTGTGCAAAAGTGGAATTGCAGGATCATTTGGTAATCTTATGTTTAATTTTTCTTTGTTTTTTTTAAAATTTATTTATTTATTTGTTTGTTTATTTATTTATTCATGAGAGACAGGGAGAGAGAGAGAGAGAGAGAGAGAGAGAGAGAGAGAGAAGCAGAGACACAGGCAGAGGGAGAAGCAGGCTCCATGCAGGGAGCCCGACGTGTGACTCAATCCCAGGTCTCCAGGATCATGCCCTGGGCTGAAGGCAGCCCTAAATGGCTGAGCCACCTGGACTGCCCTTGTTTTGTTTTTAGAGGAGAGAGAGAAAGTGCATGGGATGGGGGAGGGGAAGCATAGAAGGAGAGAGAATCTCAAGCAGGCTCCATGCCCAGCACAGAGCCCAACATAGGGCCTGATCTCAAGACCCCAAGATCATGACCCAAGCTGAAATTAAGAGTTGGATGCTTAATTGAGCCACCCAGGTGTCCCTCTACATTTATTTTTTTTTTTTGAGGAAGTGCCATACTAATTGTCATAGTGGCTACACCGTTTTACATTTCCACCAGCATGCACACATGTTCCAATTTCTCCACATTCTTGTCAACACTTGTTATTTTCTGTTTTCATGATACTAGCCATACTCATGAATGTGAGGTGGTAACTCATTGTGGTTTTGATTTGCATTTCCCTAATGATTATTAATACTGAGCATCTTTGCAAGTGCTTAGTGCCATTTGCAAATCCTCTGGATAAATGTCTGTTTAAGTCCTTTGACCATTTTTTAAACTGGATTTTTACTGTCATTGTTTTGAGTTGTAGGAGTTCTTTATATATATGGCTATTAATCTCTAGTCTTAGTTTGCACCATAATAACAAAAAAAAATTTTTGTCATAGAAAATCTTTATTTTTCTTTAACTTTTGAAGGATAATTTCCCTGGATATGGAAATATCGATTGCTGAGTTTTTTCTTTACTACACCTTAAATATTTTACTTCATTCTCTGCCTGCTTGCAAAATTTCTGAAGAGAAGTTGGTTGTAATTCTTACCTTCAATCCTCTAGAGGTAAGGTTCGTTTTTTTTTTTTTTTAATCCTCTGGGTTCTTCCAAGTTTTTTTTTTTTTTTATGTTTTATTTTCTGAAGTTTGAATATGATGTGCCTAGGTGTAGTTTTCTTGGTATTGATCCTGCTTGGTATTCTCTGAGTTTCCCTCAGAGTTTCCCTTGAATTACCTCAAGCCATTCATTGGACCCTTTCTGATTCTACTTCACTCACATGGTCTTCCCCCTACAACTTGAGCACACCACATTCCTTTCTAATCTTAAAATCTTCATTCTGTTTTTCCCTCTTCTTGGAATGCTTCCGCCCTAACTTTGCCTGCAACTTCATTTCATCATCCAGGCCTGAGGTGAAATGCTGACTTCTAGAGGAAGAGATAAAAGAAGAAGTTGGCAGGTACTGGTTCTCTAGCTGAAACTCTGATCTACTTTCTTTTGCCTTCAGCAGACTGCCAGGAAGGCATGAGTTTTAGCAACTTGCCCGGGGCAGTGGACATTTCTGCAATTCTGTAAGATTGACCTCCAAAGGGTAAAATGTATAAGAGGATGTCCTGAAAAGACTTGAAGGAGAGGAATTACATTATTCAACTCTTTTATGTTTATCACAATGATTGCTATTTGTCACTTGAAAAATTTATAGACATTTGCCATTAATATATGTTCAGTATAAGAGACACTTAGTAGTAGGTTGATTTCTAAGTATTCCAGTTGCATTAAAAATATTTTCTGGTGAATAGCCTAGTTTCTAGATCGTGTTTTTGTATTTTTTGGATCTCTAATAATACACACATGATGTTCGTTTATTTAACCACTCACTTATCACTATATGACTCTACTTGGCACATGATATGGAATTACAAAGAACAATAAGAAGAATAAGGATTGGCTCTGTCTTCAAAGCTCAGGGTTTGGTGAGGGAAATAGATCTGTCAAGAAACCTCCCTATTGTGCTCTCCAAAAGAAGGAAGAACAAGGGAGCAATGTTCATCAGGCTGTGCTCTAAAGACAGAGTTTGAATGAACTTTGAAGAGAGAAGTAGTTCTGGTAGAGTGAGTGGTGTGAAGCAGGGCAAGAGGAATTAGAGGTATGAGCAGAAGAAGAATGGCAAACTAAAGTGAGAGAATAAGGGAGGGCCAGCCAGAGGGCCATCAGGCCCTTGAATGCCATGCTGTTGTGTTTGAAGGTTGTCATGGACTGAGAGCAGTGACCGTGGGAGGGATACAATGCAACCAGTATGTAGAGACGTATTTCTGGAATCAGTGATGACAAGGACCTGTATTAGTTGTTAGTGTGCTGGCTGAATTAATCACCTTGTTTACTTTCTCAGGTGGTGAATGTATGAAGTCCTTTGTTTCCACCTAAAAAATAACATAGCTTTCCTCTTTTATGAGAAAGACAGTTAAACAATAATAAAACAGTCAAAGCAAAAATCATGAGAATAATTCCCCTCTGCAAAAAAAAAAAAAAAAAAAAAAAGCCACATCAGCTGAAATGAGTTATATCTGTCACATTATTTTTCTTTATACCATTAAGGTTTTTTTTTTCTTTTCCAGTTAAGCATTCCACCAAAGCTTTTAAGATCTATGCCTTATAACATTGAATGACTATATATGTCCCATACAGATTTTAAGCTCACCAAGATTCAGGACCTGGCTTTGGCAGAAGAGAAATAAAGCTAGCACTTAGATGTTTACAACATAATGTGTCTGTCAAGAATAAAAACGCTGAAGCACACAGATGTCTGCAAAGGCCTTTTATGTTCTGTCACTCACTGGTTGCATTTCTACATTCAGGACATTTATGAACAAACTTGAGAGTTTCACAGTCACCCCTGAAGAGTCAATGCATACGTTTACAGGTCTAAATGAAAAGAGAAAAATTTTATGAGTGAAAATTGCCTTTCCCTAAGAAAGGAGGGTTGTATAGCTGTTTTGTCAGGGGCATTTTACTTCTTTTTCTATATCACTGGATCTAAAGAAGAAGCAAGGGGAAATAGCATTTCAGTTCTTGGAAGCAACACCTGTCCTTTTGAGAGAATGGGGAACATCAGGATTGGTTTTGCTTTTTATAAAATGTCATTCCCATCAAGTGATTTAGAGAGTATTTTGAAGAAACATGTTATTTCTGTGAAAGAGGGTTATCCCAACTGAGTGGTTGGAAAATCTTCTACGGGTCATCCTCATGGGCAAGTATGAAGAGATCAAAGAGAAATGCTTGTTTCCCTTCTATCCTCTCCAGGATTATTTTTGATTGGGAGAAATGGTAATCCAATCTAAAAAAGAGCTCATACTGATGTCACAGTGTGATCATATGTCTGTTTATGATCCTAAGGGTTTCTCCCCTCCTTTTGATTTTTTTTGTTTATCTGTTCAATAAATATTTATTGTATTGTTTTGGTTTTTTGGGGGGGCTCTATGATCCAGCTTATGGATAATCTTTGTGAATCCAGTGAGGTTTATCACTGGATAATGGGTTGCAAAAGAGAATGCATATTGGGACTGGCAGCTATTACGTCCTATGCCCACTTGGGAAAATTCCAGAGTCCAGACTACTTTTTAGCCTGCCCAATCAAGGCCCAGCCTATCCCTGGGAAGTCTATATGATACATGTCTAGACAAAAAAGCCCCCTCCTCCACCCTGGGATATGAGACTCTAAGCTCTTTTTCTTTTAAGATTTTATTTATTCATGAGAGACACAGAGAGGCAGAGACATAGGTAGAGGGAGAAGCAGACTCCTTGTGGGGAGCCTGAAGCAAGACTCAATCCCAGGACTCTGGAATCATGACCTAAGCCAAAGTTAGATGCTCAACACTGAGCCACCCAACTGCCCCTATTCTTTGTTCTCTGAGGGGCAGACAAAATCTCTCTACTATGGCACAATTGAAAGAGAAATGATAGTTTCTGTAGAAGGGCTCTATGTCATAATCACTGACCAGTAGATGATTAAAGAAAATCATGGTCAAAACACTTAGTATTACAAGGTCAACCTTTAGTGTTATGAGGAACTTTAAAGGTCACTTGGTGTTGAATCTCTTCTACAACATTCCAAGAGTTTCTACTTGAATCCTTTCTCTAATGGGGAGCTTCCTGATTCCCTGGACTGTGATTGCACTTGTCATGACACGCAGACATTGTTTTCCTTATTTCTGTCTAAAATCTATTATTTTAACTCTCAACCTGTTTGTTCCAGTCATACTCTCTGGAGCCTAGGTTAGCATCTGATTGTTTAGAGCAGGGCTTCTCAAATTTGAGCATGCTTGAAAAATTGATGCTGTATAGCTTCCTGGGGCCCACCCCCAGACATTCTGACTCAGTAGGCCTGAGGCTCTGCCAGCATATTTGCATTTATAATAAGCTCCCTAGGGCTGTGCATTACCAGATTACCACTGAACATCTAATTTAGACTACCCAAGATCTTTCCCCCTTCCTTTGGGAACTGCACCTGGCTTTTCCTTTGGGGACTAACTTGTTTCTTATTGCAGACAGACTGCCAGCCGATCCTCTCCACCATTTACCAGCCAACAGGTTGACAAGGGACTTTGGAGAATTTGAAACAAGGGGAGAAAAAAGTAGAAGCTTCATTTATTGTCCTGTTGGCCACAACTACTACCTAGGTCTATGTGCCTGCCTCACTGCCATGGCTTCTTGGTCTAACACTCAAGATTTCCATTTATTCTTTGAACACCTCTTACCCTTTGAATAAGTGATGATTTTTCTTCTGGTTCCACTTCAGTTTTCTCTCCTTTCTCCTTCTTTTCTTCCTCTTCCTTTTTATGCTAACCTGTTAATTTCTACTCCTTGCACACAGAAACCTGAACAGAGAAGAAACTACAAAGTATACACCTGCACTCTTGACCGTTGCACACACTTCCACATAAAGGCAATGTTAACTCGTTTGTCCAGATCCAGCACCCTACTTCTTTTGTTGCTTCTTTATAGAAGCACATTATAGAACGTGCTTTTTGTTTCCATACTCTCATGTTTTCTTTTGGATGATCTAATAATTATCTCCATCCCCTTTCAAGTATGTTAGACTTAAGCCATGCCAATACTTTGCCAGTTCAACATGGCATGATCCAGACTGCAGGGAAGAAGGAAACTTTTAATGTTTCTACTGTGAACACTGTGCTCTAATTAATGCCACCTAAAACAAAATAAGAGAGGAAAAACAGACAAGTAGGTAGTAGTTTATTTGATCAGTGTCAACAATGAACAGAGATCAGCCAGGTTCCAAAGTGGATCTTTTGTCTTAAATGTTTAAGTTTGGTTGTGATCCCCCCCTGTCCCCAGTACTATGTAAACCAGATAGAATACCAGAAATCTCTCACTTTTGCTGACAGGCAAGCAGGGAAATTGACCTGAGGTGGCAGAGAAAGCAAAGTGTTTTTGGATAGCAGGTGCTCAGGGCTGGCCTCTGTAAAGGAAAATGGAGAGCAGGACACTAAGGACTCAGAGCTACCATTGCATGCTCAGAGAGTGTTAGCGATTTGGAAAATGGTAGAAGGTAAACTTCTGGGATTTTCCTTAAATACAGACAAGACATTTATTTACAGGCCCTTATTCTCCCTTCTTTATTCTGGGAGAATCAGAAAAGTCTGAGAAGAAGGCAAGGATGCTCAGGAACATTAAGAATTGAAAAACAAATTATTATTGATATTCTGTGTAAATACTCAGAAGTTTAATTCATCGACTTGATATGCATATTCATAACTAGTCATTTCTTGGGCGGGAACTTCTCTGGCAATAACAAACGGTCCTCTTTGTCTTCAATAGTGATTTTGAATTTAAAACAGAATGATACAAAGCATTTGTTCACTTCTAAAAACAGTGGTGGGGAAGAGAGGAATGCTAAGTTTTTGGATTTTTCCTCTACTTTACTTAAAATTATTGCTATTTGTTCCTGAAGTAGGGTCAGGCTACTTCTCTCTAGCAGAATGGGATTGGGCAGAGGGTGGGGAAGAAGTGTGATGCTTTTACAATAAAGTCTTCCACCAATACATAAAGGTCTGCCATTATGACGGCCCTTCAGAGTTGTCTCATATTGATGCCATGGGGCTGAGCCTTTGGAACCCCTTATCAAATGGTCACTGGATGTGGGCTGCCCTTAGCAGGGGGATGTGACCTTGGGGCAGGTGGCCTCTCTGTGTGACTTCACTTTCCACAGAGTGCCTTAACTGAGAGCTGTTGAGTGGCCACACCCCACTCTCCTTAGCTCCCCTCTCTGGATTGCTCTGAGATGCAGCTCATGAGAAGAAGCTGTATGTTGCCTGTGTTGCAAGGATATGGCCAGCTCAGCAGCACAACTCCTTGTATATGCTCCTGCCTTCTGTACTTCATTTCTCTTTTTCTCCTTTCTTTTCCCTGGGAGTGTACCCTCACACTAAAATGCTAGCATGGCAGCTTTGCCTTAGTTTCTGGTTTCCAGGGAATCCAGATTAAAACAAAATGACCTTATTGAAATCTCTGGACTTACAGAACTGAAGTTATAAGGGGGCCCTAAGGATCACCTCATCTAATCCAACTTTATGGTAGGAGACAGAGACGCAGAATGGTTCATAGAATTGAGTGCATCCTAAACCTAGAACCTAGGCTTCCTGACTTCTGGACTCACACTCTTTCCACCTGTCATGTCTTATCTAGTCTAACCTACTTGGACAGCAATGTTACCGCTGGGAAATGGCCTGGTGATGGGATCATGCCTTGGACTTGGAGTAGCTGGGGCCCATCCTGGCTATAAAATTGCTCGATCCTTTAGTGGCGCCTCATATGAATGTCCCCTGCCTCTCTGGGATTTTCTTTTTTCTTTTTTTTGGGGGGAGGGTTTCAATAGTAGAGAGTCTCTAGACTCTTAAAGCTGACCAGAATCAGGAGGAACATTAAGCCCCATGGTTTGTAACCTATCTGCCCTTATGGATCCCTTCTTCATCTCTGTTCTAAAATGTCCTTTTACTAAAATTTCTTCTGAATTGCTTTAGAAGACATAAATATTTTCCATTTCTTTAATTGACTAAAAACATAAAAGTTCCTTCAGAGTTGTTGACATGTGCTTCTTATCTTACATGTTGCTTCTACTGAACTCTTGAAAAGAGAGAAGAAGGTGATGAAGCCAGCTTCGTAGAATCCTTCCAGAAACCCCAGTGAGCAAGTCACTAATGTAAACTGCCCCCAACTCCCAGCCTCCACTGACTGCTCCAATGGGGGCCCAGCAGATATCAGAGCCTGGACCAGAATCTGGGTCTCTTGATTACGTTCTTCCCAAGTTCCAAACATTCCTCCTCAAGCTTCTTACTTCTCAGTAGTTATGGTCAAGGTCCCTATTGCTGGTTATTGCAATCACTACCCAAATGGGTTGTGCCTGCTGTCTGCCCCCCGCCACCTCTCTATGGTAATATCTTGGGCATCCATGCTTAGGCTGCCATCCATCCTTCCTCCAGAAGGTGCATCCAGGAGAACACGATGTAGGGTTGTGTCTGTTAAACTCCATATGGTATTTCTTTTTCCAGAAGCAGTTTTTGGTGAACTAGCCTTTCTGGACTGCTCAGCACCGAACTGCATGTATGACCAGGAGGGAGGGGACACCAGTTAATGGCCTCCTGCCTGTCAATTTCAGGTGTGTCTCTAATGGGATTTCCTTGAGAAGAGAGGCCTTGAAGCTCAGAAGGAGAGAAGCCTGAGGAATAATTTTATAGAAGACATTCTGATGGGAATGGTACTGTTTAAATAGCCGCTAGGACTAGTTAATTGAATAGATAGATTTTTAAAATAGATTTTATTTATTTATTCATGAGAGACAGTGATAGAGGCAGAGACACAGGCAGAGGGAGAAGCAGGCTCCATGCAGGGAGCCTGATGTGGGACTTGATCCTGGGTCTCCAGGATCACACCCTGGGCTGAAGGCAGCACTAAACCGCTGAGCCACCCAGGCTGCCCAATAGATGGATTTTTTTCAAACTAGTTTCCTATTATCAGACTGGAAATAGAGAGAATTAGGTTCTAGTCCTTCCTTCCGCCAGTCATCTGCAATGCCCATCTTGAGAATTTCTCACCTTCTTCCTATAGAATTCTATCTTACTTTGTAAGCAGGGATAATAATGCCCATTTTAGCTTTCTGACAGTCCTTATGTCTTGGTTCTCCCTGGGTAGCTGGACAACAGCCTCCGAACTGGCTGCACCATTACTTTGCAAAAAGACCATTTTCCACAGTAAAGTCAGAGTAATCTTCAAAAATGTCAATTAGACTGTATTGCTCATGTGCTTAAATCTCTCCACTGGCTTTCATGAGATTTACCATAAAGTGTGAGTATTTAAATTGTTCTGTCCGCCTGTCCATCCCAGTCCTCATCTTCTCCCAGGCTCTGCTAGAGTTCCACCTTCTGTCTCTTCTTTGCAACACACCCACCCATGTATCTGCCTCAGGACCTTTGCATTAATGTTCCTCTGCCTGGAATGCTTCTGTACTCCAGGTTGCCTCCTTCCTGACATCCAGGTCTCAGCTCAAAGTATTTCCATTTCATACCTACCATTAGCCTTTCTTTATTCTGTTACTCTTTTTTTTTTTTTATTCTGTTACTCTTTATTACTACCTGAGATGACCTAACTTAAGTAAGTAAGTAAGTAAGTAAGTAAGTAAGTAAATCAATCAATCAATCAATCAATCAATCAATCAATCATGCAAGTAGGTTTTCTCCCAGTAAAACACAGCCATCATCATGTTAGCTCGTTCACTACTGTATCTATTTCAGCCACTAGACTCACAAAGTAGACATTCATAACATGTTGTATGTTTTTGTTCATATCATGGTGTTTGTTGAGCTCCTACTATGCACTGCTCTCGTCACGAAGTCACAAAGTGGACTAGACAAAGCCTCTGCCCTCATGGAGCTTATATCCTGTGGTGCTGCTCTGGGAAAGGAATCAGCAAGTACAGACAAAGACATTAGTAAATTCCTGTCAGGGGGTGGTAAGGACTGTAGCATAAGTTAAGATGTAGGAAGAGGTCTGTAGTGTCTAGGGCATTCTCATTCACATTTGATGAGAGAGACTTGAAGAGGGAGGAGATAAACTTTGAAGGTAGGGGCAGGGGTGAAAGAATGTTCTGATCAAAGGCCTTGAGATGGAGTATGTACCTGGTTTGTTGGAGGAATAGCAGAGAGAGGCTGGTGGAGCTGTCTCAGGGGGAACAAGAGATAGGGAATCCATTCAGAGCTGGTAGGCTCTGCTGGGCCATGCAGGGGTTTGGGATTTACTCTGAGGGAGAAGGAGCCCTTTGCAGGGCTTGCATCACCAGTGATATATGATGTCTTACTTTCTAAATGAGTTATTTTGGTCCTTGTGTTGCAGATAGGCGTAGAGAGTAGTGAAAATGGGGAGATACTTAGGAGACCAAGGGAGAGGCATTCGAGTCTAGGTATATTTCCAGGTGAGGCAGATAGGATTTGTTGATAAGTGGAATGCAGGGTGGCAGAGAAAGGAGTCAAAGCTGAATCTCAGGTTTTGGCGTGGGCAATTAGAAGACCAGAGTTGCTCTTTACTGAGATGGAGAAAGTCTAGGGGGGAAAGAAGTTTGGGGGAAAAGCCAGACTGCATTTTTTTGGAAAGAACAATAAAATCTTAAGGTAGTATTGTCATTAAAATGGTCAATTCTAGACTTTCAGGAGGCCCTTGACAGTTCTGTTAGTTTTTCTACCTAACATTTTCTGCCTTCATTTAAGAACTACTCTTAATTTTACAATTTCTTTAAAATATATTTTTGTGTGTGAGCACGTGCATGCCAGTGTGTGTGTGTGTGTGTGTGTGTGTGTGTGTGTGTGTGTATTATTGGGGGATACATAAATGGCTGGAGGTCATGAGTAAGTTGTGCCAGTAATTGATAGGAAAAGCCTACTTTGGGTATGTTGCTAGCTGGCATGGTCCCCCTTCTCTGCTTTCCATCTCATTTAGGATAGTGGAAAACCAAAGCCGAGAGGTACAGTGGTTTGTTTGAAGCCAAACAGCTAATGAACAGTGGAAGCAGCCCTGGAACTAAAGTCTCTGCTCTCTCTGACCTCTGCCTCTTCCCCAGTATCACACTAATTCAGTATCGTTGCAGCTTATTACAACTGGCATGTCCTGCATAGCAAGGTTAGAATTAGGTCGAGTCTTAAACAGGTTGTTAAAGACCACTGTGTCCTCAGAAATGCTTGAAATCTCCCAAGAACCAGCAAGGGCCTGGGTGGGGGGTGGGTAGAGAAGGCAGTGCGAATGTTTATAGTCACAAGATGCGGAGCTCTGAGCATTTGCCTATAACTTACCAAAAATCTTGAGTATTTATTTCCTCTTCTTTATGCTTGTAAAGCAGCAGGAAGAGACAAGCTGTTCTGTTCAGAAAGCACAGAAAAATGCTTCCGTGATCTGAGGCTGCCTGTAGCATATGGGATAAATTCTTTGGATTGAAGATGCAAACATTCAACAGATCATCCCTCCCTCCCAGAGTCCCCCCACCGCCTGTGACAGCGGGCCTCTGCTGAAGGACTGGCAGACTGCGCGCCTCATCAGGAGGGAGTGCTGAGTCTGGACTCCCCTGCCCGCCCCCCCAACAGAGGGGTTTTTGCCTTGCAAAGCTGTGAAAGGTCAACAGAAAAATTGGCATGCTTAGCACTGTCCCTGGATGTTTCTTAAGGCTGGAAAGTGAATGGTATAAAAGTCTAATTAGAGAAGAAAGACACTTGCACATTTAATCTTCATGGGGGCTGGGGATCACACGGTCTCATTATCGGTTCTGCTACCTACAGTCTTCCCTGACACTACTCCTATTACTTTCCAACAGCCATGCCAGTCAGTGCACTTGGGCAGCTGAGCTGTGGTTTGCTGCAGCTTGTCATTGATACAGAGGTGACAGGAGGACCAAAGCCCTGGTTCAAATTTCTTTTGTGCTCCGTGGGAAAAAGCTACCAATTCAGAGGCAGTCAAGGATCACGATGAGACTTTGGCTCTGTTAGATTCCTCTGCAGGAAGCTCCTCCGCAAAAGACAGACTGAAGTGTTCCTGTAGGTTCCTACAGAAATCTTCTGGGGAGGCACGGTTTTTTCATGCAGATTAGCCACTGATGTATTTCAGCTTCTGAGCTTTTCCTATAATGTGTGGGAACTTGACTAAGTACTATTCTTGAGATTTCAAAAGTGAATATATGAATCCTAACAGTTCTTCATTAATTCCCAGGCTTATAGAGGTAAAACATAGGGGAAGAGAATATTTGAAAAAAGAAAAAAAAGTCCAAAGAGCCCCAAGTGGAAAAGTCAGTCTGTGGGACATTTTGTTGTTGTTGGGGAAGTGGGGCAGAACTTGGCTCATCACCAACTATTCTATTGATTTGAAAGAAGGAATCTGGGATCCCTGGGTGGCGCAGCGGTTTGGCGCTTGCCTTTGGCCCAGGGCGCGATCCTGGAGACCCGGGATCGAATCCCACGTCGGGCTCCCGGTGCATGGAGCCTGCTTCTCCCTCTGCCTCTCTCTCTCTCTCTCTCTCTGTGACTATCATAAATAAATAAAAAATTAAAAAAAAAATAAAATGAAAGAAGGAATCTCAATCTTTTTCTTACAGGGTGTCAGGGACCACATGACAGAGTAAAATACAAATAGTTAACAGTGTAGAGTTTATATTTGGCTAAAGGCTTTCCTGCCCACATAGTGGAAATTATCCTTTGTATCCCAAAAACTTATCTGGTAATTCAAAGGGAAGAAGATACCTGCAGGCTGGGTTGAAGAAACACAAAATGTACCAGAATGGCTAACTTCAGGTGTGGACAGTGGTGTTTTCAATTCAGACCTCGGGAAGTGCTCTCCTATGTAGGGGGTAGCTCCCACTGTCAAGGTGGAAGGCCTTGGCACCTTAGTTTTTTACTACCCTCTCGGCAAAACAGCATTGGAAACAAAACCAGAAACCTGTCAAGAATATTCTCTCTAAACTTCTTGAAATCTCCTTCTGTACTTTTAGGCTCCTTTTATGGGGTGGAGAGGTTCTTAAGCCACTTTCTGACTAAGCTAGAAACAAGTGGTTTCTTCTCTAAAGCTCTAAATGCTGCCCCAAAGCCATTTAACAATTATCTTGTTAATTGGGAGACTTCAGATTTTGTTAATTGGGCTTCAGTATTTCTCTGTGCTCTTCCTAATTAACCCAGTTTCATTTTGAGACAGGGAAATTCCCCAGTGGGAAGGGGGTAACCTCTTCTAGTGCAGGTTTCTTACAATGGAGAGATTTTTTTTTTCTCCTCCCTGTTTTCCTAACACGCAAAACAAAGCAAGCAAACCTTAGACTTGGCCATCGTAAATGAAGCCCCCGAAAAGTAGCATGAACAGAAGTGAAGCTCCTGGGTTGGCTGCAGGGGCCAGTGGCTGAGTGATAAGGACACATGTCCCAGGGGGAGGGGCATCTGCTCAAGCAGTTCCTCTGTAATGAATTCCTAGAGCCCCAAGGAGGGAGCAGGATAAAAAGGGAAGAAGAGGAAGAGACAAATGAGGCCAAAAGCATGGAAGGGAAGAACAACTGAGTGTTCTTGATTATGAAAAAGCCCTGAGGTAGTTTTATAGAATTATATCCCCTCCCCCCCCCCCATTTATTTCTCTGTACAATTTTCATTTCCCACTCTTCTTTAGCTTCTTGTCACATGTATTATTTTTTAAAAAATATTTTAGGTTGGGGATGCCTGGGTGGCTCAGTGGTTGAGCATATGCCTTTGGCTCAGATGGTGATCCTGGGGTCCCAGGATCAAGTCCTGCATTGAGCTACCTGCAGGGAGCCTACTTCTCTTTCTGCGTGTGTTTCTGCCTCTCTCTGTGTCTTTCATGAATAAATAAATAAAATCTTTTAAAAATATTTATTAAAAATATGTTTTAAAATATACTTAAAATATATTTCTTAAAATGATTTTTTAAAATAGGAATAAAAAATATTTTCATTTCTCATATTTGATTCACATTCTCTCTCTGAATGGTCTTCTAGAAACCTTTTACGTTCTTTCCCATTTCTTTTAGTCTACTGTCCTTTTCTTCCCACTGTCTCTAACCCCTGTTGAATATATATGGGATATGGGAAAAGGATTTTCAAAGCCACGGGCTCTTCAGCAGTTGAGAGATGGTGTCTTTCTACAACAGTTTTGGTCTTTGTCTTAGAGGCAAAGCTTTTTTGTTTGTTTCTTAATAGCTTGGAGTTCACTCATAGAGTACCTACAGGGTTCTGGTCACTCTTGAAAATGCTGGGAATACAGGAATATGATTGCAACAACTAGCTCTTGTTATGCATCTATCCCAAGCATAATGCTTAACAGTTCTTTATTTCTCCCTCTGTTCATCCTCACAGCCACTTTTATAAGGAAATCAATTTCCCTCATATTCTGATGATTGCTTTCTAAGTCTTGGGACTGCAATATGAACCCAGCAGTTGGGCCATAGAGCCCCTGCCTTTTACACTTCCTTAGTCCCTGCCATAGAGTAGTAAGCTGTGCTCTTGTGGAGGTGAGTGATGTGTAAAGTGAGGACCACTGCAATAAAATGTGTTGTATGCTGTGTTGTGCCATCATGTACAGTTGGACAGGTTGCACACTATGCAACTCCAGGAAGTGTCATTCAATTTGCATATCCCTTAGAAATGTGCAGTATTCTATCAGGAGACAAGAACCATGCAAATAATTTTAATGGGGAAAATTTACTAACAATTTTAAGCTAGTAATGAGGATTAACTACTAAAGGAAAATAAATAGAATTTTAGTGAAATCGGAAAGGGCTTATGGCATGAAAAACTGTTTGGCAATTTTGAAGAATATTTCATGAACATCTCAAGTGCAGGTTAAGACCTTAACATTGTACATACAATTAAGAGGTGTGAACGGGAAATGGTGTGTCTGACTGAGAGATTTTATTTCTCACAAACTAACTTCAGTATGCCCACATATGCTACACCTCCAGGCCAGAACTTCCCTCTGGTCGCAGTCATTATCCATTACTTACTGTAGGTGAAAGGACACACGGACCAATCTCACTTAAGATTAGCCTGATTTTGGTACCCCCAAGAGTTGTCACACAGCTTATATGGCAATTGTCATTTTCCCTTCACATTATATGGAACCAGGTGGCTTATTTGAGAACCAGTGGACTCCATTTACAATCACGTTCCTTTTAATCCTTTTTGACCCTGCTAGCAATACATAGAGATCAGAGTCCAAGGATGGAAGTGACCAGAAGACAGTGTAGAGGATAAGATGTCTCCTGGTTTTTGTAAGATGGGAGCTTCTAAACTTTATTCTGTCATAGAGTAAATGCAATTTCCCCGGGGTAGTGGGAGGATTTGCATCATCCTCATAGGGGCAGAATATGGCAAAGATATCCTAGGAACAAGTGGATTGGATTGCTCAGGTAGATTTCAAGATCTGAGTCATTCTAATTTTTAAGCAAATTTAGTGCATCTGTGTGAACTTGTGTAAATAGTAATTTTGTCCTCAGGGTTGTGCTCACTTATTTCTGTATGTACACAGAAGTATCACGGGACCACTGAGGCACCCCAACCTTAAGGCTGGGAAAGACTCAGGTGGCCAACCTGAAACAAAATAAAACACAACAGGAACCCTCTCTCTTCCTGCTCATTTTTTCCTGGTCCTTCAAGAGGATATCCTATAATAACCTCTTTGTGGCCTTCCTTCATCCCATAGGAAACAGGGTTAGCATGTACCCTTAGTTATTTAGCTGGTTGCTCATTAGTTACTCTATGGTGGGGAGAGTACATAAGGCATTGAGTCAAGGCATGGGAAGCATATCCCATCCCTGCCTTTGTCTTCTTTGAGACATCATACAGATCATATGAGAACTGAGGGTTGCAGAAGGCTGGAGATGTGTTTGGTTTATCTCCAAAGACAAAGCGGTGTACTCTGGTGTTTGTGTTTGTGAAATTAGAACTCATGGCTGAAACCAACAAGAAAAGGTGAGAATTAAGAGTACATGCCCATGCCTTGGTATATATTAGTTTTCTAGGTTGTCAATACTTTTGTCCATTAAAAGATAATAATAAACATGATTTCAAGTAGAAATTCTGAGAATTTTTTTTTTGAAAAGGCCAAAAGATATATTTGATCTGAAAAGAAACCAGAGTATAGTCTTATTTTTTTTTTCAGCCTGGCGGTGAGATGCCAAGTTTTATAGCTTTGAGAGGATTATGCAACTAACTCATGAAGCCAAAAGAGAAGCAGTCTTCTGTATGTTGCATGTGTAGGTGAGTTTTGTCTTGGGTAAATACTGCCCCAGTGGGAAAGGAAGGACTTCTGGTGTGCGGCTGAAAATGGACACAGAGTCACTCACAGATAGGTTCTGGACCCATGAAAGGGCTTGTGGAATATCATGGTGGCCTCCAGCATGAGTCTGTTAGCATGCTTGGATTTGTTTGGATGCTTCCATCCACTCTTCTTCTTTTTATAATAATAAATTGCACATGTTTAAACTGCATAATTTAATGTTATGTATAATACACACACACACATCAAGATGTGAAATGTTCTGAAATGAAGGTAGGAGGCCCAGTTGATCTGCATCAGGGATCTCTGAAGACCAGGTAACTCACACTCAGAGCAGGGCCTGGGTTTTGCAGGCTGAGCCGAAGCGATGGATGCAAGTCCTTGTGCTGTGGTTTGGATAAAGTTTTAGTTTTTTTCTTTTCATTGAAGTTTAGTTGACATACAATATAATGTTGGTTTCAGGAATATATCCTGGTAGTTCGAATTTATATACATTACAAAATGCTCACCAGAATTAGCATACTTACCATCTCTCATCGTACAAAGTTATTATAGTCTTATTGACTATGTTCCCTATGCTGTCATCCCTGTGGCTTATTTATTTGGTAACTGGAAATTTATACCTCTTAATCCCCTTCACCTGTCTTGCCCATCTCCAGGTGGTTTGGCAACCACCAATTTATTCTCTGTATTTATGAGTCTGTTTCTGTTTCTGTGTCACTGTTGTTTTTTGTTTGTTTATTTGTTCTGCTTTTTAGATATAAGTGAAATCATATGGTATTAATCTTTCTCTGTCTGACTTACTTCGCTTAGCATAATACCATGTGGGTCCACCCATGTTGTCACAACTGGCAAGATATCACTCTTCTATGGTTGAGTAATTCCATTGTGCATGTATGTTATATCTTCTTTATCCGATCGTCTATGAATAGACACTTGGGTTGTTTCCAGTATTGACTGTTATATATAATGCTGCAATAACATATAGAGGTGTATATATCTTTTTAAATTAGAGTTTTTATTTTCTTTAATATCCAGAAGTGGAATTACTGGATCATATGGTATTTTTAGTTAGTTTTATTTATTTATTTTCAGGAAACTCTGTACTGTTTTCTACAGTGGCTGCACCAATTTACATTCCCACCAGCGGTGCACAAGGAATCCTTTTACCCCACGTCCTCATAAACACTTCTTGTTTCCTGTCTTTTTGATTTTAGCCATTCTGACAGGTATGAGGTGATACACCATTATGGTTTTGATCTGCATTTCCCTGATGATGAGTGACGTTGAGCATCTTTTCATGTGTCTGTTGGCAATCTGGATGTCCTTAGAAAAAATGTCTATTCAGGTCCCCTGCCCATTTTTAAAATGGATTATTTATTTTTTGGTGTTAAGTTATGTAAGTTATTTATGTTTTGGATACTAACCCCTTGTTGGGTATGTCATTTGCAAATATCTTTTCCCTTTCAGTAAGTTGCCTTTTTTTTTTTTTCTGTAGATGGTTTCCCTTACTGTGAAAAAGCTTTTTAGTTTTATGTGACCCAATTGCTTAATTTTGCTTTTGTTTCCCTTGCCAGGGGAGGCAGATCCAGAAAAGTGTTGCTAAAACCAATGTCCCACAGTTTACCACCTATTTTTTCTTTTAGGAGTTTTATGGTTTCATGTCTTATATTTAGGTCTTACCTTTGTATGTCGTGAAACAAATTGGTCCAGTTTCATTCTTTTGCATGTATCTGTCCAGTTTTCCCAGCATCATTTATTGAAGAGACTGTCTTTTTCCCCACTGTATATTCTTCTCTCCTTTGTCATGATTAACTGACCATGTAGTCATGGGTTTTTTTCTGGGCTCTCTGTTCTTTTCCATCAATCTATGTGTCTATTTTGTGCTGTACCATACTGTCTTGATTATTAGAGCTTCATAGTACAGTTTGAAATTAGTGATTGTGATACCTCCAGCTTTGTTCTTTCTCAAAATTGCTTTGGGTTCCATGCCAATTTTAGTATTATTTATTCTAGTTCTGTGAAACATGCCATTGGCATTTTAAAAAAAGATTTTATTTATTTATTCATCACACACACACACACACACACACACACACACACACACAGAGGCAGAGATACAGGCAGAAGGAGAAGCAGGCTCCATGCAGGGAGCCCAATGTGGGACTCGATCCCAGGTCTCCAGGATCATGCCCCTGGCTGGATACAGCACCAAACCACTGGGCCACCGGGGCTGCCCGCCATTGGCATTTTGATAGGAATTATATTGAATCTTGCTTTGCATAGTACATTGTTTTAGGTCATATGGACATTTTAATAATATTAATTCTTCCTATCCATGAGCATGGTATATCTTGTTACTTACTTGTGTCATGTTCAATTTCTTTAGTCTATATCTCAAAGTCTTCAGAGTTTAGGTCCTTCACCACCTTCATTAAATTTATTGCTAGGTATTTAATTCTTTTTGATGCTATTATAAACAAGATTGCTTTCTTAATTTCTCTTTCTGCTGCTAAGTGTTTAGTGTATAGAAACAACAGATACCTGTGTATTAATTCTGTATCCTGCATCTTTCTAGAATTCATTATTCTAATTTTTTTTGATTGAGTCTTTAGGGTTTTCTATAATAGTATCATGTCATCTGCAAATACTGGTAGTCTTTCTTCTAGAAGTTTTAGTGTTTAACTGCTGTGAATCTCACAAATGGAATCATTAAAGATTGTTCCCTTTTTTTGTGCTTCTTGTTTGGGATAGTTAGTGTGATACCATCCAGATAACTGTCAGAACAATTCTTCCAAGAGCTCTTTTTTCCAATACTTGTGGGTTTTGGGTTGGTCAGTGTTTGGGGGAAGGAAGGAGCAGCAAATAAAAGAGAGGGCAGGAAAGAGGTACTAGCTAAAGTCAGGGGAATCTGAGGTCTTGCTGCCTTAGTGTTTTAAATCCTTTTCCAAGACTATATCCATCATCAGTAAAAATCATCTCATGCCCCATTGTGATTTCTCCTTCCAACCTCTCACCCCACCAGGCTGTCACTGATCTGTTTTCTGTCACTGTACATAGTTGCATTTTTGAGACTTGTATGTAAATGGAATCTTACAGTACAAACTCTCTTTATCTTCTTTCATCAGCATAATTATTTTGAAATTCATTTATATTGCAGGGTGTATTAATAGCTCACACTCTTTTATAGCAGAGTGGCATTCCCTTGCAGTTTGTCCATTCACCTGTTGATGGATTTTTGGGTTGTTTCAAGTTTTGGTTGGTGTTTTATAATAAGTTTTGAAGTGAGGTGGTGAAAGTCCTTCATTTTTGTTCTTTCTTAAAGTCCTTTTGCCTATTGTGACCTTTGCATTTCCATATGAATTTTAGAATCATCTTGCCAATATTAACAAAAAAGGCGGCTGAGATTTTGATTGGGATTGTGTTGAGTCTGTAAATTAATTTGGGCAAAATTGACACCTTAATCTTATGAAGTTTTTTGATTCATGGATATGTTATAGTTCTCCATTTATTGAGGGCTCTTTCAATTTCCTTCATCAATGTTTTGTAGTTTTCAATGTATAGGTCTTGCACTTACTTTGTCAGATTACATCCTAAGAATATTATGAGTTTTGAATCAATTTTAAGTGACATTAAAAAAAATTCAATTTCCAAGTGTTCATTACTAGTATTTTTAAATACAGTTGATTTTTAAATATTGAACTTATATCTTTTCATCATGCTAAATTCACTTGCTAGTTCTCCTAGATTGTTTTATAGATTCCATTGGGTTTTCTACATAGAACATCATGTTGCCTATGAATAATGATAATTTTCTTTCTTCTTTTCTAGTGTGCACATTATGTTTTCAATTTCGTCTTGTTGAATTCTGTGGATTTTTTTTTATCCCTACCTATAGGTATTCTTAAGCTTTGTTCTTAGACATGGGTAAGTTACTTGGATATGGTTTGATCTTTTAAGTTCAGTTCTAGGCTTCTGCAACCTGGTGGGTATCTCATGCTCAGTGCTGTCAAGAGCACCAACTTCTGATTTGCTTCTGAAAGTGAGAAAGCAATGGCAATCACCTCAATTTTCCTTTAACCATATCATCTTTATTTCCTTTCTTACCACTTCGGGAGTAAACCAATATGAAAGCAACCTGGAAACAAACTGAATAAACAGTCTCATGCATCCCCTGAAAGATTCTGTGGCAACTCTGAGTCTCCCCCGGCCCCTGTATTTTCTCTCACTTTATCTCTCTATGCTGCATTACAGGTAATTTCTTTAGATGTGACTTCTAGTTTTTTAATTCTCATTTCATCTGTGTCTAATCTGTAGTTTAACCCATACACAGAATTTTAAAAAATTCTCTTTTAGGTTTTTGTCTCGAAGCTTTCTGATAGTTATCATTCCTTATTAATTTTTTTATTCCATTTGAATTTAAGCATTTTACTGTATTTATTTATTTTTTGCACATCTAATCATTCCTAAGGCTCCAATTCTGCTATCAGTTGTTTCTGTTGATTCTCACTCATGACAGCTTGTGTAATGTACTTTTGGATTTTGAATTTGTGTTCTATGGTGCTTTATTTTGGGGAATCTTTTGAGTTTGGGTGGATTACATTTCTCTGCAGAGTCAATCTTGGTTTGCCTCTAATTGGTACCCTGGGTAGCTACCAATCTTGGAGTTCTTTAAGTTAACATCTTGCTTATTTTTCCTTAAATTACTTTAGTGGTACAACTTCAAGTCATAAACTCATGTGAGGGCATTCATGGGATTAAAAGTGCTCAAGTGAGATTTTTCCCCTTCCTGAGCTCAGACTAAGGTAGATATATTTTCTTATTCTCTCCATTTGCCAGCAAGCCAATTTTATTATTTTTTCTATTTTATTCTTCCACTGAATGTGTAGACCTAACACAACTGGGGCTTTATAGAGGGATCTCAGTTCTAACCCACACCTTGTCTTCCTGGCTCCTGTGTGACTATCAGAAGGCAAAGCTCTTGGTTGCTACAATTGACAAAGATACATAGATTGACTATAGCTAATATTTACCACTGTAGCTAATATTTACCACCTACCACCACTACCAGCTTCTTCCCCTTTGTTCCTAAACTTTTCTTTAATTTCTCTCAAGCTTAGCTCTACATTTTAATGAATTAAAACTATATTTCTTATGTATTTGGAGTAGTTTTACTTTTTATGCTACCTAACACACCTTTATATATAAATAAGCTAGAAAGACATTAGTGGGTTTTTTTTTCCTTCTGTTTAGCATCCAGTTTGACACTGGAATGCTCACCAGATCCATATGTCAGATGGCTGGATGTCATAATCATGAGGTACTGAAAGGTATGAGTGGAGTTTCTATCCCATGGGGGGGGGGTTGACAATGGTATTCTCATCTATTTTGTTGCTTTTGGTGTACTGTGGAGTTTGGAAGTTTACATGCATGTGGTTATATGTATTTGTGATTTATATTACCTAGTTTAAATTAACACCCACAAAATGAACATATGGCTTTTAAAAATTCCTTCAAATAAGCCACAGATTGAGACAAAGTTACCAGGTCAAGCACATGGAAACAGCAAGAGAAAGTCAGAGATGATACTCTTGTTCCTAGGATAAGATCAGGTCTCATTTTCAGTCACTACTGGAAGTTAATTAAGGTCACTTCTTATTTTCTCCCTTTTATTTTCTGTAAAGCATGGTCTAGTATAATTGCCTGGTCTCTGAATCTCTTTTTTCTACAGCTTTCCCATGTGTTCCCATCAACAGTGTAGTGCACATGGGATTTATGTGTGAATCAGATTTCTGGGTTTGCATTCTGGCTCCAAACCTTCCTAACTGTAAGACTTTAGCAAGTTCCTTATCTCCAGTGCCTCAGTTTTTATCACCTGTAGTCATGTGTACTTCACAGATTCTTGTAAGGATGAATGAATATATATGTGCAGAATGCTTAAGACAATGACAGGAACGTTGAGATGTAGAAATGGCAGTCACCTTCATTGGAAATAGCACAGCCATCCAGGAGCTTTTCAAGCGCATCTCAGAGCAGTTCACAGCCATGTTCCGGCGCAAAGCCTTCCTCCACTGGTACACAGGTGAAGGCATGGACGAAATGGAGTTCACCGAAGCTGAGAGCAACATGAACGACCTTGTCTCTGAGTATCAGCAGTACCAGGATGCCACCGCAGAAGAAGAAGAGGATTTCGGTGAGGAGGCTGAAGAGGAGGCTTAAGGCAGAGTACCATCACCTTAGGCTTCTCCATTCCCTCTTCCTCAGCTGCCCCTATCCTCTCCCTCAGAATTTGCATTCTCTGCCTCTTATTTTTTTTCCCTTTTTTTTGGGGGGGGGGTTCCTACAACAGTGCCTGGCATGTAATAGGCGCTCAATAAATACTTGTCGTTTGTTGAATGTCTCCTCTCTTCCACTCTGGGAAACCTAGATTTCTGCTGTTCTGGGTCACCCTGTATTTTCTTTTGGTGTCCATTTTCCCGTTTGTGCAGTTGATATTTCCCTTTGTTTTCTAAGGTGATTCACTGAGAAGCTGGGTCTCATTAGATCCCATTTAGAACATGTGCTGAAAACATCGCCACCATCCTAAGCCCATGTGGTAGCCCAGGGGAAAGGAAACCAAGCTACCTCATAGCAGTAGAGGTACATATCGAGAAGGTAGGGTTTTCTATTCTAGAGCAGTTTTAGAGAGGGAAATCCAGGCTCTTGAAGTCCAAATCCAGGAATCTCCCTGCTCTCAGCTTCAGGGGAGATGTTGGCAGTATTGTCTATTTTTAGTCTTCTTCCAAGCTCTGTCCTGAGCTGTTTCTTTTGAGGGGTCTGTGCCACTTTGTTGAGTGGGATCCTTCCCTCCTACATAAACTGCTTCACGTGTTCGATTTCTTCCTTTTCCCAGGGGAAAGAGGGACTGGCCTTGATCCCTAAAGTCTCTGGAAAGGCCCCCTCCCACTCCCCACTTTTTCTTAACAAAACTCCAGCTCTACTGTGTACATATAGAAAAGTGTGTATTGCCACCTAAATCATTTGAGTCATTCTTCCAGAGGGGACAAGGAGACCCTCCACCTTTTGGCAACACCTCAGCTCTTCCTTCTGCTATTCCCTTTCCCCACACACCCTTGATTTTTGTCCTGTCCTACATTTCAAATTTCTACTTTGTGTTGAACTTGCTTTTTCTCATATTGAAAAGATACCATTGCCCCAAAAGCCAAAAATAAAAAAACTGAAAAAAAAAAAAAAAAACAATGCCTGGCACATAGCAGGTGTAGAAAGACTAAACTTACGAAGTACAGATGAGAAGTTGTATATAGAACTGTGTTGTAAAAGGAGAAGCAGTATAACAAAACAAAGGATCATGTGGGTAAAGGCACCTAAACCTGGTGCCTTTCTCAGAGTGATAGAAGAAAGAGAAACTTGGTTAGCAGGAAAATGTTTAGGAAGGTTCTGGTCTAGTAGAATTAAGTGAAAAGTACATATGGTGTTCTAATGTTAGTATACTGAATAGTGCTACTGTTCAATGTATTTTAACAAATATCTCATTTGCTAGGAAGTTGGGAGGGACTAGTTACTAGAAATTGCTCTAAACTATTAACATCCAACTGAATATTTAGACCTTGAAAAAAGGTGGAAACAAACATGTAAATGTAATCCCTAACCTTTATTCAGAATTAATACATTCCTTCAGCCAATTTTTAAAAAGATATAAATTGTGGTAGAATATATACAACATAAACTTTACATTCCTTAGACATTTTTCAAATATTTTATTTATTCATGAGAGGCACAGAGACACAGGCAGAGATAAAAGCAGGCTCTGCATGGGGAGCCTGATGAGGGACTCGATTCTGGGATGGGGATCATTCCCTGAGCTGAAGGTAGACACTCAATCCCTGAGCCACGCAGGTGTCCCCGCCTTAACCATTTTTAAGTGTACAGTTCAGTACTGTTAAGTAGATTCTCACTGTTATGCAACCAACCTCCAGAACTTTCATCTTGGGAAACTGAAACTCTATACCCCATTTAACAACAGCTCCCCATTTCTTTTGCCCTCTAGTCTCTGACAACTACCATTCTCCTTTCTGTTTGTGTGATCTCTCGGTAAGATTTTTAAAACCCAGGCTGTCTTTGAGCAGACTCAGTGTGAAAGAAGAAAAAAAATACTTTTCTGAAGCATGAGTGTGTGACATCATCCCATGAAACTTATGAGAATCATCAAGGATCACAAAGGTATATCAAGTGCATTGATTTCCAGCCAAAGAAAGGATGGGTGTTTTCATTTAGAAATGAGTTAGCTCTTAGAGAACAGTTAAAAACTGTTTAAAAAGTTAAAATTCTCCTCTTCTGTGTTTTGTTACTTGAGAACATTGCCACCTGATCTCTCTTTTGAAAATTTGATGACTACCAGCCACTGGAACTCAAAATTCAGGACGTGGAACTAGAGCCTCATTCAAGGGAATGCTTCAGGCTCACTGTCTTTAGTGGCCATGACCTTAGGATTACTTTTTGTCTCAAAGTCAAACAATTACCACTTTTTGGAGATAGTGACTTGCCATTTAGAGCTCTATAGGAATATGTAATTTTTAGAACCTTCCATCACATAATTTAACTTTGAACACTTTTCAATTTCAAGAAGTTTTAGAGCAAAGTGAGAAATAATTGATATCCATTACAGTATCTGGTGCATAGTAAGTACCCAGTGAATATTTGTTATGAACAATTACATGACAATTAATGACTTACTAAAATTTTTTGTTATATTTAGGATACACGGTAGGTCAGGCAGCCACTGGAAAAGCATATGATCCTGAAATAAATAAGAACTTATCCTATTGAGGGCAGCCCAGGTGGCTCAGCGGTTTAGTGCTGCCTTTGGCCCAGGGTGTGATCCTGGAGACCCGGGATCGAGTTCCACATCAGGCTCCCTGCATGGAGCCTGCTTCTCCCTCTGCCTGTGTCTCTGCCTCTCTCACTTTCTCTCTCTGTGTCTCTTATGAATAAATAAATAAAATTTTAAAAAAGGACTTATCCTATTGAAGTATTATAATTATATCATGCATACATAATACCTGTAAATATATTTTTCACATGGCAATCCATGTAGGGAATTTAAATATTTAAATTTAATACTGATTTACATTTTATTTAAATATGAAAAATAGATTTGGTGTTTATCCTATTGAGATGGAATCCATGTTACTACTGGATTTTTCTATTTTCAGCTTCTCAGGAATGAAATAGGAAGCAAACTTTGCCTTGTTATCTTGCAAGCATTCTGATACTCTGGCAAACAAGGGCAACCACATTTTTCTTGTGTCCCTGACACTGACTTTTGGGTGGTCTTGGGACAAATATCCATCCCTTTGATTCCCTTTTTTCTCCGCATGTGTGGAAAGAGGGACCACAGTGTCTTTCCTGCATGTGTCTCAGAGAAAAGAGTGAATATTTGTTTCACATTTCAGCTTAAGAACGTCTTTCCTTCAGTACCTGCCAGCTGAACAAGCTTGTCTCTTTTTAAAGAGGCAGGCCCTCCTTGAGGTGCATTACTGTGCAGTGATGAAGAAGGCCTCTTTGTAGCATTTCCTCTGCCAAGGTTAGGCCCATTCAGCTATATGTCTGACTTTGTTGCTCATTCCAGGTGCTCCCAGGTCTCCACATCTTTCCCTGGTGGAGCTCCTCTGTCTGTGGACACACATCAGGGAGGTAAGACATTCTACTTATCATACACCACATCCGTCTGCAGCCAGGCTGCAGACAGACACACAGCTGGCTCCTCCCACGTGTCTTTCCTTTGTTAAGAAGATCATCATCTACAGTCTTTGATACAATACAAAAGAAAAAGAAAACAGAGACAAGGGAGTTTTAATTATGGAGAATTATTCCCAGGCCAGGATTCTGCCCATAAACTCAAAGGAAGAGATGTAATTAAAATAATGCCATACTATCTTTCAAAATTTATCTGACTTTAATTTTTCCTAGTAGTTACCATCTATATCTTCTGATAAGATGGTGAGGCTGCTTGTGGGGGGAAGGAGAGGAGATAGGGATAGAACCTACATAAAACAACAACAATAGCTGGCTTCAGTTACCAGACATTGGATGAGTTTCCTGGCTCATCCTACATGTGATGGTGTGGCTTTGGGGGAAGAAAGGAGGTATGGTGTTTCTTTTATCTGTACAGGTTGCTGTGGTCCTTGGAGCATGACCAGTTTTAGCTGGGGGACATTAAATAACTATCTCCATGTTCCAGCCCTTCGTTTCCTCATCTCTAGAATCGGAGTAGTAAGAGCATCTTCCTCCTACGATGGTTGGGAGCAAGACTGTATGAGGCGCTGGGTAAAGAATTTAGCTCTGTGATGGACACATATGACTTGCCCTGCTAATTATCCTTCTTATTAGTTTTATCCCATTAAACTTTAAAAAAATTTATTTATTCATGAGAGACACACAGAGAGAGGCAGAGATCTAGGCAGAGGGAGAAGCAGACTCTCCGAGGGGAGCATGATACAGAATTCAGTCCTAGGACCCCGGATTCATGACCTGAGCCAAAGGCAGATGATCAACCACTGAGCCACCCAGGTGCCCCTATCCCATTAAACTTTTTAACCAGCTTCAGAAATCTTCAGAGTTAGCTCTTTCCTCTTTTTGCTTGGAGCTCCTCTCTCTCAAGTAGGCATTCAGTGAATCCTGTAGATGATGTAGCATGTAGATGATGATGATGTAAAGAAACCATTTTGGGGAACATCTCCACAATAATGGCAGACACACCAGTGGGGTCCTTGGGAGAGCTCCAAATAAGAAGGTGTGTGGCAGGCAGATCTCCACCTCATCCCTTCCTGCCATCACTATCATGGAAGAAGATACAGTTATATTCCCACTTTAGAGAGGAAAAAGCAGGATTGGAAACTTGCTCAGGGTCACATAGCTAGAAGGGGAGGAGCTGCCAAGCCCACACAACTCTGTAAAGAGGGGAGGAGATTCTGTTCCTCTTTTCCTCAACCATACTCCAGATAGGCCTGTGATTGTTCTGGATGACTTGTAGTCACCAGAGTCACCTCCTGGCACCTCATGGCATCTGGTTTCTCCAGTGGTGCTATGAGAATGGTGTTGAATGGAAATGAGAATGACACAGGACATTTCTTACTAGTCTCTGCAAAACTAGTGGTCAGTACTGATCTATGTGACGGCTTACCTATCACTTAGAGCAAATGGCCTCTGGAGTCTATTTTCCTTAGTTTCTTTAACTCAGATTTTTGTTCTCTAGGTTTAGTGGGCTTACTGACGTTTTACCCTCCACATTTGGATTTTAAAATATTAAAGCAGAAGTTTTAGAAACCTGTGGCAAGTTTTTTGAGATTTGAAGTTGCTGTTATAGTGTGGTTGAAGCTATTTTGGATCTCTTCAAACACTGATAAGTTTGGGGTATGAGTTTCGGTGAAACAGATTGTTCTGAAAGATGTCTATTTTCTTTTTTTTCTTGTTCATTTGTTTTAAGTAGGTTTTACACCTAGCGTGGGACTTGGACTCATGACCTGAGATCAAGAGTCACATGCTCTACCAATGTAGCCAGCCAAGAGTCCCATGAAGTCCGTGTTTTTTAAGACATAAAGAAATGTTTGTTAAGTTCTTGCTTGGGGCTGATTTTATGATGTCACATGGTTTGATCTGTTTTATTGTTAAGATACTTCTGTATCATTTATCACTAAAATGCATGTTCCTAGAAGGGCTTAGGACTGAATGGGACTGATCTTGGAATTCTCTCTGCTTGTCTGTGCCTAGCATGTGGGAGCACTTCATTAGTTTGATGAACACCTGGATGATCGTTTCCTTTTTTGCATATTAGAAAACAGTTGTGAGGACATTATTATGAATTCCAGGGAGCAGTTCCATGAATCAGTCAATCAATCACTGGACAGCACAGATTTCTTGAAGGCAGTGGAAACTCCAGAACATCTACATAGAAGGGATTTGGAGGAAGCATGCTGTCTGGGAGAGAGGGCTTCAGGATAGGTCTTAAAACTCTTGGAACAGCAAGCACGGGATTTTTGCTTTTATTGTGTTTATTTGGAGTGACTTTGGAGGTCTTAATAGAATACAGAGAGATGATAAAACATTTCAGATCACTTTTTGGTGCCATGGTTATATGTAAGCTTCTGGAGAAGTGCTCCCAGAGGCAGAAAGAAGACCTGGAAATGTCTTCATTTGACTTAATTTGACCAACATGTGTAAATCAGTAACAAGTAGACATGACCAACCAGGAGTGAGCAGCAAACAGTAGAGCAGAGAGACTCCAAAGGAGGGAGCTGTGTCCTGTTCTTTGAGTCAGTTGTAATAGACTAGTGAGTTTTTTTGGATTTGTTTTTGTTTTTTTGGTAAAGCAGTTAAAGATTTTGGCTTCTGGTAGCATGACAACTGAATATAGGCTGTTGGCCCTTGGAGGAAAGGATTTTGACCTAACAAGTTGAAAGGACTGTCAATGATGATTAGCCTAGTTGTAATCATTGAGTGCTAAGGAACTTTTAGACAATACCTCATTTCATCCAATCAAGTAGATGCTATTATCAACCCCACACTATGGATGAGCAAATAGAGGCTTGTATGTGCTACATCACTTACTCAGAGTCATGTAAGGATTCAACCTGAGGACCCTGAGCCTACCTGGCTCTTGAACTGTTCTGTAAAACTGCTTACATTTGGAAGACCACATAGCAAACGAGAAGTCGCCCTGGAAGATGGGGTGAGACTGGAGGAGGAATTGTGTGAGTGAAAGAGCTGAGGGCTAGTCTTGAGGATTGAGATTTTCACGTTTTGATAGGCTCTCTAGACCTGATTTATCTTTCTGTCCTTTAAGTCATGTGATCGATCTTCAAGAGCACAATCAAGGGGAAAGGCAAGCTAGTATGAGGCTCAGACAGCCAGTGATGGAAACAACTGTTTGAATAAGGGGTTCCCAAACTTTGAAGTGCAAAAAACAAAACAAAATAAAACAAAACCAAAATGAAAACACTCACCTAGGAGCATATTAAAAATGCAGATTCTCACTATCTCCCTTTGGAGAGTCTATGTAGGCACAGGGCCTGAGAATCTGCATTCTTAATGAGATTGTCAGGCAGTTCTAATGACTGTGGATCACACTTTATGAAGTCCTAGCACCACCACCACCTACTGACAGTGTCCCTAAATTGCAGGCCAAGAGGAATCTGCCTGGAAAAATTAAATAGCTTCCTCCAGGTTGGGGTGGCAATCCTGACCTCCAAAGGGATAATACTATCTTAGTAGTACACTTTTGAGTTGTTGAAAAGAGTTTGACGTAATATGTCTCTTCTGACCTCAGGATTCTATAAGCCATTTGCCACAATGATTTAGGATTATTATTTTTTTGCTTAGGTCATAAAAAGAAAAAAGAATCAAAGTGCTCAAAGATAAATAGACTTCCTTTTATTTTCCAGCCAAAGATACAGATCCAAATCAAAACCCTTCTAAATATCTAGAGATTGCTTCATTGCTGTTCTATATGTTAGTATGATAAGTATCAAGGTGGCCCAAATGTTCTATCTCTAGCTATTTAAGGTTTGTATTAACTAATGAAATTTTCCAGTCTGCTGTAAGGCACTATTTCTCTTAAAACAAGAGGAGAACCCTCTGAAGGCAGTTAACTCTGTGCAAGAAATTCTAAAAAAAAAAAGTCTCTGGTCCCAGAGGATTTTGTTTTTTTCTTTTTGAAGTTGCATTACACTAAAAGTCTTCCTACCAGGTAGGATGAACATGTTGGTTGCCAGTTGACTGAGCTGATCGTTTATTTAAATGTAATGTCTCACTGAGAAGTGACACTGACTCAGCAATGCAGTCCCTGGATAAAGAGCTGGCCAGGGAGCTCAGCAATTACTAATTTAACCTGGTGTCCTGCATTACATTTAAAGAAGATGTGGTCTATGTATACAATGGAATATTAGCCATTAGAAATGACAAATACCCACCATTTGCTTCGACGTGGATGGAACTGGAGGGTATTCTGAGTGAAATAAGTCAATTGGAGAAGGACAAATATTATATGGTCTCATTCATTTGGGGAATATAAAAAATAGTGAAAGGGAATAAAGGGGAAAGAAGAAAAAATAAATGGGAAATATCAGTAAGGGAGACAGAACATGAGAGACTCCTAACTCTGGGAAATGAAAAAGGGGTGGTAGAAAGGGAGGTTGGTGGGGGGGTGGGGGTGACTGGGTGATGGGCACTGAGGGGGGCACTTGATGGGATGAGCACTGGGTGTTATTCTATATGTTGGTAAATTGAGCACCAATAAAAAATAGATTTCCAGAACTGACCAGAAAAAAATAAATAAATAAAGATAACCACCACTCAGCAAAGAACTGTGGTACTATAAAATACTCAGGAGAAGAGCCACTCAGAGGGCTCCCAGGGCAGTGGGAGCTCTTTGTTCTATTGTATTACAAGGAAGGAGAAACAGCTCTAGCATTCAAAAGTAGCATGTGACATTATCATGAGCAATTAACTAAGAACTCCTTGGGTAGTAGCCCAAATTGAGATTTTATCTGACGGGATTGCTGAGAAGGGGAGAGGAGGAAGGAGAGAAATATTTTAGCTGGGTTAGGGAAAAAATATCAAAGGTCAATGTGTTGATTGAAGAATGTCCTATTTAGTGAGAAATGAAAAGCAGTTCACATAATACAAATTCTTCCTCTTCTGTCACTTGAACTATCTGAAACAATCATTCTTCACCTATATCCTACAATAATGACGTATTTATTCCCTCCTTGTATATTTTTAGGTAGAAAGAATGTTAAAGAAAAGGTAGATTGTGAAGTGAGTTGAGGTGAACTCTCACAGTTTGCAACTTTAAGGCAGGAATATGCTCTTCTCTATAGAATAAAAAGATACATCTTTGGACAATGATTTGGTATAATCTTTGCATGATAAAAGCAGTTGCAAACCTTGGAAATAATTTCAAGACATGAGTGTCCTGGTTAATGTCTTTCCAGACCTTTTTCTTTCCTCTTCTTTGTTTAGGATGAGCATGAACTTTATGAAGAAACTGACATGGTTGTTACATGTGGTGGTTTCAGATAAAATGCAAGAATTCATCTGGAAATCTAGGATTTATTTTCTTATATTTTTGCCTCAGCCTGGTTAAACTGCTTTGCATGACAACAGAAATGTCTGTGTGGTTGGAGGAAAGTGTTTCTTGAAAAGACAGACTGCGGATCATCCTATAACTTTGAGGATTCAGATGTTTGTGTACTGAATGGCTTCTATTAACTATGGTGGGATTATTTCAGAAAAAAACAGGTGGCTGGGCACTTCAGTTGGTTAGACATCTGACTCTTGATTTCTGCTCAGGTCATGATCTTAGAGTGGTGGGATGGGGCCCCAAGTTGGCTCTGTGCTCAGTGAGGAGTCTGCTTGAGATTTTCTCTACTTCTCCCTCTGAACACAACCCTACCTCCAGCTCATATGTGTGAACAAACAAACATATCTTTTTTTTTTTTCAAACATATCTTTCAAGGGAAGAATGAGGATAGAATTGTGAATAAAGAGTTATATAGGCATAGGAGCAAAATTATGTAGCCTCTTGGGAGATTAGGGTGCCAGTTCTGTGCAAAGTTTTATGGGTGCTCAATGAACATACTTTGTAGAAGCAAGCCCTAAGAGAAATGTTCCTATGAAAAGCTCTGGGAGAAACACAGGATATTAAGGGGGCATTCTGAAAACCCAAACATACATAACTTTACTGTACTACATAAGGTTTTAGCTATTGTTCACTGGCATTTTATTTTTAACCGGGATAGCCTCTCTCCATCCAGAACTTGTCCACTGGACTATTGTCTTTGGGTCAAGCTGATCCCAGGCACAAAGTTCTATTTCCTCTCTCTCTCTCTCTCTCTCTCTCTCTCTCTCTCTCTTTTAAAATCTCTTTTTACCATAAAGGGTGATGTTTTCTCTTTGCTGAATGGTTCTGCAATCTCTGGTTTTTGCCCTGGTCCTTTTTGTTTCTCCTCCTGCTCTGAACTGAAGTGGGATTCTTCAGTCACTAAGGCAGCCAACACCTATAGGTCACAGGATCCCACAGGACTTCTCTTCCAGCCCATTCGCTGAAGCTGAGAAGGTGCTGGCTGGAGTTATTTAGGTATTAGGGCTTCCATCTCTCTCCTCTCTCAACCTTCCTTTCTTTTTTGAACTAGGAAGGAGCACTAACTGGCTTTCTTTCTTTCTTTCTTTCTTTCTTTCTTTCTTTCTTTCTTTCTTTCTTTCTTTCTTTCTTCTTTTTTTGTTTTTAAGTTACATATTTTAGGTCAAAATTTGTTATGGCAGCAAACTCCCTGGGTATGAGTTTCTAGCTTAGCAGAAAGACTCATTTTTGAGGAAATGTTGTTTGTGTCAGATATTGCTTGAAATCTGTTCTACACCCGAGTTTTTGTGAAATACAAGAGAAACGTGGCAGAGGGCCTAGGGGAGGCGAAGGGGGCTGGGAGGCTGGAGACAAGGCTGCACTAGCTCTCTTGTGCAGAACCACTCCCGGAGCTGGGATAGTCACTCTGCCCTCAGGGCCTGAGCTTTCCTACAGGGACATGCAGAACTCTAGATTTAGGAAATCTGTCCCACTCTCCAGAGCCTATCATTCTCTGTATTTGATAAAGATTTACTTGGACTTCTGCATTTTCGAGCTATTTCTTCCCTTCCTTCTTCTCTCTTGTCTCTTCCTTCTTCCCTTGCTTCCTCTCCTCTCCCTCCTCTTCTTCGTTTTCCTAAGCATCCATTTGTACCTTTATTTTGCTTCTCTGTTTCTTAGGGTCCATTCTTTTATAGCAGGCAGATGGAAGATCAGAAGCATTAAGTGATTTTTCTAGGGTTGCACAGCTAGTGGTTGGGCAAGAACCCAAATGCATCTTTAGAATTGGGCCTCCTTTTCGGCTATCTTGTATGTCAATAATTTCTCTCTTGTTTTGTGCTGGTGATTCTTCTTATAGGTAATATGAAGCCCTCCAAAACTAAAGATAAGTGCAGATGATCAGATTGTACTTATTATTATTATTTTTTTAAAGTAGGCTCCATTCCTAGCATGGAGCCCAACATGGAGCTTGAACTCACAATCCTGAGATCAAGACATGAGCTGAGATCAAGAGTCAGATGTTTAACCAACTGAGCCACCCAGGTGCTCCCAGATTGTACTCTTATTCCAGAATACATGAAAGGACAAGAGAGGGATGGACAGTAAGAAGTGTGTAGTGACTCTTCACCACAGGAACTGGGGATGAGTCAGGTTTGGGCAACTGAAGAGGATGCCAGAAATCTTTGCTCCCACAAGATACAGGAATGTGAATGAGGTGTGTATTCGCTAGAATTTAATTAGTGAAGGCACTGGGAAACAGCAACTACTACCATCACCCAAACCCACTTTCTGATCTCTGCTCCAAACACCTGCTGGGGTGACCTTGAGCAAATGACTTCACCACCCTCTTAGGGCCTGAGTTGTGCATAAAGTAATTATCTGTTAAGTAGTAGTAGTAATAATAATAATAATAATAATAATAATAATAATAGTGATGTTGATAATGATGATGATTCTTCCCTGAGGCAGGGAGACTAGATCTTTGAGTCCCCGTGGATCCTATCTTCTCAAATTTGATTTAATAAATGAAAAATAACTTTGGACTGACATCATTAAAACTGAAAAATGCCTTAAGGTACCCTGTAACCCAAGGATTAACAAACAGCTGGCCAGATCCAGGTTTTCCTCATTCTGAGCTGAAAAATGATAGTGTACCTTGGTACTTAGAAGGCAATTTCTCCCCTTCTTTTTCTGGCTCTCTGTGGTTTTGCATAGTATTTATAATTAGAAGTGAGTCAAGATCATGTTTTTAAAAAGTAACCTGTTTTCCTGGTTCTTGCTGGTACCTATACATGTGGAGTCCCAGTGGCATGCAAGTTCTCCCAGGTGGTAGCTTATGGGATCCCTGGTTTCTCTGCTCTGCTGCTGCATCTTCCTGCGGCCAGGCTGTCACCTGCATGGCACAGTCTCTGTCTTCTGGCCACCCTGTCTCCTGCTCCATCGTAGGTGGGTGTTGCTGTGTGGTCAGATACCACACAGCCCTGGTCCTGATGCACCCTGAGCCCACTGACAAAGTGGGACAGAAACCTTGGTTAGCTGATCACTTCCAGAGGCTTCCTACACAGTGTTGCTGGTGTCTCAACAGTGAGAGAATGTGCTTCCATTTTCTGTATTCTTTCTAGTTCTCACATAGGGGTCCAATTCTGTGTATCGAGAAAGGTGTGAGGGGGAGCTGCCCATGAGGCAAAGTTGGGTGAGAGACAGCTTGATGCACAGGCATACGCGGCTCCATTGCACTTTGCAGGTGCTCTGTTTTTTTACAGAGCACAGGTTTATGGCAACCCTGCATGGAGTAAGCCTATCCGTGACATTTTTCCAACAGTATTTGCTCACTTAATGTCTCTATGTCATGATTTGGTAATATTTTCAGTATTTCAAACCCTTTCATTATGATTGTATTTGTCATGTTCATCTATGATCAGCAATCACGACTCTCTGAAAGTGCAGACAATAGTTTACATTTTGTATGCAATAAAAAGTATTTTAAATTAAGGTAGGAACAGAGCTTTTGTTAGACATAATGCTGTTGCACACTTAAATAGACTACAGTATCATGGAAACATCACTTTTACATGCACTAGGAAATGAAAAAAATCATTTCAATTGTTTTATTGTGATATTTGCAGGATTGCGGTGCTCTGGAACTGAACCCACAGTATCTCCCAGGTGTGCCTGTACTCAGATCCCCACGGAGGCTTTGTTCTTGGACCACACATCCATGTGTGTCATGGATGACCAACTCTCCTGGTCTCCTGGGCCTGTGGAGTTTCCCAGCATGGGGACTTACAGTGCTAAAACCAGGCCACTCCTGACCACACTTGGTCACCCTAATGGCTCCCCCTGATAATCCCCTCCCCAGGGGTTTCTCAGAGGCCCCAGCATGTAGTTATCTCTGCACTCCAGCAATGCTTGTAGCTCTGACCCAAAATAGGACTGCTGCTTTCTATTTATGTTGATTTTAGCCTAGAATAAATAAAACCTGAATATCTTCATTTTTCCTTACCCAGGGGCATCCACCGTTCCTGGTATACCACCTGGAAGAGGCAGCCCTCCTTTTCTAGGCAGCCCTGGTCCATCGGTCAGAAGTCATGGCAAAGTGCTAGGAAATAGCAATCTTAGTAAATATTTAATAAAGACTATAGGATCTTACACAGACCTCGGCCTCCTTAGGACAGACTCGAACCATCTTCTTCCTAATGGAGCAGAAAGATTCTTTACCATTTCCATATGCTGTCTTTGAAAGCATCTCCCCACACCCCTTAAAGGGGATTTTTCACTTCTTTCATCATTAGATCAAAATGTGCAATATGTTTTTAATTCATACCGCCTGGCTATTCGAACCAATCTGGCAGCTTACAGAGATCAGTCAGTTGTTTAGTTTTGTCTTTTAAGCCGTGTGAAGGTAATTCAGCCTGCTGCTAATCCCAGTCTATTTAATTACAATGTATGCCAATGTAAAAGCAAGTATGAACACAGGTTGCAATTAAAGCATCATGTCAAAAAGCTGTTGAGGTATCTGTGCTCATGGGATTGGGGACGGAGGATGCCCCAGAGGTCATTTAGCTAGTTTTCCCACGGTGGGGACTTCGCGCCACAATTATACCATGCTTTGCATATATCTCTCATGATGACCATGCCACAAAAAGGAGAAAAGATTGACACTAATCAATCTTTTGTCTTTAGCCACCAGTTACTAGACCTGATCTGGGGAGATGACATCAATAGTTTCATTTAATCTGCCCAGTGGCCCTACAAGGCAGGTCCTTGACCTCTATGTGCAGGTGAGTTAACAATGCCTGGAGAAACAAAATGATTTTTCCCGAGTTGTCACAGCTTGTAGGTGGTATAGGGGTGAGTTGAACCGACATCAGCTTGGCAGGGATGTCCACACTCTTGCCACCTCGAATGTCAGCTGCTCTTCTCTGGGGGAAGAAGCTGGAACTCACAACATGACTTCGCCAAGTTTCAGTTACGGAATGTAAGGTCTAGAAAAGACACTGGAGGTCATGAGTCAGCCAGCTCATTTGATGCTGGAAGAAATGGAAGTTCTGAGAAGTTGGGTTGAGCTTGCCACCTGCTGATGGTGGCCTGTGAAGCCAGGCGCCCCCGACCCCATTCTGTGGCTCTAGAGCAGGAATCCAGACAACTTCCCCTCTGCTCTCTTGCACAGCTCACTTTACAGAATGCACTTTGAGGTGACTAATTGTGTGCCTGGAGCTTCGCTTCCCTCTAAGGAAGGTAGTGAGTAAATGATAGGGTCTCCCTCTATAAGAGCCCTTCTGCCATTCATTCTGGTGCCTAGGAATTAGCTTTCAAAAACCTAGGCAAAATGTGGCCCTTCTGTGGCCACGGTGCAGAGCTGGGATGCTTTCAAAAGCTGTGGACACATATGCTCTAAGGAGGAACCTCAGGCTGCGTGAGCACAGTGAGAGGTTCTGCAAAATTGGATGTGATTTCAATTTTTCGAGAGGGGAGTTACGTTTGTGACTCATGCATTGCTTGCTGGTGATCCTCAAACTTCTGCTTATAACAAGAACCTGGAGGGCCTATTAATTCTCAAATGCCTAGCCCTTGGCTCCAGAGACTCTAATCCAGGGGGTTGGGATACAGCCTGAGAATTCCCATTTCTCAGTAGCCCCTGGGAGGTGCCAGCACCTAAGGCATGATTGCCAGCCGCACCCCAGGAGTGTTGTATTAATGTACTTGCAGAAAGCAACCTGGCCTCCCAGTGACAGCCAGCTCGGGACCCAATGCACCTGAACATTTGTATGTGGTCGTGCTTCTTTAAGGCTTTAGTTTTCAGCAAAACATAATTTATGAAGAACGAACCTAAGGATTTCTATCAGTTAGTCCTTCTGTTGCCAATTTATTTTGCATTGTAGACAAATGTATGCATACATTTGGTTGTATGATGGGTGAGATCCCGTCTTCTGAAATATGACAATTGCACAGTACATTAAGACTGCATACTAACATCACTCTTCTGCACAGTGGGTGCTGCTGGTGTTTGGGGTTTTGTTTTAGGGTGATCACAATACGAGTGTCTACGGCATTTCAGTTGTTTTTCTCATGGAATCCTGTGTCCTTCATGCCAGGTTCATTTATAAACTCGACTCCTCACTGATGGCCCCAGTCTTTCTGATCCACACCCCCTTCATTCCAGGAAAACTGAAAGTCCCAGGTACAATTAGGTTTATCAGCACAAGAGACAAAGACCCTGTAAAATAATGACTAATTGGTCGAAGGAACCAAAAGCTGAAGTGAAGAATCACCTTTTAAACTGGAACTTCTCCTTGACTTGACTTGTAAAAGCCCTGCCGAACATTGACGGCATAGAAACCAGCGAGGGCAAGGAAGCAGTATGTCATTTCCCCTACACCTTCAGAGATAATGGTCCATGCTGATCTGTGATTTATTTATTGTACCAAAAGCTCAGAGGGAGGGAATCCATTCAGTGAAACAAACAGGAGAATCCAAAACACATCTTTTTAATTACTGGAATAAAATGCAGACTCACAGAAAGAGCATCTTGGCAGGTTTCACCATTACATTTGATAAATGATTTGGTGAATTTTAGGACGTTTACCTGTGACATTCACTGTAAAAAAGCACACTTCTTTGAGAACTGTAAAGACCTCATTCTCAAGCAGAAAATCAGATGACGCTCTGGGGTGAGAAGAGGCCCTTGTACGTGGTTACTTGTGTTGATGCCATTCCGCCTCCTGCACCCATGTTCACCCTGCCACCCCCTTTCTCTTGCTCCCTTGAGTTATTCTACTCACTTTCTGCTGGAGTTTTTCTCATACCAAAAGGAGGGGAGGGGTTGAAATGGGACTCAAAAGCTGCTTTTATAGTCTTTATTTTGGGAGGTATTTGAGACTGTTTTGACCCTTATTTCATTTAAATTGTTTTTCCATGCAAATGTTTGTTCTCTACCTAATTTTGGTCACTTCTTTGCAATGCCCTTTTACAGAACAAAACCGAAAATAGGTGCTAGTGTCACCAAGTGGAAGTTTGCTTCTGAAATGCCCTCAATTGTCCTTTATTTAGTTCTCTCTCGTTAGAGAATTGTGGCTGCTAGTGCTGCTGGGAAGGAATATTTCTCCTGCTTCTGACAGATTTTTCCTTAGTGCATTGACCCCAAGCCCTCTAATTATGTATGGTTAAGTGTCCTGGAGTTATGACACCTGAACATAGATGATCCTTATACAGCTAGGTTTTTTTCTGGCAGTTTACTATTTTGACTTCTTTCTTATCAACAATTATGTAAAAATATTTTGAAATTTGTAATGGTTATGACAAAGTCCATTGGGTTGATGTATCACACTTCTTTCAACCGTTCCACCATGCTGAATATTTTAAAATTTTTTCTTCATGTTTGTGATACTTTCTGCTTTATTTAAACAGAATATAGTCTCAAGGATGCATGAGGTTATTGGGTATTAATATTTTTATAGCTCTTGAAAGAGTTTCTCAAACATATTCCAATGTGTGAGTGCAGTTTCACTGCGATGTTGGAAAAATTTGGTGTTAACTATTATCTTGTTTCACTGTTTTAACAGCTACAAGGTGGTTCCTGTAATTTTAAAGTTTTCATTTCTTTTGTAGCTAGTAGGGTAATACATTTTCTAATATATTTATTTGCTACCTATATCTATCATTTACAAAATGCCACTTTATGTTGGTAAATATTAATTCGTTGAACACTGAGTTTATCGGACACATTCTAGCCATGAGTAAGATAGGAGAGAGGGAGGGGGGAGAAGAAGGGAGAGAGGAAGGAAGGAAGAAGGGAAAGCTGGCATCCTAACTCTAGGCATTGGCAGAGCTTGACCTTGCTCAGAGATGGGCCAATCTTACAAAACCTGTCCCAAATTAAAATTAGACTGCCATAGGGGGCAGTCCAAATATACAGGTGTTAGGAACTGAAGCCTTCTGTTTATTCTTTGCTTCTTTGTTATGAATGTGTTTAGTGTTACCATATGCTCTTCTCCCTTTGAGATGGGCATTTTGCCCTGTGTATAATGTTTTGAGACTATTAATTACTCTATATGAAATAAGTAATTATTACTGTGATTCTCTTCTCTGGTGATTCCAGTTCTCCAGAAGTGGGTTCTTGTTTTGTTGATTTTGAAATAGGGTGCTTCTTATTTTGAGACTTAGGTTCAGAGATAGGGCCCGTAGCTACGGTGAGCTTTCATGATCACCCAGCTCTTGGGGGTCTGCATAATTTGGGGAAGACATTTGTCACTGGTGACACTCTTGGAAGACGTGAACTGGCTACATGGCTTCTGCTCTGCTTGGGGACATTTCAGTATTTCCAACATTTTTTTATAGCTAATGCTAATGAGGATCCATAGACTCTGAGAGGTGAGCAGCCTATTTTTCTGCTTCTAAGTAGGACAGCCAGCAGGTGGTTTCTTTTTTCATTCATTTGTTCAATCATTCATTAGTTCATGCATGACTCCAACTCATGTTTATTGAAGAACTACAGTGCCAGGCATCCTGCTAGAAACTCTGATTCAGGATTGTTTAGGGAAGGAAACAGCCATGCTTCACTTTGGTCTCCTGCTGCTAATTCTCTGATGTCTGTCAGGTAGGGGTTCAGAAACTAGCAAACTAACTTTGGCTAATTCAACACTGAACCTCATCCCACTCCTTCAACCAATGCAAGCTGATAAGATTCTTGAGCAAAGAAAAGAGTTGGAGAAAGATACATGACTTTAAGATCTGAACATGGAGGAAATGGACACCTCATCAGACATGGGATCAAAGCAGGAAAGAACAAGAAACCTGGTCAAACCCCTGGTGCTGGGATGCCTGGGTGGCTCAGTGGTTGAGTGTTTGCCTTCAGCTCAGGGGGTGATCCCGGGTCCGGGATCGAGTCCTGCATTGGGTTCCTTGTGAGGAGCCCAATTCTCCCTCTGCCTAAGTCTCTGCCTCTCTCTATGTCTCTCATGAATAAATAAATAAAATCTTAAAAAAAAAAAACCCAAAGCCCTGGTGCTTTATATTGTTGTGAAAATTATAGAGGATGGCAAATATAAGCACCTGATGCTTGATTTGCATTTTCTGAGGGTCTGTGACTGCTAGGTTGATTGGATTATAGGAGAAAAAGAGAGATTGAGAGACTAGGCAGAGACCATGGGAGTGTTCAGAGGGATGGTAAGAGTTTAGATTACGCTGGAGAGGTGGACAGAGCACAGGTATAGTTTGATGTGGAAATGATTGGATGTGGAAAACAGGGCAAAGGGAAGAATCAAGGCTGACTTCTGGGTCCTGGCTTATGTGCATGAGTGCTGCCATTTATTACATCATGAAGGACAGGAATGGAGGGTATGCTAGGTTGGGAACAAGTTTGAATCTCTGTATGTGCGGAAAGGGGAAATTCTGGGACCACCTTTTTGAGAAATCTCGTCTATAGGTTTCTCTGGATATGTAGAAGAAAATAAATTGGTTACTTAAATGTAAGTCATCTTCCACAAAGCTCTCCTGGTTGAATAAATGGGTTCAGTTTGCAAAGATTCCCATCTTCTTTAAAAACATGGGATTCCACTCAGGCATGGAAGAAAGCTGTGACAAGAAAGAGGTATATTATAAGGTTGTGTGGCCTTTGGAATTTTCTACTTGTAATGATAAGAATCATATTGGACATTCATATAACTGTGACTCTATGGCGAGTACTGTTCAAAGAACTTCACACACACTACCTCATTTAATCCTCACTGTAACCATATTAAGTTAGGCTCTCTTATTATTTCTATTTTACAATTAGGGAACGTAACCTTAGCAGGTTAAATGCTTGCCTAAAGTTGTCAGATAATAAATGGAAAAGTTGAGGTTTGGACCCTGGCAGTCTGGTTTCAGAATGGGTGCTTTCAATCACTAATATATGCCACAGAAGAAAATACCATAGAATTAAGGTCGTTTTCTCATGTTGAATGCTTACCTTTAATAAAAGCATGCTGAGTTTCTTGGATTTTGAGCTCAGGTTAATCTGTTTTTCTAGGGCCTGATATCGATGGATACTGTTGTGCATATTCATCAGAAAGAAAGATGATAAAAAATTAGGAAATATATCCTGTTTTTTTGGGTGGTATGTTTGTGTGTTTGTGGAGGGGATAAGTGTGCATATACATATGACACGCACACACATGATCACTCACAGAGGCATCTAAAACCATGCCATCTGGAAATCATAAGGGAGCTCACAGATTCTCTTTTTACAGGAACCAGCCTCAGAGGATTAGGGTACCCTACACAACCTGCTAGAGACTGAGGTAGCACTGGAACCAAGTTTCCTAATTCATAGGCCATCTATATTTTTTCTTCTTCTCTAATATATACTGCGTCATCTCCATCTACCTCCACTCCAAAGGATGCTCCCTTCCTGATAATTCTGTTTGAGAAATCTGGAAAAGAAGTAATGATGGTATACAGTCATTCATTTAAAAGTAATCACAGATATTGGGGAGGGGGCATGCCTGGCTGGCTCAGTCAGAAGAGCTTGCGACTCTTGATCTTGGAGTCATAAGTTCAAGCCCCACCTTAGGTGTAGAGATTACTAAAAATAAATAAGAAAAATCACAGATCCTCCACAGTTAGCAATGGAGATTGCAGAGGAACTCTAAGAAACACTAACTTTTATCTTCCAAGATTTGTCATCCTCCTGAAGATCTTCAGTTAATTGTTTCTGCCACTATCTCTAGGTGGCACTGTGTCCCCTTTAACGCTACTCTGAGTAAACACAGGCTATACTCTCCTAAGAACACCTCAAAGTAGGTGGAGGTAAGGCTGAAGATTGCAAGTACGTCTTCACTCCAAGGTCGGGGAATAACTAATTGTCTTCAATGCACAAAGGCAATCTGCCCTGCTTCTTGTCCAGCCGCCTCAACCAGAGAAAGGTCTCCAGAACCCAAAAGTCGATGAACTGGAGAAACAGATGGTAGAACATGTCCCTCTGGGGAGAAGTAAGGTTGAAGTGAACCAGAGAAATCACATTCAGAGTTTGGGGAATGAGGGGAACTAAAAGTCAATAATGCAGATGCATTATTTCAAACCACAGAGAGTTAAGGAAAGGGCAACCTGAGGGTAGGTGGCTAAGTGGAAGCTTCTTGCAAGAGAAACAAAAAATAGCTGGGGCCAGAAGGATGTGGCCATGAAGATGTGGAAGAGGGAAAGATCTTGGGATCGAGGAAAAAGCTTGAGTTTTGGTGTAAGCCTGGCCTTGCAGAATAAATGACTGTGAAGAGCCAGGCATGACTTGTGGTTTAGAGCTTTTCTATAAATAGAGGAGATGGCAAATGAGTCCATAGACTGTCATAGAAATGAATGCCCTTAGGTAGTGGGAGACTTCTTTTGAAGAAACAGCCCCCCAGGAAGAGTTGTTAAAGGTGCATCCTGAGAATTAAGAAAATCCAGGGAAGGCTGTATTGGCTAATGTGATGCTTTCAGTAAGAAGGAAAATCAGGGCTGGGATTTTATTACTGCACTCAAAAAGCCTTATCTTCTCTCCAACTTTAATCACAAAGTGATACATGGTCTTTCCTTCTTGAGATGTGTTCACACATGATATGAAGGAAATCCTGGTATATGTTTAGTTTTTTGTTTCTGTTTTTCAAGAAGGAAATGATTCTTTTTACTAAGAGCATCCTTCACTGAAGGATGCTTGTCTATTTCTGCTCATCTGGAGGGCTCAAAAGAGAGAAGCAGGGAGCTGCAGTGTCCCATGGCACAGCATGCATCTTGTAGACAGTGCTGAGTAAGCAAAACCTCCAGCAAGAAATCAGAGACTCAGTGGCCATATGCTGGGCAAACAGAAGCAAACACCAAGACTTAGAAAAAACGTGCTTCTTGAAAGAGAGACAGACAGAACAGCATAGAAACTGTTTCCTTAGGATAGGGAGGGGGAGCTGAACACTGCAATGTGAATTATAACTGTATTCTTTTTTTTACAAAGACTTGTATTAGGGAAATTTTCAGTCATCCAAAAATATAGACCTGCTAGTATACTCATAGTTCAATATCAGCAATTATCAACTCGTGGCCTATTTTGTTTTATCTGTATCCTCCTTTGCCCCATATTATTTTTGAAGCATAGTCCAGACATTATATTATTTTACCTGTAATTATTTCAATACAGGTGTATCAAATATCTCATCAGCATTCAAACTTCTTTTATTTTTGTAAAGATTTTATTTACTCATGAGAGTCACAGAGAGAGAGAGAGAGAGAGGCAGAGACACAGGCAGAGGGAGAAGCAGGCTCCATGCAGGGAGCCCTATGTGGGACTTGATCCCGGGTCCCCAGGATCACACCGGGGCTGAAGGGAGGCACCAAACCGCTGAGCCACCCAGGGATCCCCAGCATTCAAACTTCTAATTGTCCCATAAATGTCAATAATTTGTTGTGTTGGTTAAACCAAGATCTAAATAAGATGCACCCACTATTGATTCATCTATCTTTTGATCTTTTAAAGTCTATATGCTCCCTTTGCTTTCATTTTTATTTATTCCTTGCAATGAATATGTGGAAGACAACCATATTCTTTAAGTTGTTTGGATGTAAGCATGTCTGTGGCAGAGACTGGCTAGACATTCACTAACCCAGCTTCCTTTTCCTTTCAGGCACAGAGCTAAACCGAATTTCCCAGCATTCTTTGCCATTAGACAGGATCAAGTGACTGAGTTGTGGCCAATAGAATGTTGGAAGAGATGGATGCTACTCATGCCTGGCCCGTTGAGACCCCCCATGTGCCTCATCATGCTTTTTCCCCCTTCCCTAATGAAACAGAATCCATGCAGTAAAGATGGTGGAAGCACAAGATGCAAAGAACTTGCATCTCTGAATCAGCATCTGGAGGGTAACACCTGGCTGCCCAGGAGCACCTTCTGTTTTGCTGAGTTTGTTTGTAACATCAGCTAGCATTTCCTCAACAAATAAAATTTTATATGAATCTCACTACAGAGTGGTTCTCAACTTTGGGTACGTATTACGAACACCATGGGAGCTTTTAAAAGAGACTAATGCCTGGGCTTTGCCTCAGGACAGTTATTATTTTTTTATTTTTTAATTTAAAAATATTTTATTTATTTATTTGTGAGAGACACTGAGAGAGAAGCAGAGACATAGGTAGAGGGAGAAACAGGCTCCCTACTGAGAGTCTGATGTGGAACTCAATCCCAGGACCCCAGGATCACACCCTGGGCCAAACGCTGACCCTGAATCACTGAGCCATCCAGGTGTCCCGCCCCAGGACAATTAAATCTAAATCACTGAGAAGGGTTCAGGAGATTTAAATAGGGTATTTGAACAGGGTCAAATGTGTAATTCTAACATATTTCTGGAGTTGAGAATTGCTGTTAGTGATTGTGGTTCTGTTATACTTAAGGACTCCTTTTCTCATTTCCCTAAAGTGCGGAGCTGAAAAACCCCTTTAGATATTATTCACTTTGTTGCATACAGATAGTAGACAGGTTACACACTGCCTGGTTATAGTCAAGGTTCTCACATGTCAGGTGGCAAATTCAGGTATATAGCTTCTTACTCCCAGTTGCCTACCATTTTAATGGCACTTGTTCTTTCTGGGGCACACTGGTACACAGTCTTAAAACTCTACACTGTAACCCCTGTTTACATGTATGTTTCTGCCAGAGGATGAAGAACCTTCTTGAGAAGAAGAGCTCTGTGTCCTCTTTCTGTGCTCTGTTGACCAGAACAGTGGCAGTCATAGAGCAGGCTTTCATTACATCCCATTGATGGGTGAATGAATGAATGAACCTCACATAAGGAGATTATGGAAGTGAGTCCAGAGAGGAGTAGTTCTTCCAGAAAGGAGAACTAGGTATGAAGAGAAATGAGAAAATAGTTGACTCAAAGCAAGTAAAATAAGAAGGCTTCTGGTAAATTAGGTTTGAAGAAGTATGCACAGAAGAGGACTGAGATCCACAGCATTCTTAGAATCATGAATTATAGATAGTAGCATATAAAATAATGAATGTCTACAGCATAAAATGATGGACTTAGAAGGGACCCCAACATTGGTCTAGTCCAGTGATTCCCGGATGCATGGTCTGTGGACCCTTGGGGAGTCCCGAGACCTTCAGAGAGTCTTCAAGGTCAAACTTTTCATAATATAACACATGATTTGCCTGTTTCATTGTGTTGACATTGCATCAAGGATACAAAAGGAATGGTGTGTAAAACCATAGCTGCTTCAGCACAGCCCAAGGCAGTGGCACTACTAAACTGTAGTCATTATATTTTTCACCATCACACACCCATCACCCATCATAAAAAATTTTTTTTAAATGCCAGTTTTAAGAATGCTCTTGATGAGGCCTTGCAAAATATTTTATTAAATTTTGATCCTTGAGTAAGAGGCTTTTTACCATTCTGTCTGACAAAACAGGAAATAGTCAAGAAAGCATTTCTGCTGCATGCTGAAGTACGAAGTTTGCCTCTAACAACTGTGTGGTTGTTCGAGTTGCATGCTGAACTAGCCACTTTTTCATGCTTTAGCATTTTTCTTTGAAAGAATGACAGACATACTATGTTTATATGGACTTGGAAGCTGGCAGACATTTTCTTGAAAATAAAAGAAGTAAACCTACTAGCTCAAGAAAAATCCCTGAGAGTATTTGTGTCCAGTGATAAAACTACAGCGTTGTCAAAAATTAGAATTTTATAAAACACTATGCTTAATAGCATCCTGTTACTTAAAGATTTTCTGATGGGATTGGTGGTGATAGTAATGAACATGATTCTTCTGTTGTATAAAGTAATATGTCCATGTTTGTAGAATCTGAAATAAGCCAGTGAACCAATATTTCCAAGTCACCAATGAGTGCTTTTACAAAGACATGTATGAGTCAAAGTGACTTCCAAAGTGCAAGATGGGCCCACAGATGTTCATGTTACAAAAGTTTGTTGTAGGACTTCTGCATTGCTTCTTCAAGGAAGTACAGCCTATGAGGTTTGGTATAGCATCATAGGTGACTACTGGCAGTTCTCTGCAAAAGCTATGAAAATGTTCCTCCCTCTTCCAACTATGGATTTCTGTGAGGCTGAATCTTCTTCATACACTCCAGCCTAGAGAGCATATTACAATAGATTGAAGACAAAAGCAGATGTGAGACTCTAGTTGCCTCCCATCAAGCCAGACATTAAAGAGATTAGTGAAATTAAAAAAAAGAAATTCTCTTCTCACTAATTTTTTTCGTTTTGGAAGATGGTTATTTTCCAAAAAGATGTTTTGTAGGATTAACATGTCATAGGATTTCTGGAGCTAATTTTAAACATTACCTGTTTTAAATCCTAATATGTTAAATATTGATGAATGTAGTCTACCTACACAAAGATTTTGGACTCTGTTGTAATTCTTATGAGTTTAAAGATGTCCTGAGACCAAAAAGGGCTGGGAGCCCCTCTGATCCATCACTTCATCATTCTGATGGAGGAAAGGAGATGAGAACCACAGAGAGAGACAGAACATTAACAATTGCTGGGATAAGTTGCCAAGATATAAAAGATAGTGCAGAAGAAAGTGCTTTGAGACAAGAAAATAACCAAACAAACAATTCCTTGCTGGGAGTGCTTCTCTTGAATGTTTTTATGACCTGGAAATGCAGTTGTCATCAGGGGAGATTCTCAGCTTGAATAATGTATGGCATGGTGCAACTTACAAGAAATGAGTGCTTTACTTTTTTATTCTAAACTTAAAAATCCTTCTGTATGCATCTCCATCACTTGTCTTTTTGGGAACACACAAAAGAAAACAACAGCAACGAAGAAGGAGCCAGAGCCAGAGCCACAGACAAATTGGTGACTTATGGTAGTTAGAACTGCTTGGTGGTTACCTGGGGGCAGAAATTCAAGGTCCTAGTTCTCTGCCCAGGTGACTATAGGAAACAAGAGAGACATGAGACCCTTGGTAGCAATGTTCTGCTGAGACAGAAATGATGAGGGAGTGCAGGATGCCTTAAAATACATTTCCTGCAGACCATGTATGCCACTGTCAGATACAAGAAGGCTCAGTCAATCAAAACCTTCCAAGGACCAGTGATGTTGAGCTTCAAGCTGTGAACCATTGCTAGAGGCTTGGGAAGAGAAGCAGAAGGGGTCCAGGTGTGGGGAAGTGCTAGAGAAGAGGGTGATGTGGGTCTAGGGTAGACAGCATGGTCGTACAGTATACTCCTCACCCAGAGTCACTGATCATTTCAAATATTTTGTTTTTAAGTGATCTCTACATGGAACATGGGGCTTGAACTTACAACTCCAGATCGAGAGTCACATGCTTGACTGGGTGAGCTGGCCAGGTGCCCGGTCACTGAACATTGTAAATAGAGGATCAAGTCTCAAAACTAAGACCTGGACTAGAGAGGCCCTCAAACTGGCTTCCTCTAGCCACGTACCTCCCCAGAGGACAAAGAATCTGGAGGGCCAAGAAGCCTTTCACTCACTTAGCCCACACTGCTTACCTCCAGACCATATTCTGAGTTCTAAGTTCCTGGCATTCTCTACACAATCACCCCCCCATCCTGTATCCAGGCCAAGCCTGTCCTAAGGGAATGACACTCTGTCTGAGGGATGGCTATTTGAAGGGAGGGTGGGTAGAGTTCAGATATGTGGTCTGTGGAGCCCCCACTCCACATGAGATCCATTGTGATATAGATAGAGCCATGGATGGCTGTCTTCATCTGACATTATTCCTGCACAAAACTCCAAGGAGTCTAAGAGCTGTAAGTGAGTCTGACCTCTAGTTCATCACCTTGTTGTTGTCAAGGTAGGGAGGCAGAACACACTTTTTAACAGTGGAACTCTCTTTGGACCCTTGTCTGGGGACCCACAGGTGTTAGGTCTTTCCAAAACCATGTTTGCAGACATGCTGGCTGACCTTTAGTCCTGGAATGTTCCTGGTGAGCCATGGTCTCTATCTCCAATCATTTCGTATCCAGAAACTCAAACTGCAGGATCATGACCTTTGCTCACATGGTGAATTCTTAGGAAAATAAACACGTCTGTTTCTAAGCATTATATCAGAGAATTTGACTAGCCATTAGAGTTTTTGAGGGGTCAAAGAACCTGTCCCGGAGGATGAATCAACTGGGCCAGTGGGCTGTGTTCCAAGTGAGTGGGCATAGAGTGGATGTCCTTTAGAAGTATCTGGGATGTTTTCCTGTGTTGTTTGCTGGAATCTTCTCCACCCATCAGGCCAGTCAGATGGCTGCCCCAGAGCAGAGCCACTGACTTATCTGCAGCTCATCCCTGTGAGCAAGGCCTGCTGAGTCAGAGACTATCAGACCCGAGGAGCAGTGCATGGAACCAGAGCTCCTCAATCATGACACCGTCTGGGTGCTCGTCATACATTGGAGAAATGCCTGTTGACTCACCATCCTAACGGCAGATGGCTCAATTAACAATCAGAACTGTGGCTACCGTGGGGAGTTAAAGATAGGACGTTCTAAATCTTTGCGAGTTGCTCATAAATATAGCTGCCATTATGGAGTTTCTCCTTTGTGCCACTAAGTACTCCGTGGTCACCGTTTCCTTAATTTAAATGCACAGAGCACTGCTCTGAGCCGGCACCATTCTAAGCATTTCCAAATGTTGATTCGTAGGGTCCTCATTCTTATGCAGTAGACTCGGTGCTTAATTCCATTTTATAGTCGATGAAACTGAGGCACAGAGTGGGTAGGTATCACGCCCAGGGTTGGAAACTAGTTGGTGGGAAATCGTGGGCATGAACTGTGTGGGCAGCCTGCTTCCAGGGATTAATATACTTAATCCTCCTGGGAGCCCTTCAGGGCATTTCGGGAGAGGGGACACGATGCCAAACCCTCTAGGCAATCCAGCTTCCTGGTGTGAGTGACTGTGGCTGCAGAGTAGGTTAAAGGCATGGAGCTCAAATCCCATCTCCCAAAGTGACTGGACTGTGAGCGCCCCCTTCCCTTTTCCTGAGCGTTCTTGGTAAAAAGGAGTTTGCCGCATATTGGAAGACTTGGACACTTGACGAGGTCAGACCTGTGTGCCATTTCCATTTTGGGATAAGGGCCTACAGATGGACTGGGAGAGGCTCCATGATCACTTTCAAAATGCTTGAGATCTGGGAGGAGGAGAGACGGACGTTGCAGGGAGCTCAATCAACCTTGCTGCCTAATGGCTCGGAGACTTTCGGTTCCTGAGCCTTTAGCCCATGTCTGTCTCCACCATAACCAGGATGTATGAAATGAGATGCTTCACGGTGGAGAGAGCAGCAGTTTCAGACACCCGGTAGGCCTCGGGTTTGCTCCACCTCCGGGACTCCTGGTTTCCTCCTTTGTAAAACGGAGATGACGCTGACCGTGCTGGGCTGGGGTAAGGGCAGGGCTCGGAGCAAGCAGCCCATCCAAATGCTGGTGTCCTTTCTTTCCATTCAGAGCCTCGCTTGAGCTCAGCAAGGACCTGTAGCAAGCTCTCTGCAAACGGGATCTGGCAAGTGAGGGGAGTACCATGCCAGCTTCTCCATCCCCTGGACTCCGGAAAGCAAAGCGAAGACCTCGCTGGCCAGCAGTGTGGCCCGCTGAGTGCACTGACGTAATGGCTCAGGCAGAAGGCCCAGCTCTGCCTGGCGCTGAGCCGGGGCTGCCTGAGCCAGAACGGGGGAGCCAGGGGGCCTGGCCGGGGACTTCACACCCGGGGACTGCCTCTCCATGCTCCCAGGGCTGCCGGGGGCCTTTGCAGAAGTGGAATGGGGGAAATTAGTGCCAAATTTCTCATCCTCATTCTATCTCGTGGCTTTTGTTTCGTGTTGTTGGAGGAAGACAAATGAATGGTAAAGCCGTTCCTGAGAAGCAAATCAAAATTGGCAGTTTGCCCCCCTGGGCCAGGGCTGCAAAGGGCCAGGCAGCTGTAACGTCACCATTTTTGTATTCTTTAGGGGACAGTAAGGAGTCTAGGTCTAGGAATATTTCTGAAGCATTCCCCTTGCTCTCCAGCCTGGATCAGAGGTAAGAGAGGGAGCTGGAGCATATGCTTCATATTGATATGCATTTGCACACTTTCCTGCATCCATTATCCCACCTCATTAGGGCTTGGAAGGGGAAGCAGAGCCAGTGTGGCAGCAGCATGCGCTTTCCTGAGCCCTGTGGAGAATTGTCCCAAACAGTAAATGAAAGTTGCGAGGGCCGGCCAGGAGCCAGCAGGTAGCTGGGCCCCTCCAGGCCTGGGCCCAGCTTCCAAGCGTCCAGCTGTGCTGGTGTTACGTGATGCAGCAAGGGCACATCCCAGGCCTGGTGGCTCTGTGAGTGATGATCACACTGCAGCTTGCAGAGTCTCCCCAAAGCCCTGAGGATCCCCACATGTCTGCACTCCTGGTTTTGTGTTCCCTGAACAGTAAAGCAAATTGGTTAGAAATAAAGCCACTCCTTCCCTCCACCACGAATGGGAAAGGCTGACACTGACCATCTCTTAAAAGTAGGAGTGGACAGAAAACTATTGTTTGGTTCTTAATGAAAATGACATAAGGATAATCCCATGATGAGGGTTAAGAAGTGTGAGTGTGGTGATGGGCTAGGTGGTGGGGGGGAAACTTGCCTGCATCACTTTCTGGCACACCCCAAATTTATAACCAGATGAATCTCAGGTGTATTTTGTGTCAGTGTTTCAAAAATAGACATATAGGTGTATATATGTAAGTTTATGTATATAATCAACCAAATCATTAAAATATGGGGAGCATCTGGGTGTCTCAGTGGTTGAGTGTCTGCCTTCAGCTCAGGTCATGATCCCAGACTCCTGGGATCAAGTCCCACATCAGCCTCCCCAAAGGGAGCCTACTTCTCCCTCTGCCTATGTCTTTCCCTTTCTCTGTGTGTATCTCATGAATAAATAAATAAAATCTTAAAAAAAAAATACAGGTATGGAAGTGGCTCAGGCCTTGCTAGACCTCCCAACAGACCTGCCCAGAACTATGCTCAAATGCCTACATGAGCATTGCTTTTCATTCTTTTTTTTCCTCCCACTTTGTTTTTTTGTTTTTTAAAGGGAGAGCACAAGCTGAGGTGGGGTGGAAAGGCAAAGGGAAAGGGAGAGAGAGAATCCCAAGTAGCCTCCATACTCAGCATAAAGCTCAACTCTGGGCTCCATCTCACAACCCTGAGGTCATGACCTGAGCCAAAATCAAGATTTAGACACTCAATTGACTGAGCCACCCAGGGGCCATACTTTTCATTATTTGATGCCTGTCTTATGGTTCAACCAAGAATTGTCTTTCCTTCTTAAGAGGAGGCCTGGTTTCTAGACCTGGCTTGGTAACTCATCAACTGTGTGAGCAGGAGCAAACCAAATGGACTCCCCTGGGCCTCAAATATTTCATCTGTTGAGTAGACGGCACCATATTGATTGACCTAGTTATGGTGTGGACATTGGGTGAAAAGAAAAATGACCTAGCAATAGTTACCAACATGCTTTCATGGTAAGATGCTATGTAAAAGTGGAGTGGTATCATTTGGGAATGAATAGAGTCATTTTTCTCTCTTGCCTGTGAAAAATTGTCACTATTGATCATCTACTGAATCTTTTCTTCAGGTCACCTGTACTAGCTCTGGGCCTGTCATCAAGAAAGCATCGCAGACCAAAAGATTGTCTTCGGAAATATAAAGAATCCTTTATAATCTTCCGCTGAGGGTAGGAATCAAGGAAAGTCAGAGCTTACTGTGGATGGGCTGTGGAATAGTGTGGTATTTGGTGATTGCTCTTGCTTTCATCCAGAGTGAGAAGTGGGCAGTGGAGCATTCGCTGACCTGCCCAGTGGTCCTGAGGCAGCCTGGATCCTGGATGAACATCAGGAAGATCATGGGGGATTGGTGGCAAGAGGTAAGATCTAGCCAGCCCAGGGGCTTTGGCATGACCCAGGCACAGGATGGGAACATCATTTCATAGATTCTAAGTTCCACTGAACAGACCGAAAAGCCATCTGGACTGCTTTTCACCCTGTGTCTTCTGAGAAAGGTTTCTCATGGGTCCATGTTATATCGGCTCTAAATTAAGTAGTTCAGTGCCACTTGTTTTAAGGTAACTTGAAAAGAAATCATTAGGCCCTAGAACACACAGTACAGAGAAGTGAGGTGGATTAGAAAGTAAAATCAGGCATCAGGATGACAACAGTTTACCCTCATGGAAAGGAATATTCCACCAACTGTTCCTGTATACTTTCCTTTCAAACATCCCCTCATTACCATTTTAAAACATGTGCTTATTCAGCTGCTCTCCAGTTCTGCAGTTTGGCAAAGTAAAGTTGATAGTATTAGCCCTTATGTTATAGCTCAGGTGTGAGGCAAGTGAGTCCTTGGCAACTCTCTGGCCATGGAAGGGGCATGGAAGAGTGTGTGTGTGTGGGGGGGTGGTCCAGTTACAGAAGCCCCAGAAACAAATGGGGAATAGGCTACCAGAGTGGGGTGGAGGGATGGTTGCAAACCAGGGCACCAGGCAGCCTGTGGTTTCTGCTCCCAGGCAGCAGGAGCACTCTGCCTTCATCCTGGGGCACCCCATTTTAGGAAAAGGTTCTAGAAGATCACACAGATACACACTATTCTGATCCAGCCAAGTGGACTGTGACCCAGGTTGGGTCCAGGCTCTAGATATGGCAGAAATCTTCTCAAAGGGGGAGGTGGTGCCTGTGGCCTGCCTGGATCAGAGGCTAAGCAGAGCTTGGCCAAGGGATCAAAGGAAGACTTGGGCTTGGCTCTGCTGTGCCTAGACTGAACAAAAGCCCAGCCATCTTGATGGGACTGCTAGTAACAAATCAAATCCCTCTTGGTTGGCCCTGACTATTTGGTGATTGGTTCCAGGATTGGGCTCCTTCAGATCCTTCAGGAGATGCCCCTACAAGGACTTAGAAAAAATAGAGGCTGAGCTTTGGTGATAGTATGGCTCTCTTAAATATTATTTGCTGCTATCCAGGGACAGAAATACAAAGCAGAAGAAGTTTCCTCTTGAAAAGAGTGTCTTTTATATTTTTAACATGATCTTAGACAAAGATGGGATGCAGATTGGCTCTAAGGCTACTTTAACCTTTCTATTCACTCCACCCCCAGTCATTTTCATGAGTTTATTAGGCTGGTAGCTGAGTCAAGAGTAGTCAATCAGCATGGCAGGGGGTAAAACAAATGGGCTCAAATAGGACTTTTGGCCTTGGCCTCATTTAACTGCAGGCTTTAATCAGTTGGCTCAAAGTCTCCATTGGATGGGAGGTAGTTTTGACAACTGCCACTCTTTCAAGGAGGTAGAAACTGTGCAGAGTTCTGTCATAAATTAGGAAGGGGCTGGGGGCTCTCATGAAGATTGTTGGGCTCAGAAGGAGGTAGAACCATGGGTCAGTGTTGTATGAATAGCAGGACTTCACTTAAATGTAACTGAATCTGAAGCCACAAGAACTTGACTCTTATATCTCTGAAGTGGGTGGAGGTCTAGACTTGTTTAGAAAGGGTTTTGGGCTCTGAACAGCATCCCATTCTTGCAAATGACAAACATACCTGGCTCAACTGAATTCAGAGATATTTTTCTTAAGTCCCATGATTCTTTGGCCAGTATTAGCTGAGTAAGGTCAACATGGGCACCTGAATAATGTGTGTGTCCTGTGAAACTCCTTTAAGCACTTAATATGACCTATAAATAATATATAAGGGGGACCAGGATGATGATGAGGTACATTTTCTGGACGTAAACTAATATGTTGTTATCCTGCTGAGAGAGCAGCTTCCTGTTGGATTGCTAAATTATTCTTTTTATTATATTTAAGGCACAATTTTGAGTGATTTACTCCTCTTTGTAATTAGGCCAGGTTATTAGAGAAATCTTTCAGTGGTTCTGTTCTTTTCCCTTGAATAACATTCTCTCAGAGTCTGAAGGCAATGCACTGCTTATCAAGCTGAGAAATATTTAGAGTTAGGTTTTAATATTTTTTGCAAAGTGAAAAGAAAATGAAATCTCCAGAGATCACCATCAATAATGTCTGTGTAAAAATGCAGCAAAATTCCAATGGCTGGTCTACCAGTATGGAAAGATGTTCCACATTGAAAATAATAGTTCTTCAAAATGCAGCTATGTAAAGTCAGGTCAGACATCCCAAGTTTCTGAAGCCTTGCTCTAATGCAAACTTGTAAGAGGGCAAATCTGATGCTGGAGTGGCCCCATTTTGGCCTGCCTGTGCAGATTTCATTTTCAGAAAGGATATATATTTTTCATCTCTACTATTCCAGATCAGCATTCTCTTCAGAGGTGGACCTACCTTGGAGGTTTCTGTATGGCTAAAGGGCATCCAGAATGCATTGATTTGGGGGATTGAAACAAAATCATTAGGCCTTAGAACACACACAGTACAGAGAACTAATTTTACTTTCTAATCCATACCTTGAGGCTCTGATTGAAACTTTCAGGAGCATCCTTGATCTGCAGCCTTCTGCCCTGTAGGCCATTTGGGAGAGGGAGAAAGGTAGGCAAATAGTTGTTCCTTCAATTTTGATCTGGTATCTCCAGGATCATGCCATTTTATCTTGTGTGTGAGTCTAGCATGTGTGCATGTATGTGTGTTTAGGGAGGATAATGGCCAGGAAGATGGAGAGCAGAGGGATACCCTATGATAGAGCCTCCTGCTCCAATTCCCAGCTCCTGGTACAGTGGAGGCTGGGGCCAAGATGGAGCCACTTAAGTTTTACCCATACATCAGTTTTTTATTTTTCAGTGCCAGAGCTTCTTAAAATGTTTTCTGTATGACCCCTTGTTTTGAAATACTTCATCTGCCAAGCTGATCTATAGAGTATGGCATTCATCAGATCTTGACATTATCATTGTTCTCTCACTGGTTTGGTAATCTAGCCAATTACAATAGCAATAACAAGAAAAAAGAAACTCAGATTGGTTGGTGTAATTTTACCATAGTTATATGTATAATTCCCACTGGAATTTTTGAAATACTAAAAATAATTTGATGACTTTATGTGATTTCCTTTGTAATTCATAGAAGTCTAGGCAGGTGATATAGGAAATCACTCTCTGATCTTATATGGGTACCTCAGACCTCTTGTTCATAGATTGCTTCTGTAGGTCTAGAATTTCAGCCTATATGGGATTCACAGAGCAGCATCTTCCATACACAGATGCTTAAGTCTTAGATCTCTAAGCGTTGGTTGGCTTTGGGTTTTTGTTTTGTTTTGTTGTTAGTATTGGTTGGCTTTGTATTATTAACTGCTGCATTCTTTACTGCTTAGTTATATGAACCTCCATCCTATCATCTTCCCCAAGCCAAGGATATTGCGGCCCTGATGCCAGACCCCAATTAATGTACAGTGGAGTTTTAGTTAGATATGGTGTTTTAAAATGTTTATTGAAATTCATTATGTGGTATATAATGACAGAGTCTCAACCTGCAAGATACTTAGCAGACATCAGCTTTGGGGAAGTCTCTTTTCTTAGTGGTGATATTTGGCAACTTTGAGAGTGATTTCATTCTTAAGACGCATTTCTCTGTTTTTTGGGGTGGTTCTGCTTCTAGGATTAGCAGAGAGAGCAGCTTATTGTACTTGATGCAAATGCATAAATGCATACATTAATTAATGGGCCTGAGAGTTCTTGTGCAGGTTTACTGGGTAATGGCACCATGTTGTTCATGAAAAAAATGGGAAACACGATAAGATGAACCAAAATGACGTGATAATTCCCACTCTAATGTTCCCAGAGACATAGCTCCAATAATTTCTCATTTATGCTATTCACAGATCTGACTTTCCCTTGGTGTAACTCCAGCATTCTAGGAAAAAAATCACTTGTTAAAGGTGACATTGCTTTCTGTTTTGGAACATGCACTTGGCAAAGAATTCATTAGCCAGACAGGTGTTTATGTCACTGTCAAATTGCAATTGCTTTTTTTGTTTGTTTGTTTCTGCCTATGGGAATAACACAAGCTATTAGATGTTAATAAGTAGCAACTAACTTTCTATGACCTTTTCCAAGTTTAGGCATCTGAAAGAAACAGCAGTCATTATTTCAAGGTTGCTTATCATTATTGGTTTCTTTCTACAAATTTAATATGGTAGGAGCCTCAGAGAGTATGCTTAGGGGGCTGGTTGAAAATCCTCTATCAAGAGTATAAAATCAATGCAGGAGGCAATTGGGATCCTCTCCTGAGAATGAAAACCATCAAACAGCACATGAAAGAGTTGATTGTTGCTATGTAATTGTATGTTGAGGATTGGGAAGGAAAGGAAGAAAAGTAAAAGGGCTAGATTCACAAGAACACTGGAAAAGTTGATGCACAAGCAAAAATGACATGGATGGAGGTTGAAACAAAGGGGCAGAGGGATGTGTTTAAGTCTTACCATTTGGCAGAACTTGGCCTTGTTAGGCTAGTTATGTAGAAAAAAAAATCACTGGGTGCTATGCTATATGTTGGCAAATCAAACTCCAATAAAAAATATACAAAAAATAAAAGACATCCCATGTTAGGCCATGAGGAAACAAACTGGAAATGCCAGCCAGTGGGGGAAGATAAGGAGAATGATAGAGAGGGAACACATGGCCAGTTACTTTTAATGGCAGTGAAACTTAGAGTGGAAAAACTGGAAGATTAGACCTGAAGGAAGCTTAGCAATCACTCAGACTGTTCATCCCAGGTGAGACTGTAGCACAGCAACGTTCAATGAGTCAGCTAGTTAGTAACACACTTGGGACTACTGCCCATGTTTCTTGGTTTGCATTTTCTATCAAGGTACCTTGTCAAGGCCTCATGGAAAATACATGTGAGAGAAGAATATACTTCTTCTCTCAATAGTATTTGGGGCATCCATGGAGCAGGCCAAGCCAGAAGTCAGAAGTCAGGATTGACTTTAGGGTGGCCTCCAAAGTTTTGAGTATGAAGCAGAGTTCAGGGACAGCTCCTTTCAAAGCAGGTGTATAAGATGGAATATGTATTGGAAATAACATTCAGGATAGAGCATTCAGTCAAAAACTCCAACAGTAGAAATATGCACCTGCAGGTTTCTTAAGTGTGTGTGGGTTCCTGGGAGCTCAAGCCTGGATGGAGTCACGGTTTTGGGGGACAGGTTTTGGGGATCCTATTGAGGGTGCTCCCCGTAGCTGTAACATATCTAAGAATTTTAAAGTGATCCTGTAGGAGGCCCCCCAAGGCTGGCCAATATGTTATAGTGTTAGGTCACATGTATCAGTTGCCTTGGTTACTCTGACTAGAGTTTTAAAAATTAGCATGGTAAACCTGGGGACTCCCACTAAACTGTCAAGTAATACCAGAGAAGACTCTGGAGCTTTAGTTAATTCAGTGAGCTGGTCAGAAGCCAAGACTGGGTATTTTGAGAGCTTGACGGCTTTTCAGGGGGGAGAAGGATGAAGACTGTAGTTAATAGGCAGTGACTCTGAGGATTGACCTTGAGGGACTTCACTGGGCAATCTGTGTCTACTCTGAGTGTCAAAGCATCTCATGGGGCCTCAGATGAATCTTTCCCCAGGAGCTATTTCTGAAGGGAGCTTCCAGCTCTGCTTAGCACTTCTTGAAGAGCTTCTTGGGGTTGGGCCACAATGTTTCATCTGCTGGCCTCTTGCCTGGAGTGGGGGGTGGGGGAGCATCTGAGCCTAGATTATAAACGCATGGCGTAATTATGTGTAGGAAGCTCCGGGAACATATTAGGGCTGGTTTCAGAGGGCTTGTTAATGTAACAATTTCATTGGCATTATAGTCTAGCGATGAAGAGTGTTCAGACTTGACTTTGGTACCTTAGTTCTGCGAATCTTGGACACGTTGTTAAACTTCTTTGAAACTTAGATTCTTCACCTGTAGGATAGACATAATAAATATACCTGTAAGATTGGGATTTAAGGATCATTAAATGAGACAGTGTCAATGGGGTGCTTAACCCTCTGCCTAGCTCATGGGAGGCATTCCTTAAAATGCCAGTTATTAGTGTGCCTTCTGGTGAGTGAGAGTCTGGACTATAATTTAAAGATCCCTTTGGAACTCTCATCCCTGGAGTGCTGAGCAGTGGTGCTATCTCTCAGAATATAGGAGGAAGCACCCTCCTAGGCCTAAGAAAATCCATGGACTCAAGCCTCCCAATGGAGTTTGTGCATTTTGTATAGTCTTGAACCCCAGAATTGACTGGCTCCCAATGCAGAGTTTCCATGAGCCCCAAGGGTAGGGATTTCTGAGTTTGGGCACCAGTTGGAGTACAAGCATTTGAATGTTTAGGGGAGACAGAGATTCAGAAGATGATCCAGCTTCAGTGGCCCTGAGGCCAGAGGCAGAGACCACCTGGCATGTTTGTGGGCACTTGAAATAGTGGATTTCAGAAATGGCTGGGAGGAAGAGGGCTTCACTTCTGGGGGGATCTCAGAGCCAGGGTCCTGACATCAGAAGAGATCACGAGGAGTGAGTTCCTGCTACTTCTGGGCAGCATGTCTCCAGAGATTTGGACTCCTGAAGGTGTGCTGGGGTGGGTAGGGCAAGGGAGCCCTGTGGATCCAGGGAATCCTAGACAGAGAGTTCCTGTTGTCTGTGGAGGTGTGAAGAGTCACTAACAGTGCCTTCTACCTGCTGGCTCTTTATAAAGTGCTTAGTGTTGAGGAGTAAAGAAATAGGACCATTTTGCTGCAGGGCACCAGTTTCTTTTACAAAATGAATTGTATTTATGTATTCAGTGCTTTGCTAAGGGCTTGAGGATGGAAGACAAGTCCCCAAGATATGGGTTAGAAAAGACTACAAAGAATTGAACTATTTTACATCAATGGACATAAACTTTTGGGTGGTAGGAGAGAAGGAAGCTGAGATGGGGACAGGGAAAGAGGACCAAAATATGGATCCAGAAACACAATATAGGAACCTCACGAGTGCCTTGGTAAAGGGGCCCAGGGAAGACTAGAAACTGCAATGTTTCGTATTTCACTTAAGTCCTTTCTCTTGCTGTGTTCTCATGTCCTCCTTTTCTTGAAGCTTTCAGTAATGTCTGTTTCTCACCTGCACACAGTAATAAGCTTGTCCAAGAATGTGTGCAAGTCAAAGGATGTGATCCGGGTTGCTGGTTGGGTGCATGTGGTGAGAATCACCCATTGACCAGCTCTGTGTACTGAGAAGTAGGAGGGGAAAAACAAAGCAGGAGCTTGGAGTGGTCCCAGTTTCTTAGATGTTTTCATTTGTTCACAAGACAACATGGAAAAAGAGACATTTTAAGCACTGACATGAAAATAATTTCTTTGACAAAAGTCTTTACCATTGCCAGTTTTAAGAATTGTTTCCTTTCCTAAGGCAGAACCTCGGCTGAGGGAAATGTTCCGCAATTACTGTCCATAAATAGATGGGACAGGGTGACATATCATGTCACTACTCTTGAGAGCAGCTCTGCTTCTGGTGACATGTTCTGAATCACCATGTCTGGTAGGATCTTAGAGCCCTATTAGCATCTTCTTCCCATAGATCACAATTTCCCACATTCTGTTATCATTTGTTTAGTCCCAGAGCAAGGATTTTACATCTTAGATTTCTCAGAAATCTTTAAACAAAGTAATACAAGGTTCAGTAAAATGGCTCCAGATCTTCTAGTTTAGTTTATTTATTCTTTTTTGCAGAGGGACAGGGGAGCATGGCATTCCACACTAGTCATTTCTTTGTATCTTCAAGTGCCTACTGGCTTAACACCACCTTGGGTTTCAAGTATCATGACCACATGTCAGCCTTTCCAAACCTCTCTGTTTTCTAGCAGGGCCTTCCCTTCTCACTTTTTGTGCATGTATCCCTGGTCTTTACCTCCAGGAGATTCCTAGCAATTTAAAAGCGCTGCTGTTATGAAAAATAATGAGAATTTCCACATTAGCACCAACATTCTTATGAATATTTTTCCTAGTAAAAGAGCTTCTCATGCTAGCATAGAAATGAAAATGCTTGAGCCTCGGTGTCCATCGAAAGATGAATGGATAAAGAAGATGTGGTCTATGTATACAATGGGATATTACTCAGCCATTAGAAATGACAAATACCCACCATTTGCTTCAACGTGGATGGAGCTGGAGGGTATTATGCTGAGTGAAGTAAGTCAATCGGAGAAGGACAAACATTATATGTTCTCATTCATTTGGGGAATATAAATAATAGTGAAAGGGAATAGAAGGGAAGGGAGAAGAAATGGGTAGGAAATATCAGAAAGGGAGACAGAACATAAAGACTCCTAACTCTGGGAAACAAACTAGGGGTGGTGGAAGGGGAGGAGGGCGGGGGGTGGGGGTGAATGGGTGACAGGCACTGAGGGGGACACTTGACGGGATGAGCACTGGGTGTTATTCTGTATGTTGGCAAATTGAACACCAATAAAAAATAAATTTATTATTAAAAAAATAAAAAAAATGTAAACTATATAAAGTTTTAATATATAAAGCCCCTTTTGGTGTGCCTGGGTGCTTTAGTCTGTTGAGTGGCTGACTCTTGATCTCAGCCTCAGCTCAGGTCTCGATCTCGGAGTGGTGGGTTCAAGCTCTGCTTTGGGCTCTACACAGGGCATGGAGCCTACTAAAAAAATATATATATATATATATATATATATATAAAATATATATATTTAAATTCAATTTTTAGATTGAATTTATTCAACCATTTATTTGAATTTATTATTGAATTTATTCAATTCCATTTATTCAATTCATATTTAGATTCAATTTCTAATTCAGTTGTAGTTTTCAGTAAGCAGATGAAACACATAGGCAATCAAAGATAAAAACCAAGTAGATTATCCCATTGAGACTCGTGAAGTAGGAGGATATGCCATCAAAATTTCCCCTAATATCTCCAATAAGACACATCTGGAGCATTTGGTAAATTAGCAGTTTCCCAAGCGTCTCCATGCCTAGGAGAGCTCATTCAGCAGGTCCAAGTGAGGGATGGTTTGTAGCTGTAATGAGTAGATTTCAGGTCACACTATTAGTTATCTATTATTATCTCAAATTACCTCAAAACTAAATGGCTCAAAACAACCATCATTAAGTATTACCTCTTATGATTTTTGTGGATCATTTGTTCAGGCAGGATACAGTGCACATAGCTAGTGTCTTCTTGATGTCTGGTGCCTCAGCTGGAAGACTGAAGTTGGTGCAGGAAGCATCTGAAGAGTGTTTACTAACATGTCTGGCAGTTGGTGCAGATTGTCCACTGAGGGTCTAGATGAGGCTGCCAGTCAGAACACCGATTCAGGACCTCTGTATGTGGCCTGGACTTCCTCACAGTATGGTGGCTGTCTCAAGGGCAGTTGTTCTCAGAAGGAGGTAAGGGGTAGCAGTAAGCAGGAGCTGTATCCTTACTATGTCCTAGCTTCAGAAATGTAATAGCATCGCTTTGGCCAGACCTCGTACTCCATTGGTTGGGACAGTCAACCTCCCCCTGCACCAGGTGAAAGGAAGAAAACATAGATCTCATGTCCTCAGGGGGAAGAGTATCAGTCATATTGTAAGTAGAGTGTGTGGGATGGGATAAATATACAGGTATGGCAATTTCTGGAGAAAACTCTGTCTCAGGCCACTCTATGGCTACAACAATTCTTATTCCCTTGGGTATAAAACACACTCACCTCCTCCTCTGGTACTCCCAAGTCTCATCTCATTACGGTATCTGGCTCAGGACTGGAGGTTAGGGGACTGTGGTGACCAGACTCTAAGTTTGCCTGTCCCCAGGAGCCTCATCTTACCTGTTACTCATGGCTTTGTGTAGTCTCACACTTTGGGTCCGGCTGACCCATATGACCAAAAGAACACAGCACCACTGAGGAGGGTTACTTCTAAGGGCGGATTGTAAAAGGAATTATAGCTTCTGCTTAGTCTGTCCTGCTATCTCTCTCTCTCTCTCTCACTCTCTCTCTCTCTCTCTCTCTCTCAGAAGCTAGCCCAATGTCTGTGCAGACGCCCAGCAGCCATGAGGAGAGGAACTCAGGCTTTCAAACAACACCACTACTAACTTGTCAGTCATGTGAGTGAGCCAACTTTGAAGTTCATCTTCAAAGTCCCCAGTCTTGCCTTCCAATGACTGCAGCCCCTGTGGATGTCTCACTACAACCCCTTGCGAGAGTCCCAGCCAGAACTGCCGACCATGCCTCTTCTGAATTCTTGTCCCTTAAGTCATTAAGTTTTGAGGTGACCTGCTTCACAGTGTTCAATAATATAGATCCCCAGGTAAGTCTCATTGTCATCAAAAATTGAGAAGCCTGCTTTAAGACGGTACTGGTTGGGATGCCTGGGTGGCTCAGCAGTTAAGAGTCTGCCTTCAGCCCAGGATGTGATCCTGGGGTTCCGGGATTGAGTCCCCCATCGGGCTCCCCGCATGGAGCCTTTTTCTCTCTCTGCCTATGTCTCTGCCTCTGTGTGTGTGTGTCTCATGAATAAATAAATAAAATATTAAAAAAAAGACTTTACTGGTTATGCAGATGGAGTTCTAACCAGAGGCATGAAGGAACACTTCATCACTGTAAACAACCTTATTAGCAGTACATTGTGCCTACTTAAGTGGAAAGTGATGGTTCTGCCTCTTATTTTTGAGATATAGCATGGAACAAGATGGGGATTTACCCCCAGAAAGAAGTAAGGAGTTAAGCTACATTTTTAAGTATTTTGGGAAAAGCAATTCTGAACCACAGGTCTTTCAGGAAGAAAACTCAACCATGGACAATCTTTTCCTCAAATTTTGATTTGAGTGTGTGTATGTCTTGGCAGATATTAGCCCTGAATTCCTTCAGGAGTAGAACTAGAGAACACCATGTTAACTCGTACTTCTGAGATGAGGTCCCCATCCAAATAATAGTTTCCGCTCTAGTTGTTTTTCCTACAGGTTGCATGTCAGTTCATAATTATTCTCCCAGGGAAAGTCTACCAGACTGATTCGTCTCCTCACATCCCTATAGTCTGCCAGGCAGTGGGACTATGACCGTGTTTTTGAAGGAGTGGAAACAGTCTTCCAGGGAGAAGGTATGGTGATACCAGCAACAGACTATATTTTCAGTAGTGTAGATTAACAAAGTTTTAAAATATCAAACAGTCCTTAAATATTCCATGACTTTTTTCCTTTGGAAAGGGAGTACTGAAATGTCAGACATGGTATTTTTTTATGGTAGGAATAATGTAAAAAGTTTTAAAAGGTAGAATAAATTAAAATTTGAAAGGTAGAATAAGTATAAAAAATTTTCTCAGAGGGAGTGGGAAGTGGGTTTGAAAACCCAAGAATAAACTTAGTATAACACTTGCATCAACTATCGGCCGTTGTCTTTTTTATCTGCAGCCTTTGTGCCCCTCACTACTGCCTAACATTCACCGAGTTAGTGATCATTAGTGAGTATCCAACCTGGGTCTGGGTGATGCTGGAGGACCATGGCTCTTTGGGACATATATTCTCTGCCATTAAGTAGCTGAGGTTTGTGTAGAAGAAATAGAGACACATAGATGTCTATGCTATAAGAGCCTAGGTTATATAAGTGATAAATGAGTGCTTGGATGTCCTGAAAGGACATTGTTTAAGTGCTGATTCTTAAATAATAACTAAGAGTTTTGCACATTGTTAATATGTATTTATTATAGAAAACCAAGCCAATACAAATAAGCAAGAACAATTGTTTTTCAACCACAGAAACAACACTACTGAGAGTTTAGTTATATTCTTATAATTCCATCTTTCTATTCTAGTTACCCAGTTATTATCAACCTATTTATTACACTTAAAAATAAAATTGGGATTACATTATATCCATTGTTATTTTTTAATATATAGAGAGCATATTTCTACATTGACAAATATCTCTATTTTTTAAAAGATTTTATTTATTTATTCATGAGAGACACAGAGAGAGGCAGAGAGACATAGGCAGAGGGAGAAGCAGGCTCTCCATGGGATGCCCAATGTAGGACTCAACCCCAGGACTCTGGGATCATGATCTGAGCCAAAGGCAGAGGCTCAACCAACTGAGCCACCCAACTACCCCTCTATATTTTTAAATGACTGCATATTTTATTGTTAAATGCCCTATTATTGAACATTTAGATTGTTTATAAATTTTCTTGTTATAAGTGATGGTAATGTAAACATTCTTTCCCCAACTTTTTGTTCATATCCATAATTTCTGTAGGATCAAATCCTAAATGTGATATTTCTGAATTAAATTGTATGCAAAATTTTAGAGCCTGCTGACAATTGCAAATAGGTTGTACTGGTCACACTTCCATTCAGGATATGCATAATTTTGATATCAATGATGAAGAGGGAAGACCTTCCAGGCAGAGGGTGCTTTAAGAAATGGGATTGACAGAAAGTGTCTAGAAAGTTTGGTTGAAGCACAGATTCTGTGCAGGATAGTAGTGGAGAATAAACATGGGGAGGTTGCTAAAATTGTAGAGGGCTTGAATGCCACAGTTAGGACTTTTTTTTTTTTAACTTTTTATAGTAGGAAATTGAGAATTACTGCAGTTTTGAAAAAGGACAGAGAAATAATTAAGTAAAGTTTTTAGGATATTCTCTAAAAATGTGCAAGACAAAATTATCGGAAAGATAATTTGGGAAGTCAAACCTCAGTGGTGACAGAGAATAGAACATTCTCTAAAAACAGAAAAGAAAGATACATGAGATATTTAGAATATGAGTAATAAGGTAATGTCAGAGGTAACTATAGAGGTTGGGGTCCTCTTGAACTGATACTAAATGTCACAGGTGACTACAGGTTTGGGGTCTACTTGAATTGATACTGATATCAAATGAATTAGTGGGAGCCATTGGGTTATAATAAGAGCTGCTGGAGGAGAATAATATGTTCTGCTTTGGATATACTGTATTTAAAGTGTTGGTGGTTAATCCACAGAGTCTAGTGGAAAATGTGAGACTTCAATTTGAGAGAAAGAGCAGGCCTGGAGATAAGGTTTGGGTGTAATTTTAGAGATTTTATTGTTCTTGAGGCTTTCAGATTGATAAGATATGAGCTATGCACCACCAAAGGTTGGTTTAAAAGAAAAAAACCAAACAACACCCTAAAGTTTAGAGCTAGCATTGCCTATCTAGCATTGCCTACTGCCTGCATAGGGATAGGTATAGTGATTGTTCTCAGGACCCAGACCTGAAAACCTCATAATTCAAGGGGGAATTGGGTAAAGTACATAGATGGATCTTGCCTCACGTAGGATTTGCCCTGGAGTTAGCACTACTCTGGTTCTAATAGATCTTAAAAGAAAAACCTGAAAGGAGCAAACTATCCATGAAACCCAACGTCTCTGAAGAATGAAGCTCAAGCACATTTTGTCAACAAATATAAAAGAAAGTGTATAACAAAAATAGCACAAAAGAGGGGTTCCTAGGTAGCTCAGTTTATTAAGCATCTGATTTCAGTTTAGGTCATGATCTCGGGGTCCTGGGATTGAGCCCCACATGGAGCTCTGTGTTCAGCAGGAAGTCTGCTTGTCCTTCTTTCTCCCCTTCTCCCTCTGCTCCTCCCCCTACTCATGCTCTCTCTCTGTCTCTCAAATAGATAAATAAAATCTTTTGAAAATTACACAAAAGTTATGAAAGGAGATATAGAAGTCTACTGTTTTAGGATTCATGTACTACACATGAAGTGGTACAAGGTCACTTCAAGATGTATTCTACAACCTAAAAGCAACAAAGGAGCTGTTAAGAACCATAACATAATTAACCCAAAAGAAGCAGAAAAAAATGAAAAATAACCAAAGCACAGATTAGAAAAATGAGAAACAAATAGCAAGATGATAGATTTAAACTTAACATTTACACTTAATACGGGCAGCCCAGGTGGCTCAGTGGTTTAGTGCCACCTTCAGCCCAGGGCCTGATCCTGGAGACCCGGGATGGAGTCCCATATCAGGCTCCCTGCATGGAGCCTGCTTCTCCCTCTGCCTGTGCCTTTGCCTCTCTCTCTCTCTGTTTCTGTCTCTCATGAATAAATAAATAAAATCTTTAAGAAAAATTTACACTTTATAGTCACATTAAGTGTAAATGGCCTAAATACTCTGATAAAAATACAAATAACACCAAATCAGATTAATAAACAAGACCCAATCATATTCTGCCTACAAGAAATGCACTTGAAATATAAGGACACAGGTTAAAAGTAAAGGATGGAAAAAGATTTCTTTGCTGAAACTAATATCTGGCTATATTAATATAAGACAAAGTAAATATTAGAGCGAAGAATATTACCAGGTTAAAAGAATGTCATCTCTTAAACATAAAGGGTTTGACTCAAAAAAAAAAAAAAAAAGAAAGAAAGAAAAAAGAAAAAAGAAAACAAGGGAAGAGATGATCTTAACTTACCCAGTTTAAACAATGAGGGCACATTATCTCACATGACAGGAAATGCAGAGGTATCTGCTTCCAGGGGAAGCTAGTTTAATTGCTCAAGTACATCATCAAGGACTCAGGTTATTTCCTTATTTCTGCTCTGCCATTCCAAAGATGTCCACTTGGTTCTCAGACTAGCTTTCCTCGTGAATGCAAGATGGCCACCATCATTCTAAGGAATACATCCAGTGGAAGAAAAGGAATCTCTTTTTTTTTTGTTGGTTTTTTTTTTTGTTGTTGTTGTTGTTTTTTAATTTATTTATGATAGTCACAGAGAGAGAGAGAGAGAGAGAGAGGCAGAGACACAGGCAGAGGGAGAAGCAGGCTCCATGCACCGGGAGCCTGATGTGGGATTCGATCCCGGGTCTCCAGGATCGCACCCTGGGCCAAAGGCAGGCGCCAAACCGCTGTGCCACCCAGGGATCCCTGTTGTTGTTGTTTTTAAGGAATCTCTTTTATCCTGATTTCCCTTAGCAGTCTTCTCCTCAAGTATCATTTATCAATACTGGGTCACCTGTCCACCTATAAACTAAACCAAACAGTGGCAAGGGAAATAGTATCACTAGGATTGGCTTAGATCAGTGGTCAGTAACCTTCTTCTGGAAAGGGTCAGATGTCAACTCTTATGGTTTTGTGGGTCATATGGTTTCAGTTATTCAATTGTGCTATTGTAGCACAAAACACTCATAGACAATGTGAGTCAGTGATGTAGTACAGTCTTATTTACAGACACAACCAATGGCCTAGATTTGACTTGTGGGCCACAATTTGTAGACTTCTGACTTAGACTAATCAGCTAGAGAGGAGAAAGGGCTACTTTCCTTAAGGGTTTGATACTTAAAATTAGTTCTCCAAGCAATGAGATTGCAAGGAATGGATAAGCAATTCACATATCTGTCACATGTTGTATCACCTGTCTTCTGAAATACCTAGCAGTTATTAGATGCTCAAGACTGGTTGAATGAATGGCATGGTGAGTGACCTACAAACGATATGGTAAATGAGCACCTCTGCAGACAGACCTCAGCTTTGGTCATTTGAGGCTAAGGGAATTGTTTTCAACAGTTTCATCTCATTGCCTAGGTTCCTTGCAAACCCTTGAGATAATATTCTTTTCCTTTGCAGTTCGTACATGTTGCAACTGGGGTAAGCTCAAAAGAAACCAGGTGAGGGATAGAGATCATGGTACTGAGGCCACATCCCTGCTTCCCCAAAATGATATCCTTGCCTCTCTCAGGTCCCTCACATCAAAGTTTCTCAGCAGCAGCAGCACAAATAATAAATTAAAAGAGAAAAGATCAAGCATGGCAGCACATGGCTGAAAGGCTGAATTATGATGTTAAAAAAGAAGAGAAAGGGAGCCTCCCCTCCCCCTTGCTTTTAAACCTAGGGTTATTTCTTCACTTGGTTAGTGAACACAGTTCTGTTTTTTCTGCAAATGCATTCTTTCTGAACTGTGAAAATTTGTGGGTGCCTGCTAGGATGATTCATTTCCCAAAACATCCAACAACTGGGGAAGTCATGTCACCCCTTCTAATTGTAGGTTTGGGGCACCCCTTCCTGCCACTAGTTGGGAGTTATCATATTCATGAGCCATTTGTTGTTCAGCCAGCCATGATCCCAAGGAATTCTGAGCCAGGAAAGCACTTAATGATTTTATTATTGGAGTGAATTCTAGGAAGCAAAATCTCAGGATCAATTATAAAAATTGTCTAATAGGTAAGAGCTTTCAGGAATGTTGCCTTTAATTTAATAGAAACAGAAAATCTCAAACATACTGAAGATGCTGATTCCAGTTCTATGCCACTTACCTTCAGTGCAAGGACATTGCAGTAAGATGCAGTTAAGACATAGAGAATACAGTATCAGCTCTGGGCCCGCCTTCTGGGTTCAAATCTCAGCTCTGTTTCTGACTAGCCTTACAACTTTGGTCAAGTTGATCAAACTTTCCAAGACTTTATTTAAATGTATACGATAATAGCACTTACTTCTAGAGGTCAGATGAAGAGACTCCATCTTTGTCAAGTGCAAAGGAAGGAAAGTATAGAGATAATAGGGACCATATTATTGCAATAACAGCATGGAGAATAGAAGGCTGTGGAAGTTGGAAATGGTGCTCTGGTGATTATACTTTCTCTTTTTTGTTTTGAACAGAGCTAAAACAAAGGATATTTCCTGGGCTACCAGTCTCAGGAAGTAAACAAAGGTGTGAGCAGTTTGCCTCCATCTGGCCTATCCATTTTACTGGGTTTCTATGGAAGCCAAAGTGGGATTCCATTCCTGGCCATCTCCGCTGAGACCTCTGTGTTAGGCTTTTCACGACTTGGTTTGTTTTTCCGTTCTTTCTTCTCAGAGCAGCCCTGAAAAAAACAAATTCTTGAATCTGTGTTTTAACCTAACATAAACACTGGTTTTCTCAGACAATAATAAGATATATGAGCCAATGTGGGAGAAGTTTTAAAGAATAGCATAAACATTATTGTGAAACATTTTACAGAATGTTAATTCTCTGAATCTGATCATAAATATTCCTATTTTACTCTAGTCTTTTAATTTCAACTATCTACTTAAATCGCTTTAGTTTACATAAATATGTTAGGTTCCTGAATACATGGCTTTCTTCAGAATGACTATTTTGGCTACTTTTTACATATTAGATTGATATATTTATTATTACTTATGCTTACAGGACATTGTATATGGTTTTCTTTTAAAATCTTGTTCTCAACTTTTTGAATTAATATTGTTGCAGTTCACAATGGCCAAAGTGTGTAGCGTCACTCTCTCTAAAATTGTTGAGATATTGTCTTTTTCAAAAAGAATATTAACTAAGGAGTTTCGTGTGGTTTCTGGGGCCAGGAGGCTTTCTCTGTACCATGTTCCATGAATTACCTTTAGTCTTTTCTTTTATGTTTACTAATTGGAGATTGAAGTATACTTTTTTTCAAATATGAATTTCTATCATTTTAAGCGTGGTTTAAATCAGAGGGCTGGACATGCAGGACTCATGACAGAGAGGAGACTGAATTCTTAGGGTAGAATGTTAAGGCCAAGTACCATTGTCTATTGATGGCTTTGAGAAAGTTACGTTGTGTCTCTCAGTTTTATCTGTAAAATGAGAATAATTTAAACACCCATATTGCAGATTAACAGAGTATTAAAAAAATAGAGTATTGAGTTCAAACCTTTATGTGAAACTACTCCTTGATACATACTCCTCGCTGTGTAGGGCTTAGTTGTTTAGGTATATTTGCTAGTGATCTGTATAGTGACCCAGAGTGCCCATTGTTTAACTCAATACCTCCTTGGGACAGTTAGAAAAACAATTTTTCCCCCAAAAGATGACTTCCTGCCCCCAAGTCTGTGGCCTCTTGTGCCTCTGTCTCTGCTCAGGTATCTCTTTAAACTGTAGAAATTCTATTGAGATTCTCTCTCTCTACTCTCTTTTCTTTCCCTTAGTTTTACAATTCTGATATTTTTTTTCTTTTTTCTTTCCTATAGCAACTTCAGGATGGCTTTTGCAATAACATTAAATATCAGAATTAAAATAATAATCCTCCTTTTTCGTGGCATCTTTTCCTTGAAGGAAGTCTTTAGATAGAGGTTGATCAAATCCAGGATAAGGCTTTATTTTTATCAATTTCCGCCTCACTTTGTTCCTGATGTAACAGTGACATCTTGTTCAATCTGCATAAGCGGCTGTGTAGAAGAGGAAATTGCAAAAGGAACACGAATCTCTATCATGCCTTTCACTAATTTATGCATGTGGGGTTCATTTCCTCCGGCAGAGCCCAGGATTAGAAGTGATGGATGCCTCTCGGGGCCCCTGATCCATCATGAGTTGAATGCCCTGCCACATCCTCAAGGAATAGCCCAGTTCTTTGAGATGCTGCTTTCTCTCTTTATTTTCTTTATTGTTTCCTGCTAACAGGCATTATCTTTCTTCAGTAACCTGTGCTTTACCATGGCCCTGAATAACAGAATCTTTCATTCATGAATGCCTTTATCCTTTCTTTAATGTACTCATTAAAAATGCATGGAGGATCTACTTTGTGCTAGACCCTCTGCTAAACACGGGAAACAGGAATATGAAACTAAATTAGTTCCAGCCCTCAGGCTTTCCAGGCTTGGAGAGGCAGTGGATGGATAAACAAGGCAATGCTTGTCATGGCTCTGTGTTGGAGGAGCTTGTCTCTATGTGGAGAAGAGTAGTAGCTAATCTTTCAAAGTTTTCACCATGTGCCAAGAACTGTTCTAAGCTCTTGGTATGCATTAACTCATTTCATCCACACGCAACATTATGGGGCAGATATCATTTTATCTACGTCTTTTGATGAGAAAATTAGGCACAGAGTATTAAAGCAACTTGCGCAGGGTCACAGAGCTGATGATTGTTTTTGTTTTTTCAAAGGAAAGAGGAGCTAAAAGAAATGATTCCTTGGTACTGGTATTGGGTGGTGTGTCAATGAGTGATTAGATATGTAACACTCTTGTGGTTTGGGCACAAGGGCTGCCTTTAAAAGGTGCAGATATTGGATTTCTATCCTGGTGCTCATGTGGGGAGGAGTCAGGGCCCAGGAAAGTAGGCAGAACTTAGATCCAGAGGAGGAGTCATTATTGCCTTTCTGTGGGCCTTGCTCTTTTGGGCTTGGACTCATACATGCCCAGATATAACTCTAGGTGCTCCTGCATGGTGAAGCTGCTGTTTGTCTTACCACAGGAAATTGGCCCTGAGAGGTGATTAGGGGCAAGGGCTTGTGGGTTCACAGAAGAGCTGCTCTAAAAAACAATTCTAATAACCCACAATTGGGGTCAATAATTATCACCATCATGATCATGATAGCTGTTATTTTTTGAGTACTTCTCCAGCAGACAGGAGAATGTTCAATGCTTTGATTATATTAGCATCAACTTTCTAATCATGCAATGAGATAGCTATTATTTGCATTCTACAGGTGAGTATCCTGAGGAGCAGAGAGGTTGAATCATTTGTTCAGGATTACACTAGTAAGCAAAGAAGTTGCCAGAAGGAATTGAGAAGAAGGCTTGCAGTCATGCTTGGGCGAGAGGTATTAGGGGAAGGTGGGGCTTAGTGCTGGACTGGCACTGGTATCTGTGGCCCAGGCATGCAGTGGCTATCAGAAACAGTTGGACATCAGCTCAAGAGGGACCTTGAGAGCAGGAACAGTGAGGTGGGCAGCAGCACAGCTGGTGGCCCACTTGTGGTGATGAAGGAGGAGCTGGAGCACAGTAGGGGAGAGAGGGCAGCTGTGGCAAGGGCTTCCTCATATCAGATACTGACTGGGACTGCCTGAGATAGAAGAGTAGTGTGAGGTCCTAAAAGAAGGCAGGAGGGGGCTACCAACTCGCAAAAACTGCATACACATAAATATATTCCCATTTACCAGATATTATTGTGCACCTGTTATATGCCTGATTTTGTTCTAGAAACTGGGAATTCGGTAGTGGAATAGAACACACAAAAATTTCTATCTTCGAGGAGCTTATCTTCAAATAGGGAAGAACTCCAATAAAGAAGAGAAATAAGTAAAGGCAGCACATGGCATGGTAGGTAGTGATATGTGCCACAGACAAAGAACGAAAGAGAAAGCAGGAACAGAGGATAGGAAATGGGTGTGCATGTGTTATGTGTGTGTGTGGGGGGCCTTTAGTTTAAATTAGAGGACCAGAGAAGGCCTCACTAAAAATGTGACATTTGCTACAACTCTAAGGTAAAGGAGGTGAGATAAACCACACATCTGGGGAAGAGAATGCTAGATAGAAAAGGAGCAAGCGCAAAGCCCTGAGACAGGAGAGTTCCTGGCTGGTTTGAGGAATGGCAAGGAGACCATGGTGGTGGTGAGGCAGAGTGAACTCAGGGCAGGATAGTAAGGGAGGAGGCCTGAGAAGGTGGGGCAAGAGGAAGAGAAGATGGTGTCACATAGGTTTAACAGGAGCACTCTGAGTGCTGCATTGGAAGTAGAGGGGTCAGGGAGGAAGCAGGCAGAGTACTTAGGTGAAACAATAATCCACTGTTACAAGATGGTGGTTTGGACCAAGGTGGTAGCATGGCATGTGTGTGTGAGGGGTGGATTCTGTGTATAATTTGAAGTTAGATACAAAAGGTTTTTCTACTGGGTTGGATATAGGGTGTGAAATGAAGAGAGAAGTGTAGGATGTGGTTTTGGCCTGGGCATTTGAAAGAGTAGAATTGCCATATTCTGTGATGGAGAAGTTTGGGAAGGGTAGGTTTGTGAAGTATATGGGATGAGGGACTTCAACTTGAATATGTCAACTTGGAAGGCCCATTACACATCCAAGTGTTGGTGTGTGCCCAAGATCTGTTGGGACTAGGGATACTCTGAATTGAATCAAATCAAAGACAATAAAAAATGTATTGAAAATTCTTAGGGGTGACAGACAATGCAAAATCTCATGATTTCATGTCACTGATGTTGCTCACAAGTTCTGCTAAGATAAATTCATGCTGGGGAAGGCCTTTAGCAGGATAGTCCCTCACCAGAGTGGTGAGCATGGTATATCTCCAGAAACATGCTTTTGAAAGGCAATGTTGTGTATTCACAGCTCTAAAAAGGAAGTATCATTGTTATGTATGTGGGTGGTCTTTCCATTCCTTTCTCTATGGTACCAAAAACACTTCTGGAACTTGCCACCAGGTAGTATGCTTTAGAGAGCCCTTTGGATTTTCACTAATTGAAAGTCCAGGTTCAGACATAGTCTAGTATTAATATTGTCCAGGTTGAGAAGGTCTCTGGGTCAAGACTTCTGATATATCTGGATTTACCACTTACTTTTCTTTCCACCTTTACATGGGTTGTAAACAGCTTCTCAAAAGGTGAACTGGATGATTTGGCACTATGCTTTTTGTAACATTTTGAGTCTGACTACATTAATGGTAAGGGATACAGGATAGGATAAATCAAAGATTTGTAAATGCCTTTCCTAAAACAAGGACCATGCTTCTGACTTGGATCAGATACATTTAACTACACTTTGGAAATCCAGAAGAGTTCATGTACCTTCACTCAGAATGGTCACTTTTGCTCCATAGCAGAGAGGTATCAATTACTTGGATTCTTGAGTCAGTTAATTTTATTACTGATATTACTGTAGCTATAGGCAGAAGAACTTTCTTTATATATGACTGAAGAGTTCTAGAATGTTTGCAAGCCAAAAATATCTTCTGGGGAAGCCTGGGTGGCTCAGTCAGTTAGGCATCTGCTTTTAGCTCAAGTGATGATCCCAGAGATCTGGGATGGTGCATTGTGTAGGGCTCCCTGCTCAGCTAGTAGCTTCTCCCTCTCTCTTTGCCCCTCCCTCTGCTTATTATCTCTCTCTTAAATAAAATCTTAAAAGAAATGTCTTCTAGACCTGCTATGAGGCCTGAAATTTTAACCATAAAAATAGTTAAAGCATTATTTCTGTAAGGTCATTGAACTTCAGTGCATGCTTATTTTAATTAGATTTGCATCTTGCGCATGCTACTTTATTAGATTGCTATATTTAGCAAGGTTCTTTATTATTCATTGAATCTGTATAGTAGGTAAGTTTTGAGAACAAGATATTGGTGAGTGTTTCTTAATAGCCAGTCACTTAAAGTAGAGTGTTGTGTCTGGGCTGTTGTGTCTTCCAGTGAGACTCTGAGCAGTAGGAAGTGATTAGGAACTTAAGACACCAACATTTAATGGACTCAGGGTGACAGTAGAGGAAATAAGTATAGTGGAAGATGAGCTTCATTTGCTTAGTAACTGCTCTAAATCAGCCTTGATCAGCACACATAGTTTGCTTTAGAGTAAAATCAAATCATTTTGTCTAGTCTTCTTAGATTATGGCTCCCAGTGAAAACCTAGGGAGTGAGAAGTTTGGGGTATTCAAGAGAAAAGCGTGGTTCCTGGACTTTGCCATGAATTGCAAAGGGCCGCTGGACATCTAATGCTGTGCTGACTAGGAAAGAATTGAGTCACAGTGCAGACATGCCTGGCCACCTTAAAATGAAGGCTGCAGGTGTGGAAGCCATTTATAAAAGCTGCTCCCAGAGCACTTGTGACTATTAAGAGATTAAAGGAAAATTTCCCTAGTAGAAATTCTGGGGAAGACACATCTCTGTTTAATATTACCAGTCTGTAGTTTGTGTTTACTATTTACTAGTTTGTTAAAAGGTATAAACAAGGTAATTATTGTGGGTCAGTCTTAAAGAAAGCCTGAATATGTCTTTGGTTTCTTAGAAGGAGGAAGAGCACAGAGAGAAGTTAAGTGTTCCAGGGCAATCAGCTAGTGTGTGGGGGTCAGGGAGAGAATGAGAACTCCCTTGGGTTGGGGTAGACACATACCAGAAGGGGCAAGACCTTTCCATGCTTAGCTACATCTTACTTTTGGAGCAAATTGATAGAGGAGGGCTGTCCTTTGATCTTGGAAGAAATATCTAATCCTTGCCTACTTGTGCAGTCTTAAATTGAATAAATTTGAATCCTAGGGAAGCATTTTCAGGTTACTAGCAGGACAGAAAGTTCAATATTAATTTGTTGAGCAAAATTTTTTTGCTACAGAGATATGGCAAATATTTTACCAAGAATCTGGATCTGCTCTATCCACTGTGGTAGCCACTAGACTCAATTGTCTATGAACTCTAAATTAAATTAGTTTAAATAAATTCAGGTTCTCAATCACACTAGCCAAATTTTAGGTGATCAATAGTCACATGAGGCTAATAGATATGGAACATTCCTATCCTCACAGAAAGTTCTATTGGTCTGCGATCTAGGTCATGAAAAGCCACAGTTTTTCTGTTTTCCTTTAAGGACAGACACAAGTGGAAATCATATACCTGCCACAGGTTAGGTACTTAAATACACTTCTTCACCTGTTGGGGTGGGGGAAGTTGTTGGAGTCTGAGCTGCATAATCCAGTAAGTACAAAGTGTTTTTCTTCCCCTTCCATCTCTGAAAACCTAATGTAAGAGTAACCTAGTAGTTCTTTTGAGGGGCTGTTCTGCATGGATTTGCAGGATTTTGTATATATCCTACAACAGAGTCTTTCAAACTGGGTCATGACCCATTGGGCTGTAAAATAAATGTAGTGGGTTATACTAGCATTACAAACAAAAGAAATAGATCATTTTATCATGCCTCATATGTAGTGGCAGTAAATATCTTGTAAAATTTTGATTCAGATATGTATATATGTGGATATTCTGATTCACTGTGTAAAAATCTGTATTTTACTGCGTCATGTTTAATACCCGTTTGAGAAACAGCTCTGAGGTTGACAAACTGTGAAATGAACTATCTGAAGCCCTAAAGCAAATGGCAAGCAGCAAGTCAATGCTAAGAAGCTCATTTATTATACCAATGGCCACTTATTAGGTCTTACTGAAAGCCATTGGTAGAAGCAAAAGTCTACAGGGCATTTTGCTTCTATAGGAGATCTTTAAAGCAATTCTGGAGTGGTCTGTGGGGGCTGAAGAGTGGAGTGGGATAATCTCTGTTCTCTAATGTCATTTAATACCTAATAACAAGTGCATTTTAGAAGCATGGAATCTCACAGATGTGAAGTAGGTATGCAGTAATCAATTACATTTCACTACTTCTTTCCCTTTTTGTTTGAAGCAATTTTAGTTTCAGTTGCTTCATTTCCATGGATTCTGCAGAGTTAGGTGATCTGTATGTGTATTTGTCTATATAATTTCACTTTATTGATTTTCCTTGTGTATAATTAAGCCTTGAGTAAGAGAGGGAGAGTTCTGTTCTCTGATACAAAAAGACCTATGATTTTCCCTCCTGGTTCTAAAAAAGTATAACACAGTGTTTCCCAGGATTGTAAATGGAAGGAATATTTTTTGTTCTCTGACTTCTGGATTTTCTGCCCAGGGTTGGCCTTTTTGCCTACTTTGAGAAAAGAATGACCAATATACATAGTTTGATTTGTCTTGCTGGTCCTAACCCTACAATGACCAGAGGAAAAGGACACAGCTGGAGAGTAGGTACCAGCATTCTGTATTTGGGAACAACAGTTCCCACCCTGGAGAATTTCTGTGAGGATGTAATGCTCAGCACTGCCAGAGAATTCTGCTCAATTGGTTATTTGCTTGTTTTCAGACCTCTGTTGATGGGACTATAAGCTCCATGAGAGCAGGGACCATGGTTGTCTTATTGACTGCCGTCTTCTTGCACCTGGGACATACTTGGGACCTAACAGGCACCCATTATAATCGTTTCATGCAGTGATTCTCCAAGTGTGGTCCCCATGTTGGTTTTACTGGAGATGTGCTAGGGATGCAATTCCTAAGGCCCAACCTGACCTCTCATGTTGGAAACGCTAGAAGTGGAGCCCCACTGTCTTCACAAGTGATTCTGATGATGGATACTGATTTTGAACGTCAGTGGGTTTAATGAGTTTAAAGGTTTTAAACTTGGGTTTAATGCGTCTTTCAAACCAAAGTTGAAGTAAAGGCATTATGGGGGAGTTTTGTATGCTATTTTCCCATGTAGGTGTTCTTAGGTTCCATCTTAAAGTCTCACAGTGGGTTAAAAAAGAAAAGATTCAAATTTTATTTTAGAGTAAGCTAGAAACTTACTCTATTCTAACTAACCAAACTTTAGCCAGTGAGCTCATCTCTTGAAACCTTCATCTGTCTTTGAATTTTTGATTTGAAATGATCCGCCCCTATCATGACTCGGGGAAAGAAAGAGTGCCAAAAGATGCTTATTGATTTTTGAGGGTGCCTGGCTAATGTTGATCATGGAAACCAACTTTGATACATAAGGAGATAGGAAATTTTAAAAATTTGAATGAGCAATTCTCCTTTTCAAAATATATTCTCAGTAAATGGTCAGAAATGCTGTTGGTGCTGGTAAAGTATTTGTCTGAAATATTTTGCTATTGTGACCTCTAAATGTCCAACTGTAGAAGAGTAAGTAACAGAATTATACCGGTTTTTGTATTCTTATGTAGCCACTGAAATATCCTTAAAGAATTTTAAGTGACCTGAAATGCTTAACACCTAAAGGTAAACTAACAAAACAGTTCACAAAACATCATGTTTTATGAAAAGTGTTTGTAAATAAAATGGCATAGAAAAAAGGAAACAACATCATAATATGGATAACTTTCTGGAATGTGTAGGACTATTGATGTCCTGAACTTTTCTTTCAATTTTTGATTTGTTTACAATGAATATATTTTTAAAAAAGAACAAAAAAGTTGTATTTTTGTTACAAAATGCTAAAAAATTAACACAATCATTCTTCTGTGCTAGTCTAACAACTATGTTCATATGTTCCTATTTTGTTCTAATTTTAGTCTATATGTATGTATGTTTTTTATGATTATATTGATCAATCACATTTTCTTATTTTCTAAAGAGCCCTAAACATGGGGACTTGAAATTTGTCAGTTCTTAGTGTATTCTTTCTCAACTGATATTTTAGGATTGCAAATTTCTTGATGCAGTTTGAATAGTTCCAGAACAGTTAGTGCCTAAAATGTATTTGAAAAAGGAACACATTGCATAGAACACTCGGATGAAGAGGTGCTTCTAGGGGGTGTTTCTGGAATAGAAGAAAAGGAATCTGAATCAGCAAAGCCAACTTTTCCCAAGAAAGATGAGAAGATGAGGATAGTTCATGGGAAGTAAGAATGGAAGAGCAGAAGGATGGGCAGAGGTTTAGAGAGGGTCTTAAAGTATGATCCACCCTTCTATGAGGGTGAAATTGGGGTTCACACACACACCCAATGCCAGTTCTCTTCCAAAAGACAAGCAAGTCACAGCCTCTACTTTTAGGAAACTTAATTGTTTATACATATATATTTTAAATAGTTTATCTTTAAGTAATATGTACACTCAAACTTACAACCCCAAGATCAAGAGTTGCATGCTCTACTGACTAAGCCAGGCAGGCACCCTTCTTCTTTTTTTCTTTTCTTTTCTTTTCTTTTCTTTTCTTTTCTTTTCTTTTCTTTTCTTTTCTTTTCTTTTCTTTTCTTTTCTTTCTTTCTTTTCTTTCTTTCTTTTCTTTTCTTTCTTTTCTTTTCTTCTTTTCTTTTCTTCTTTCTCTTTTCTTTTTTTTCTTTCTTCTTTCCTTTCCTTTCCTTTCCTTTCCTTTCCTTTCCTTTCCTTTCCTTTCCTTTCCTTTCCTTTCCTTTCTTTTTTTCCCTCTCCTCCCCTCCCCTCCCCTGAGTGAACTATAACTCAGGAGAGAAAAAAATGCAAATAGTGTTCAAAACCAGAGTCTAAGTAGTGGAAGAAGAAAGTTTAGACCATTTTGAATAACCAGGGCACTTGCCTGGGGTAGCAATCACAGGGGAGGTTTTTCTTTGGAATAACCAATGTCTGAGAACTTGCCCTCTACCTTAGAAATGCAATTCTGGCCACCACACTACATAATCTAATACTTTATAGTTTTACTGTAAAAAACAAAAACAAAAACAAACATGTAAATCTTCAGTCCATTTGGAATTTTTACTAATTTAGGAAGTTACCTAGTCCTTTCCACAGCAACTCCCCCACCCCAAGATTGGTGATAGTTACCCTAATAGCATTCATTGATTTTTAAATACAAAATTTTTTACATACGAAGTCCCTTATGGAGTTAGACTTATTTCTAAACTTGACTCAGTTGTACTAGTCTCCCTAGCAGGCACCGGTATCAACAGTTCCATTTGTAATCAGTTTGTAATGTTTTTTTGTTTGTTTTTAAAGAGTTTATTTATTCATGAGAGACACAGAATGAGAGAGAGAGGCAGAGACACAGGCAAAGGGAGAAGCAAGCTCCATGCAGGGAGCCTGACATGGGATTTGATTCCAGGTCTTCAGGATCACAACCTGGGTGGTGCTAAACTGCTGAGCCACCCGGGCTGCTCTGTTTGTAATGTTTTTATGCTGGTGAGGCGAAGTCCCTCTCAGAATCGTCCTGTTCTGTTTTTTTTATAAATAGCAAATTTTGATTATTTTATATATGATCTTAAGAGTCAACCTGTCCAACTTCAAAACTAGTGAGAACATTGCTATCTTTACACTCTGCGTCTTCTCCAAGAATAAAGTGTATCTATTTATTCCCCATCCTCTGTATTTTCCTTTAGCATTACAAAGTTTTCATTATCTATAATTGGGATATCTCTTGCAAATTTCATATCCTTGTATTTTATCCTTTTGTATATACTATAAGTGAGTTTATTATTAAATTTTGTAATTGGTCATTGTTTTTATAGAATAGGTCCACTGATAATGATACATTGATACAATAACCAGATACATTACTAGATCCTCTTATCATTTCTATTAGTTTTTGCTTTATTTTCTTGGAGTTTACCAGGTGTCAAGTCCTATATTCTAAACTGACATTCAGCTCCCCCCTCCAATTTTCATATTTTATTAAAATAACATACAATGCTATATTAGTTTTAGGCGTATAGCATAGTGATCTGACAATTCTGTGCATGACTCTGTGCTTACCATGGTAGGTATAATCATCATCTGTCACTATATAACATCATTATTGTATTATTTGCTATATTCCCTAGACTGTACTTCTCATCTCTGTGACTTATTCATTCTGTAACTGGAAGGCTTTTTTTTTTTCCTTAAGATTCATTCACTCATTCATTCATTCATTCATTCATGAGAGAGACAGAGAGGGAGAGGCAGGCTCCTCACAGGGAGCCTGACTTGGGACTTGATCCCAGTACCCGGGATCACGACCTGAGCTGAAAGCAGACGCTTGACCTCTGAGCCACCCAGACGTCCCAGTAACTGGAAGTTTGTACCTCTTAATTCCCTTCACCTATTTCATCCACCCCTTCTTACCTCCTCTCTGGCTACCACCAGTTTACTCTCTGTATTTAAGAGTCTGGGATTTTTGTTCATTTGTTTTGTGTTTTTAAATTCCATGTATAAGTGAAATCCTATGATACTTACCTTTCTCTCTCTGACTTATTTTACTTAGCATACTACCCTCTAGGTCTAGCCATGTTGTCACAAATAGGAAGTTCTCATTCTTCTTTATGGTTGAGTAATACTCTAGCACATGTGTATATAGATGTATGTGATTACTACATCATCTTTTTCTACCCATGTATTCATGGACAGTTGAGTTGCTTCTATATCTTGGTTCTTGTAAATAATGCTACAATAAACATAGGGGTGCATATATCTTTTTGAATTAGTGTTTTTATTTTATTTGAGTAAATGCCTGGTAGTGAAATTATCAGATTATATGGTATTTGTTTTTTTACTTTTTAGAGAAACCTCCACATTGTTTTCCATAGTGGTACACCAATTTAGGTTCCCACCAACAGTGCATGAGGGTTCTCTTTTCTCCACATCCTCACCAACACTTATTTCTCAATTTTTACATCTTTTATTTCTCTTGACTAATTTAATGAAGTACATCCATCCACAAGTGTTAAATATGTGTTTTTTCAAATAATGGATACAATGGCAATGTTTATAGTTTTTATGATGATTACAAAGCTGAACATGTGTTTGGTACTATGTTCCTAAGAGCTCTTCTAAGGTTTTTACATACATTAACCTAACTTTAAGAATGGCTGGCATTTGACTTGAGATTATGTATTTTATCAAGCAGTCAAGTTTCCATATATTTTGTTTAAAATTATTATTCTTCATCTGTTCTAGCTTTTAAAAATGCAATGCTATTTTAGCAGCTGTATAGCTGATAATACAGTATGCTTTTCTCTTTTAACATGTTGATAGAATGAATTATATTAATACATCTTAAAAGCAAATCATTTTGGCATGGTTAGTGATATATCATTCTTTCAGTGTAATTCTGGTTTCTTTTTGCTTCTATATATAGGACTTTTTTGTATTAATATTTATTGATCAGATTTGGCTAAAGTTTTATTTATTTTTTTGGGGGGGCTTTTTGGCTATATTAGAGTTATGTATCCATATCATGCAGGCTCTTTTTTTTTTTTAAAGATTTATTTACTTATGATAGACAAAGAGAGAGAGAGAGAGAGGCAGAGACAGGCTCCAGGAGCCCGATGTGGGACTCGATCCCGGGACTCCAGGATTGCACCCTGGGCCAAAGGCAGGCGCTAAACCACTGAGCCACCCAGGGATCCCTCATGCAGGCTTTTGAAAAAAGTTGGCAGTTCATGTTCTCTTCATCTGTGTTGGAAAATTTTTAACATTTGAGCTTGTTTCTGGAAGGTTTTAGAACTCACCTGTGAGAGGATCTGGACATTGCTTATTGTGAAGTGTTTTTTAGTTAGTTTTTTGTTTTTGGATAATATTCTGGGTTTTTTCCTACTGATTTTCATTTCTAGTGTCAGTTTTAGTAATGTATATTTTCCTCCCTATTTCTTTCTGGTTTCCATTTTTATTTGCATAGCATAAGCTTTGAGAAAGCATTCTCAATTTTTCTCTACTCTTTCCCTCCCCATGACCACATGGTTCTAAATAAAGTTGCTTAGGAGTTTATTTATTCTATTCCCTGCCCCCATTCCAAACCAATTTTAACTTTAGAGATATCCTTGAAGTTCTGCTTACTTGAGAAACATTACAGCTTTTTGTTAGCACACTTTTTTTAAAAAAAAGTCCTTGCAAAACATTGACTTGGTTTTTATCAAGGATCCAGGACCTCTAATATCACTTTGTTTTTAGATGAAAAAAAAAATATTAGAAAGGTGAAGTAAGATGATCAGCCTTACTGCATTGCAGGGGAGAATTTGGAAGGCATGAGAGCGCTTAGCAGGGGAAATGGATTTAACCTTAATGATATAACACTGTTCTTGGGAACAGAGGCCTTTAGAATGGAGTGGTAAGTTGATCCCTTCTGGCCATCAGACTTCACAGACCTAAAAGAACACAAAGTACTATTGATTCCATGTTGATCTTGAGTGATCTTCACTTTGATTTCCCCCTTACGAATTGAAATCAATAGGATTTGGTGAAGGGCAGGGAAAGGAAGAGAATGTTGTAATTCTCACTTGGGCTGGGCACCTGGATGGATGAAAGAGCCACCATTAAGTAGGATAAGAAACCATGCGGGTTGTCTGGGTGGCTCAGCGGTTTGGTGCCTGCCTTTGGCCCAGGATGTGATCTTGGAGACCTGGGATCGAGTCCCACGTGGGGCTCCCTGCACAGAGCCTGCTTCTCTCTCTGCCTATGTCTCTGCCTCTCTCTGTGTCTTTCATGAATAAATAAATAAAATCTTTTTTAAAAAGGATAAGAAAACATGAGAAGTAATAGATTCATTTGGAAAGGCAAGGCGTCTTGTTCTGAATATGTAGCATTTGCAAAGCCTACAAGATGTTAAGGGTAAGATAACCAGTCTGTATTTAGACACCTGAAAACTTAAGGAGGAGTTTGCATGGAAAAATTTGAGACTTATTTCAGATTCTTTTAATTTTACACATAATTACTGTAATTGCTCTGGGGTTTCCTTGCTTATAGTGTTGATGGTCTATGATCTTACTGAGATTAAGATCCTTCAAAGTCCTTAACAGTGTCTGGTAGGGTTCTTGATAGTTTGCTCTCCTGGCTCTCTCCTTAGACACTTAACTTCCACAACATGACACCACGGCCAGTCAAACTGAACTATTTTATTCTCTGAGCACTTATCTCATGACTCAAATGAACTGTACACATTTGCTCTTGTAAATTGCTCCTCTGTTCCCAAAACGAACAATCTTACTTATCATTTCTTCCAGATAAACCTAAGTGCTGCCTGCTCTGTGAAATGCTCCACATCAGTGTAGGGTTTACAGTTTCTTTCTCTGTTGGCTCACAGTGTGTTTGCTGATGACCCCAAAATAGTCTGTTTCCCCATGAAACTTATTACAGAACAGACTCTTGATAGCACAGATTCACTTCTGTGCCCTCAGTACCTGGGTTGGTTCCGGCATGTATTGAGTGCTCTGGCTTGTTGGTTAAATGAATGGGTGACCTTTTAATTAGAATGATAAATAGTGAAAATTTTAGGTTGAATGATCAGTGTAGGTGAATGCTGAAACAAGTGGCTGAAATGATTTAGACCATAATGAATGTACCCAGTTCTGGCACCTAGAAAACAGCCAGATACACTGCTGGGATAAGGTAAGCCTTAAACTTATCAGATCACAGCAGCCACTCTGAATCAACCCTCTCATTCATCCCTTGCACTCTGTGCTTCAATTCTCTCTTCACTGACTTTAAACTCTTATACCACATCTGAGACTACAATCCCACCTCCAACCCCAGGATTTAAATCTTTTCATTTCCTAACTGGCCTTGTAGTATCTTACAATACTTGTTCTGAGCTCAAAACTCTCACCCAAACCTGAAATATCTACCTGCTGGATAAGTAAGGAGATATCTGGTGGAGCCAGGTCTGGTCCACTGTGAAGAGGAAATTGACAAGAACAACCCTTCAAATGATTATATTTTATCTTCAGCTCCCATTTTTCATCATAATTAGTCTTAGATATACACAAAGGTAAAATATGGATAATGATTTTAAGATTTTGAGGGAATAATCAGTTGGTTTGGGCTATCTCAAAGACAAACATTTATTTTCTGTAAGAGGGTAAATGATGACCTATCATTTACAGCTGGTGTGGTTCCCAAAGGTTCTGAGATAATGGTGATTACCCAGACAGCCTCAGCCACCATTGGTCCTGTTGTGAACTCTTGAGAGTGTCTTGAGGGTAAGGATTGGAAACAAATTCAAGACCTGTTGCTATGTAATGAGTCCTAAGAGGCTCTTGTCTTCCCCATTATTTAACAGCATATGAGTAATGTTAATAGCCATAATTACTAATGGCTCAACAAGGAAAATCAAAGGGACTGTACTTTGTACAGTGAGTGTTCTATGAGAGGATGGGAGGCCCAATTACGGCTGAAAGCTGTGTGTGAAGAGTTGAAATAGTTTTTCAAATGGTTTTCTTGGGTCTTATTTCACAGGCATAAATGTCTTTTTTTTTCCTCTGTGCTTTGATTTTGCCATTAAATATAAAGGAAATCATTAAGTAGGGATAATAAGCTAACATTTATTGTGTATTTATACTATGAAGACATGATATGGATTAACTTAATGATGTTTAAGGGTTATTGTGGCATTATTACCTCCATTTCATAGCCAAATAAACTGAGGCACGGAGAGGATTAATGACTTATGTAAGTAATGCAGTCAGTAGGTCACAGAGCCTTAATCTCTAGAACCTGAACTCGGTGCTATTGTCACACTGCAGCTTGAATCCATATTTGCTGCTGAGCTGCCAGATTCCAAAGGGGAGATGACCAAAAATAAGCTCTTGGGCTGAACTTTTCTCAGAAAAACAAGCCATTGTGACATGGAACAGGAAGCGAGTGATGGAAATTCATACCTTTGGATTTTGGGGAAGAATGAAGAGTGGACTGGGGGGTGGCAGGAGGCTAGCATGGATCTGCACACTGCAGAACTGATCCTAGAGCGAATATCTCACCAGTGCCTTATAACAAGGAGCACAACAAGATGAGCTGTGATTGTAGATTGTTTCAATGATGAGGAAGAGATAAGAAATCCAGACCAGCTGGAAGGCAAAAGAAAAGAACTCATTGTTCCACCAAGTGGTAAAGAAATGAGTCAAGGCTGTGGCTTCCTGGAACCATTTTGATTGAATCCAAAAAGACTGAGAAAAATCCCACAGATGTGGCTAGCAGGAGCCCTTGTGGTGACCTTATAGCAACACGGTTGACCTGATAAAGCAGATGGAAAAGAGACACCAAGAAAGAACTTAGAAGAGATTTCCACATATTTAGTTACAAAATTTCAATTTCTTTGGCTTCTAAAGTCAATCTTGCAAAAATGTTTTGAAGTAGAATCATAGTCCTATGCTTCTCCCTCTACCAGAACTTTTCAATATACTCACTTTGGGGGCTCTAATTTCTTCTGATGTCAAGATCCTGTGGTTTTACAACTAAAGATTGGCACTAGATACATGGGGATTTATCTAGGTCATGTTTCATGATTAATGTATTCTACCCACAGGACATTAATAGCTTCTTTTCACTTAGAACCAGATTTCTTTTTTTAACTTTTAATGACCTTTTAACCTATTTTCATATAAAGTAAGACTTCTCCTCTGGGAATGTCAATTTCTTAATAGATTTAGGCATTAAAGCTCTTTATGGAGAAAAATATTTTTTTGTGGGGGCTTGGGGAGAACATCTTACACAAAGTTTCCACGTGTTTGGAAAAATGTGTAGTTTGGCCCATTTTCAAGTAATGAGAACTCTAAATAGAACCGTACTGTTAAAAAAAAAAAACAACTTAGTGGTTAAAAAAATTAGAAAGCTTGCTCAGATTAAAAAAAAGTAAATGGAAATAAAAATAGGAACGCAAATGAGTCCCAGATTTAGCAAAGATGACAGCCCTCTTTAATGCTGCCACCCTAAGCCACCCTTTGCAAACTCTTTTCTGTTATATGTTTTTAATGGAAAGCAGCTGCCTTGGAAGGCATTGTTTACAATGGATCTCTGTCATAGCTCTGCATTGTAGCTATAAATAATGTCAACATGTTCTTCTATCCAGCCGCCTGGATGCTGATGCCACTCATCCATAGCAGATGAGATTATATTATTCTTCCCAAAACATATTCATTATCCTCTCGTGCTGTCCCCATCCCTGAGGATAATGATGACCCTTTGTAACACCATTCATCACCGCCTGTAATTGTCTGCAGCTGAGGCTATTGGCCCTTGGGTCCTCTCCCACCTAACTTCTCTGGTGCCCAGTGATACCATGTCTGCTCTGCCTTTTTTTTTATCTCTTTCTTCAAAATGTCTTCATCTTTTTTGGTATGGACCTATGCATGTAGAAGCAAACCAAATGTAGGATACATATATATTAGCATCTAACATAATCATGTAGTGGTCAGGACATTTTGACCAAATAAGGGATGAGTTGCCCATGAAAAGTCTAGAAAGGATCTTGAGAGGTGAGGAGAAGGTCAGTAGTAGAAGTCTGTGATATGGAGACTTCAAATATGCCTTCTGGGAGAAGGTAGAGTGAATGGAGGCTAGTTACTCAAGTGACATTACCTTGTGTGCATTCTCCTAAATAGGTAGAGGAGAGTTGGGGTATGGTTATAGAGCCTCTGTGCATATGTATTTTTCTGGACAAGAAGTGACTTCATTTTGTTGGATTCTTGAGCTATGAATCACATAGATAAAACAAAAGATAAATACATAGCAACATATTAAATAGAGGTGTTATCAGTGGAACTGAATTTGAAGAATACTTGAACAAAAGAAGGCAGGTGGGATTGAGTTAATGGGGAAACTAAGCTCAAACAGGTCTGTAAGATGATGGTCAATGCCTATAGAGGCAGATTTGGAGGTTCTTTAGAATTAGCTTGGGGTATCAGGTGCAGAAGGTGGTCCTGAGCAAATCCTCAGAGAACATTTTTTGAGATAGCAGGTGACCTAGCCTCCCCCTACAACTTTAGCCACTGGGAGGAGTGGTGGGTTCTTTCACTCAGAAGAGTTACTTGTATACCACACATCTTCCTCCTCATAACTAGAGAAAGGCTTTGATAAAAACACAAGCAATGTCCACAAACAGGCAAATGGGGATTCAAATACAAAGAAATCCAGCAACCCAAATCTCTAGATGTTTGAAAAATACACACTACCAGATCAACAGAAGACCCAATATCTGAGGTTATGATGGATTTTTAAAATAGTATATTTGATGTCTTCTCTGAGATGAGGGGGTATCATATTTACAAAAGATCAATTAGTTAGATACTAGAGTAAAATCCTTAGAGACTTTAGGACTAAGAATTTAGATAACCAACATTGAAAATCTAAGGCTCTATTAACCTGAACCACAAAAAAACCCACCATCAATGCACTAAGCTAAAAATCAAAGACCTTGAAAAGAATTTTCTGAAAACTAGCACAAAAATGGTACTGAAGCAAAAAGTATGGAGAAAAGTGAGACCAAATGATGTGTATGCTTCAGAATCTATCAAATAGGAGCTCACACAAGAAGGAAAATAGCAGATGGCAATTCCTTAAAAGAATAGAAAGTAATTTCCACAACTTACAGGGGGAGATTCTGAGTTTAATGAACACATGGAGGTCTGGCAGAACAGAAAAGATAGAAAACCTCCCTGGACAAAGCAGGGAGAACTTGGAAAGCAGCAGGCATAAATGGGCATTTCCAAAGAGAGAACATTCTCTCCCACCATATATATGTATAATGACTATATATATGTGTGTACATATATATATGTGTACATGTATATATATAATATATATATGAAAAAGAATTGGATTAGCAATGTAGTTCTTGATGGCAACATTTGATGCAGAAAGGCAAAGGATTTGAACCTAGACTTAGGTGTGTAATCAAAGCTTAATTCATATGTGAGGGCAAATTATCAGTTTTTTAGATAAAAGATAAATTTCACACCCAGAAACACTAGTGGGAGGAGAACCAGCTAGTATTTCAACAAAAAGAAACATAGACCTAACAAGAAAGCCATATATTATGAGAAATCAGGGTGAAGAAGAATAGAAATTACAGATCCAGTTGTACTTAAATAACTGTTCATTAATAGAAAAAATTGTATATTTTATTTATGTGAAATTAGAAGAGAATGAAGGGAAGTATGAGTTAATGTTCCCTGTTCAATGAGATAATGTGATGTTAACTAACTGACATAGGAAAACAAGTAAATATTGATATACAAATATACATTTAAATTCTAGACCATTAGAATGGGAGAGAAGCTCTAACTAGAGGGCTCTAACTAAACACAAAGGAGGAAAAGAAACAAGAAAATCTAGTAAACAGAAAAAATAAGGTGGCTAGTGTAAGTTCAAACACACCAGTTATCTTGTTAAATGTGAAGAGATTAAATTCTGTTCTGAGAACAGAAATTGAGATTGGATTTAAAAAATAAAGCTCTGGAATATTTTAGGAAATTTCTAAAACAAAATGAAACCAGAAGGTTGGAAATCAAGTCCTGAAAAGAGATACCCAACTTACGCCTTTAAGCAGAGATGGTGTAGAGGAAAATAACATGCAAAAATGAAATTCAGGGTGAGCACTACAAGGGACATACTAATCCAATAAATCAGAAAACATGAATGGTGAATCTTTATAAACCTAGTAGCATGGATTTATGATGTGTTTGGCAGAACATTAAAAAATGAGTAAGGCAAGATGGACAAATTCATAATCAGAGATTTTTCTTAAATTAAAAAAACTCAAAGAGAAAACCTCACTCAGAAATTGAAAGATTGAGTAGATAGAATGAGTTACAATATTAAGAAGGATATAATCTACAAATTTCACTGAATGATTATATATACATATTTGTAACATACAGAGTTTTTTCACATATACTTGAGGCTCATAGAAAAACTGAAAAACAAATCAAAACTAAAACATGAGAGACTCCTAACTCTGGGAAATGAACAAGAAGTAGTGGAAGGGGAGGTGGGCAGGAGATTGGGGTGACTGGGTGATGGGCACTGAAGGGGGCACTTGACGGGATGAGCACTGGGTGTTATACTATATGTTGGCAAATAGAACTCCAATGAAAAATATACAAAAAAATAAAAAATAAAAACAAAAAACAAAACGAAAATGAAAAGCTATTGATGACCTAGAATGAGAGAATTCTGATGAAAATTTGTATTTGCAAGTGTTTTAATTAGACAAATAGAAGAAGTCTAAAAAACCAAAAGGAATAATATTTTTTAAAGAACCATAAAGATATAAGCATAAATTAGTAAAAAAAATATAGGTTATATTAAAGTATAAGAATTTTTCCTTTTAACTTGACTATGTACTAACTTGATTAGAAGTGTGGCAAAGAAACAAAATATTTTTATGAATAAAAAAGGAAAAAGAAAGAATAAAAAAGGAAGTAGAATTTATAGATTTTGGGAATTTAAAAGGACGAGTATAACATTTTATAATAAACTTGAGAATCTAGATGAAATTAATTCAAAAAATTAATACTGAGTCAAAAAGCAATATATCTTCATAGAACAGGAAATATTGGAAAAATATAGTAAAAAGAAAAAATCCCCCCCCCCAAATGATCTTTGGGTCCATGAATTAAAAAATTAGGGAATATAATCTAATATTATTAATAATCATTGATAATTATAAGTGGTTTTTCCCTTATGAAAGGAGAAGTACAAATGCTCCTTTTTTTCCCTGTATATTTGTTAGGAGTTCTTTAAAAAATGAGATGGGCTTCTTCTTTTAATAAGTAATTTCCACAAAGCTCTTGAAGTTCTTACAGAATTTGACAATGAAGTTGTTTCTCACTTAGCAATTCCAAAATACTTTATTTTTTTTTCATGGAAAGCAACTAAATCCTCATCAAACGATCAGAAGGAAAAGAAAGCCCTTTCTTTCTTTTGTAATATTCAAATCTGGAAGGGAAGAGGCAAAGATTGATGTACCGGCAATCATAAGAAAAAGATGTTATCTGGTCTCACACAAAAAATAGAAATGAAATGTTTCTAATTTTCTTTCTCACATACATCACAGAATGGGGAACATATAACATTTAATGAATTAATTTTTTTACTGTGTTCTGTTGATAAGGGCAGTGTTAGGACACTAAGGAATGCTGGTGTTAGAAGATGGTCCTCCAACCATAAGTGATGAAGTATCAGGTGGAAGTTACATTAAGTTTGGCACACATCATTAAGCAGTGTATAAATAATAGTGAAAGGTAATAGAGGGAAAGGGAGAAGAAATGGGTAGGAAATATCAGAAAGGGAGACAGAACATGGAAGACTCCTAACTCTGGGAAACCAACTAGGGGTGGCGGAAGGGAAGGAGGGCGGGGGGTGGGGGTGACTGGGTGGCGGGCACTGAGGGGGGGCACTTGACGGGATGAGCACTGGGTGTTATTCTATATGTTGGTAAATCGAACACCAATAAAAAATAAATTTGTTATTAAAAAAAAGGACAAGGGATCCCTGGGTGGCGCAGTGGTTTGGCGCCTGCCTTTGGCCCAGGGCGCGATCCTGGAGACCCGGGATCGAATCCCATGTTGGGCTCCCGGTGCATGGAGCCTGCTTCTCCCTCTGCCTATGTCTCTGCCTCTCTCTCTCTCTTTCTCTCTCTCTGTGTGACTATCATAAATAAATAAAAATTAAAAAAATAAAAAAAGACAAAAAAATAAAAAATAGTGTCTCTTAGGAGCAGATGTTCAATTTTTCATACTGAGAAAGTGGCTCAAGAGATTCTAGTGTACCATAGTGTGATGTAATGGCATAATTTTCTATGAAAGTAAAATAAGCCATCTATCTTCAATGCGGCAGTGGGTATCTGTCAAGTCTACTGGTGATTTCAATGTTCCTGTCCTAATTGGAAACTATAGATAATTCTGAAGGTCCTAAATACCCCTTGGATACATTTGTTATTGATCTTGTACCGATATAGTGCCGGAGGTGGGTAGCACCTTTAAATATCTAATAATGTTCTAAGTGGCATTCTTTAAGACTAGTTGTTTTTTTTTTTTTTTTCAAGTTAACCATTATATCCTTTTATAACCCTTCATTCTGCCTCCTTTCTATGCCCTGGAAGTCATGGTAGAGTCACTAAAATATGAGTGTGGTCAATTCCATCGAGGCACAATTCCCTGAAAGATCTCTTCTTTACACTTATTTTCAATTCATAGGCTGGATTGTCTAGCCAGCTACTTTGGATAGTGATGTTCATAATTCTATCAGTTCCTCAATTTTGTGTTATTATCCAAAAAGTAGACAGGTGAATATATAACTTTTTAACTCTACCTGCTTCTAAGAAAAAAAAAGTGACAGTACAAGAACAAAACTGCACCAACTCTATTTCCTCAGCATACATAGAAGTCAGGGACTGTTCTAACCTTGACTTAGTAGGAAGTGCAGAAATAAATGCAGAATCTCAGCATGCTGTTTCCCATGCTCCTCATGGCAAGCCTTTGGGATTACATGGGCATTTCAGCTAAAAATTCCATGGAGGATCTGAAAGAGGAGGTGGCAGTGAGGAAAATAATCAGAAACCACCAACAGAACACAAAAGATTGTGAAAGCATATACAAAGGTCTAGTGGTAGGCCAGAGCACTGACTACAGGGTAAAGGGCATCAAAGAACAAGGGACATGAGTAGACAGTCTTTCAGAGGGGTTACACCCAAGCACAGAAGAGGCTTAAAGCAATGGAGAGCCATACTTGAATAGGGTCTAGTGCAGGGTTAAAAAAAAAAAAAAAGAGGGAGGAGGGCAGCCCCGGTGGCTCAGCAGTTTAGTGCCGCCCTCAGCCCAAGGTGTGATCCTGGAGACCCAGGATCGAGTCTCACATTGGGTTACCTGCATGGAGCCTGCTTCTCCCTCTGCCTGTGTCTCTGCCACGCCCCCCTCTCTGTGTGTTTCTCATGAATAAATAAATCTTTTTAAAAAGCGGAGGGGAGGGGGAGGAGGAAAATTTAGATAAAAGAGAATCAAAAGGGATCCCTGGGTGGCGCAGCGGTTTGGCGCCTGCCTTTGGCCCAGGGCGTGATCCTGGAGACCCGGGATCGAATCCCACGTCGGGCTCCCGGTGCATGGAGCCTGCTTCTCCTTCTGCCTATGTCTCTGCCTCTCTCTCTCTCTCTCTCTCTCTCTCTCTCTGTGACTATCATAAATAAATAAAAATTAAAAAAAAATAAAATAAAATAAAATATTAAAAAAAAAAAAAAAAGAGAATCAAAATATCAAAGGACATACACCCCCTCTGCCACTCTCATTTCCCTTTTAAAAAACTCAAACACATGGTAAAGAAATTACTTCTTACTATGCTGATTAGAAGAGGGTATTCTTTTTTTTATTTTAATTTCTTTTTATTGGAGTTAAATTTGCCAACATATAGCATAACACCCAGTGCTCATCCCATCAAGTGCCCCCCTCAGTGCCCATCACCCAGTCACCCCAACCCCCTACCCACCTCTCTTTACACCACCCCTTGTTCGTTTCCCAGAGTTAGGAGTCTCTCATGTTCTGTCCCCCTTTCTAATATTTCTCACTCATTTACCCTCATTTACTCTTTATTCCCTTTCGCTATTTTTTATATTCCCCAAATGAATGAGACCATATGATGTTTGTCCTTCAGAAGAGGGTATTCTTGAACTAGAAATCTCCCAACCCAAACTGTTGGTTCTGTCCACGGAAATGTAGAGGAGTTGTTTCCGTCTTTCTTTTAACAGCACTGCTACAAAATAAAATAGAAAATTAGAATAGTTTAAATATTCAGCTGAGAAAAATTCATGCTCTCCAAACCCAAAAGCAACACAGAAGGAAGCAGAAATGCAACAAACCAAACTAAATAGCCTCAAAGAAGCATTTGGGCTTATTGGAGGATACTTTGAATCAAAAGTTCAGGAACTATGAACATAAAGGACAAAAAGCTTGAGAGAATGAAACAACTTGATTAGACACAGGGAAGAAATAGAAGAAAAAGTTATAATTGTATCAGAAATGTAGACTAACTTATAAGTTGCCCAAAAAGTATAGATGAAAAACATAAACAAGGACATTGGAATAAACTAATAAATAGCTAAGAGAATACAAATGAAATAAAAGAAGAAATAAATAAGAGCCAAAGGTAAGATGACTGATTTAGAAGATAGCCAAAGAAGGAATAACATTTATATAATTGGAGTCCCAAGGAACAAAAGTGGAACAGAATTAATATTTGTAACTGTCAAAACACTTTTTGGATGCAAAACACTTGAATATACATATTGAAAGGACTCAGTGGCACTATTTCAAATTTACTCTCAATCATCAATTCAATGTCATTGTCTCATAAATGTATTAAACAAAGATAAAGAATATTAAGGACCATGAAGGGAAAACAAAGTAACTCACAACGAAAGATAGGTAGACAGGCACGTGACATCTGAAAAACAACAGAATGCAAGGCAACATGAAAGAGGCTTTTTGAGAAACTCCAAAGAAAATGTAAATCCAAAATTTCCCTCCAACCAAGCTGCCCTTTAAGTATGGGAAAAATAAAATAAGACAAAGTCAGAGAGAGACACAAACCATAAGAGACATTGAACTCTAGGAAACAAACTGAGGGTTGCTAGAGGGGAGGAGATGGGGGTATGGGGTAACTAAGTGATGGGCATTAAGGAGGGCATGTGTTGTGATGAGCACTGGGTGTTATATACAACTGATGAATAACTGAATTCTACCTCTGAATCTACTGATGCACTATATGTTACTTAACTGAATTTGAATAAAATAAAATTTAAAAGTATCCGGATTATAGAAAAATAACAACACATAAGAGTTCTGGGAATTCTGTATCCATAAGCCCTTGCTGAAGAATCTACTGGAAAGTGAACTCCATTCAACCAAGAGATGACCAGGGAAATTTTAACAGAAGGAATATGAACAATATTTAGTAATTATAGATGGAAGACTGGAACAAAGGGGAGAGGACATGATATTGTATATAGATAACCCTGAAGACTCCATCAAAAGTACTGTTGGGGCTAATAGATGAATTCAGTAAAATTGCAGAATACAAAATCAATATACAAAAATCTGTTGCAATTTCTTTACACTAATAAACTATCAGAGTGATTAAGAAACCAATGCCATCAATAATAATAAAATGCCTGTGGGTAAATTTATCCAAGGAGGAGAAATACTTGTATATTGAAAACAAGACATTAATGAAAGAAATTGAAGACACAGATAAGTGGAAATTGAAGACACAGATAAGTATTCTGTTCTCATGAACTGGAAAAATTTATATAACTAAAATGACTGTGCTATCCAAGGTGGTATACAGATTCAACATATTCCCTAACAAAATTTCAATGATAATTTTTGCATAAATAAAACAATCCTAAAATTTTATGAAACCATGAAAGATCCCAAGCATGCAGAAGAATATTGAGAAAGAAGGAAAAAGCTAAAGTCTTCTTTGCCCTGATTTCAAACTATATTACAAAGCTGTAGTAATTAAAATAGTATGCTGTTGGCCTAAACACAGACCTATACATCAGTGGAACAGAAGAGAGAGTCCAGATATAAGTTCATGCATAAAGGGTCAATTAATTTAAGACAAAGGAGCCAAAAATATGCAACAGGGAAAGCACAGTCTCTTAATTAAATGGTGCTGACAAAAAAAAAAAAAAAGCTATACACGAGAGAATGAAACTGGACCCACTCTCTTATACCACACATAGAAATTAACTCAAAATTGATGAAAGACCTACATGTGAAACCTGAAGCCATAGAACTAGGAAAAAACACAGGTGGTAAGCTCTTTGCCATAGTCCTTGGTGATGATTTTTTTGAATCTGACCCCAAAAGAAAAGCAACAAGAGCAAAAATAAATAGGTGGGACCAATTCAAACTAAAAAGCTTTGCATAGCAAAGAAAACCATCAACAAACTGAAAAGGCAACTTTTTTCATTTTTCATTGAGTGGGAGAAAATAGTTGCAAATAATATATCTGAGAAGTGGCTAATATCCAAATATATAAAGAATGTATACAACTCAATAGCCCCCCAAAACACAAGCCCAACAAAAACAAAAACCAAACAATCCAATTTAAAAATGGGCAAAAGATCTGAAGAAACATTTTCCAAATAAGAGCTATAGGTGGCCAACAGGTATATGAAATGATGCTTTATATCACTAATCCTCAAGGAAATGCAAATCAAAAGCATAATGAAATTTCAACCCACACCCACTAGAATGACTATCATTGAAAAGACAAGAAGTGTTTACTTGGGTGTAGAGAAAAGCAAACCCTCATGCACTGTTGGTGAGAATATAAATTGGTGTAGCCAATGTGGAAAACAGTATGGAAATTCCCCTTCAAGATTAAAAAGAGAACTATGTATGATCTTGTAATTCTCCTTCTGGGTATTGACTTGAAGAAAATGAAAATAGTAATTCGAAAACTAATCTGCACCGCCATGTTCATTGCAGCATTATTTACAATAGCCAAGATAAGAACACAACCTTAAGTATCCATCAGTAGGATAAAATGGATAAAGAAAGTGTGTGTGTGTATGTGTGTGGTGTATATACACACACACAATGAGATCTCATTCAGCCATAAAAGGAGAATAAGACCTTGCCATTTGTGACATTGTGAATGGACCTTAAGGGTAATATGCTCAGTGAAATAAGTCAGAAAAAAGATGACTACCTGATCTATCTTCTACATGGAATTTAAAAACAAAAACACTCAGCTCATAGATACAGAACAGATTGGCATTGCAAGAAAAGGTGAGGAGGTGGAGAAAAATTTTTTTAATAAAATAGTAATAAGTATTCAGAATAAAATGTTATGACACATGTTAATCTTATGTATTCTATATTCTGATAAAGTAAAAATAATGTGACTAGAAAGCCAGAAATAGAATAAGTTCTCTAATTATTGTATAGTCATTAGATGGAGTTTAAGAATACCATTAAAAATGTATGAATGATACAATGACTTAAACAATGAGAATAAAGACATTTAAAATAGTACAGGTACAAAAGTAATCATCAGAAGAAAGACCTTCTTATATACCAAAACAAAAATTGCAAACAAAGTTAAATTTTCTAAAGAGAAAAGAAATTATAAGTAATACAGCATAACTGAGATCAAATGTTGTAGTCTCGCTGATAAATGTTAATGGGTATAATATACCTATTAAAAGAAAAAGGTGTTCAGTTGGCCTCATAAAGGAAAACCCACTTATATTTTGTAAACAAGAGACACATGTAAGACAAGTCAAATAGGTGAACAAGAAAGAGGTAGACAAAAGGTATACTAGGTAAATGGAAATGGTAAGAAATCCGTATATCATACAAAGTATAATTCAATTCGAAGAACATCAAACATAAAAATAAAGGACTTTGTTAAAATATGTAATTCACAATTAAATGTGTAATAATTATGAATATCTGTATACCTAAAATGGCAATCATCTCTGAGTTTATAATTGGTAATTTTAAAACACTAACAAAATAGACAAACATATGGGTAATGTAATCAAGAAACAAATCACAAATATATGAAATAAGAAATGGCAACAGAGAGCTGTCCAAAATCTTCAAAATGATACTTTAATATCATCAGACTATTTATAAAAGGTTGATAAAAGGTTCACAAAGGGTGCCTGGGTGGCTTAGTTGGTTAAGCATCTGACCCTTGATTTCGGCTCAGGTCATGATCTCAGGATCATCAGATTGAGTCCTGTGTCAGGTTCTGTGCTGAGCATGGAGCCTACTTAGGATTTTCTCTCTCCCTCTCTCTGCCCCTCACACTCCCTTGCACTCTCTAAAACAAAAAACAAAAAGTTGATGAAATACAAGGAGACAAAAAAACCACACTAATAAAATGACACTTCAGAACACAAAAAGATCAAGATTACAAAAAAAGTAAGGATCAGAAAATCAAAACATCATAACCAAAAGGTATTCTATGGCATATTGAACTTTGTACCCTCACATAGATGACACGTTTACCTCAAGCACAAGTGGAAGGAACACTAAAAAAAAAAAAAAAAAAAAAAAAGGGTGGCAGAAAATGTCAGTGGACATAGTAAATAACACTATTGGCTTCCATTGAAATAAAAGTAGAAATTATTTAATCGTTAACTTTGTATTATAAGGAGGAATACAATATGAAGTGACAATTTTTAAAAACCTGTATGATCCTGCATTATTAAAATAGGCAAAATACACTTAGAGCAGTGATGAGAGGAAAATCAGCACAGAAACTTCTTTTTAAAAAGATTTTATTTCTTTGAGAACAAGAGCGTGTGTGGATATGAGCACGGGGGAGGTGGGGGGGGGGGTGGAGGTGGCAGAGGGAGAAGGAGAAGCAGGGTCCCCGCTTAGGGAGCCTGACACCTGACTGGATCCTAGGACCCTGGGATCATGACCTGAGCCCAAGGTAGGTGCTTAACCAGTTAATCCACCCAGACGCCTCAGTGGTACAGAAACTTGTATCAACAAAAATGAAAGAATACATAAATGACACTTTCAAGTGCAAAAGTTAGAAATAGAAATAACCCCAGGGTAAAGCAGAAAGAAGAAAGTACAAGGAGAAAAATGATAAAAGCAGAAATGTATGAGAAAGATGATAAAGGCAGATCTAATTAGTGAAAAAAAATACTTGGTAATTTCAAAACATTAACAAATATACAAGCCTATGGATAATGAAATCAAGAAAAAAGAGAGAAATCACAAACATATGAAATAAGAAATGGCAAGCGAGAAATGTCCAAAATGTTAAAATATCATCAGACTATTTTGCAGGTCTCTCAGAAATACATTTGAAAATATGCACAAAGTAGAGAATTTCCCAGGGAGATACAGTTTACCAAATTGACCCAGTTAAATAAATAAAACTTGGACAAATTGCTCTAGAATAAACTGAGAACATGCTCATAGAATTAACCCATAAAAAGCACTATGTTCAAGCAGGAATTACCGGGAAGTTCTAGAAAACTTCAAAGAGCAGATGATCCCAATGCTCTATGAATTATTCCAGAGCATTGGAAATGAAGGAGTACGTGGTAATGTGTTTTATGAAGCAAGTGTAGCATTGATATATAAAGTCAATAAAGGCAGTGAAAGGGATATTTACAAGTAGATATCACCAATGAATATTGATGGAAAGTTCAAAATAAAATACAGTAAGTAAACAGAATCCAGTCCTATTATAGGAAAATTATATGTGATGACCCTGAGTTTATTTTAGGAATATGACTCAAAATTTGAAAAATATCAGAATTTGTCTAAGGAAAAAAAATCAAAGGATTGACTCTACAGATACTGAAAAGGTATTTTAAAAATTCAACACTTATTCCAGATAAAATGTACTCAAGCAAAAGGAATTGATGAACACTTGTTTCTATAATATCCAAAGTACGCCTATCCTGAGGTAACATCTGTCATAAAGGGGAAGCAGTGGAGGCATTTTCAATAAAATTAGAAACTAGTAGTGAAAGTATCTGGGAATTCTTTTTAGTAGTCTTGTCAATTTTATCTAAGTCTGAAATTATGTCAAAATACATATGGAGAATGAGGTTACTAATGCTTATTTTCTTTATCGGGACCAGGGGCACATATTTTTAGCTATTTACCCAATATCTGTTTCTCCTCTCTTTCTTCTCTTCTGAGGTTTTTTGTTTGTTTGTTTGTTTGTTTGTTTTTTAAGTCTGAGATAAAATATCTTTCTTATAATTCAATTTTGTCACCTAAGATAAAATGGAAGTTTCTAGGTATAGGGATTCTTAGGAAAATTTCTGAAAAAGGAACAGGCTTGGCTGATACTACACTCAGGCTTTTTGCCCTTCTAATATCTTCCTGGAGGGAAGTGACAGCCACATTGTATCAACAAGGAGAAAAATCTCAGCCTGAAGATAAAGGAACAGAGATATGGAAGGAGCTTGAGTGAAGTCACCAAATCCTTATATCGGCTACTGATGGCCAATTTCTGGATGTTTTACATAATAGAAACAATCCTCTTCCTTACTTAGGCCATGTTTGTTGGGTTCACTCTTTTTTGAAGCTGTGTGAATTTTATAGATTTTTTTCATATAGGAATGACAAGTACTTTAAATGCCACAGGATTCTTGAGAGAAATGAGAAAATTAAAACAATTGAGAACCACCACTCAAGACCCAAAGATCCAGGATTAAGTCTGAAAGTGCACCTCAAAGTAGAGGTTTTAGGGAGTTCATACTCCGGGAGAGCCACTCCAATGCCTTGAAGAAAGCATAACGCAATCGGCTTAGATAAAACTTCCATTCTCTGTTTTGTCAGTTCAACACTATTTGTTGAGAAACAGCTCTGTGAAAACTACTGGAACATAGAAGTGTTTCTCAGTAGTTTACAAGGACCTTCTAATCCCAGTAGCAAGTACAAAGTCAGTGCTTTCGAAATAAAAAGCCACTCAGGACATTATGATAAAAGCGTCAATGAGCAGTATAGATAGTACAAGTCATATATAAATTCAAAGACATGAACGGGGCTGAGTGGAGAAGAATTCATGGAGGAGGTGCTATCTGAGTGAGTCTTGGCAGAAAGATAAAACTTGGATCTTTGAAAGGCATAGGTGGGAAGGCATTCTTGGCAAAATACATGCAGATACCAATGGGTAGAAGTTATAAAAAAAAAAAAGTGACATTTAGGGACAGTAAGGCAGCCAGTTCTTTTGGAATGGAGTCTTTTTGACATTATAAATTCTTCAACAGGATATAATCTGATCGAAGCAGAATTTTAGAGTCACCTAATACGTAGGATGAAATGCAGGAAGCTTAGAATCAAACTGGATGATAAATTTAGTGATTGTGGGCATAGGTGGGGCTATAAGAATGGGAAAGCCACATTCAAGAGTTATTTCTGGGGAAAATGCACATATATTTGTATCTTGTCAGATTTAGGGTTGGATCATAAACTCTGCCAAGGTTTCACACGTAATCGCTTAACAGCAATGTCATTGACAGAAACCAGTCATTGGAAATGGAGCTCTTTTCTTAGAGACAGAGGAAGCAGAAGTGTAAGAGGATGAAGCTGAGGTTAATTTTGCTCAGATGTTGAGGGGCTCTGAAAATAGTCAACATTTGCTTAGAGATACTATGTCTGGAGTGTGGAAGAAGGGTCAGGCCTTCAGAGACAAACTTGGGTGTCATTTGAATGGGAATCATAGTTAAAATGGTATGGATGGATGATTTTTTTAAAACTTTTTTTAAATTTTTATTTATTTATGATAGTCACACACACAGAGAGAGAGGCAGAGACATAGGCAGAGGGAGAAGCAGGCTCCAGGCACCGGGAGTCCGACATGGGATTCGATCCCGGGTCTCCAGGATGGCGCCCTGGGCCAAACCGCTGCGCCACCCAGGGATCCCAATGGATGGATGATTTTAACAGGAAGTTGACGGTTCTAGAATGTGAGAAAGTTGGAATATGGCTAGTAGAGGTCTGAGAACTAAGTTTTGGGCAGCACTATTTACAGAAAGAAAAATAAGAGAAGCCAGTGAAGAAGATAGAAGTAGAAGAAGCCCTTGCTCCCCATCATGTGGCATATTTCCCCCAGTCCTAGAAGATGATGGTCTCACTAATTGGGGCATCTGCTAGGATCCCTGAAATGAATTGTTACATGTTCCATAATGCATATTTAAGATGACTGCAAATCATGAACTTCAAACTTGCTCAAAAATCTAATCAAGGGATGCCTGGGTGGCTCAGCAGTTGTGTGTCTGCCTTTGGCTCAGGTTCTGATCCCGGGGTCTGAGTATCATGTCCCACATCAGGCTCCCTGCCAGGGCCTGCTTCTCCCTCTCCCTATGTCTCTGCCTCTCTCTGTGTCTCTCATGAATGAATAAATAAAATCTTAAAAAAATACTACATATATAAAAATCTGCTCAATCCTTTTTCTAGGTAAGAAACATGGAAGCTAGAATTTCCATTTGCGGATTATATTTTGTTTAGTGTTCATTAAAATCAGTATATTCTTACATTAAATTTATTAGAATAAAGAGGATTTGGTGCTAACTATACATTGAGACCTCCTTTGTGAACAACATGTATATTGTGTTTGTGTAAATATTATGTAATTATAGCAAAATTTTAAGAGTTACACTATGGTACACTTTATAGGTGACTTAATTTAGCTGCTGTCACAGAGCACTGGTTGTTTCTGATGTATGTTCTGACTTCTCCTTGCTCAGATACCAACACTGAAAACGTCATTATTCCTGTGGATAAAATCAGAAGCACAAAATGCTTCACTGTGTAGATGCAGGATGATAACACAGACAGGAGTAGGGATTTTGGCAACTCCACATATCCTCCTTCAACCAATAGAACACATTCAGGAGATTTAGGGAATCAAAATGTGTGATTTCTTTTTTTTCATTTGAGGCATAAAGGAATGGCAGTTATTTTAATATTTGTATCTTAACTTTAATAACATTACGTCTGACTCACTGAGGAAAGACTCATTCTGTACTGGTTATGAAATCTGGATTATATACAAGTTTTAGCTAAGAATTTTTAAAAATACAGTTTTGAAATGATGTGTCTTGGAACCCTAGATTCTCTTTATGCCTACTGCATTGGTGGTGGGGTACAAGAGGCTGGTAGGAAACCACCACTTTCATTTGTCTGTTTTATGTATTATCCTTTTCCTGCATGATTTTGATGAAAGGAAATCAATAACCCTTAAAACATAAGGAATAGAGTTAAAATTATTGGTATGATGTCCTTTTCTACTAATTATCTATGTTGGTTATGGGTGAATTTTTAATTGAATTTTCTCCTCTTTTTGAGTGGTATTTTCCTGCATCTTTTTTTTTTAAGATTTTATTTATTGATTTTACAGAAAGAGAGAGCAGGGGGAAGGGCAGAGAGAGACTCTCAAGCCAACTCCACGCTGAGCACAGAGCCCGACGTAGGGCTCAGTCTCACAACCCTGAGATCATGACCTGAGTCACAATCAGAAGTCAGGTGTTCAACTGACTCAACCACCCAGGTGCCCCTATTTGCCTGCATCTTGCATGCATGCCTTGTAACTTGTTATCTGTTTATAGGCTGAATTTTCCAACAAGATATTCACCAATACTTGTGCTCTTTTGCTTTTCAAAAATCCACTGAGTGTAGGACTTTTTGTTTTATACAAGTAAGTCAAGATTGTGAATTTGTCTCAAGAATGCTTTGGTTTTCCTTTATTAATTTTGTTATACAATATTCTCATTGATCCTGCTTTCTTTCTGGTGTATTATTGTCATTCTATATCCTCTTTGTTCCAAGCTTTACATAAATGTTTTGACTTGCCAGATTTTTTTTAAAGAAGTCTTTTCTTTTTTTAAGAAACCTTTCTTAATGGTTATTTGAAAAAAGTTAAAAATAAAATTATGCTTACATTCCTAGTTTAAGTGCATTTTGGTCAGTGGTCCCAACTTGTATAATTCTGCTTTTTAAAATCTGAGGTTTTGTTATGGCCTAGTGATAATTTCTGTATGCATTTCATAGATGCTTAAAATGTTTATTCTCTGGCAGAATACAGATATCACTTACACTTTTATATATGTGTGTATATATATATGCATATGTACACACGCACACACAGATATATATATCTGATTTTATATATATATATATATATAATCAAAGTTAATGTTATTCATATCCTATTTTTTTCACTTGCTCTCTGAATGATGAAGGGTAGGATCTTTAAAGTATATGTTACAAACGACTGGCAACATGCAAGGTATCTTCTGTTTGCCCATGCAATGTTATTTTAAAAATTAAACTAATCACAAACATTTAAAGGCCAGGGAATTTTGTATAACAGATAGATTTTTGACTTCTTTGAAAAACTAGAGAATTGGCCAAACCTGCATCCTCACTGCTGTGCAGAAATGTTTGACTGAAGCTAAGAATTGTCTGCTTTTTAAAGATAGTACATGTACTCTCCATTTCACAAGGACCTCCCCTGGCACCTGAGGCCTCTGACTATGAATACGAGTTGCTATTTATCTTTGTTTTTGCTCTATTACATTGTAGTGGAGTGGAGGAAATTGTGGGAGAAAAATCAGCCACCAGAAATGGTAAATCAAAAAAGACAGACTGAGAAGGCACTGTATTTAAGAAAAAAAAAACTTAAAATCTAGCCTTCTTTATTCTTCATATAATGTTTGACCACTTTTGGAGGAATACATTGATAATCCATATAATAGTGTCTTTCTGGGGATGCCTGGGTGGCTTAGCAGTTAAGCATCTGCCTTCGGCTCAGGTCATGATCCCACAGTCCGGGATCGAGTCCCACATAGGGGTCCCTACAAGGAGCTTTCTTCTCCGTCTGCCCGTGTCTCTGCTTCTGTGTGTTTGTGTGTGTGTGTGTGTGTGTGTGTGTGTGTGTGTGAAATAAATAAATAAAATCTTTTAAAAATAGTGTCTTTCTGTCAATTTCTTTGCAGATATTTAATCAATTTTATTGAGATAAAATATATATACAATTAATCTATCCATATACACATACAATTTGCTGATGTGAACACCTAGAAAACTAGAAAACCACCTGTGGAATATAAACCTGCAAAAACATGGCCACAGTCAAGATATAGAACACTTTCATTGTCATCAATAGTTTCCTTGTGTCCCTCTGGAGTACATCTCTCCCTCTACCCTTGCCCCAGACAACCAATTACCTATTTTGTTTCATTTTCTAGACTTGTATATAAATGAAAAAATATAGGATGTGTTTCTTTTTTTTTTTTTTTTGGCCTGGATTTTTTTCACACAGACCACTAATTTTGAGATCCATTCATATTTTTGTTTATATCAACACTTTTTCCTTTTTATGAGTGATAGGCATTTCATTGTTTGAATACATGACAGTGTATCCATTCATCAGCTAAAGAATATTTGGGGGTTTTTTTTCACCCCCATTTGAAAATATAGATTGTTGAGATTGTTCACATACAAATCTTTGTAGTAACATCTGCTTTCATTTCTCTTGGGGAAATACCAAGACATGGAATGACTGGGTTGTACTGTAGGTATATATTTAACTTTTTTTTTTTTTTTTTAAAGAGAGAGAGAAGAGCATGAATGGGGGGAGGAAGAAGGAGAGGAAAAGAGAGAATCTTAAGCAGGCTCCATGATGGGCATGGACTTGGATGAAGGGCTCGATCTCACAACCCTGAGATCATGACCTGAGCCTAAATCAAGAGATGGATGCTTAATCAACTGAGGTATCCCTATATTTAACTCTTTAAGAAATTGTCAGCTTTCCAAAGTGATTGTACAATTTTAGATTCCCATTAACAGTGTGCTGATTATGCAGTGATATTACTTAGTGGTCTTAACATCATTGATGGCAAAGGATGAGCATCTTTTCGTGTGTGTACTAAGAAACATCTGTTCATGTCTTTTGCCCATTTTTATTTTGCATCCGACAAATGAGTTGTAAGACTTCCTGTAGACTCTAAGATTGTAAACAATGCTGTAATAAACATAAGGGTGTCTACATCTTTTTGAATTAGTGTTTTTGTTTTCTTTGGGTGGGTGCCCATTAGTAGAATTATTGGATCATGTGGTATTTCTATTTTTAATTTTTTGAAGAACCTCCATAATATTTTTCATAGTGGCTGCACCACTTCACATTACCACCAAGAGTGCATGAGAATTCCTTTTTCTCTTTCTTGCCAATGCTTATTGTTTCTTGTTTTTTTTTTTTTTTTTTTTTTTTGTTGTTTTTTTTTATTTTGGCCATACTGGTAAGTATAAGGTAATCTCTCATTGTGCTTTTGAATTGCATTGCCCTGATGATTCATAATGTTGAATATATTTTCATTTGTCTTTTGTTCATCTTTGAAAAAATGTCTCTTCAGGTCCTCTGCCCATTTTTTAAATTAAGAACTATCTGGTTTTTTTGGTGTTGACTTGTGTAAGTTCGTTACATATTTTGAATATTAACCCCTTATCCATATATCACTTACAAACACCTTCTCCCATTCAGGAGGTAGCCATTTTGTTTTGTTGATGGTTTCTTTGTTGTGCAAAACCTTTTTATTTTGATGTAGTTTACTTTTGCTTTTGTTTCCCTTGCCAGGGATGTTTGTTTCTCCTTCCCAGGAGATTTATCTAGAAAAATGTTGCTATGGCCAATGTCAAAGAAATTACTACCTATGTTCTATTCTAGGATTTTTATGGCTGCGTGTGTCCTAATTCAGTCTCTAATCCATTTTGAGATTATTTTTGTGAGTGGTGTAAGAAAATGGTACAGTTTCATTCTTTTGCATATAGAGCTGTCCAGTTTTTCCAGCACCATTTATTAAAGAGACTATCTTTTTCCCATTGTATATTCTTGTTTCCATTGTCATAGATAAATTGACCACACAAGTATGGATTTATTTCTGGGCCCTAGTCTGTTCCATTGATCTGTGTCTATTTTTGTGTCTGTACCATAATGTTTTGATTATTAGCTTTATACATTATGACTTGAAATTTGGGACTGTGATAGCCTCAGCTTATTGTTCTGCTCAAGATTACTTTGGGGATTCAAAGTCTATTGTGATTTGATATAAATTTTAGGTTTATTTATTCCAGTTTTGTGAAAAATGCTGTTAGCATTTTTATAGGAATTGTATAAATCTGTTGATTGCTTTAGGTAGTATGGACATTTTAACAATATTCTTCCAATCTGTGAGCATTGATTGTGTCATCTTCATTTTCTTTACCAGTAGTTTATAGTTTTCAGAGTATGGGTTTCTCACCTCCTTGGTTATGTTTGTTCCTAGGTATTTTATTCTTTTTGTTGCAAGAATAAGTAAAATTGTTTTCTTAATATCTCTCTCTGCTGTTTTGTTATTAGTGTATAGAAACACTACTGATTTCTGGGTATTAATTTTGTGCTTTGTAACTTTCCTGAAGTCATTTATTACTTCTAATAGTGTTTTGGTAGAATCTCCATTGTTTTCTATGTATGGTATCCTGTCATATATGAATAGTGAGAGTTAAACTTTTTCCTAACCAATATGGATGCCTCATTACTCTTTGTTGTCTAATTGCTGTGACTAGGACTTCCAGTACTATATTGAATAAAAGTGGTGAGATTAGACATCCTGTTTTGTTCCTGATCCTAGAGGAAAAATTTGCAGTTTTGCACCAAACTGAGTTTGCACCATTGAGTTTGATGTTCTCTATAGGTTTTTTTCAAAAAGGCCTTTTTTATATTGGGGTATATTTCCTCTAAATCCACTTTATTGAGAGCTTTTATCATAAAGAGATGTTTTGGTAAAATGGGTCATTGAAGAAATTAAAAAATATATGGAGACAAGTGAAAATGAAAACAACAGTAGTCCAAAATCTTTGGGACACGAGAAAGCAGTTCTAAGAGGATAATATATAGTGACACAGGTCTACCACAAGAAACAAGAAAAAGCTTAAATAATCTAAACTTACACCCAAAGGATCTAGAAAAAGAAGGAAAAAAAGCCTAAGCTGAGTAAAAGGAAGGAAATAATAAAGAGCAGAAGCAAATGACATAGAGACTAACAAGTGTAATAGAAAAGATCAATGAAATGAAGAGCTGAGTCTTTGAAAAGAAGAAAAAATTGATAAACCTTTAGCTGGACTCACCAAGAAAAAAGAAAAAGGACTCAGATAAAATCAGAAATGAAAGATGAAAAGTAACAAATGACACTACAGAAATATAAAGGATTATAAGAGTACTATGAAAAATTATATGCCAACAAATTGGACAACCTGAAAGAAATAGATTCCTAGAAATACAATATTTTAAACTGAATCAGAAAAAAAAATTGAATCAGAAAGAAATAGAAGATATGAACAGACTTATTACTAGGAATAAACATGAATTAGTAATCAAAAAACTACCAAAAAATAAAAGCCCAGGACCAGATGGATTCATAAGTGAATGCTACAACATATTTAGAGAAAATTTGCTATCTATTCTCAAACTATTCCAAAAAATAGAAGAAAGAGGAAGGAAAGCTTCCAAATACCTCCTATGTAACTCCTTTTTTCCTAATATAATCTGTACTTGTAGACTTAGAATATTGCTTTTAAATTGTTTTGTTATACATATGTTTCAATTATTTTATACACATTTTGTGAATGTAACTATCTAAATAACTGTTCAATGTTTATAAAATGGTGTTTATAATATCATCTCCTCATGTTTTCATTAAAATTTTTTCCCACTTCATTTAATTGGATATTTTGTTTGTGTATGTGTAAGGATGAATTAGTGTTAAATTTTGAGTATTTGATTATCTGAGAAAGATCTTCTATTTGTTTTCTCATATTTTTTACAGCTAAAGACTCAATTATTGGGAATTATTAAGTTGCAAACTTCTCTTTAGATAGGATGTGTTTATTGTCTTTGTCTTTCATAGTGCAAAAAAACCAATTTATTGAGAAATTTCTCAAGATACTTTTCTAAAGCTTCCCTGCATTTTTTCTTGTTTCTTGCCATGTAGATATTATATGTAGGCATATCTTGATTAATTTTAATAAATAATGTTATATGATAACGATAAAACTCTTCAAAGTTGTTCTTTTAACTCAAGCAAGAGTTCTAAACTTTGACTCTATTTTATTTTGCTTTTTTCTACTACTGTCAGATGTTACTGGCAATTCCAACATAATTCTCCAACCTTTAAAAAAATCTTCCAGAATTGGTGTGTTTTATTATCTTTTGTGTAATACCTTCCTAATTTACACTTGAAATAGCAGAGTTGCTAATATTATCATCCAGATGCAGCATATTGGTAAATACTATGATCAGTCATCATTACTGACATTTCAGAGGTTTGGAGTAGTAGTTCTCTCTATCATAGCAATTATAACTGAATTCTAGATGTTTCCTAAGCCTTTTTGTGTGTGTGTGTGTGAGGAGAGGTTATAAGTTGGAATAATTTTCTCTGTGGCAAGAGAAGAGGGTATATTTCATCAGCAGATATCTTGCTTAATAATAGTTAGAAGAACATACAGTCTTAGAGTAAGTGTTGAAATTCCTTTGGCCTTAGTAGGAAGAGACCTCGCTGGGCAACTAAAAACTAATATGAAGCAAGAGAGGTCAAAATTAGATAACAAATGAAATATGAGGCATGTAATGCTTTTCAGGTACACATTTTTTTTTTTAAATGCCGGTAATCTCTAGGCTGACTCTTCATTATCTCTCTTCATTTATGTCATGTTACTCTTCTCTCACAATTTCAATTGTTATTTTGCCTGCATTCTGAGAGGTTTGAAGTATGTCTTACACCTAACTGATGATATTTTCAGCAACCTAAAATAAACTTTTTTTTATTGCTCCCCATACTGATTTAATTCTAATGTTGCATTTAATTTTTTTTATTTTTTTGTATATTTTTATTGGAGTTTGATTTGCCAACATATAGCATAACACCCAGCGCTCATCCCATCAAGTGCCCCCCTCAGTGCCCATCACCCAGTCACGCCATCCCCCCCACCCACAGCCCTTCCCACTACCCCTTGTTCATTTCCCAGAGTTAGGTGTCTCTCATGTTCGTGTCACCCTCACTGATATTTCCCATTCATTTTCTCTCCTTTCCCCCTTATTCCCTTTCACTATTTTTTACATTCCCCAAAAGAATGAGACCTATAATGTTTGTCCTTCTCCGATTGACTTACTTCACTCAGCATAATACCCTCCAGTTCCAACCACATTGAAGCAAATGGTGGGTATTTGTCATTTCTAATGGCTGAGTAATATTCCATTGTATACATAGACCACATCTTCTTTATCCATTCATCTTTCGATGGACACCGAGGCTCCTTCCACAGTTTGGCTATAGTGGACGTTGCTGCTATAAACATTGGGGTGTGTCCTGCCATTTCACTGCATCTGTATCTTTGGTGTAAATCCCCAGCAGTGCAATTGCTGGGTCGTAGGGCAGGTCTATTTTTAACTGTTTGAGGAACCTCCACACAGTTTTCCAGAGTGGCTGCACCAGTTCACATTCCCACCAACAGTGTAAGAGGGTTCCCTTTTCTCCGCATCCTCTCCAACATTTGCTGTTTCCTGTCTTGTTAATTGTCACCATTCTCACTGGTGTGGGGTGTCATTTAAATTTTACAGTCATTTGTAATTCTAGCCAACTTCCTTTTTAGGCTCTACCTCTATGTTGGTCCTAGTGAGCTTTTCTGAAAGGTAAGTTCTCCCAAAATGTGTTTATCTTCCTCTCTGGTATCTGTTTTCAGATAAAAAAGCTTTTCTTCTCTTTGAGTGTTGTGTCCTCATTTATGTTGTAGAATCTCTCCTTAACATGTAGATTAACAACATGCAAACATGTTGATTGTTTGCAAAAAAGGATAGGCTTATACAGAGGTAGTCTTTGTCAATAAACTAAATGGTTAGTTTTCCCTTATCCCTTTTGCTTTTCCTTCTGTGAATTAATCCTGTGCATCTAAGATGTTATCCTGGAGGACAGATAGATGTTCATAGCTCCATGCCCAATTCTTGGTAATGTTCTGGGTGTGAGTTGGCTGGACCGAGAGGGATCTTCTCTTCCTCCTGCTTCCTAATTGTCTTTTACTATCAGATTGTTCATAAGAGAGCACAATTGATCATTCTCTGCTTGTCAGGATGAGCACCACTTATCATCCTTCCAGAAAGCAATGCTCTGGGATCTCTTACTCCTGCCCCTGCTTATTATCTTACTCAGGATGCTTATTATCTTACTCCTGCTCTTAGGATGTGGGGTTTTATCTGCTTGCATCCACAACCAATATGTCAAATTTGTAGATATTCACTCTACATATTTATCAATCAGGTGCATTAAAAGAGACACTGATGAGGATAGTGGGGACAAGATATGCCTTTGACTCAAGCTGAGGATTTGTTAGGGAACACCTTATTTTAGAGCAGAGAAATCCTTTTTCTCTGAAGTAAAGATTTCCATTGCTGGAAAATAAGGAAAATAAATAAAATAAGGAAACACCTTATTTTAGAGCAAAGAAATCCTTTTTCTCTGAAGTAAAGATTTCCATTGCTGTCATGTAGAAAGTTGCCATTTTGTCTTTTTCTGGTTCTTCTATTTCAGATGTGTTTTCTCCCTTTTCTTAGAATTCCTCCAGGTGTATTGCAAACAGGTGTTCAACATTACCTGCATTATTCTACTTTGCATTTCTCAGGCTCCTATGAATATTTTAATACATGGATTGGAGGAAGGAAAATATATTCCTTTTATTGCATTTTAAATCAAGAAGTCTCAAATTTCCTTCATTTTCACATGGTGTTCATGGTATTGGGACATTACTGGTTACTACGTTCCTCTGTTTTGGGTTGAAACCATGACACATTCTGTGCATTGAACTGGAACCCAGTGAACCCTGCAGAAGACACATGTAGAGAGTAGGCATCTTATTCCAGACTTGGTCCTATGGCACATATCACATGTAGGACATCTAACAAAAATTCATAAAACTCTTCAATAGGTGGTGGTTCAAAGCAATTAAATTTAGATTGTTTATTTTGCAGAGAAATAGGGTCATTAAAGGGAGGATCTATTTCTTGTTTAAAGGAGTAAGGGGGTGATATGGGATGGGTCAGTTGTCTTGGAATCAGAAATGGACCTTTGTGGAGGCCGAGAAAATTAAGGCCATTCCACTTTAAGTTCAGCGTTATCACAAGTACAGCCATCCCAGGCCCCTGTGAATAAGAGCTGAACTTTACCTTACTTCAGTTACAGGAAGAAAACAGCTTACAGCTTAACGTCCTAGAAAGCCCCATATTAGAATAAAAACAGAGCCCAAGCCAAGGGCAGGAAGCCCCATATTAGAATGAGAACAGAGCTCAATGCCCTTGAAGGCCCCAAATCAAAATGTAAACAGAACTTGAGGAATTGCTCCAGCCCTTCTGGAGGTCCCCGAGACCAGCCCTTAAAACTAAGCTGGAACCCACCTCGGGGTCCAGGTCCCTGCTCCACTGTGTCGGGTGTACTTGGACCCAAGCTCAAGCTTGTAAATAAACCGTCGTGTGTTTGCATCGGTGTCGGCTCCTTGGTGGTTTCTCGGATTTGCGATCTTGGGCACAACACCTTAATGGTATATAAATTATGAAAATTTGGCATATTAGAAAAACTTTGGTGTGGTTTGAAGAAGTAAATACTGGTGTCTCTTGTTAACCCACCTTAGGACATATTATAAGCGTGCTGGAAATTTGGAAACTTCAGCATTGTCAGATGCTATGTGGCACCATCTAGAATGTATAACAGTAGTCACATTTAATTGCCTCCCAGACATCTCCAGTGACTTATTTTTCTGTCCATGCCAACACCCCCAGTTATCTGGTATTGTGTGTATGTCTTCTCTAGCCTTGATTTGTCCAGGATCAGGATCAATAGTAGTTGTTGGAAAAGAGATGAGGAAAAACAAGAAGTGCCTCTTTTTAGTAATGTGATGATGTTGATGCTACTTAACGCCTCAAGAACAGTTTGCCCAGTGTAATGAACATAGGCACCAATAGTAGCCTGACCTGTGTAGTGGCCCTCAGGAAAGTTGTGGCAAATCCCAGGAAACCCGGGACATTTTTCATGACTACACTTAGTAAATACTTGCTGTAGCATTTCAGAAACAAACAGTGTTAGAAGTTTGGTCTAGCAAACACAGAATGCTGGTGCTGTAAAGGAGCTGACAGGTCACTGGCTTCTTTTCCTTTATTTTACAAATGAGGAAATGGAAGCCAGGACAGGGGAAGGGACTTCTCCAAGATCAAATGTGAGTTTGAGGACACCTTCTGGGCCTGAACCCAAATCTGCTAGGTTCTAGTCCAGCATCCTTCCATCTCTTCATGCTTCGCTTCTGCCAGGAAAAGCCCCATTGAGAAAGGCAACAAAAAATTGCCTTAGGTATAGTATTAAAAAGTGCTATATTGCTTAGGAAAGTAAATAAGCAGGTAGTTAAGGGAAATAAAATTCCTTCTTCAGGTTTAGAAGCAGAAACAAAGAGGAGGCAAAAGGGAGAAACTTTGTTTTTATCTCACTTTTCAAATCTTTTATTTAATAGAAAAGTCCAGGAAACTTTTTAAAGCAGAGAGCTTCAGTGCATACCTACTGTAGTGCCCTATATCCCCCACTTCTTTTTTTTTAATTAAAAAAAAAATAAAAGATTTTATGTTTAAGTCACCTCCACCCCCAACATGGGGCTTGAACTCACAACCCCAAGATCAAAAGTCAAGTTCTCTACTAACTGAGCCAGCCAGGCACCCCTATCTCCCACTTTTCAAATAGCAATGGTCCAGTCCTTGGTATGACCAATGACGGTTTCTGTTTCAGCTTTTGATGCATCTCCCATCTCTTTGCTTATCATATATATTTTTATAATACTAATTAAGTCACTTTTGAAAGGTGACAGGAATAAATGAACTCCTATTTCCATATTTGGATTTCATTAAGATTATTATTGTCTTCTTCTCTGGATTAGGTCACTAATTAGCATTATGAGTGCATTTGAAATATTTCCATTAACTCTCAGTTTCACCAGGATAGATGATGATGAATCCTCTAAACTTGGTATAAATATCTTAAATTATTATTTTCCTAATTACAAAAGAAGCTGGTTATGAGGAGGGGAAAGTTAGGTTCTGCCTTAGTTTAACTGATGAGAAAGTATAACATTTGTTTTATGTACCTCTGAAGGAAGGAGAGAGACTACTCCTGGCACTTTAATATGCCTTATGCATAATTGAGAAGAACTGTAAATGAAGATGTTTCTGTCCCATGATCTTTCTCCTTAACCTGAATGGATTCTGAGCCTCAGCCACATGGACTAAAATGCCAGAGGGTCATGGGAAATGTTCAATCTTGAAACTCGTGTTGAGATGAAGGTCAAGTCCAGAGTTCCGATCTGATGGGCTTTTGTATGTAAAGAGAATTTAATTGAAAAGAGGAAGGTGTCTTAGTTTACTTAGGTCATTGTCTTGTGAGACCCTAGGTTCTAGTTGTGGTTCTGTGTGAGTTCTGGCACGTTAATTAACCTCTCTGCTGCTATGGTTTTCATCTGACAAATGACTTAACAAGCTGTTCTACCTACTTTATGAGGGAAAATGAGATATTTGTAAAAGTGCTTTAAAACAATGTCTTCACCAAGTGGTATGCATTAATTTGTGTTCTTGGGGGTGACTTCTATTTTCATGAGCACATTTCCTGATGGGTTTTCTTTCACTGTCTTATTTCCTGGGCACCTCATTTCTGATCCTTTTTTTAAGATGTGGATTTTATAGTATTGGCTAATTGGACATGGCTGATAAAATTTGAAAAGCAGATGTTCTGAGCTTAACCATTACATGGCTTCTCAAATTGTCCCAACATTTGGAGGGAAAAGAATGGTGGTCATTCTGTTTGCAAAGCAAACATTCAAGAAGGCTTGAATATTTTCCATGAATTGTTGCCCTTAATCAGATTAGACACACTTTTAGCCTGTGGAATGCATGCTGGAATCCAAAGCCTTTTCCATAAAGGAATCTTCAGAAGTTATGCTCTACTATCCAGACACATGTGCAGGAGTTCTTAGCATTTTTGGGAGACTATGAGGTAGATCTGAGGCCTCTTTGATGAATGGAGATGACCCCTTCTCTCTAAGAGGAATGGAAGAGTGGGAGGTTGAGGGGATATACGAAGAGGAGGGCTCAAGGATATCCAGTTGGAGAGTAACTGGGCAGGAAGAGTACACACTCATCACCCAAGGCAAGAATAAAGAAAGTGACTTTCCTTCTTAGTGTAGGGGAAAATTCAGGTGGCATTTTTCCAAAGCTATTTCAGGGCACCTGCTTTTTCTGTATAGAACTTGACCCATGAAAGCCAAATGAGGTGATGTGAGCCCTCGCATCCACCCTCAAAGGAAATGCCCTGAGAGAACTGAGTTGCGTGTTATATGCATCTACAGAGTTTTCTCTTGGTCCTTGAAGACCGTTAGAACTCCAAATGGCAGGTTGAGTTTCTTTGGAAAGGCTGAGGGACACATAGGAAATTAAAATGCAAGTTAGAGGCTCAGATTATTTCAACTTCTTAAGTATCTGGAGACAAAACTAATTTGAGGGGCAAAAGGAGGTGGGATTCCATTTTTCCAGAGATGAATGTATCGAGTGACATTGTGGGCTCTGGTGACCTAGCATCCTAGGAAGGTTCGGCACAGAGGTAGGCAGCCAGTGAGTTTTAATGTTGAATCGGGGACTAAATTGAAGGGAAGCCTCGTTTGCTTTCTGGAAAAGCAATACACTTAAGTTAATTTCTGACCTCTCCTTTTTTATCAGCTTTTGAGGACCAGCTTCACCTCATTCAGGGGTCATTTCCATAGTTCGTAATCACCAATCTTTTTTTTTTTTTTTTTTACCCCTTCTGACTTGCCATCTAATTAGGGTCTCCAGTTGTGCTTAGACAATTCTCTGTGAGCCTTCCCACATACATATGGAGATTACACTTGCCAGATTTTGGTTTGCCACCTTGTTAAGCGGTGAGCAGTTTGCCTGTTTTTATTTGATCAGCTGCAGGAACTCCTGCTGATTGCAAATATAGTTTGTCTTCAGGAAATCTGTGTATTGTATGAAGAAGGACACTGAACTAGCAGTGACTAATGCCCTCCTTTCTCATCCATACCTTCTTACATGTATAACTTCTTTGAGGAATGATAATGATAATTGATGGGAATGATAAAGATAATAATAGATGACCTTACCACTGACATGTATTAATGCCACAACTCTTTAAGGAGGGTACCATCATTATCCCTATGTCACAGATGAGGAAACTAAGGTACGGATCATTGGAACTTATCCCCAAGCTCATTCACCTGGTACATGGCTGAGTGGGAATTTATAATCAAGTTGAAGGAAATGTTGAGGCTGCTTTACTCACCAAGATCTACCTAGGCCAGTCTCACTGGAAGGGTACAATGAGGCAGTTCTCTCATCTATGCAAAGGGTGGCATCTGTTGTCCTGGGATGCTTTGCATCCCAATTCAGCCTCCCACTGAGCTTTGGGTTTGTAAGGATGATCCCTTGTTCAAGCAAATTCTTCCCATTATACTTGATGTAAAGTGCCATGATATTTTCTTATCAAATCTAACATTTAACTCAGGGCAAGACACCAAAGTTACCTTGCCTGAATTCCCTTTAGTATGGCATCTGCAACATCTTTGCTTCGGAGCCTAGCCCTATAATATTTTATGGGGTCTTACTGTGTCACTTATACACAACCTGCTTATATTTAAATTATGCAATCTGATATATTTAGACATATTTCTAGACCCATGAAGCTATCACGGTAATCCAAGAAAATGAATATATCGTATCCTCAGAATTGCCACACACACTTGAATCCCAGTACTTAACCCTATCCCTGAGCAATAATGATCTGTTTTTTATCTCTAAATTGGATTCTGTATTCCAGAGGATTTTATAAATGGAATCATACTGTATGAATTCTTTTCTCTGGCTTCTTTTGCCCATACCCAGCATGATTATTTGAGCTTTATCCATGCTGTTTGGTGTAAGAGTAGCTCTTTTGCTAGGATTTTACCATTGTATGAATATAACCACAGGTGGCTTATCCATTCACTTATTTATGGACATAGGCATTGTTTACTGGTTTTGTTTTGTTTTTGCTGTTACAAATAAAACTATTATGAGTATTCATGAATAAACTTTTTTTGGTTTGTTTTATTGAGACAACATAGACAAAGTTGTAGTATATGTAAACTATACAATGTGATGATATATGTGTATTTTTCAAAAGAATTTCCACAATCAAGTTATTAACACATCCAACATCTCTCTTTCATAGTTACTTTTTTTTCTTTGTGAAAACACTTAAGATCTACATAGGAAATTTAAAATATACAATACAGTTTTATTACCATAGTCACTAGGCTGTACATTAGATCTTCAGAACATGTTCATTTTGTAATGGAAAGTTTCTACCATTTTACCAACCTCTACACATTTCTCCCACCCCCAGCCCCTGGCAACCACCATTCTGCTCTGTTTGTATGAGTTCTTCTTCTTTCTTTTCTTTAAGATTCCATGTACAAGAGATATCATGCAGTATTTGTCTTTCTCTCTCTGATTTATTTCATTGAGCATGATGCCCTTCAGTTTTAGCCCTGTTGTCAAATGGCAGTATTTCCTTCTTTTTTTAAGGCTGAGTAATATTTCATTGTATACACAGACTACATTTCCCTTATCCATTCATCTGATAACCCCTTACGTTGTTTCTGTATCTTGGCTATCGGAAATAATGTTGCAATGAAAACAAGAGTACAGATATTTCTTGAAGATATTTCTTCAAGATTTTTCCTTTGGCTATATATGCAGAAATGGGATTTCTGGATCATATGGCAGTTATATTTTTAAAAATTTTTTACGAACCTCCATCCTGTTTTTCATAGTGGCTGCATCAATTTATATTCCCACCCACAGTGTACAAGGATTCTCTTTTCTCCATTACTTTACCAGAATTTGTTATCTCTTGCCTTTTTGTTAATAGATGTCTTAACTGGTGTAAAGTTAATAGTTTTGCATTACCTTGATGGTTAGTTAAACACATTTTTATATACCTATTAGTTATACATATGTCTCTTGGAAAAATTACCTATTCAGTTCCTTTGTTCATTTTTAAATTCAGTTATTCGTTTTGGGCTTTTGTTTTTTGTTTAGCTATCAAGTTGTATGAGTTCTTTATATATTCTGGATATTGACTCCTTACCAGATACATAGCTTACAAATATTTTCTCCCATTCTGTAGGTTGTGTTTTTATTTTGTTGACTGTTTCCTTTACTCTGCAAAAACTTTTCAGTTGGATGTAGTCCCACTTGCTTTTGCTTTTATTGCCTTTGCTTTTGTGTCAAATCCAAAAACATTGCCAAGATTAATATCAAGGAGCTAGCTTCTTGTGTTTTCTTCTAGGAGTTTTAGGTTTTCAGGTTTTACTTTTTATTCAATCTATTTTGAGTTGGTCTTTGTGTATGATGTGAGGTAGAGGTCCAGTTTTGTTCCTTTGCATGTGGTTATCCAGTTGTCCCAACACCATTTTGAAAAAAAAAAAACCCTTTTCTTCCTTTGCTGTTAATTGACTATCTCTGTATGAGTTTGTGTTTGGGCTCTCCTATTGAGTTATGCCACTATGCCTATTGTTTTGATTACTATAGCTTTGTAATATAGTTTGAAATCAAGCAGTATGATGCTTCCACTTTTGCTTTTTTTTTTTTTTCCTTTGCTTCCTTAAGCTATTCAGAGTCTTTTGTGGTCCAAAAGAAATTTAGGATCATTTTTCCTTTTTCTGTGAAAAATGCCAATTGAATTTTGATAGAGATTGTATTGAATTTATAGATCACTTTGGGTAATCTGGACATTTTCTATTGAAATGAATAGAATAGTGTGAAAGAATAATCCATGAATAGAATATCTTTTCATTTATTAATGTTTTCTTTAATTTTTTTCATCAGTGTCTTATAGGATCAGTGTACAGGACTTTCACTTCCTTGGTTAAACTGATATCTAAATATTTTATTTTTTGATGCTATTATAGGTGGTTTTGTTAATTTCTTTTTCAGGTAGTTAGTGTATAAAAAGATAATTGATTTTTTCATGTTGATTTTTATAAGCTGCAGCTTTACTGAATTCATTTATCAGTTCTAACCATTTTGGGTGAAGAATTTAGTTTTTCTCTCCATATATGATTATATCATATGTGAACAGACACAATTTTACTTCTTTCTTTCTGATTTGGGTGCCTAAGTTTTCTTTCTCTTGCCTAATTATTTTGAATAGGACTTCCACTACTATACTGAAAACAAGTGGTGAGCATAGGCATCTTTGTCTTTTTGCTGATTTTATATGTCTTTCAGCCCTCCACTATTATGTATCATGTATGGCTTTGATTATGTTGAGATACATCCCTGCTATTCCTAACATTCTGTTAGTGTGGAGTATCACTATTACTGATTTGTGTATGTTGAACATCCTTGCATCCAAGGAATAAATCCTGCTTGATCATGTTGTATGATCCTTTTACTGTTCCATTTAGTAATCTACTTAAGTTTACATTTTTCTTTGAGTCTCTGAACAAAGGTAATTCATAGAAATGTTGCAAGACACAGCCTGATTTATTTTATTATCCTCTGGGCTTATAATAATTTTGATGTTTTTTTCCAAGTTGTTCCACTGTATAGTGATATCACCCATGTTGTTTTCTCTAATCTAAAGACCACAGGTGATCTCAGTGGTCCAAAACACTGAAACCGAAAGAAATTCTAAACTTCTTAAGATCTTACTGTTAGAACAAGAATAATGGAAAGAGGGAGAGAAAAAGAAGACATGCTGAATAAACAGGAAGGAAGTAATTTCTCAGAAATCCTATTTCTTCACGCCTTGCTTCCAGAAGAAATATATTAGTATGTAGAGGTGGAGCTTAAGAGGAGCTAGTCCAGGGGCCTGAGAAGGGGTGGCTAGAGAGATTGGACAAGAGGCAGGGGAGTGTGGCCTCATGGATTTCTAGAGAAGTTGATTCATGGAGGGAAGAGTGAGCAAAAGTCAAAGACTTCAGAGATTTGAGTGAACAAAGGACAAATGATCACTGGGGTTGGCCACATGGAGGCAATTCATATTGTTGTGATGTCTCAGGTGCTATAGTAGAGGGTAGAAGCATGACTGGAAAAGATTGAACAGATAATGAAGGAAGAGGAGATATAGAGATATAGAGATATAACTACTGGCAGTTCTCTGGAGAAGCTTCATGGCAAATGAGAGTACTGAGTAGCTGTAGTAGCCAACAGTTGTCTTGCCCCCTAGTTACCTTGTTCTACAAAGGGGTATATCAGCTATAGTCTCAAAAAGTAGATTAGTGTCCCTTTCTCCAATTGGATGGAGCAAATGAGAGGATGTTTGAAAGGTTTTCTGGTTCTGCTGACTCCTGGAGATTATAGGAAATTAAGTTTGTGATAATACCTTGTCCCAGTGAAACCCAGTCTCTTGCAGGTAGCTCCTAAAAGTGTAGTTGTAGCAGGTAAGGAAAAACTTAGCAGAGGTTCTCATTCTCATGCTTACCTTTACTAAATAATTGTTTTATTATTTTTTTTAAAGAAAATCAGGCTTTTTCTTTAAACAATATCCATCAGAACAACATTATCACATTGAAGGTTTGTGGAATAAGTTGTCGTTTCCATTATGTAAGCAGTTTAACGCTAAACTAAAAACCCTCTTTTGTCAGAAGAAAGCATTTCAGGGCCAAATGATAGAATAATTTGCATTTTCTTAAAAATCTGCCCTCAATATCATTTTGTTGTCGTTGTTATGGATTCTGGTCAAATTTATCTCTGGTCAGTTTTGGTGTCTTGTAATGTAGTATTGCTTGAAACATTTTTGAGTATTTATCTTCTACCTTAAAGACAAGAGGATTTTAAGACACTTTTGGATTTCTTTGAGAGATGGACAGTTGTGTTTGTGATACCAAATGATCCAAGAAGAAGGTTATAAAAAAGCAGAAGCAGGAGGCACTCAGAAGGTATCAGAGCACGCCATGGAGGAGAAGGTCATACCCTTTATCTTCCCCCAGGAAGAGAGCAGTGTTACAGTTTAATTGTAAATTTCAGTGTTACATAACATTGTAGACAAAAAAAATTCTCCCTTTTGGCTAAAAAATATCTCTTTATAATTTTCAAATTTTATTTCAAGGAAAAATGGTGGGCAAAATCTGGTCCCGGATTTGCTTTTTATAACTACAGTGTTGACCCTAGGGCTCATCTTGGGTTCTGTTCTAATTCCTACATCTCTTATTTAAAAACTAATGTCATTTGTATGGGAAGATCATGGTTTCTTTCTTCTTGAAATTCTGTTTTTGTCTCCCCTGAGAGTCCATTTTGTAGATATCCATTCCTTTAGTCAACATTTTCTAGATGTTTTCTATTTTATTTTGCTTTTTAAGACTGTAAGTGGTAAATATTACTATGAATTGATAATGAATTTCTGTTAAATCCTGTCTTTGAAATTTTGAAAATGTCATTTATAAACAAATACCTAAACCTGGATTGGTTGATCTAAAGAAATGGTGAGGGGTGCCAGGATGGCTCAGTTGGTTAAGCATCAGACTCTTGATCTCAGCTCAGGTCCTGGTTGCAGGGTTGTGAGTTTTAACCCCACAATGGGTTCCACATTGGTCATGGAGCTTAATTGAAAAAAGAAAAGAAAGAAAAAAGAAAGAACCAATATGTAAAAGGTAAAGAGTTTTCATTAAAAACCAATTTTTAGAAATCCAGGAATGCATGATCTCTAACTACTCTAAATAATTTCTTATTATTTATCTGGTACTAAAGAAGAACATTTTTCCTGGCTAAAATGTTAAAAACTAATAACTGTCATCTAGTACAGAGTCTTATAGTGTTCTGCTGTTAAACACATTTTGTTATTGAGTGAGATATTTTTGAAAGCTGGCTTCTCTTATTTTCTCCTGACTTTTAAGTTCTTAATTGCAATATGTGTTTTGTCTCACAGTGATTCTCAGTAGCATGCTCTTTTAAAAATGAGCTACTTTTTCTCTGCAAAGAACAAAACTTTAAAATACACATTTGGAAATGTTCAAATGAACATGAACTAGAAAGAATAGAACAATGAATCTCCATTTTGCGTAATTCTTGATTTCATCATTTCCCACGACTTTGCCCTATGGCTTTACCCATCCTTTGTTTTCCTTTGCTGACTTTTTAAAAAATATTTTATTTATTTACTTGTGAGAGACACAGAGGCAGAGACATAGGCAAAGGGAGAAGCAGGCTCTCTGTGGAGAGCATGATGTGGGACTTGATCCCAGGACCTCAGGATCATGACCTGAGCCAAAGGCAAATGCTCAATCAGTGAGCCACCCAGGTACCCCTGATATCTCTTTCATAATCCGATTTCCTTCAGTTGCCACCAAAGGTCATTTTATAGTTGGTTGGATCAGGACCCAAACAAGATCCACATGGTAATTTTGTTATTGCTCTTCCTAAATCTTGTTTAATCTGGAGAAATTTGCTTTCTTTTTCCTTTTTTCCTTTCTCTAGGTAGCTCTTTGCAAAAACTAAGTTTGCTGTTCAGAATGTTTTCCCTTTGGATTGGTCTACTTCTTTGTGGTGGTGTTCAACTTGCTCTTCTATTCATCTCTTTCCAGTAAATAAGAGATGTGTTCAGGCTTGATTTTTTTTTTTCCTGGTTCATCCACTTTGGCAAGAACACTTAACAGTTTGGGCTGTGTGCTTCATGTTGATCTCCTTATGAGGCACACAGTGTCTGTTTTTTTCACTTCTCAGGATGCTAAGGTTGATCATTGGTCGCTCTATTGTGGTGCTCCCTGTCATCCTCTTATCGTACATGCCCTTATCCATTGGTGACTATTGCGTGGGATTGCAAAATGGTCATTTCCTAGTACTACTTTTCCTTTCACATCAAATAGCTTAAATTCTTTGGTAAAGAATAACTTTTTCTCTTGTTAAACAGTCCATAGAATTACCCTACACATATTTTTTCCAGAGAGGTGGAATAGATACTTAATTAAAAAAAAAAATACCTGCCGAGTGATATGGAGCACTTTTTCATGTGTCTGTTGGCCATTTGTAGGTCTTCTGTGGAGAAATGTTTGTCCCGTTCTTGACCAGAGTCTTTGGTTTTTGGGTGTTGAGTTTGAGAAGTTCTTTATAGATCTTAGATATTATTCCTTTATCTGATACGTCATTTGCAAATATCTTCTTCCATTCTGTAAGTTGTCTTTTAGTTTTGTTGAGTGTTGCCTTTATTGTGCAAAAGCTTTGTAGCTTGATGAAGTCCCAATCATTCATTTTTGCTTTTGTTTCTCTTGCCTTTAGAGACAAGTCTAGCAATAAGTTGTTGCAGCCAAGGTTGAAGAGGTTGCTGCTGTGATCTCCTCTAGGATTTGGTGGACTCCCGCCTCACATTTAGGTCTTTCATCCATTTTGAGTTTGTCTTTGTGTATGATGGAAGAAAATGGTCCAGTTTCATTTTCCACATGTGGATGTCCAATTTTCCCAACACCATTTGTTGAAGAGACTATCTTAACAAAATTTTGTAGAAAAATTAATGGACTCAAGGAAGATTGCTTTCATGTAATGCATTAGGTTTGTAGAGAGAATCTATTTTGACACAACACATTCTATAAAGTCATGCTGACTTTTATTTGCTCTTTGGGTTCTCAGATTCTCAAAACATAGTATTTAAACTTGCTGTGTTTTTATTTTTGTTTGAAATATACTGTGTTCTAGCCCTCACAAAGTCTCAAAGGTAGTGTTAAATTCTCAAGTTTAAGCCTGTATAATGACATAATTAATTTCTCTGGCACTAATAACAGTGGACTCTAGGAACCTACAGACCTCATTATGTCTCAGCATGTATTCAAGTCTTGGGTCCTTTCTTATTGGTAATGGTACCTGGACACCTTCTTATGCTTCAACGTTGAGAGACAATACACATGAAGATTAAGCCAAACAAAACTGTTTTCTTTCAATTTTGTTTATCAAGTGATTCTTTTTTATTCCAACAAATAGAAAGTTACTTTTTTTCTGTTATAAAAATGACCACAAAGCTGTCGTCATCATTGTTTCTTGTGCTTGTGTATAACTCACCTCAGACTAATAATTATGACTCCCTGCTACCTGATGTGGCAGACTCATCTCACTTTTATCTAATAAGATATTATGACCCTAAGTTCATTCTTTATATGGGGATTCACTCAGATAACTTAAAATCCTGGGACTTTCAAGGAAGAAACAGTGCTTTTCATCAGCGGTAGAAATGTATGTTTTTCTTTCATTTCCTAAACTAGTGAAATCTTGATGCAACTGGATCCAATCTCTTTTTATTAGTAAATATATCATAAAATATTTCATAAAGTTTGGAGCCCATTGGCCATGAATAATTATTATTCAGTTTTTCAAGTTCTTGAATTTTACTTGGACTCCTCACCATCATGGTAAAAAAGGATTTTGGAATCACCTAAAAAATTTAAGTAAATACTCCAATGTCTTTAACAGTTTGCCTCCTTAACTATTTCCAGTGTGCAATGTCAAAGGGAATTTCACATTTACAAGATAACTAAATGCTGAATTTATTGTCCCCTCTCTCCCATTATGCTAAATGTTCATCAAGTTGATAATGAAATCTGTAGCAACATCACGTTGTTTTGATGGCTTTAGATGCAGGAGAATTTGGAAGCCAATCTGCAGTTCATTTAACTTGTGCCCACACCATCTGCTTATCTGCATCACTCAGCCAGCCAGCCTGCTTCTTTTCTCCTAGAGTCTACAGAGATGATTAACCTGGAAGAAGATTCCTGGCAGCCTCAGTTGACTTCCTGAATCTTCCACACCATCCAGAATTCCCTGGTGGAGCCTGGCAGGATATTTGGAAAAGCAAAGAGCCTTTTTTGGCCTGGGAGAGAGTAGACATAAATGTCAGCTGGTGAACCATCACTGAGGAGAATGACTTCAGGGTTCAAGGCTTGTTGGAAATAAATTTCAAGTCACCAGCTAACTATAATATAAAACCACGAAGAAGGGAAATATTCTGGGCTGCTTTATATTCTATGTTTATTCTGTAGCAACAGGAATAGTGTAGTTCAATGAAGTGTAATGTGCCAACAAATTGTGTTCAAAGTCACTTGGAGGCTAAGACAGGTAATTATTTTCTTCCTTCCTGACCTACATCAGAGACAAGTTGGCCCTAGAAGTCTGATTCCATTGGATGATAGGAGCTATGCTTTTTCATATGCCTTGGGATATCATTGAATCAAGATCCATTATATGGGGTTAGCCAGAGCAGTGACCTCAGTAACATCGAATCTTCTCTGAGTGAACCGCAGAGTATCTGGCCTTCAATTTGTACCACGGATATGAGTCACAGGCCTGCCCTGCCATTATCCCATATGTATGTAGTTTCAGTCATCATGTTCATTGAACTTTTGGACTGAAAAACTACCAGGAACTTCCCATTTGTCCAAGTAAGAAGCAAGGAAGAGTATGAAAACTGATTATGGAATGTAGGCCTGTAAGAGGTGAAAAGTCCCTTATTTCACAGCCCTCATGCAGCAGAACCTTCTCTTGCTCTGTCGTCAGGCTAGTGCTGAGCATTCTACCACAGTGTGCACCAATTCATCACTGAGACATCAGTCAGAATAATCCACAGTGGTCATATGTTGTCTTGTGCACAGTCCAACAGCATCTTTTTACATTGGGCATCCGGGTGTCTTCTTTATTGGCAACTGGAGAGAAAACACTTTTATCAGGAAATTTCCCTGTATAAACAACAAAGAGAGGAGGAAAAAGGGAAACTAAAAAAGACAAGTCTAAAGTTACTATGTATCAAGACAAGGGAGTGGTTTTATAAGAGGACAGGCCCTTCAGATAAAGGCATCCCCTGGACATGATGAGCCCTCTCCTTCAAACTCAATTGTGTAGAGTTAATTGACAATCCTTGGCATCGCTGCCCTGGGCTGAATTTTCTCAAAATTGTGAAGTCAGTCATGCATATTTTCCATGCCTTCCAGCTTTCCTTTTAGAGCACAGTGTCTATCTCTCTTTCTGACCCCCTCATCACAGCACTCCTCAGAACATTCTCCCTGAGGCTGTTTCCTTCACTGTAGCCCCAACTTCCCTCCCTCATATACCTTGTGCTAAAAGCACTACCACAATGATAAACCTACCTAATATTTGTTGAAATGTTAGAGATAAAGGATTATTGATTCACTTGCTTCTTTTTTTTTTAAAGGAGGATTCCAGGGTGTTAGTGGTATTGACACCTGAAAGGGCCTATAAATAGTGGGATATTACATACAAGATACTTAGAATCAAATTTTGATGTCATTTGAAGTAATTAACTATAATCTATTGCTCCTTAGAGGGTGGTCCACTAACCAGAGTTTGACCTCATCTGGGAGCTTACTAGAAAAGACACTCTTAGGCTCTATTCCAGACCCACTGAATCAGAGTCTGCCTTTTAGCAAGAGCCCCAGGTAATGGTTCTTCACATTAATGTTTGAGAAAAACAGACCTCTTCCATACCAAGTTTCAGTAAAAATAAATGCTGTCTTGTGTCAGGCTCTGGTCAAGATAGAAACAAACTATCCTGCCACAGATGAGGGCAGGAGAAGATTCTTAGGGAGCAGTGGTTCTCCAAACTTAGTGTCCATGAGAATCCTCTGGAAGTCTTGAAATATAAAGTGCTGGGATCTAACCTCAGAATTTCTGATTTAGGTCTCCAGGGAGCCTGAGAATTTGCATTCCTATTAGTTCCCAGGTGAAGCTGATCCTACAGTTCTAGGGACACATTTTATGAAGCAGTGACAAATGGTGATGTGTATAATGGGCACAATCTATGTTGGTTGAGGCCCTGAACCGAAACTCTTTGGCAAAAACTCTGTTAGGCCCTTATATATACATGAAGAAGAACACTTTACTCAGAAGACTTAGAGTTTAAGGTCCATCTTTACCACCTTCTGTGTTATGTCATTGTTTTCATGATTTCTTGAGACTTGACTCAAAGAAGTGATTCTAATTAGAAGACCTCAGACTCAGGAGATGGGAAGAAACATGTGTGATGATGAATTGAGAATTTTTTTTTTGAGGCCATCAAGGAGTTATTTCTCTCAAAGTTGGCCAACACTGTGCCTGCAGGTAAACCCAAGCACACTTCTAATGACTGATTACCCCTGAAATTCTTAATATACCAGGTATTAGAAAAATTCAAAATCTAACTATTCAGCAGTATGAAGTCACCTGGAACCAAAGGATAGAGAGGTCCCAATATGTTTTGCACCCAACTGTATAGTTTTGGTATTTTGGATTTCTACCAAATGGGACAAATACATTTCTCAGTCCACATGCAACTTGAATTAACAAATTCCTGCACTGTTTGCATAGACCAGCTATTCATGTCTAGGAATAAGTACACTCAGGAATTTGGTGTTTCTGTACTTACGTTTGGCAATGATAAAAGCTGAATCTGTGTTCCAATGAACTTTTATGTCTGTTGTGTGAATGATGGATCAGGTATCAGGCATGATGGTATCTGATCATTGGTGTCAAAGCTCATACATATTTAAGAATCTTCACCATGTCAACCTGAAATGTTACCAGTTCTCCTGTTAAGGAGATACTCCTTCAGGGAAAGGAGGCCTGAAGGGTCAGGTTAAACCTTCCAGAGACACAGGTGAGGGGAGAGGTGGGCAGGGTTATGTCAGAATATGCTAAATGAAGGGAGAGCTAGCTGTTGGTCGTGATGAACATTAAGAATAACCATAGGTGATATCTCAAGTACAGGAACAAAAATAAGAACTAAAGAAACAGAATGTAGAGTCTATGGCTGTTGAAGTTTGTGGGAACATAATGTTGGTTGTTTCTGAGAACTGCCTCCCGGTATATAGGCCTTTTCTCTTTCTTCTTGGTGTAGTTTAATATGTGAAAGAATTTCTCTGAAAGGGTTTTTTAAAAAATAAAAGTATTCTAGAACCTGGGAAAATCCTTCAGGTTTCCTAGATTTCTTTTATATTTTAAAACCTAAATTAAAAAGCAGCGAGGCCCTGGTCTAACCCACAGATGAGATGTGAGAGCTGGCACTTGACACTGCCTTATGAAGTGTGTAGGAAAGTAGGAGCTTGTAATCAAATAGAATAAGTAACTGGGATGATTCCACACAGCTCCGGGGAGTTAACGCTGTTGCCTTCTCTCTAGGCCCTCTTGCCAAAACCCTGCTGCTTTACTTCTCAACTAAAAATAACAATCCTCTGTCCTACTTTTTGGTTATTAACATTTCTTAATTTGTAAGGACTTTTCTTGTTTAGTGGTGTCTTCTAAAGGCTTTATTTCCCTGGGTTTTAGCTACTGTGTATCTAAGTGAATTATAGTGAAAGCCACCTTGTCAAATACCTGGCAATCCTGCAAAAATCAAGATTTTGAATGTTCATCTTCCATAATGCCTGGTGTGTTAAAACCAGTTCTGTTGGAAAAAAGGATTGAGACCACAGTGGAGTTGGTTCTGTGAAGATTAGAAGAGGCAGGATGTGTTATTCTATGACAAAACTTCTATAGGTAATGTTAGTGTCATGGGGTTTAACGATGAGGAAGGTGAAGGTGATAGTCTGGCACAATGTAAGCTGATTTTCAGTTACCTATTTTTACTAATTGGATAAGCATGCCAAATAACATAAAGATCTTGTAATACATGTCCATTTTTGGAAACTCAGAATGTGCAGAACATATAACACAGGAAAGTGATTAATCATGACCCCACAGCACAGAGAGCACCATTCATCTGTTCATTGTGAAGCATTTAAAATATATTATACAAACTTTTGGAGCCCTGTTTTGGTAATTCTTCATGTGTGTATTTAGTTACTTACTATAGCAAAGTGTAATGACATGGTAGCAATCTGGTCCCTGCTGACTTTAAGTAGCATTAGAAATGGCCAATGCTTCATTCAAAGGAAAAGCAAGGAAGTGGAAGTTTTTAGAGCAGAGGTCTGTTCTACAAACAAACAAATCATGCTCACTAGGGACTAGATTTGAGTTGGTAAAACCAATGACTTTTCCTGATCCCCATATTTAGTGTTGCCATAGGTAACCTGCATCTGTTTCCTTTCTTGCCTTGACCCAGGGATGCTACCCTAGACCTTGTTCTCCCTCTCCGACACCCCTGACTCTTCTGCCTCCACTTTCTGCTTATTGAGGTTCCTTTTAGCTCTCTTCTTGCTGCATGCTTCATCTAAATGACAACCATCCATTCTTTTGGCTTCAACTATCACCTCTGTGTGGTGATTTCTATATGTATATAGCCAGCAAAGACCCACTTATACATCTTTGACACTGACACTTATCAGGCACCCCCTTGTGTGAAGCCCTGGATCAGGCACTGTGTATGGCTAGGAGATAGAGTGCCTTCTTATCATGGAAGTTATGTTCTATAAGGAGTAAACAGACCACAGCCAAGGGAATAAATAATCTTATAATTTAAAATGGTGGCAAATGTTTGTGAAAATTAATAAAGCAGAGTGATCTGAGGAAGATAGATAGGGGTGGCACATACTGTTTTGATAAGGTCGTCATGAAAATCTTGCTAAAAAAAGTGACATTGGAGCTGAGATTTATCGGGAAGAGGCTGGCCATATGAAAATCTTGGAGACACTCATTCTAACAAATGAAACCAAAGCAAGTGCACAGGCCCAAATGACAAATGCCTTTGGATGTTCCTTTCAACTGAAAGGAAATGAATTACAGAGTCAAGAGCAAAAATAGTTAATTCCAATTACAGTAATTCCCAGGACAGAGAAGTGTGGAAAATGATGAGAACATCCTACAGGGGAATTTTATGTTAATAATATACTGTAAATCTTTTGTAATATCAGTATATATTATTTAATAGCATTATTTTTAAGGTTTACAACTGTATTTTATTTAATATGCCATATTATGTTTAACCAATAGCCTTTTTATAAATTGAATTCCACAGAATCATTCTTTTTAATTATAGGAATTCCCAGTGTTTCAAAAGAAAATTATAACCACCAAGCAAATATGTATAAGAAAACAGCATAAAGATGCTGCAGTGAGCCAGTGTGGGTGGGAAATCACCAGCTGGGGAACTCTGCTCCTCCTCTGTGGTTCTCCGATTGTTCCAGGGGTCCTATTCCTCTTGTGCCAGCCATACTATAAGCTTATTTTTTAAATAAATTTTTTATTTTGGAATAATTTTAGATTCACAGAAAAGTCATAAAAATAGTATAGGGAGTTCTCATTTACCCACACCCAGCTTGCCCTATTGTTAACATCTTACATAACCAAGGGTATATTTGGCAAAACTCAGAAATGAACATTGGTGCATTACTATCTACCGAACTCCAAACTTTGCTTCAATAGCATTTCCATTAACACCCTTTTACTCTTCTAGGGTCCAGTCCTGGAGGCCATGTTGTGTTGGGTCATCTCCTTAGTATCTCTCCTGGTTTTCATGAGCTTGACAATTTAGGGAAGTACTGATCTGATGTCTTGTAGAATGTGTCTCAATTTGAGTTTGTCTGAATTTTTGTTTATCATAAATAGACTAGGATGATGCATTTGGGGAAGAATGCCACCAAAGTGCAGTGCTTTTCCTCTCATTCTATATTCATAATACATGGTATCAGCATGCCTTATCATCAGCAATGTTAACCTTAATGGCCAAGCAAAGATAGAGTTTATCAGGTTCTTCACTGTAGTGTTATCTGTCCTCTCTCTTTCCCCTCTCTATTTGTCACAGGTTAGTCACTAGGTGCAATACACATTCAATGAGTGTGTGTGTGTGTGTGTGTGTGTGTGTGTGTGTGTGTGTGAGGGGGTGCAGCAGCGGGGGAATGTAATGGAAGGATGGAATACCCAGGTTAGCAACAGTAACGTCCATCTCCTTAAGAGAATTATCTGCATAAATTACTTGGATTTCTTCTGTAAGGAAAGTTTGTCTCTCTCTATTTAGTCAATCATTTTTTTTTATCAATGGGGACACACACATATTATTTTATACTTAGGCTTATAATCTATTGATATTTATTTTTAGTCCAAATGTTCTTGTTTTGGCCACTGGGAGGGCTTATTTCTTCATCCTTTTGTTTTTTGAGTACTTCCTTACTTTGAACTCCATGTTCATCTTGTCTTTTCTCTGCCTCAGACCCCAAATCAGTCATTTCACCAAGGTTCTTTATTTTCTTTTATGAGAAAATCATATTTAGAAACCAAGATCTGGGCAATCAACAATCTTGTGACAATTACCAAGCTCAGTTACAACATCATTGCTCTAAATATCTCTTGAGCTAACTTTTGGCACACATCCATCATGACTCCTTATGCTCAGTGCCCTAGAGGTGGAATTGCTGGGTTAAAGGGAGTATAACAATTTAAGGCTTTCAATATACTGTCAAGTTGTCTTCTATAAAGAAGATATTCATTTATATGAATGAATGGTATCAACATTTACACTTTTGAGTTTTGAATATCCAGTGAACTTCATTTCTCTACCAAATATATATCTTAAATCATCTCTCTTGCCGACACTAGTCTGACCCACGCACCCTTCTTGCCCAGATTACTGCAATGGACTTTTAACTCATCTCTCCCTCTTGTATTCTCATTATCTACATTCTTTTTTTAAATTTAAATTCAATTAGCCAACATATAATACATCATTAGTTCTAGATGTAGTGTCCAATAATATATCAGTTGTATATTATTATCTACATTCTTTAGAGAAAAGTTGGAGCAATGTTTTGACAATATAAATAAATGAGACAACATTGTGCTCCTGCCTTAAAACCTGTTAAGCTCAATTGTTTAAGCATCTGACTCTTGATTTTGGCTCAGTCATGATCTCAGGATTGTGGAATTGAGTCTTGTTTCAGGCTCTGTGCTCAGCACAAAGTCTGCTTGAGATTCCCTCTCTACTCTCTCTGTACTTCCCTCAGCTTGCTCTTGTTTGCTCACTCGCTCTCTAAATAAGTAAATAAAATCTTAAAAAAATGAAACCTTTTAAGAGTGTTCAATGCACAGATAATACAAAATCTTTAATTTAGATATAAGTCCATGGGCCTGTCTGGGTCCTCTTGACCTCTCTGGTATCCTCTTATGCCCTTGTCCCCCTCACATAAGTACATGGAGAAAGCCAATGCTTTCCTGATATTTGTCCAGCATGCCAACCTGTTTATTGCTTCATGTCTTTTCATAAATTCTCCCCATTGTCTACAATATCTCTCCAGCCCCCAACTAGTAAATTTGTAGTCATTCCTCTGGTTCCAATTTGAGCATTAATTCCTTAATTCCTAATATAATTCTGCCTGAAAATCCTCCCATAGTTTCCTATATATTATTTTAAAAGCACTTCCCACAGGTTCTGATTATAACTATTTAGTTATAATTATGGTTTATATATAGATTATAGTTATTTAGTTCAATTTTCAAACTGGTGTCCAGTTTGTTTGCCCCATAGCAGAGCTTGTGGCACTTAGTAGGTAATCAGTACTTATTTGTTGAATGAATGTGTAACTCTTCTCTTGAATTCATTCAGTTAAACATATCCCAGGAGAAAAATCTCATTAGATAAGGTGCTATAAAACCTCACTTTCTTCTACTTAGAAGATTATTAATTGATGTACTTGAGAAATGAAATAGGTCTATCCATTTTTTATTTAGAATATGATCTAGAGGAAAAATCGTACTTTTGCAGGTAAGGGTTAGAACATTTATGATGCCTCTAGTTTACATTGCCCGTTCAGCCTTCAGAAAGATACCAGTTAACATTTGGCATTCCATGTAAGCATGCATTTTTCTCCCATTTTTCTGTGGCAAATTATATTTTCTAAGGATAGCCATCATAGAATCTCCCTTCTCACATGGTCTTTATTCAATAAAACTTTTTTTTAAAAAAATATTTTATCTATTTTAGAGAAAGAGAGCACATAAGCATGTAGGGGGAGGGGCAGGAAAAGGGAGGAAGGATTCCAAGCAGACTCTACACTGAGTGCAGAGCAAGACATGGGGCTGGATTCCAGGACCTCGAGATCATGACCTGAGCCAAAATCAAGAGTCTGGATGCTTAACCAACCAAGCCATCCAGATGCCCCTATATGGTAAACCTTTGACACTCCTCCCATTGAGTGATGGTATCTGTTCCCTTCCTGTGAATCTGAGCAGACTGTGACTTCAGTGGATTTGATATGTGACTCTCAAGGATGGGTCATAAAAGATAATTTTCTACCTGTTCCTTTGTGACCTCCTTTGGAGGTCTCCATACCAAGGCCACATGGAAATGACACAAGTGATATTCTGGCCCACCACCCTTGTGAGTTTTTAGCTAACAGCCAGCATGTTATTTATTTATGTATATCTTTAATATATACCTAAGATATACATTTTTAGCTAGTGCCAGCCATGTGAGTGAAGACCCCTCCAATTGATTCCTGCCCCCAGCCTCCAATCACTTCCAACTTTTGGGTCTTGCCAGCTGGGGCCCCATATATCATGGAGCAGAAAATAAGCTGTTCCACTGTGCCTTTTCTGAATTTCCTGACCACAGAATCTCAGAACAGAATTAAATGGTGGTTTTACGTTGCCAAAGTTTGGAGGAATTTGTCATGCAGCATTAGGAACTGAAAGAAATCTCGACATTATGATTTTCATTTTTTTTACCTTTCTCAATCTGAAAATAGAAGCCTATCATTTATATTCTTATCCCCTTGATTTACTAGTAAGATTGAATACTTATTTATAGGAGTATTAACCAATTGTATCTTTTCACCTCATTATTATCCTTTTCCCATTTTTCATGGATTCTTCTTTTGGATTTGAAAGAATTCATTATATATCATAGACATTAAACTCCTGTTACGTGTTCTGAATATTTTGCTCTTGTTGTGTTGTTTTTGTTTTTGTTCATTCTTCAAAGCCAGGCTTGAATAGTTTCTAGTTGTTCTTTCTTGTGAACTATGACCTTTGAGTCATTGTCTCTCGCATCCCAAAGCATTTATAATTAATCTCTGTTTCTGTGTTAAGAGTACCGATTTTCCTCAGCTAAGAAGATGATACCCCTTCCACTTCTAATTTTTCTTATAATTTTGGTTAAGTGCATTTTTAAAAGTTCTATTTTAGTAAAGCTTAGATTTATTTGTAATAGTTGGGCCTCTTTGAGAAGAGTGATTTAGTATGATCTTAGAGTGAAAAAAGGCTCTGCTGTAAATTGATGGAAGTGAGAGATTAGTAAGAGGGGTGTGGGAATATAGAAACTTATAAATTGTTAGTAATATATGTTTCTAAATTTAAAAAATAATCTATGAGGGAATTATTGGTAAGGAAGCAAAAATCCAATGAAGTTTGGCAGGTCTCTTGTTATAAATGATGGTGGAGATGGGGGTGAGGAGGACCCAGGTGCAAGGTGAGTAGAACAAGGATAGCAGAAATGTGGAATACAAGAAAGTCCAAATATAAAAATCTGTCCCATCAATAACATTTCCAAAGTGTCACTAGATGATTGGAGAGAGCTACAGGCAGATAAGAGAGGTGCCTCCTTTTGATACCAAGGTATCTATGTGCCTGAATTGTAGTATTAAAGCCATAGGTCAACCCTGGAGGTCTACCAAATGAAGGATATTTAACTGGAAGTGTAATGAGTAGGGAGAGTAGAAAGATACATGTAGTTCAATTCTGGTTCTGAAATTTCAGGCATATATTCTACAGTGAATATTGGTAGTTGAAGAGTAACAGAAAGTGGTCATAAATACCTATGAATTTTTGTTTTTTTAAAACATGTTCAAGTGAATCTTTCCAAGAATGGAATTTTCTGGGTCTTGGATGATTACTATCAGCCAATATAATTGAGAGGAAACACAGCATATTCTTTGCCTGCAGATAATCTTACAAGAAACATAGGTCTTTAGACCTTGAGGTTGTATCAGCTAAGGACCCTCCCCCGCCATTTACTTACTGTTGGCTTCTGCTAACTGCAAACCCAATTCCTGGAGGAACTAGCTATGTCAACAAACATGCTAAGAGTCAGCAAGTATCACACTCTTGAGACAATCAGTAGCAGCAACATTAACTGCTACTCAGAAGAAATCCATCCAGAGTGAAAGGGTGATCCATCAGCACATCAAATTTACTTGCAAGATTAGAAAGAAATGTAATTGACAGTAAGCATGTATGTAATTTTAAAATCCATTTATACATAATGCAATGTTTGTTGATTTAGGGTGATTTGGGAAGCATTCAAATAGAATAATTTCTATTTAATCTAAGGACTGTAAACATGTAGTATTCTTAGGAACAATGAACAAAGTATTCTCAGTGCTTCCCATTATTATAAAGGAGCCTCATCTATCAAACATGGTTCCTTTTAAATAAAAATGTTTTACCAAGAGTGACTGACTCAGAGCAGGTGTGAAGTGGTATCTTGTGTGTTGCTTTGCACTTCCCTGATGGATAATGATGTGGAGCATTTTTTCATGTGCTTATTGACCACTTGTATAGCTTTTTTTGGAGATCTCTTCCCATTAAAAAATTTGGTTTAAAAAATTTGGTTTATCTGTCTTTTTACTATTGAGTTGTGAGCATTCTATATATATGTGAGATACAAGTCCATTACCAGATAGATGATTTTCAAATATTTGTCTTATTCTGTGGGTTGCCTTTCTACTTTCTTAAATCCTTAGAAGCACAATATTTTTGAATAGTAATAAAGCCCAGTTTATCTTTTTTCCTTCTTGTTGCTTATGTTTGGTTTCATATCTAAGGCTTGACTAGTCTAAGATTATGAATATTTAGTATCATATTTTCTTTACAACCTGTTAGCAAAGTTTTGGGGAATAGCTAACCCACCCTTACCCACCTTAAATGTTTGGGAGACCACTTTTTTCTGCCAAAAGTAATAAAAAAGTTGTGCTTGATCAAATTGCCTAAGGTGATTTTGGAACACCTCTTTGAGCCATAGAATGAAGCTTAATAAATAGGCTAAATAAAAACTCAAGATCCAGGTGAGACCAAGCAACATGATTTTGAAAGGAAATGCAAACTCAGAGCTTGTTGCTCACTCAGGTTGCCATCAAGTTACTGGGTAATACCCACAGTAATTGCATGGACCATATTGCTATATTCCTGGCACAAACTCCCACAGTCCCTTTCTATATATTCAGGTGAATAAAAACTAGTGTTAGAAAAAAAAAAAAAAGAAAGAAAATGTCATTGGCTACCTAGGGCTTAACTTGAAAAAGTCCTAGGTAACCCAGTACTCCTGTTAATCAAAATTCCCATGGCTTTAACAATTCACAACAGGGATTTTCAAATGAGTCCAATCCTTTCTGTTCCATGTGAGCATAAGGGGTTTATGAGGTGAAGTCACTTCCTTGCATAACTGATTAAAACCCATGCCTTCCTGCAGTGACATTCTAATTTCCTTGATCTTAATCCTTCCTCCAGTGTCATATGTGGGAGAATTTTTATGAATATCAGCAATTATCAAATGTAGTAAGCCTGTTGAGCACCACAGAAGGAACACAGGTTGGGCCATATTGGTAGCTTCAGTGAGTATGAACCCCTAGAGCAGGGTTTTCCTACAGTTTAGCTGCCATATAGGGAGCCCACTACAGGGTTTCATACTAAGTTAGATCAAATTTATCCACTCCTGGGGATTTACCCCAAAGATACAGATGCAGTGAAATGCCGGGACACCTGCACTCCGATGTTTCTAGCAGCAATGTCCACAATAGCCAAATTGTGGAAGGAGCCTCAGTGTCCATCGAAAGATGAATGGATAAAGAAGATGTGGTCTATGTATACAATGGAATATTACTCAGCCATTGAAATGACAAATACTCACCATTTGCTTCGACGTGGATGGAACTGGAGGGTATTATGCTGAGTGAAGTAAGTCAATCGGAGAAGGACAAACATTATATGGTCTCGTTCATTTGGGAAATATAAAAATTAGTGAAAGGGAATAAAGGGAAAGAAGAGAAAATGAGTGAAAATATCAGTGAGGGTGACAAAACATGAGAGACACCTAACTCTGGGAAATGAACAAGGGGTAGTAGAAAGGGAGGTGGGCGGGGGTTGGGGTGACTGGGTGATGGGCACTAGGGGGGCACTTGGCGGGATGAGCACTGGGTATTATGTTAAATGTTGGCAAATTTAACTCCAATAAAAAAAATGTATCCACTCATTTGCTACATTAGAGACCAGAAAGCTAGACCCTCCAACTCTACAGATGAGGAGATTGAGAATCTGTTGGGGGAGGATCAGAAAGGATAAAAAAAAAGTACAGTTGACTCTTGAGCCAACATGAGTTTGAACTAAGCAGCTCCATTTATCTGTGGATTTTTTTTTCAATAAATGCAGTACTGTAAATGTATTTTCCTTATGATTTTCTTAACCTTTTCTCTAGCTTACTTTAAGAATATAGTGTATAATATATATAGCATACAAAATAGGTGTTAATTGCTCATATTATTAGTAAGGCTTCTGATCAACTGTAGGTTATTTATAGTTCAGTTTGGGGAGGGTCAAAAGTTATATGTGGATTTGCCTACTGTACAGGGATCAATGTTCCTAATCCTTGTATTGTTCAATGATCAGCTGTGTGTATGTGTATATTATTTATACAATACAACCAACCTAATTTGACTGCATTTTACTTAGCTTGTACATTTTAAATCTCATTAAATCTCCCTCTCCTAAAGGATATGGGGTTGGGAAGCCTGGGTGGCTCAGTGGTTGGTCACCTGCCTTCAGCTCAGGTTGTGATCCTAAGATCTGGGATCAAGTCCCACATCAGGCTCCCTGCAAGGAGCTTGCTTCTCCCTCTGCCTGTGTCTCTGTTTGTCTGTCCCTCTCTCTCTCTGTGTGTCTCTCATGAATAAATAAATCTTTAAATAAAAAACCCAAAAGGATATGGGATAATTGAAGAAAATTAGGAAGCAATATTCAGTCATCAAACAGCAGTCCAATATTTTGAGATGCCTATACTATTTTATAGATATATAACTCCTATCTGATGTCAATATAATTTACGGTTATTTTTATACAAACTTGGGTGCCTTGTAACATTATAGCACACACTTTAGTGATACCCTACCAATTCGCTTTTCTTTATGTTCCTGAAAAGGGACAAACTTCATGATTTTTAAAAATAACACATACACACATCCAGTCTTAGAGCACGTACAGCCATAGAACATATACACATCCAGACAGAGAACAATAACATTATTACAATATGATAACAATAACATTGCTTAAGTAGCTGATTCATTATCTTTTAAAAGCCAGCTTTTTTCATGATTCCCAGTCATCAATTTGCATAAGAATGTACTAAACAAGTAGGTTGAAATGGAAATAGGCTATGTACATGATTTAAAATGGCAAGAAGAGAGGAGGAGCAAGACGGCGGAAGAGTAGGGTCTCCAAATCACCTGTCTCCACCAAAATACCTAGAAAACCTTCAAATTATCCTGAAAATCTATCAATTCGGCCTGAGATTTAAAGAGAGACCAGCTGGAATGCTACAGGGAGAAGAGTTCGCGCTTCCATCAAGGTAGGAAGACGGGGAAAAAGAAATAAACAAAAGGCCTCCAAGGGGGAGGGGCCCCTGAGGAGCCGGGCTGAGGCCGGGGCGAGTGTCCCCAGGACAGGAGAGCCCCGTCCCGGAGGAGCAGGAGCTGCACCGACCTTCCCGGGTGGAAAGGGGCTCGCGGGGAGTTGGAGCAGGACCCAGGAGGGCGGGGATGCCCTCGGGCTCCCGGGGACACTAACAGACACCTGCGCCCCGGGAGAGTGCGCCGAGCTCCCTAAGGGCTGCAGCGCGCACGGCGGGACCCGGAGCAGCTCGGGGGGCTCGGGGGCGGCTCCGCGGAGGGGGCTGCGGGGCGGGAGCAGCTCGGGGGGCTCGGGGGCGGCTCCGCGGAGGGGGCTGCGCGGTTCCAGGAGCAGCTCGGAGGAGCTCAGGCGGCAGCTCCGCGGAGGGGGTTGCGCGGCCCGGGAGCGCGAATCCAACAGCGCAGGCTCCGGAGCACAGGGCGCCGGGACACAGCCCAGGATCCGGCCTCCCCCGGCACAGGCAGAGGCCAGGAGGGCAAGGAAGCTCCTGCCCGGAGCTGAGCAGATCAGCGGCCCCGCCCCGGAGCCTCCAGGCCCTGCAGACGGAGTTCCTGCCGGAGCTGAATCCAGGTTTCCAGAGCTGCCCCGCCACTGGGGCTGTTCCTCCTGCGGCCTCACGGGGTAAACAACCCCCATTGAGCCCTGCACCAGGCAGGGGCACAGCAGCTCCCCCAACTGCTAACACCTGAAAATCAGCACAGCAGGCCCCTCCCCCAGAAGACCAGCTGGACGGACAAGTTCCAGGGGAAGCCAAGGGACTTAAAGTATACAGAATCAGAGGATACTCCCCCGTGGTTTTTCTTTTTTTTTCTTTTTGATTTCTGTTTGCTTCACCCACCCTTTTTTTTCCTTTCTTTCTTTTTCTCTTTTTCTTCTCTTTTTTTTTCTTTTTTTCTTCCTTTTTTCTTTTTCTCTTTTCTTTCCTTCTTTCTCTCCTCTCTTTTTCTCCTTTTCCCAATACAACTTGTTTTTGGCCACTCTGCACTGAGCAAAATGACTAGAAGGAAAACCTTACCTCAAAAGAATCAGAAACAGTCCTCTCTCCCACAGAGTTACAAAATCTGGATTACAATTCAATGTCAGAAAGCCAATTCAGAAGCACTATTATACAGCTACTGGTGGCTCTAGAAAAAAGTATAAAGGACTCAAGAGACTTCATGACTGCAGAATTTAGAGCTAATCAGGCAGAAATTAAAAATCAATTGAATGAGATGCAATCCAAACTAGAAGTCCTAACGACGAGGGTTAACGAGGTGGAAGAACGAGTGAGTGACATAGAAGACAAGTTGATAGCAAAGAGGGAAACTGAGGAAAAAAGAGACAAACAATTAAAAGACCATGAAGATAGATTAAGGGAAATAAACGACAGCCTGAGAAAGAAAAACCTACGTTTAATTGGGGTTCCCGAGGGAGCCGAAAGAGACAGAGGGCCAGAATATGTATTTGAACAAATTCTAGCTGAAAACTTTCCTAATCTGGGAAGGGAAACAGGCATTCAGATCCAGGAAATAGAGAGATCCCCCCCTAAAATCAATAAAAACCGTTCAACACCTCGACATTTAATAGTGAAGCTTGCAAATTCCAAAGATAAAGAGAAGATCCTTAAAGCAGCAAGAGACAAGAAATCCCTGACTTTTATGGGGAGGAGTATTAGGGTAACAGCAGACCTCTCCACAGAAACCTGGCAGGCCAGAAAGGGCTGGCAGGATATATTCAGGGTCCTAAATGAGAAGAACATGCAACCAAGAATACTTTATCCAGCAAGGCTCTCATTCAAAATGGAAGGAGAGATAAAGAGCTTCCAAGACAGGCAGCAACTAAAAGAATATGTGACCTCCAAACCAGCTCTGCAAGACATTTTAAGGGGGACTCTTAAAATTCCCCTTTAAGAAGAAGTTCAGTGGAACAGTCCACAAAAACAAGGACTGAATAGATATCATGATGACACTAAACTCATATCTCTCAATAGTAACTCTGAATGTGAACGGGCTTAATGACCCCATCAAAAGCGCAGGGTTTCAGACTGGATAAAAAAGCAGGACCCATCTATTTGCTGTCTACAAGAGACTCATTTTAGACAGAAGGACACCTACAGCCTGAAAATAAAAGGTTGGAGAACCATTTACCATTCTAATGGTCCTCAAAAGAAAGCAGGGGTAGCCATCCTTATATCAGATAAACTAAAATTTACCCCAAAGACTGTAGTGAGAGATGAAGAGGGACACTATCTCATACTTAAAGGATCTATTCAACAAGAGGACTTAACAATCCTCAATATATATGCCCCGAATGTGGGAGCTGCCAAATATATAAATCAATTATTAACCAAAGTGAAGAAATACTTAGATAATAATACACTTATACTTGGTGACTTCAATCTAGCTCTTTCTATACTTGATAGGTCTTCTAAGCAAAACATCTCCAAAGAAACGAGAGCTTTAAATGATACACTGGACCAGATGGATTTCACAGATATCTACAGAACTTTACATCCAAACTCAACTGAATACACATTCTTCTCAAGTGCACATGGAACTTTCTCCAGAATAGACCACATATTGGGTCACAAATCGGGTCTGAACCGATACCAAAAGATTGGGATTGTCCCCTGCATATTCTCAGACCATAATGCCTTGAAATTAGAACTAAATCACAACAAGAAGTTTGGAAGAACCTCCAACACGTGGAGGTTAAGGACCATCCTGCTAAAAGATAAAAGGGTCAACCAGGAAATTAAGGAAGAATTAAAAAGATTCATGGAAACTAATGAGAATGAAGATACAACCGTTCAAAATCTTTGGGATGCAGCAAAAGCAGTCCTAAGGGGGAAATCCATCGCAATACAAGCATCCATTCAATAACGGAAAGAACTCAAATACAAAAGCTAACCTTACACCTAAAGGAGCTAGAGAAAAAACAGCAAATATATCCTACACCCAGCAGAAGAAGAGAGTTAATAAAGATTTGAGCAGAACTCAACGAAATCAAAACCAGAAGAAACTGTGGACAGATCAACAAAACCAGGAGTTGGTTCTTTGAAAGAATTAATAAGATAGATAAACCATTAGCCAGCCTTATTAAAAAGAAGAGAGAGAAGACTCAAATTAATAAAATCATGAATGAGAGAGATCACTACCAACACTAAGAAAATACAAACGATTTCAAAACATATTATAAACAGCTATACGCCAATAAATTAGGCAATCTAGAAGAAATGAATGCATTTCTGAAAGCCACAAACTACCAAAACTGGAACAGGAAGAAATAGAAAACCTGAACAGGCCAATAACCAGGGAGGAAATTGAAGCAGTCATCAAAAACCTCCCAAGACACAAGAGTCCAGGGCCAGATGGCTTCCCAGGGGAATTTTATCAAACGTTTAAAAGAAGAAACCATACCTATTCTCCTAAAGCTGTTTGGAAAGATAGAAAGAGATGGAGTACTTCCAAATTCGTTCTATGAGGCCAGCATCACCTTAATTCCAAAACCAGACAAAGACCCCACCAAAAAGGAGAATTAGAGACCAATATCCCTGATGAACATGGATGCAAAAATTCTCAACAAGATACTAGCCAATAGGATCCAACAATACATTAAGAAAATTATTCACCATGACCAAGTAGGATTTATCCCTGGGACACAAGGCTGGTTCAACACCCGTAAAACAATCAATGTGATTCATCATATCAGCAAGAGAAAAACCAAGAACCATATGATCCTCTCATTGGATGCAGAGAAAGCATTTGACAAAATACAGCATCCATTTCTGATCAAAACTCTTCAGAGTGTAGGGATAGAGGGAACATTCCTCGACATCTTAAAAGCCATCTATGAAAAGCCCACAGCAAATATCATTCTCAATGGGGAAGCACTGGGAGCCTTTCCCCTAAGATCAGGAACAAGACAGGGATGTCCACTCTCACCACTGCTGTTCAACATAGTACTGGAAGTCCTAGCCTCAGCAATCAGACAACAAAAAGACATTAAAGGCATTCAAATTGGCAAAGAAGAAGTCAAACTCTT